>NC_139220.1:176757041-177389541 GCF_055691185.1 Crinia signifera
AACCTCCAGTCAGAGCAAGGCAGTCTTAACTCTAGACATGGATTCTGATTCCGAGTATGATGAGGATTATGACTCTACCCCTTTCCTTGAAAATCCTGTTTCACCTTGCCATGTCTTACCTCTGAGAAAAATTCAGTTAGATGCTAAAGATGGCTATCCGAAAGCCCCTGGATATCGAACAAGATTTAATTTGAGTCCTAGTGGTGCCTTAGCCTCAAGGGCCCGATCTTCTCGTCTCTCAGTTCCAGTCAAAAATACTTCAGTTATCCCTGATGAATTTGATTCTACGTCTTTCTCCAGTGGTCCTCTTCGTCCAAGTCAAGTGTTCCTTCAGGACGGAAGTCATCCTCATTATCGTGTCCAATGGAACGGGAATTCCGTTTACATCGACGATGGATGGTCCACCTGTTCTGACGATGAGGCAGAATTGTGACTTTTCTTCAAAGTTCCTGAAGTGTCCGGTGGCCACCCGTAAAGGGGGGGTACTGTCACAATCCTGCCAGAACTCAGTGTGTTTGTTCTGTCTTACCTGCCTGTCAGTCTTGTTTCTCAGCCTGCTGCAGCAAGATCTGAGTATTTGCTTGTAATGAGCACCTGGGTGTCTCTGATTCAGCCATTAACTCTGTGGTTACCACTTGAAAGGATTTATACAAGTTCCCTGTTGGCCTCATCCAGAGACTGTTCCAGGTGTGGCCATTCCCAATCACCCGGATGGCCAATCAGTGCTGCTCTGAGGGGTTATCCTCCCAGCCCTGCATAGACACTTTGCTTTTGCATTGTTGTCAATAACTTGGGAGGAAGCTTCAGCTTGTGTTCCTGCTTAAGCTCTGTGGTATTCCAGTTACCCAGCATTGTATCCTGCTTCCAAGACCCTGCACCAGCATTTCTACACCTGTGTGTCTCCAAGAATCTGCACCAGCATTCATACACCTGTGAGCTTCCAAGACCCTACACCAGCATTCCTACACCTGTGTGTCTCCAAGTACCAGCACCAGCATTCCTACACCTGTGTGCTTCCAACACCCTGCACCAGCGTTCCTACACCTGTGTGCCTCCAAAACCCTGCACCAGCGTTCCTACACCTGTGTGCCTTCAAGACCCTGGACCAGTGTTCACCTGTTCCTGCATTACAAGTACCTGCACCAGTGTTACCCTGTACCTGTATCCAGTACCTGCTTCCTGTCCCAGCACCTGTGTTCCCGAGTCGCCTGCACCTGTGTTCCCGAGTCGCCTGCACCTGTGCTTCCAGTTACCTGCACCTGTGCTTCCAAGTTATCTGCACCTGTGTTCATCTGTGCCAGTGTTCATCCGTTCCTGCATTCCGAGTTACCTGCACCTGTGCTTCCGAGTTACCTGCACCTGTGCTTCCGAGTTACCTGCACCTGTGCTTCCGAGTTACCTGCACCTGTGCTTCCGAGTTACCTGCACTTGTGACCACTTGCACCCGCACGCTCCAGCATCTGCACCTGTGTCCACCTGCCTCTGCGTGCCTCAGTACCTGCACCCGCAACCACCTTCACCACTGCCTACCGTGCTTCTGGCACCTGCTCTCCAGTGGTCCAACTCCGTGCTTCCGGCACCTGCTCTCCAGTGGTCCAACTCCGTGCTTCCGGCACCTGCACTCCAGTGGCCCTACTCTGTGCTTTCCAGCTCCTGTGCTCCAGTGCCTCTACTACGTGCCTCCAAGTAACTGTTATCAGTTCCCATCTTTCCAAAGACTTTTACAGACTTTCAAATGTCCCCTGTACCAGTTCATTCTATGCAATAAACTTTACTCATTTGTATCCACTTGCCTCCGTCCTGTTTCCATTGGGTTGTCAGCTAGCCACCAAGGTCACTCCCGGGTCCCAAATCCCCAGTCGTGACAGGTTTACAGATTGAATCAATTTAAAGCTGGCATACACTAGTTGATATGCATGCAATTTGGACACTTTTATGCGATTGCGACAAACATTCGCATAGAAAGTGTCCAAATCGCACTCATTTGACAGCAGGTCCGATGTGCGATGCAAGACCCAATGCGCACCGTACCGGGGCCTGCGAGTCGCACTGGCTGCATAAGCGATCCACTGGATCACATCAGAGCAGGGCAGGCTTGGCTGGGATTGCATATGATATATCATCCCCGGGGGCTCAAGGGGGAAATCGTAGGCGGTTCTCCACTTTGAGAAGTCACCCAAGAGTATGGGGGCCTTAAGATTAATTTAATTAAAACAACAACAATCAGATAATTATATATATATACACACACATCTAAATACAACTATGAAGTGATTGTTTTTACTTTATATTAACTGTCTCATATTCACTAACCATACATATCAAGCAATTCAAACAACACAAATGAAATCTGTTGCAATATGTTAGTTCTGGCATGCACAATACAAATTAACTGTATATTAATATGTGTATTTTAATTAAATAGTGACTTAAAATACACAATGTTGAGTATTTGCAACATTCTTGGATCATATTAGAAAGTAGAATACAAAAAAAACACAATATTATTTCTTTCATTGGTAACAAAGAGTTTATTTTATTCCTATAGTCAATGTTTGATCTTTTCGGCCGTTACTGCACCAGTTTTCTGTATTCTGATCTCTGCACAGTTAATTAAAAAGCCAGCTTGATACCATCAGACTCATTTCACTTGGCATTCTATTCAGTTTTTGAACTTTGACTGGAAAGGTGAAAGTCTTGTGCAATAAGTATAGCGTATCATACTTACTCATTGTCAAGGTTTTCTAAGCAAATGGCAATTAAGTTATAACATTACAAAAGGACTTCTCTAAAATACACACATTTCATGTCTGTTTACTGGCTATGAGGATGTCATGATTACAGTATTTTAACATGTATGGTGTAAAGCCCCTGATATAGTAAGCTGACAATCTTCCTGGTCAAAGGGGTAATGTTTTGGTGACAGCTGCAAATACACTGTGAAAAGAAAAAAGTGCCGACAGTAACAGATTTCCGTCACAGCTGGATGCTGAAGTGGTATTGGGCAGCAATACTAGAACCTAGGCCCTCATTGAGATATGACCTCTACACTCTTTTATAATAAACATGTATGCAGTTTATTTTGCAATGACAAGTTTCAGTATTGTCCACATACAAAGACTTCAAAAGAGCTTGCAATTGTGCGAGTACAGCAATGGCACTGAGCTATAGCAGTGGCATTCTTCTATGTATGAAAAGATTGAGAGCACTTGCTACTAGAGCACTTGGAAGATGAACTCACAGCAAAGACCAACAAAAAAGGGAGTGTTGTGTTATTCAACGTGTGCCGAGAGCCTCTGGAGAGCCCAGAAGAATGTTCCTAGTGACTGGGTTCCAGGGTTACACCCAGTCACACGCCAGTGAGTGAGTCAATGCAAAATATTTGCTACTTTTTTCATTATTTATTGGTCTAACTGAATAGCAGAATTCCCTGTTGGTGCAACATTGGCTAACGAAATGTTCAATATCTTGGCACTATGCACTTGTCAGAGATGGTTAATGTAGACCACATCACGCTCTTTAACAGAAAAATGTAACATCATTTCCCAGTTCTGCAGTGATCTTCTTTGTCAACACTGCTGGCCAAAGTACAAAGATAAATTTGAAATCCCATTTGCAATTATGCATCTGGCAGACCTGTTTTCACTCGTGAATCATACGGCACTCATAGGATGAAGGAACTTCTGTAACTGTTGCTACATTCTACTCTATGTAATCAATAACAGAAGACAGAACACACAGTATGATTTGTGGAAGAACCACATGGGTCGGAGTTGGGAAGGAAGAATAACATGATGGCAGACATCTCATTAAGGATTAAAAGATAGGGGGGCATTCAACGATGTCCGGATTTTTTGGCTAGCATAACATACCTATTAATTACAGCCATTTTCAGACCGTTTTTTTTCCGATGCATGTTCGGCTTCATTAAAAAGTCGAATCTGTATTGGTGTAAAATAGTTGAAAATGGACGTATTTTTGACTAAAACACACCGATCATCGAGTAACCCTGAATCTAAAAATCATGTCATTAATGACGATTGATGTCCGCTGAACATGCAGGTCAATTTGGCTACATAGCCAAATGACCCACCACAGCGATGTCACTGAACGATACCGTATACCAATATTGTTCAGTGTGCATGAAAAATGTCTAACATAATATTAGTGTTTTCATGATAATGGACATTCTTTGCCTTCTTTCATTTTTTAAGTGAGGGTTTCAAATTGAGGTGGTTGACAAATGTGAGTCTAGTGGTGCCCAAACACGGTGAGATGTGTACTAGGTCCAATTTAAGCCTATACAACAGCAGCAATTTACTAAGATGGGAGTTTTATTTCATATGGGATGTTGCTATGGGCAATACTTATTTATTTAGCACCTTCTAGAAGATAATAGATAGTATCTGATTGGTTGCCCATAGCAACATATTATGAATCCTAGAATTCCCATCAAACTTTCTCCCAATATGTGCTATAAGATTTGGACTGTACACATGTGCAAGTTGAACTACATGAGATTTGAACTACACCAGATTTGGACTATACTTCAATAGTATGTATTACAATAGGATACTTTTCTGCCTTGCGATATTTACTACGCGCACCATAAGATCTTTATTCAAAATAGTACAAATCATCTCAGCTGAATGGTGTCCACACACGGTGCGATTCTCAGATGCGTTTTGATCTTTTTACTTATTGAACCAAAGACGAAATGATGTACAATATATTGTTAGGTTTTTTTGTAAGACTGAACGGACTGTATGCGATATATCATTTTTCTGGAAGTTCAAGGGCAAACGCTGAAGACATTGGGTCACTTGCACATCATCGGATGTGTGCCCAGCTTTACAGTACTCTGTAAACATTTGTTACATTCAAATATTACTATCCCTTTTAGCTCTGTGAGAGAATTATATGCTTATTATAATGAAATATAGACACTAGGTTCTGATCATTTATACAGTACTTGCTTATAGTTATTATACAGTACGCATTGGCTATTCAAAATCTGGAGAGGCCTCTAATGGTTTTTTTGGCACCTTGCACACAATGGAACAATTCAACTATTGCTCCAACCAGATGTGCATACCATGGGTGCCCATTATTTCTGCTCGCTCGCTCACTCCTGAGGTGGTGAGCAGTATGTGTGAAGAACCTGGCTTTCTGGTATATTTCTTGTCACATATAAAAAGTTTAAATTACTAATCGATTCTTTGTGATGATACAGTTTATTCTTTTTTATAAAACTGTTTTACATATGGCTCACATTGATACCGCTGGCTTTTGTTGGTTTAGTTAGTGCATATGTGATAATTCTAAATGCGCTTTAATATGAAGCACATATGTTTATTAGTTTTATACACCCCTTCTAAATGATGTTTAGTGAAATGCTGAATAGATTTCCTGGACAGAATGCAAAAGTAAGACACAGACTGAAGTGCACTGAACCTTTGACTATCAAATGATATTCACCAGTACCTCACAGAAGACATACAACATCATTTCAATCTCATTAAAGCAGAACTTTTGGAGGGAATGTTGCATGGTTTTTCATTTCATGTAAATCATAAGCATGAAACAGCATCAAAATAGTGAACTATGATAACATGAGACAAGATTCATTTACTTTCTTATCTGTGTTAGCGAGGCTGTAAACACATTTTTAGTTTTTACCTTCAGATTCAGAAGAGTTGGGTAGTTATACACAGACGGAACCAATTTCATTATTGTGCCAATGAAGCACTCCATGGTGTTGGACGTTGTGTGCCCCAGGTGGGAGGTAATTTAGTTCCGGCAGTGGGCCCCTGCTCTAACCTGAGTAGATGATCCTACACTAACATACAAGGCTCTGTGCTAATAAGAGGAAATACATTCCTGCAAAGAAATGTTAATGATTTCAAAGAATACAGTGATAGCAATTTGAGATGGCGCCCAGTGCTTCTGGCCGGCTAACAGAATTGTGAATTGCCGTCTTTCTGTTCCACATAAAAGGTGGAGTTTATCATATGTTTAGAGTGAAAACAAAAGCGAGACTATTAGAAAAAAGACCGGTAGTAGCATCCCACTGATCCGAATCCCAATAGGGACTGAATAAGTATACTTACCCTTTGGGCTGTTTCACACAGTACGGTTCCTGCCGCACGGTGAAATCCCGTACGGCCAGGGAGCCGTGCCGCACTCAGCAGTTGTGAATGGACACTATTGTGTCCATTCACACGGGACGGCCACGGCCCGGCCGCACGGCTGCAGCCGGATCCCCCCACTGGAAGGGACGGCTGCCGGGCTGTGGCCATCCCTGCCATTATAAAATTCGGAGTGCGGCGCGGCTCCCTGACCGTACGGGATTTCACCGTGCGGCAGGAACCGTACTGTGTGAAACAGCCCTTTCCCTCTACCCTCTAACAAAGTGGTCAGGGAACTCAGTCCTCATTACCCCACACAGTGCATGTTTTGCTAGTAACCCAGCAGGTGCACAGGTGTACTAATTACTCAGACACATTTTATAAGGTCCGCAGGTGGAGTTAATTATTTCACTTGTGATTCTGTGAGGAGACCTGCAAAACATGCACTGTGTGGGGTAATGAGGGCCGAGTTCCCTGACCACTGCTCTAGCACTAACACTCCCTGCATAATGAGTAAACCTAACCACACCCCACAGCCTAACGCTAACCCCCTTATTAGTGCTGAAGCCTAATCCTTTACCTTGCTCTCCTAACCCTACCTCCCATGCCTATACCGATTACTGTGCATGTAGTATATATGTCTCCTGAAATTCACTTTTATAGTGTACTCGTATTTATTAGCAGAACTGTCACTAGCCTTATGGCCGGTATCCAATTACTTGTAATCCTTTATATGGCTTATAAAAATGGCGATTTTTGATCGACGGTCATTATATTTAAGAATTAACTTTGATTGCGCTATCCAATTATAGTTTGTTTTCATTGGCTGAAAGGGGACTCATAATTGTGCGGCAACACATGTGATCTGGAATAAGTTCCCAATCTTGTTTTATCACGGCTTTCTATCACATTATGATTCCAATTGATAAGTGCTGAATAATGGGGCTAATTGCATAGCACTGGGCGAATCCGTTAGCCCAAGCCCAGAGTCACTCAAGATCCTCTGCGTGACTCAGGACTTTAGTAAGCACTATGTAACATAACCGTTGACAACTGTGATTAAACATGACACAATGTATGAAGAGAAATAACATTATTGTTTATATGGCTTTGTCTTTACCTTTTAAACATCTGTAAGTGCACAGAGATTTCCTGTTTTGTGAAATAATGTTTTATCTTCTCTGGAAACTTTTGCTCAGCTTTCATCAATGTGCTGTCACCCTCAGCAGCGTGGACACTTACTGCAGACTTGTAGAATTCAATGATCTCATCCAGGACTCTTAGCTAAGTGACTCCGAGTCCTTAGTAGGTAGTAAAACCTGATTATGCTGCTTTAAATGTTCCCTGGTCTTGTGTATTATAACTTGGCATAAGCTAAAATAAATTGTCTGAAGAGTTCTTGAGGAAGAAGACTCTGAGCATAAAACCAAAACACTTAAAAAAAATGAGTCTAGTTGTGACCTCATGCTGAATTTATTAGGGGGAAACATTTAATATGTGCAGTGACAATTACCATTGTGTATTTTACTATGGAACATATAAAAAAAATTACCAAAATAAATGTTTAAAATTTTTCAGAACAACTACATATTTCTATATAGCGGACTATATATGAATATACTTAATTATAATACATAGAAGGATTTATCATTAATTGCTAGCTAAACTGGGTACACACTGGAGTGATAGGCATTTTGTTCAAACATCGGGACGAATGCCCGTCAGAGTACACACCGGAATGATATTAATGAAGGATACAATAATCAAGTTTCATTCTTGTTTAGCATACTACAGGATGCTAGCGATATTGGCAGGTTTATGTGTGGCAAATGACACCTGACAACAGTGGTAGCGGCCGCGAGAGCGCGCATATTGTGCATACACACTGAGCTACATACCCCACTCAAATCTAATGGTGGCCATACACTAGTGCGATTGGGCAACTTTTCACACAATTCCGTCGGCTAGGGTCGAGAAATCAGGTGAAAACTGGCCAAATCGCATGTGTTGGACATAAGATCTGAAACGATGCGTGGTCCCAGAGTCTGAGCTCGGATCTGCGATATCGCTCCATGCAAAAGGACTGATTGCGATATATCGCATGCGAATCAGCTCAAGGGGGACCAACTGCGACCTCTACTCAGAGAAGTTGCAGTAATGTATGGGGGCCCTAACTCTCTCTGCACACTTTACATTTGCCCTACCGGCAGTGCACATGGTTTTGTCCATTAGGGAAAGATTTGCTTTTGGAATCAACTCTGAATCAGGCCCTATGTAACAATAGCATTAAAATACGCAGTATATTGATGAGGCGATCCTGACACTTTCATCGCTTCATTGGATGGGCACTATAATGGACACTGAAGCAGCACTGTGTGTACACAGCCTAATAGCACTTGTTCACTTTCCCTATAACTGACAAAAGGAATACAAACTGATCTGTGTACACATCAGATCCACTTGAAAGGGTACGGTGGAGGTGAGGGGCAAGGGGGGTAGAAGAGTTGGAATTGAATTAATGCTGCTATTGTTACAATATGTTACTTACATTTTAAACACTTGCTTCAAGATCAAAGTATTTCATTATATTTTTATTTTCATTTTTTATGGTAATTTTTTTTTACTGTGTCAACAATGGGCCATTTTTGGCTTTGTGTAAGGAACTTACTTGCATTTGCATCTCAGTTGCAAACAGGGTCAGTTTAAGACAGTGATGGCTAACCTTGACACTCCAGCTGTTGTTGAACTACACATCCCAGCATGCCCTGCTACAGTTTTACTATTTGGCCATGCTAAAACTGGTGCAGGGCATGCTAGGATGTGTAGTTCAACAACATCTGGAGTGTGAAGGTTAGCCATCACAGGTTTAAGAGAAGAGGTGTCCCATGTGATGCCTCTGGGAACATGACAACTGTGTCTTGTTCCCCAGGACGTTTCTACTGCTCAAGCACAAATCAACAGGTATCTGGAGAGCATAGGCGAATCTAGAATTATGGTAATGGGTGGTCCCAGATCTAGACATAACAGCAGGGGGACCTTTGCGCGGCGCAGCAAAAAGGGGGCGTGGCCTCATGTGAAGGAGGCGTGGCATCACAAAAAGGGGTGTGGTATTACACTTTAGACCATACACAGTAATGCCCATTACACATTTTAGCAAACTCCGTAATACCCATTACACATAAAGCCACACGCCGTAATACCAATTACACATAAGGCCACACACCATAATGCCCATTACACATTGTGCCACATATCATGATGCCCATTACATGCTATATAACAAACCGTAATGCCCATTACATACTTTGCCACATAAGTGCTGCTTACCGACGTGCTCATTGCTAGGGGGTTCTTGCTTGATGGCACCATAGTACCCATTATAAATGATGCCGCACATCATAGTACCCATTACACATGATGCCGCACACCATAGTACCCATTACACATGATGCCGCACACCATATTACCCATTACACATGATGCCGCACACCATATTACCCATTACACATGATGCCGCACACCATAGTACCCATTACACATGATGCCGCACACCATAGTACCCATTACACATGATGCTGCACACATAATGTCCCTTACACATGATGCTGCACACATAATGCCCCTTACACATGATGCTGCACACATAATGTCCCTTACACATGATGCTGCACACATAATGGCGCTTACACATGATGCTGCACACCGTAATGCCCTTTTGAAATAATACCCCTTTCACAACAGAAAATGCAGGGATTTACCCGGGAATATGGTCCCAGGATCATGCAGGGACATTCCCAGGCTGACCCTTTATACACCAGCCTAGTCCCTGCATTTTCTGGTGTGAGGGGGAGAGACAACCACTCTCCCTACCCCCCTTTAACAAACCAGCTATATCTTTGGAACCAACTGACCCATTTACATGAGACCAGTATCATATTGAAGAACTTTTGAGTTGGCTTCGAATGATTTTGGTCCCGTGAAACTGAAATCTGCCCTCAAAGAACATAAACAGTCATGAAATTACATTTAAGAAATGAAAAAAAAAAAAAACGGTTTAACCTCAATATCCCTGGAACCAATTACCCATATAGATCCAGCCTGGTATCAGATTAAAGGCCCAGCGATTTGGGTTCGAGATCAACCTTGAGCTTCAGTGATGCCGAAGGGGGAACTGGCAGCCATTGAACTGGGTGGGGGTCCCATGTTATCCTATAGGGAAAACGTTCCAGCTTTGCCTGGCTGTATCTCCGGTTCCCAGAGGGCTAGAGACACGGGGCTGGGCTCGTTGGAAAGCCCCATCCCTCAGCTACAAAATGGGTGGTCCTGTGCACCCCCGGACCACCCCTAGATTCGCCTATGCTGGAGAGGTAGGTGCCATTATATGAGTGCAGGGAATGGGGCTCGTGTGTACTGCACACCCTGCACCCTTTATACATATATGCCACTGGACACAATGAATTCCACTGGCAGCTAACTTGTCAGAGGATGGCACTATTCTTGTACTGTTTATGTAACCAATATGGCAGCTTAATTTCATTCAAACAAAAACATCTTTCTGCACTCACTGCAGAATGTTATATATAATAATAGCCTAACACTGCTTCTCAACTCTATGGTGTGCTGGCAGCCACTAGATGGTGCCCAACTGAGCTCCTTTTGGCTGCGCACACATAACAACATAAAAAAATGTAACATTTTGCTACTATGTAATAACTACAGTGAAACATCCAGACATAAATCTGAAACTAGTTTTCATTATTTTGTTTTCTTGATTTATGTGAAGCAGTATCAAATGAAAGTAAATATGTATGTCCAAATGTTTCTTTATTCTTCTTGAAGTCTTACATGCCAGCAGTTACAAGGGGGCAGATTAGAAAATGTGGCTTGCAGGTGGTCTTCCTGAAGGGGAAATCACTGCAGTGTGAAGCATCTATGCCTGTCAGGCTGTGGACTCTGTTTTTCCAGATGTGTGAATGCTCAGAGAAACACTGTGATACTACAGATAGAATTTCTCTACAAGCTCATTAATAATCTCCCTGTGTACATAGACAATAATGCCCACTGTTCTGCTCACTTCACAAATATAATATATGCTGTTCCGTGTCAACCAGGCTTTCACAAGCTCCCTGGCTGTGTGCAGAGAAACCAAATATTTCTATAGCAGGATTTAAGTTCAAAACTCAGGGCACTCACTTCAGAGAGGCAGCTAAAGCAATTAAAATGCATCCGGCATACTATGTATATATTTACAGTTTATGTGGATTCTAATGGTGTATCTCAAAGGTTCAGTATTCAGGTATTTGTAATCTAACAAAGTAGACAGTGTTTCAGCAGTGTTGGCTATCTTACTGTAGAAATAAAATAAGTATATACTATAGAACAATGGTTCCCAAACTGGGGGCACTTGCAGGGGGGGCCTCCTATTGGTGATCCAGAACCAAATAAAAATGTTTATGATCAATGTGATAGGCAAAACCAGTAATTGTGACTGCCAATCATAAAACATGTGGGCAATCAGAAACACAACCGGGCTGTACATCACCACATACTGTAAATGAACCTATGGACGACAGGCAGGCACAATGCACTTATTTTAATATTTTGTTTCTGAATTTATCAAACAGAAACCTTGGAGTGCCATGAAAAAAATAATAATACTCTAGGGTGCCATAATTCCAGATAGTTTGGGAACCACTGCTATGGAATCAAAATGAATTATAAAACTACAGATGCAGAGTTCTTATAAGAAAGTAGTAAGCTCGCTCAAAGCAAAAGCGTTGACAGCTCGTCTGCTACCTTCTGTGTGAGAAAGATGTCGTTTCATTCTCTGCCAGCAGATGGCAGTGTTTCGGAGACTCACGGACACTAGACCTATATATAGATGATGCTCAGGAAGTGCTTATTTCATATGCTGTTGGTTTACTGTGGGTCCTGTAATGTGTGCAGTTGAGTAATGGAGCACTCTACCATTTTACAGTTTTAATGCCAGTCTGCAGTCACTGGGTATACAACGAAAAACGCATGTTAACTTTATTCATGTCAACCATATCTATGTTGATCATAAACTTGTGTTGACCTTTTGTCAATGTCGACCTTGGGTATGTCAACAACTTTAAGGTGGTCGACCTAGTGACTGTCGACCTAGACATTGTCTACTATTTATACCATAACCTTGCCAAAGACCTTTCAGACAGTAGCCACTGTCTTGCTGCATCTACCTTCATTTGTCATTTTGTAGCCAATTATAACTGGTTGTTTGTGTTTTCATGTAACAGCATCAAAAGGTTGTATACAAATATAGAACAGAACAGAACAATATAATGTAATTCTACTGATAATATAATTGTTTGAATTGAATCCAATAACCAGGGCCAGTCTCCTGTAGTACAGGTGCACCTAAGGACATTATGCAGGGCAGTGTGAGCTGCACACGGATAGGATAGATAGATCTAATATAGGTCTTCTTCATGCAGCTTACATCTGGAGAACAGCTGGCCTTAGTCATATGTTTATTATGTGGGCATGTTGGCAATAAAACAGCTTTGTGCCATAGTGTCACCTACTCATAAATAAGTTATAGTCACTTTTTCCATTTGCAAATGGTTTTTATTCAATGTTCACATATGCATGCAATGAAAATCATTTTAAAAATCTTAGTTTATTTGACTAAAGTTATACATTATCCACTAAAGGCCATGTATAGAAATCTTGTATGGGAAATAGGATTTGGAACGGATAACAATCATACATTTGTTTTCACTTCCTAAACTGCAACCTGACGAACTGCAAAACCCTGTTCATTCAAATTATTGCTCGATTTAAAATATATTTGCAGATGTAGAACTATCCCCCATGCTAAACAGGTAATCCTCATATACCTTTGCCACTCCCAGAGGGATCTGACATAGATTCTGTAGCTTCCTGTTTCAGGATCATCACTAACAAGGTACCAGGTGAGGCAGCCATCTTAGGTGCACTGCGTAGGATTACCCTGGGTGGAATAGGTTACCCCCTGGAAGAAATAAAAAAAAAATGGACTGATAACAGTGTAGAGTAGGGTCCCAATAAGACAATCAGATCCATGAATTTTAATCCCATCCACAAGTGTCCCAGGTAAGGCAGCCATGTTGGGCACACTATGAAGGTTAAACTGTGGGAGGGGAGCCATATAAGGACCCAATGCAAATATGGGAAAATGGATGCTTGTGTAGTAGAATGATATACAGTGCATAGAAACATCCACGCAAAGCAGATTCTGATGCAAATCCATCTAAGGCAACCAGCTGGGGTGCACTGCGTAGGTCACGGCTGGCAGGGTGTGCAATCTGTTGAGGTATACATTACAGAAATAGCACAGGGTGGGGAAGAAGTACACTGTTGCCTAGCTACTATGTAATTCTCTGTAATTTTCAACAATAATGATTCTCACTGATACTTTCAAATTTATGCATGAATTAGCTTTTGAGCACCAACATACAATACTGTATGTGACCCCCTTTATAATGTAGTGATGTTACATTGCACTGGTCAATACTTTTAAAGCCCATTTACTGGCTTTACCGGGACTCGGGGGGGTGCCAGCATTGACCAGCACGGCCCTCCTTTAGATCTGGTAGAAACAGACTGTACAACATAGTCTAGTTCCATGTTCAATTCCGAGGGCTCAGGGCCATGCATTTGGAACGAATCAGGATCGGATGCGGCCAAACAAGGTGCGATTTTGATTAACTTGTCAAAATCACACCATAAGACAGCTGAAACAATACATAGGTTCAAAATGTAATTGAGGCCATAGCTCCTCTCAGCCAAACTTTTGTCCACAGTCTACGTATATTCAACTGATGTCGAAATTGTCATCTTGCTGAACAGACGGCAGTATTCAATCATGATTAGATTGGAAGGCGTTCCAATCTATTCAATGCTAGCTGTTTTTTTTTTGGCAGGTTGAACTGTTCTGACATGCCAAAAACCAGGTGGATTGATGGAATAGCCACTAATCCACCTGCTTTTTTACTTTTTGCCGCATATTTGTACTCTCCCACCGCCTCCCATACTTACCCGCCACACCGGGTGAGAGCAGCTCACTCGGCCCCATCCCGGCTCATGCTGCCTCCCACCATCTCCTGGGCAATCGTGCTGCCTCCCGCTGCTGTGCTCACCCAGTCCCCATGCCGGCCGGGTGAGCACCGATCAGCAGCCAAATCTGACATTGGGATTTGGCCACTGCATTGATTAATGGATGATGTATCCATTCCGTCAAAACAATTTCGGAATGGATCCGGCATCAATTCAATATATACCAGAGAGATAGAGAGAGAGAGAGCAAGATTCCAAAGTTAAGGCATTAGAAAGGAAAACAAATGGATGACCGGCGGTGGGAATGCAGGTGGTTAGAATGTTGGCATTCCGTCTGCTGGGATCTTAAACACATCCCCTAAGCCAATCACACTTTGTGTTCTGCTTCTAGTGCAATATTATACAGATTAACATTATACATAGTTATTTTGCGGTTTCTTAAAAACTTAAATATTTTTAAGTATTACAAACATTTGGAAATATATCTTTAACTTTCTAAACCATTAACAGCTTAGTAATGTAAAAGAGAAACAAACCTACAACACATATTTACTTTCAGAACAGTATGTCTTGCAGAGAACTTGTGGTATTACATTCTGTGTGTGACATGAAAGAAAAAATCTTGGAATTCTATGACTGTGTCTCAAGGGGAAGAAATTGCAATGATCATAATCTACGACATTGGCCAAAGAATGACATGTATACTTGTTGCTATCAGCCTCCGCCCCTCCCTGCTGGCATGAGGACAATGCAGCAGATGGCTGTGGCAGAGGAAACAAGCAAGCCTAATTTAGATAAGCCAGATAACAAACTTAGCATTTCATAAGAAATAAAATATATGCTGCACAGTATATAGAAAATAATCAGAATCACAAGTCTGTGATAAAATTAATAATTATAACGGGTTGCCGACTTTTACAGTCTCCTCTCTGGGAGAACCCCAGAGAGGAGACTGTCAGCATCACTTCTGGAGGCGGGGCCTGATGGAGACATCATCAGTCCCATCCCCCAGTAATGCAAATCCCGCAATATGAGGGTCTCCGATGAGGGGGCAGGGCTAAATATGGACAATTTGCATATTTATTTATAATATAATTTATTTATAATATAACAGATGCATGAGACAACATGTATGAATACAGTATGTTTTTATGTAGTATTTTTATCAGTGAGGTATTTGATATGCCGGTGGTCAGAAGAAACACCGGCATCGGCATTCCAATATTAAGATCCCCATTATCTGAGTGGTAAATTTTCTAACTCTCCCCCCCCCTAATCCATCTTTCTGTAGCCGAACTCCACCTTTTTTTCTCTGCAGCCCAACCCTAACCCCCCCCCCCCCACAGCCTAACCAAACCCCTCCAGCTTAACCCTATTCTGACTAAAAATAACCCTCTACCCTCCCCCCCATCCTCACACAGCCTATTATTAACCAGCCCTGGCATTGTGAGTGGTCTTGGAGTTCTGATGGAGGTCATCTTGTGATGGTATTCCAACAGCTGGCATCTGTAATGCCAGTAGGCCAGTAAAAGTTGAAAAAGTGCTGGATATATTTTGAAATTCGTCAAGGGGATGCAGTCATTAGGTGAACAGTGCCTACGTAGAGTCAAAAGGTTAACCACTACTGGTCGACAGTCAAAAGGTCAACACAAGCAACATGAAAAAGGTCAACATGGAAAAAGGTTGACATGAGTTTTTCATTATTATTTATTTAAACCTACTTGTTCATACTTTACCATCCCAGTGGGCATAGTGGGAGAATAAAATAGTGTGCCGAGTGCTGCAAGTTAGGTATTTTGCATAGAGCTACAGCATTAGAGGTATAGGAAAATGTATTGTAACATATATAGCCCAGGGTTCTCAGATTGATGGGGCCCAGTGCAACAGTATTACTTTTCTGTCTTCTGTTAGCGGTCAGCTACAATACAATGATGTTCCAAGACCCTGATGATCACTGGTCATAGTATAAGGATGAATGCTGACTGGTCAGCCACACTGCCCTACATACACAGTAAGCAAGCCAGACAGACAATATAAACATCAGCAGCCTCAATGACAAATCCACCATGCTATAAATAAAAGCTAGTCAGAGGGATACATGAACACTTAAGGTGATGCTCTCCAGGTCATGTCATAATGATGGCATTTCAAGTAGCTTATCTAAATTATATGCGCATGTATGCTTTATCTGCACCTTAGAAATGCCATAAACAATATATGGATAATGAACCATTGAGAGTAGGTTAAACCATATACAAGAACAACTAAGTGGTCATATTTATTTTTAGCTACATATACAGTAATCCATATGCCGAAACAGTCACTGGCATAGAGGTGGGGTTACTACCAGGAAGGTAGACAGCTATAAATATGTATATACAGGTAATAATGGATTATTCCGTATTTTGGAATATTGTTATATTTCAATGAGGTATCTTCAAACACATGAAATAGACACAAATATATTTTATTTGTGATGGAAACAAGGTTTTAAAACAAGAAACAAAGTTTGTGTCTAATCTCAGGCTCTGAATGTGAATGCCAAGCAATCACTTTCTTACACATATTTACTGCCAGTTACATATAATTTCCTCAGTAGTGCCAGTTACAGAGGTACCAGTAGGTTTTTAGCAACAAAAAAAGTACATTCTGGAGACTATGGGCCCTATTCATATTCCTTTGGTACTCCGTGCATCTGCACAGAGGACCGATGTTGTGCATCTGCACATGCTCAGGCGTGTTCCTGCGCATTTGCAGATGCAGAACATTCGGTTTGCGGGGTGCATGCACCCTACATGGTGAGCAGGGGCCGGAGAAGGGCGTGGGGCGCCGGGCAGCCCCATTACCATATTAGAACGCCCAGCGTTTTATGGGCGTTCCCATGAGAATGCTGGGAGTTCTCATGGAAATGAGGCTGTGACGCGGGTGCGGGAGGCCGGGCCGGACATTTGCCGGGTGGGGTTTGATGAACTCGCAAGGCTTCAAATCAACCAGAATAACCCCCTATGGCTTTCGGAATAATTTGGATAACGGATATTTGGATAAGGGATACTCAACCTGTAGTAGAAATCTGCAATCTATTTGTATAAGAAGGTGTTAGTTTTTAAGTGATGTATTGTAAATAATAAAGAATATAAATAGATAAGTGAAATGAAAAACGTTACCAGATGTAAGAATGAAAACTTAAGCTAATATGGACAATTTGAAGCCAAGCATTTATTGGGGATTTATTCATGTAGGCTGTCTGTTTATTGAATAACAATGCACCTTTGGTAAACTTGGGCATTAAACCAAAGAAATATATGGAACATTATTACATTCTCCTTTATTTAAATAGAGAAATGTGCATTTGATAAAGTGAACTTGTGTGTACACAGCATGACCTAGAATGTAATTTCCTATTCTCCCATAATCAGGATTTCCAGCAGAAGTACAGTTATTTTAAGAATGCTGCACCTGACCATGCTGCCTAATGTGTACTGTAACAGGAAGATATTCATAGCCAGAAGGAAAGTATATCCCCTGTTCCTCCTATAATACACAGTATCTTTTGGTTATGAGAAATCGGCGCAGTGATATAATTTCAAGTAATCTCTTCTATCTAGATAGCGACCCTAGGCAAGGGAAGGCAGACTATTGCTTTCCTTTGAAAATTACCGCAACTAAAAAGGAGAATGATTGCATCAAAAAGTTATAAATTCTAAAAACGTCACAATGCATATAACGAATGTTTGCCAAATTAATGACAAGAACAGTTGCAGTTCAATAAAGAATGAATTACACTTTAAAAAATCTACACTTTGTACGTGTTCCCAGTCTATTCTAGTATGAAGATGAACACCCATAGAGCTACATGTGCTTATAGTTTTCTGCAGAGAAAAAGTATACTGCACAATTCAAATAGAAATAAATCCTTGTTCTAAAATCTAGTCTGCTTTTTAATACCATAGTTTGAGAAAATATAGCAAAATCTATTTTTCGTAAGAAGTTGGCTAGAGTCAATCTATTATCTCTATACTGTAGTTCTGAAAAGCAAACCTGATATGACTATGTCTACACACAATGTGCTCCTTTACTCAACTTCCATGGGAAAGTACTTGTAATGCTAAGTGATTTTATTATTGCTCTGGTTATCTGTTTATGGTGGAAAGCTGGTTTTGTTGTCACGCATCACAGACTGTGAAAATAATGTGACTTTTCCAGCAATGTAAATCTGCTCAATACCCCTCAATCACACTGTTTTATTATAACCATGTACAGGGCAAACATTTCACTACTCAAATGCAGAAATCTCACATGCAAACAGTTTGAAAATAAAATTTCATTAGGTATCTGAATACAGCTTATAAATAGACGTTTTTTTAATGTATTTTTCATTTGTCTTTAACAGAACTGCTGCATTAGAGCATAATTATCACTAGAGTTTTTATTTATGGGCCCAATTCAGAGATGGGCGCAATGTTGATGTGTACACAATTTTTTTGCAACAGTAAAGGCGTCTAAGCCGCTCTTTGCATGAACCAAGTCGTTCCGGTTAATAGATCTACGGTGTCTAGATAGACGGTTAATAGGTCAACACCAAAAGGTCGCCATGCAAAAGGTTGTCAGGGTCAAAAGGTCAACATGCAATAGGTCAACAGGGTCAAAAGGTTGATACTGACAAAAGGTTGTTAAAATATTTTGCACTTTGCGTACCATCCACGTGGACTACAATTGAGAATGGTAAAGTGTCTTGAGTGCAGCAAAGCACCAGACCCGAAGCATAGTGAGCGAAGTGTGTTACACTAATTGGGGGTCCATGTCCACAGGTGTCGACATTAACATAGAAAATGTCTCATGTCAACCTTTTTATGTCTACCCTTTTCATGTCGACCTTTTCACCCTGTTGAAACATTGCAAGTGGACCTTTTGGTGTGGACCTATTGACTGTCTATCTAATAATCCACAC
Source organism: Crinia signifera (assembly GCF_055691185.1). Classification (NCBI taxonomy): domain Eukaryota; kingdom Metazoa; phylum Chordata; class Amphibia; order Anura; family Myobatrachidae; genus Crinia; species Crinia signifera. The sequence continues at coordinate 176,776,194 of NC_139220.1, forward strand.
CCGCTCCAAAAGGGTCTTGCAACTGTGTTCGTGGTGGAGAGTTATTCACAAAGTGATGGAAAGTCAGGGAGTGTTTGTGGGCGGTAATGGGGCGAGTGCCGACTGAAATGTAGATGTAATGTGACAATTTTGGCGGAGTGACAGACCTTGAGATTGTGATACAATATGCAGCAATATAGGGCCGATTCAGACCTGATCGCACGGCTGTAAATTTGCCCAGCGGCCAATTATTGGTGAACTGCGCATGTGTATGGACCGCAATGTGTGTGATGCTGGCCAATGATAAAGTCATTTGCAAGGTGATTGACAGGTTAGGTGTATGTGGGAATCTTTAAATAAACGCTAGGCGTGCCATAAAAAATTGTATGGAAAACGCAGGTGTGCCCAATCGTTTTAAGGGTGTCTGATGTCAGCAACAGGCCGAATAAGCCTGTATTTACCGCAGCAGCCGAGTAAGTCCCTGGATACTCCTAGCTTGTGATGACTGGTGGGCAATGGAAAAATCATGCAATGGTGAGGTCTTCACAAGGTGCACACATCCACTCGCGACGTACACATTACTTCACAAGGTAACGGGCAGCGTTTACCGGATCATTGGCCAATACACATTCATGGTCGTGATCAGGTCTGAAGTACCAAAGTTCCGGTGTCTTACTTCTGTGGACCATACTGTTCCACCTAAGGGTTACTTGGAATGCTGATGTGCATCCGATGGATGAGTCTTCATTCACAAGCCGCAAATCTGAAACAGCTCAAGTGCATGCCTCAATACAAATCCCGGCAGCTGTGTCAATTGCATACTTTCTCACATACATGGATTACGACTGCAATGCCATTTGTTTTCAAAAGGCAGGCTTACCAAGAACAAGTGAAGTTTGAGGCAGGAGGAAGAAGGGGTTGGGCACAGACACCATACGGATGGAGTGACAAGAGTCTGAAAGTGGCACAGGGCATGAGGCTGGAGGTGACACAGAGTCATGGGGCTAGAGGGAACAAGGAGTCATGAGATTACAGGCGACATGGGGTGTTGTGGCTGGAGGTGACAAAGGGCACAAGGCTGAAGGTGAAACAGGGGGCATGAGACTAGACATAGCACAGGGGGCATGAGGCTTCAGTTGCATGGGGCATGATATCAGTGGGACATAGGTACATGAAGCTATAAGTGAAACAAGGAGTTTGAGGCTGGAGTGAAATAGAGGGGACACTTGGATGATATCATGAAGTCACAGGATATCAATTGCAGATAAAGGTGAATTCTTGAATACTGATGTTCTATGTTTCCAAAATCCCATCTACTGTATCAGAGAGGCATTCAGCTGGGCAAAATTAAGCTCCCGCTGGAGAGTGTAGCTACTGACAGTCAATATTGTCCGGACACAAATAGCATGACCTCATTTTTCTCAATGGGAACAATTGTATAGCTTTATGTACTCACTCAAGTTGCGACAGAGAAGGGAGTCTCTAAGGTGACCATACACCTACAGATTTATCTTCATCAGATCTGGCTGGTTGGAACAAAAACATGGTTATGGATGAGTGACAGTTTGGCAGTTTTCCAGCATTTCCAAGCCAATGGTCAACTGTCATCTGCTCTCATCCATAACCATGTTTTTGTTCCAACCAGACAGATCTGAAGATAAATCTGTAAGTGCATGCCTTATCTCTGATAACTGCTCTCCTAGCTCTGGCTTCTAAAGCAAGACAACAAGCTCTGCATCTCCGACAAGCACTGTATTGTAAAAAAGAAGAGTCCCCAAACTGAGATTTGGCTAGCAGGTCGAATTTCTATGGTTTCCAGTGGATTGCTAATCCATTTCTTAAATAATGAAGAAATATATTCCTAATAGAGGACAGTATGATGAAGGAGGCATTAAATCACAAGAAAAAGTTCTCAAAGTATACATTACTGTACATATGGGTCACATATAACAACAAAAGCATGTATACATACAATATGGCATCTCTTTGGGTTAAAGACTATGGCTTATCACTTTTAACCTAAGTATTATGCTCCTTTATAGCTGAAACTATTTATTATGTACACAGATCTGTCTAAACTTCATTATACGTGTAAGTGTACACAATCATGGCTCTCTAAACATCCAAACAACACATCAATGTAGAATAAACCACTTGGAAAGCACTGTAATTTATTGTAAATGCTTTCTTCTTGAGATGCGCATTCCATGGAAAGTGTGTCATAAAATGAAGAAAAAGTAAACGTCCCTGAAATCTCTGGTAGAAATCTCCATGCAAATTTAAACAGCTGTAAAAGTAAACAGATTAGATTCTTGGATTGTTTCTTTCTCTCTCCACATAAACCTACCTCACATCAATACAATGGGTTTATAGTGATAATTGGCAGGGAGTTGTAAAATTGAACAATGTTTATAATATAATCTGGCAAAGTCGATTAAATGTGAAGGTTTTTTTTATACTCCATTAACCCATACGTCAGTTAAATGATTGTACTTTGAGCCAAAAAGTATATAACGGTACTTGTGCTGGGCGCCCAATTTTTTCATTGCACGTTAAAGAATCGCGTTGCATCGCATACAATCATATCCAATGCGATGCAACGCGATTGGACCCGATTTTTAATCGCACAGGCACCCAGATGCCGGATTCCTATGTTAAATGCCCCCCAGACACCAATTTTTGATTGTACACCCACTCTGATGGGTGATTACTATGTTAAATGGCCCCCCTTGTTAACGCCACCCCACTATCATTGCCATCCCGAAGCATGGCGAGCGCTGCGAGCAAGCGAGGGGTGCCGGTACGCGTCCTCTGACCTTTTCATACCCCCACTATCTACGTAGGCATGGAGTTGATTCTATATAGTGTGGCAAGCGCAGCAAGTCACCGAGCCCAAAGTGTGGTGAGCGCAGCGAGCCCCGCGAGGGGACGCGGAATACATGTGAAGTAATACGCGTCCACTCGCCACGCTTCGGGCTCGCAGCGCTCGCCACGCTTCGGGCTCGGTGGCTCGACACACTATAAAAATCAACTCCACGCCGACGTGGATAGTGGGTGTATGAAAAGTTCGGAGGACACGTACCGCCGCCCATCGCGGGCTCGCTGCGCTCGCCAGGCTTCGGGTTGGCGTTGGTACTGGGGTGGCGTTAACAATGTGGGGGGCATTTCACAGAGTAATCAGCCATCAGGGTGGGTGTACAATTAAAAAAATCGGGGCTGGGAGTGCATTTAACATTGTAATTAGGCATCAGGGTGCCTGTACAATGTTATATCGGGTATAATCACCACAACCCAATATTAAAATTGTACACTCCTGCCGGGAAAGGCTCAAAATCGTGTACAATCGCATCGCATGCCTTAACTAGTGGCATGCGATGCGATATATCGGGTGCCCAGATAATACACAAGTACCTATATAACTAATGAAGCAAGTAAGTCTATACCAGGGCTGGGCAACACCGGCCCTCCAGATGTTAATGAACCACACATCCCAGCATGCCTTGCATCAGTTTCAGCATGGCCACATAGCAAAACTAATGCAAAGCATCCTGGGATGTGTAGTTCATTAACATCTGGAGAGCCGGTGTTGCCCAGCCCTGGTCTATACTGTAGCCTGCACAAATGATGGCAAAAAGTTACTCAACACACATCCACATTCTGTCAAATTGTATAGATCTTCAAATAGGACTTGGTTGCCACCAGGTTATCTTTTTCTTACTCTTTTATTGACATTTTTGTAGCTTTTAAGAATAAATCAAAATATGAGATTCTCCTATGAACCCCCTTTCACTGCGGTGAGAGCATAAAACCCAGTGTGCTCTTGTCCCAAGCTTGATTCACTTAATCCACAGATCAGGAGAACTGCGAAATATAGATAAAGTCAATCAGCATTGAGCACAGCACACACACACACACACACCTTGATGCCACTATACTCCCTGTGGTCTGGAACAAAATACACAATGGGGCAGATGTATTAAGCTTTGCGAAGAGATAAACTTGAGATAAAGTGGAGATAAAGTGGAAGGAGATAACGCACCAGCCAATCAGCTGTGTTTGAAATATGACAGTTGGAAGTTGATTGGCTGGTGCGTTATCTCCTTCCAATTTATCTCCACTTTATCTCAAGTTTATCTCTTCGCAAAGCTTAATACATCTGCCCCAGTGTTTGATATGTGCGATACTGTAGCGTACAATTTTTATTTTTATTTTGTGGGAATTTGGTCAGGTGAACAAGTCAACGGCAACTGAATCCCCCCCATGGTGAGTAAAAGTGGAATACTTAAGTGAATTTATTTTGCTGTTAGCAATAGTTACAGTTCGTTGCTTTAACTTATTTGTACATAATATAATGTAATAAAGTCTCCTATATATGATTGAGACTATTGTCTTAACAATTTTTATTTTTTTTCTATATATATGAAGATTTAAACAAATGATAATACCTCCATACCAGTTATTCTATTTTGTTTTTTTTTAAATAAAGAACAATCTTCTTTCTTGTAGTAGTTAATTTGGAAAGGTCATTAAGGGACTAGATGTCAGCAATTTTGGAATACCTGTACTATAGCTGTGAGTCGGGACTAATTATTTTATACACAGTCAATTAGAAACAGAGGTACAGTAGTAATGGTTACCATAATCATCATCATTTCATTGCCCTAGTCCTCCAGCATATGCAAGAGGTGCGCATTTTCTCACGTGTCCATGTCATTTTGCATAAATATACATAATTGGGTTATTGTGTAGTTTCACGGCGCCAGCATGGAGCCGTGCTACTTCCGGGTTGTACGCTTGCCAAACTATCTAAAATAAAGTAACTTAACTCCATGCCAATGTGGATAGTTCATACCCCCACTATCCACGTTGGCATGGAGTTGACTTTAGATAGCGTGGTGAGCATAGCGAGCCACCGAGCCCGCAGCGTAGGCAAGCGAAGTGAGCCCCACAAGGGGACTCAGACGCACGGCGCCATAATGGCGCCGTGAAACTACACAAGTACCCATAATTGCTATGTAAACACAGTACAAAAAGGCACATCTGAAAATAAAAACCTGATATGAGTCCAACTCTATAGCGTATAACGTACCAAGAGATAAAGAAATAACATTAAATCGGGTGATATCTTAAGATAGCATATTGGAATTTGTGCTTTTAATTTGTTGACTGATCATGAGAATGCATCGAATGGTGTGAGAAAAGCAAATACAGAATATCTGTGTCAGTATACAAAGATGTAGATTTCCAAATCAATTGTGGGGCACTGCAATAGCCTCCAACGGGCAGACCAATTATCTTGCTGTTATCTCTCTATATAAATATTCCTAGTTGGAAAATATATTACTGTGGCTGAGCTTAGCTGTGGGTAAAGTAACAATATTGCCTTTTGTATTCTTATCCAGACTGATAAGCAACAATGAGCCAATTATAAAATGCCAAAGGAAATATGAAATATGGGCCAAAGGCATTAGTACATTAATTCATCTGTAACAAAGTCCACAGTTATGCCATACTCAGGATGGTTCAGTGCTAGTGTAAATCTCACGGCACCACTGCTTTCTGATATGTAGATCAGTGCTCAGTTCTAATGTACAAATACAATGAAATGTCTTTATGTAATTGATTTGATAACTAAAAGCATCAACAGGTATTAAGCAGTGTACACACTAGAACATATTGTCTACACCTTTCCTTGAACTCCCAGGCAAACTAGAGAGTGCATATATACTGAACGTTATCATTAACAAAGTATTTGGGTTCCTGTCGACCTTACTTGCGGCACAAAACTATTTACACAGTTTGAGATCCACTGAGCTCTTCTAATTAGTGGTTCCCAAACTGTGTACCTAGGCACCCTGGGTTGCCTTGTGACACTAGCAGGGGTTCCTCAGGTTGGAGGTCCAGGACCAACATTAAATTATTTATTATGTATAAGGCAAAACCAGTGGGTGCACGTGGGTGCGAAGCATAAAATATGAAGCAAATCCTGTCTCTCACCACATAACATATGAGTTTAAGGATTACATATAAACAGAAGTTACTTAATTCAGAATTTTTTTTCTTAAACTTTCAATAAGAACCTTTTGGCCTAGGGGTACTGTGAAAAAGAAATCTAATTCTCTAGGCCAGTGGTTCCCAAACTTTTTTGTATCACGGCACCCTAGATTATCAGAATATTTGTCGCGGAACCCCTAGGTGCAGTTTGCTACCGAGAATTTCAGAAAACAATATTAAATTAAATAAGTTGTGCTTATATTTCATCCTTAGGTCCAGTTATGTAGTGAGGGACAGGATTCACTTCTGTTTATCCACATATTTTAAAACAGGAAGCCACAAGCTCTGGTTTTGCCTATTACATTGACCATAAATAATTTGAATCGGTTCTGGACCACCAAACCGAGGCACCCCTGCAAGTGCTCCGAGGCACCCCAGGGAGCCTAGGCGCACAGTTTGGGAACCACTGCTCTAGGGCACAAAAAAGTTTGTGAAACATTGGAATTGATATTAAATTTCAGGTATTACATTTTTTAATTAAATGGCATCCTGAATTCAGTATTGTTTAAGTAATTCCCCACTTTTAATTTCTGAGCAATAGTGCATACGGCAAGAGAAAGTGTTAAGCTGGAATCACACTAGATGATTTCTTTTTTACAATTTGGAAAATTCCGACCAATCGGAATGACAAATCGTTCAATTGTCCAATGTGTATGCACTATGCCACTGACAATGTGTGCTCCCGCCAGTCACTGATCGCATCTTCTGATCTATTGAACATGCAGAAAGACTGTAAATTTGTAAAGTGTGTATGCAGTATATCCTTTCCTGGAGCTTCGGATAGTTCAAGGGAAATCAATAACGATATTGCATCGGTTACAAGTGTCTAGTGCAGGTATGTCCAAACTATAGCCCTCCAGCTGTTGTGAAACTACACATCCCAGCATGCCATGCCATAGTTTTAGCATTCCCTGATAGCAAAACTGTGGCAAGGCATGATGGGACTTGTAGTTTCACAACAGCTGGAGGGCCATAGTTTGGACATGCCTGATCTAGTGTATGCACAGCTTTACAACAAAGAACTGCTCCAAGGTACTAAAAGCTGCAGATACAGGATTAATGACATTATTAACAGTGTCTGTATCAATGAACTTCCATAATGTCAAAACCCTGTCACCTACTTTGCTTTATTTTTTACTAGCAAATTATTTACAGGCATTTAAAGCGTTTTGCTAATCTACTCTTTAAGATTTTAGACAAATATACTGTTGATAATGTAACAGCGGTACTTATGTAGTAACTGGGCTGCCGATTTTGAAATCGGGTCCATCGCATCGCATCGCACCCGACCAAATCGCATGCGATGCGATGCGATGCGATGCGATGGACCCGATTTTTCCATAGGATTCAATGTTAAAATGGACTGAGTCCATTTTAACATGGAATTCAATGGGAAAAAGGGGTCCTTTTCATACCCCTACTATCCAAGTGGGCATGGAGTTGGATATAAACCTGTGGCGAGCGTAGCGAGCCACCGAGCCCGAAGCGTGGCGAGCGTAGCGAGCCCCGCGAGGGGACACAGAATACCGTCCCCTCGCGGGGCTCGCTTCGCTCGCCACGCTTCGGGCTCGGTGGCTCGCTACGCTCGCCACAGGTTTATATCCAACTCCATGCCCACTTGGATAGTAGGGGTATGAAAAGGACCCCTTTTTCCCATTGAATTCCATGTTAAAATGGACTCAGTCCATTTTAACATTGAATCCTATGGAAAAATCGGGTCCATCGCATCGCATCGCATCGCATCGTATGCAATGCGATGCGATATCGCATCGCATCGCATCTGATTGTATGCCTTAACTTAAGGCATACAATCAAAAAATCGGCAGCCCAGATACTACATAAGTACCGTAACAGCACTTTAAAACATATCATCCACAGTCTATGACCACACAGATGTGCATAATTGCAGGACATTATGGCAAGCATCCAAACTCATGACGCAGTTAATACAGAAAGTAAATAACACTCATTTAAACAACACTCATAAGAGACTCATTTGCCTGGAACCCCATCTTATTACTGATTACACATACTGCTCACACACCAAGGCTTAGCAGAGGTCGCAGATCAAGTGTATTCTGTCTTTGTATAGAAGAATTTAATCAAATTTGCTGTGTGAAAATATGCAAACTCTTAATTCTTTTAATTGTGCGTATGTGGGAAAAATAAACACAACTTGAAGATAATAATGTAGATGTAAGCAGAATTCTAATTTAATTATACTTGTTCCCCTATGAATGGAAATTGAGAACATAACATTAATTAGTCCTTTTTTTTCATATACATAATGTACTACTACGTTGGAGATTTAAGAGAGGTTGGAGATAGAAAAAGTGGAAAGAAATAAAGAACCAACTAATCAGCTCCTGTCATTTTTAAATGCAGCTAGCAAAGTGACAGTTAGAAGCTGATTGGTACTTTATGTCCACTTTATGGTCGAGATGTACTAAGCCTTGAAAAGTGATACAATGGAGAGTGATAAACCACCAACCAACTCATTCCTGTAATTTTTCAAACACAGCCTGTCATATGGTAGTTAGGAGCTGATTGGCTGGTAGTGTATCACTCTATAAGTTATTCATTTTAAAGCTTAGTATATCTGACCCTCTCTCTCTAAAACCCATGATCAATCTCACCCAATGCGTATCTCACCCAATATTATCTAGAATATTTGATTTTGTGGCTTTACATTTCCACTCATATGAAAATCCTCACTCAGACCATTCAATTGTCCATTTAGACTGAAAGGGAAAGTTTTGACTTATTCAATTATTCAGTTACATACTTGTTACAGACAGAAAAAGTTTTGTTTAACAAAACATTTCTCTTAAATGAATGAGCTCTATGAATGGTGGGTCACGTAACCTCTGTGCAGGAGACTAATTCAATTTGAATTTTTTTTTTTTTTAAATAAAACTTATAGTTCAGGCAATTAACCTAGAAAATGTCATCCTATACCCTTAACCGAAATCTTAAAAACCATGGAATCAATTGTACGCATAGATGACACTGATGAATAGAGGTAAAGATAGTTCTCTGATCACCGCAATTGCTAAGACACAAGAATAAAGAAAGACAGCCAAGGGTTTAATTAGTAACGCCCAACTTACTGCACATAATATGTTGGACCAGATATGTCTAACCTTTGTCCTTCCTTTTGTTCTCTGAAGCCATAGAACACACATATCACTTATGAAAGCTGGTGACTGCTATTGTAAATGTTCAATTTATAGTGGCAATATAACGAAGCTGTAAGAAACATTTCTGAGTGAGAAAAGGGATGCAAGGGATATTTCAGACTCTTTAAAAAAAAAAACTAAAATTATACATGATAATCCACACTACCAATTTGAGATTAAGTAAATTCCAATTTAAAAGCCCTTTATCTCCTGTTCTCTTATGTCACCTCTCAATTGGAAAAGCAGTTTCCCCCGGATTTCCTTTTCAATAGCTTTCTTTAGTGGGAAACCCTGGCAATTGTTCAAATCCATAATCCAATTTGTAGCAAAAGGATTTAAGACTCGTTTCTAGTGTAGGTTTCACTGCCCAAATCCATCCACTTTTTTATATTGACTATAGGTCATGTGTCCTCTTCCTAAAGAAGATCTAGTAAATTCTGGCAATTTTTTAAGACAGTTTTCTTTAGATGAATCCTATCATTTCATCACACATACTTTTTAAATGCTGTCAAATACATTAGTTATCAAAAATGATGAACTGCATAGCAATAAAACATTATAATAGTGTAATGCAAAATCAAAGAAATTGTCTTGAAAGCAAGATTTGCACAAAATATATCTGCCTTGCCCTTTCCCAGACAGAGGTCAAAGGCCTCTGCTTCCACTCCCGCTTTGGCACAGTGGGTGACTGTGGAACGAATTAATAAACACCTTGACCTATCTAACCCCTGCCTTTTTTCAGCAATATCTAGTCCTGTGTATGGGGTGAAATTAATTGACCAGTTCCCTAACCACATTCTGCACTGTGCAGGTGCTGTGTGGTAGATGGAGAAGGGGGAAGGACCGGGTAATAACTAACCAGTCCATTGGCTACTGTAGATCTGAGCTTTCCAAGCTAAAATATGGTATGACCTTTATGGAACCCATCTGGTTTAATACAATATACAATTACATATATATCAAGGTAAAAATAATCCACCCTGGAATGTACTCTACGTAAAGTACTTTACTATTTTATTTGATCTGTAATATACTAACATTTCAGATCAGGTTTTCAGGTCATCACAGCTAGGTAATACCCAGTTAACAAGCTAGGTAATGCCCAACTGGCTAGGCAAAGCCAACCATCATACAACTGGCCTAGGGACTAGGACTTAGGTTTGAATGCTGTCTATCTGTGTGGAGCATGCATGTTTTGCCTGTGCTTGTGTGACTAAATGCTTTGGTATCCTCCCACAATAACACACTTGTAGGGTAACTGGATTCGGACAAAACCCTAGTGTATATGTGGGAGTATACATAGAAACATGGAATTTGATGGCAGATAAAAACAAAATGGCTCATCCAGTCTGCCCCTTAGGGTTAGAGTATTAGGGTTGGGGTAAGGATCATATTGCATACCTGGGGCACAGACAGATGTAAATAATCAAATATTATCTGTAGAGCACTGCAGATTATAAAGATAACGGTAATAAATAATAAAGTAAGCATTAAGCAGATGAAAGTGGCTAGTTTAATGTACTTGACCTGAAATAACTGCAGCATACTTCCCATCTTCAATCCAGCGATAACAGTTATACATTTGATACACTTTTGCATTGTTGTGGCTTGCGAAAGGTGTCTAGTCATGCCACATCAGAGTCACTGTCAACGATACTACTCTAAAAGCAGCCATGAATTATCTTGCTCATGAAGGCACCTATTCACTAGCCATGGTTATGACCACTGGTCACCATGGTCATATCTTACAACTTCCCTAATGTAAGAAAAATTGTGTTCACTGGAGGGACAATACGGCTGTCCTTCAAAATCCAGACAGCAAGGTATTTTACTAGAAGTGTGTAACACAGAAAGGCATTGCAGAGCCACTAATAGCCCTTTCACATCACAGCTAATTACCGGGTACATGCTGTTTTTTTGCCGGTTCGACCCAGTAATTAGTGCGATGTGAAAGGGGTTGCAACACAGCAATCCAATCCGGTTCCTTGCTGTGTTGCTGTGCAGTGTGAACGGGTCGAGGGACCTGTTTACCATTCACACTATGGAGGAGGCAACACTTGGAGCAGCACCAGCTCTAAGCGCTGCCTCCTCCCCGACCCGCCGTGCCCCCTCATGGCATCAGCGAACCGGCAATATTACCGGTTCGGTTGGAATATTGCCGGTTCGCTGCAGAAGTCTGAACAGACCGCACATGCAGGGTTGGAACGGAACCGTTTAAAAGTCCTGGTGCGACCCTGCATTTGCAGTCTGAAAGCAGTATAACTGAAGCCCAGGGCTAGAACATACACAAAGTCACGTGTTTTATAGTATAAAGGCCCATACACACTGGGTGATTTTGAGCACCTTTGCTGATGGCTTTGCATAGTGCCTGCCCCCCCCGCTATCAGCACCGGGCAGGGAGAAATCCGCTCAGTGTGTATGCACTGAGCAGCCTCCCCCCCAGCGATGACAGAGGTCATCGCTGTCCATACATAATCGCCCTGTGTGTATGGACCTTTATCAGTGCATGGTGTGCGATACACACGACCCCTGAATACATTCCAGCCACCACTGAGGACATTTTTTTCCAAAGAAAGGGAACAATACTAAGGGAACAACACTAAGTAAGGGAACAACACCAAGTGACTTGTAGATTTTGATAACCTATTGGTAGCCAAAATAAGATCAGGATGTCTGTAATTAAAGCATTGCGAATCCTATTTAGTGTAAGTAGTCATGGCAACCAATTTTTTTCTAGGACTAACAGGAATGGCACAGGTGGTAAATCTACAATGTTCTATTGCCTAAAACAAGTGTGGGTAACATATAAACCATTGCACTCTTTGTTTAATATAGACTCCTGACTGAGATTTTGCAAAAAAAAAATAAAAAATTACTTCAGTTGTTCCATCAACAGCATATTTGTCATGTAATAATTAGTCTAAATATAGCATTGACATCTTACAAGGAAGGAAATTGTAGGTTAGACAAAGAAAATTGTAAAACGAATTAAGTGACTTGAATAATAATCAAGTCACTTAATTCTCCATTCTCACCTCACCCTTTGCATCACATACATATATTTACCAGAGAAAATCATTTAACTATTTTCATAGATGGAATGAAAAACATAGGTGATAAAAATGACATTTTGCTGTTCTATATAGACATGCAGGGTTACCGACAGATGACAAGCAACAAGGGAGGTGTCCTTGCGGATGACTCTGTTTGTCTCTACAGAAGATTTACTACAGTACTTGAAGTCCTGTGAGTGTCACTCTCTCAATACTGACACAGAGACAGAGAGACAGACAGAGAGAGATAGAGAGAGATAGATCGATAGAGGTTCGGTCCAATGTGGCAAATTGCCAGGGTGCCCTTCTTATATTCTCCCAACGTAGCTGTTATGGGAGAAGTAAGAGGCGACACTCCACTGACTTTTAGAAATTCAACTATGTATTTATAAGTAATACAGTATGTATTTAAGTAAGTATCATAGCATCAACAGTTTCGGGGTCAGAGGCCTTCCAGATGCAAAGTGCAAGGTGCTAAGTGCATAAAACAAAACCCCCAAATTTTATTTTACATGAAAGAATACTTTAATAGTAATGAAGCTAATGCTGCACAGAAATCAGCCATACCCTCATTATATAAGGAATACTGAAGCTCCAGATCTTTTTTGGAAGAATAAAATCATTTCCTGAAATAGAGACACCACATCACAGACCACAACAGATGCATTCTCTCATATGTTCATAGATAACATGTTTGTCTCAAATGCAGAATGGAAATAATCATGAAACAGAGCTGTAACACTATAATATTATATATAAGCAATTTAGGTATGAATATTCAGTAGGAATTAGGCACTTTTAGGAACCATGGATTGCCTTTATCCAAACATATACAACAAAAATCTAAAAATTTGAACAGAAAGATGTGGGTACAATGCATAGTTGCCTACCCTCCTGCATTCTGCAGGAGACTCCCTGAAATAGCAGCAATCTCCCTCTCTCCCTCATTAGTCTAGCAATCTCCCACATTTCACCTAGCCCACATTACACTGTTACATTTTTTGGGGAAAAAAGGAATGAGAGACAGATACATTTACACTGAATCATCAGCGCCATTCCCCAGCACTTTAGCAAGTATAGTAGCTCTTACTAACTGCTTTGGGGATCATCTACATTTGTATATAAGTCATTTTAAAATATTCCTCTTAGATGTAGCAGTGCACACCCACGCTTCTAGGTGCCACATTCACCATCTCTAATCACAATCTTTCCATATATGGAATTAGACACACCCTTTGGGTGGAACATGACACACCCCCTCAATGGGGGCACTGTGCAAAATTCTACTACCAACTATAATCTCCCTGAAACTAGTTTTCCAAAGTAGGCAAGTATGGTACAATGTATATTCTTTTTTTTTAATTTTGCAGCAATCACTACACTGCCCACACACTGCAGAAGGGATTGGAGTCCCAGAGCAGCACTTCTAGCAGTTACATGGAACCCTTTCAGCTGCAGGGTGCTATAGCAGGCCAATATAACAGTAGTTATTCCACAGGTTCAAGATCTGACACTGGCTTAGGGCTTTGATGTACGGCATTAATTTATTTTTGTAAACTTTTTTAAGCATGTCAGTAGTCAGTGCATTTGTACAGAGGAGGCTGGGACAAGATTACGTTTCGTAGAAGTTCAAAGTGTCAGGGACACAATCTTCAAGTTCTACTTTGCTTCGCCATGCCATGAAATGCCATTTTTCCATGTACTTTTAGATTCACACTTTAACAAATTTATAGTCTATGAATGGCACTTCACTCACATGTGTATCTCTCTCCAAGTTTTGATAAATACCCACCAACAAAAAAAATATTGTTTACAAAAAGTGAAGATATATTACCAAAAGCAAAAAGTGGCCAATATTAAATGGAATCATGTTTAAAGGTGCCCATACGCGGTGCGTTTTACGGGTGCGATGAGATGCGTGCTCCCGCACACATCCCATCACTCAGTTCAAAAAGTATGTGCTGCTACAGTAGGTCCTTATCGCATCACACGCAAATCGCATGCGATTTGCGTGCGATGTGATCTAGACCAAAACACATGCAATGATCAATAAAAAGGTGACTTGAAGAACCAGGTTAAATACATAACTTTGATCAGACCTTATACAGATAGGATCATTTGGGAATATTTCAGCATTGATAGTGAAAGTTATCAGTCGTATAGGCCGTTTTAGTCCATTTATATAAGGTTACACTCAGGCAGACTTTATGCGGAGCATATATGAAACACTGTGACATTTCAGATATAATATCAATATGGCGCTATATATCTCTCCTTTCTGGGTTTGTGGAAAGTGCCAGCTGCGTGTGAGAGAGATTATTTATGCTAGCATCTCTGCAATGGGAATTTAGATAATGTGCTGTTAATTTAATCTTCCCACAATACACATACATGAATAAAACCATATGTTATCATAAATCTGTTAATGGGAATAATAAAAAGCTTATCTTTGTATTTCGCCCAGGTGGAATGTTACAGAATGAAGCAGTAATCATTACTTATAACTTTATAACTATTTTTCTGCAACAGTAAATTCAAGACAAATACGTACAGTATGTAATAGTACAAAAGTCTGCCAAGCCCCAGCTACCTACTTCAGTCTTTCATGTTCTGCAAAGTATACATCTAGTTATAACCTTGAATTGAGTCCAGCATGCAGTAGCAGAAGAATCAATCACCGGCAGACAGTGCAATGACCAAGCTTGTTGTTCTGGCATGAATGTACTCTTGTGGTTTATACAGAAATACATAGGTCTCGCTCTAATCGCTGGTACTTCCCATCATTTTGCACAGATTTTGTTCCAACATTTCATGTGCAGTAAACTAGGATAAATAATACCTGGTGCTTTTAAAATAAATGAGTAAAATGCTTACCATTGAAAGTCAGAAAAACTCTTGCTTGTGGCTGCAGAGATCCTATGGCACAACTGGTGTAAACCGCTAGCCCAATGAAAACCTGGATCGCCAAAGATGTCATTTTTTCTAAAAATATATATTTTAATCCAGACCACAAAACCTGTAAAATAAATCTGTATTTACACCCACAAAAAATATAGCAAAAACAAAAAGACATTTGAACACCCAGAAATACTAAGCTTGAAAAGTGATAAAATGGAGAGTGATAAACAAACAGCTTCTTGAACAACAAATGACAGTTAGGAGCTGGATGGTTGGTGGTTTGTCAAATCGCATAGCAAACACTCAAAATCGCACCGTGTTTGGGTGTACCCAATCGCGTTTCGATCCCGATGTGCGGCCCCGCGGCATCTGAATCGAAAGTAGAAATAGACGGTGCAGCACAGCCTATTTCTACTATCTTGGAATGAGGTCCATGCTGCTCAATGCAGCATGACCCCCGCTCCCCACGGGCGCTGTCCCTCCCTGCCAGCAGATCGCCGGATCAGCCCCATCTGTACACTCATTATCACTTTTCAACGCTTAGTACATCTCACCCACTAAATGTGAACGCTAACTCCACCTGCTGGGAAGACAATCTAGATAATGGTAAACCTGAATGTGAAGTGTCTGTCCCCTTTGCTCTATTATATCACATATGTACTAATATATATATATATATATATATATATATATATATATATATATATATATATCTTCCATAAACAGGTACCACCTTTGCACTAGTCCTACTTACTATGTGAGCAGGTTACTTACTGTTCATGCTAATAAACGCATTTATAGCAGTGTAAACATGCGAGGCTTAACAGATGCTTTCCCCAAATTTTCTCAGCTGCAATAACATCTTGTGGACTTTTCTTCAAACAGAACACATTAATACTGCACCATCCAAAAGACACTAGTATAAGCTAAAGCAAACTGACTGTCAGCTCCCTCCAAACAGCGGTATTAGCAGTCACCCTAGTGGAACAGCAGGACAAGCTCCACTGCAGATCAACATCAAGCGAGTTTAAGGTCTGATGTCAATCCCAAAGTCAAGAACATAGGAAGGCGTAAGGACCTGTATAGGAGTCAGTCTCCTTTTACATCAATACATTTGTAATCACACTGATACAGGCAGCAAATTTCAGGCATGTGATAAACTTTTATTACACTATATACTTGTTGTGACAGTACTTTCAAATACAATATTTCTTGTTTATGTAATTAATTAAAACGTGGGTATACATCAGTTAACAATACCAATAGGTACATCTACTTAACCCCTTATTTGCTAAATAAAGTCGCAATGCAACTAAACCCCTTTATAGAAATATACACAGTATAAGCAGTAGCAATCCTGGATGATTTTTTCTAAATTATATATAGAAGAAAAACCCATCTGTCCCCCCCAGCCTGGGCTGCCAGGGCATTATACTGCATGGACAGGCTGAGCGAGGTGCAGGTGCCTGATCCCATAGACACACATGTATGTACTCATGTCCTGGGAGTGCCCTGATCTGGGTAGCTCACGTTAGCACAGAGCCAGGGCACAGAGCTAGGACAGGCTGTCAGATATCCTTCCCACAATAGGAGGTGTGCAATGGCTTACTTACCCAATTTTGGAAGCAAGCAGAAGACTTCAGCCTTCAGTTCTGGCCGCACATGTTAGGATCAGGCTGCTGCTGTGATATTCCTTCAGCGCTTACAATTGGAAAGTGCCTGCTGTTAGTATATCCCCTGAAGCTGACGGTGAATGGAAAGTAGCAGAGCCTGACAGTGAGAGAGGGAGAACCCGCGGTGTCCAATTACACAGCCCGGCTGTACAGTCACTGCTGCCCTCCGCCTGCGAGCATGAGCCTCACACAGACTGCGAGGGGACGTACTAAAAGGAATGAGTCTGCTCTGCTGAAAAGGAATGCCAATTGACTATAATGGGAGAAGATATCATTTATATGTATATTTCAGAAATTATTACACCGATTAACTATATTTTAGTACACATCTTTCTAAGACCATTACACATATGTTACATGCAGACTGATGCGGAATAACGGCTGCCTCCTATGGAATGACGGGCAATTAATTCGCCATCCCTAAGCAAAAATAGCATTGAGACAGCTCCATTATGCGATATTAAGACCCCGATGTTACGATGATCCCCTTAGCATGTCATGTCACATGACACGGAATGACGGTCGGTTACTATGGATTGACAGCCCTTTAATTGGGATGCGGTCATTTGGTCTACAGCATGATGGTCGATAGTCATTAGGTCGACACCATTAGATCAAAATGGGAAAATGTCGACATGGGTCTAGGTCGATATAGGAAAAGGTCGACTTGGTTCTAGGTCAATAGGTCATTAGTTCGAAAGGTCATTAGTTTGACAATGTCTAGGTCAACAGTCAAAAGGTCGACATGGGGATTTTCACTGTTTTTTGAGCCGACATGTGCCCTACTATCCACTAGGGCATGGTGGGAGAATAAAATAGTGTGCCGAGCACAGTGAGGCACCGTGCCCGACACATAGCGAGCGCAACGATCGATGCGAGGGGATGCAGTGCACTAAATAGTGTGCCGAGCACAGCGAGGCACCGTGCCTGACGCATAGCGAGCGCATCGATCGATGCGAGGGGATGCGGTGCACTTAAAACTGTGTCCATGTCGACTGTGTTGACATTCAGGTAAAAAAAAAGGTGAAAAACCCCATGTCGACCTTTTCACTGTCTACTTAGACGTTGTCGAACTAATGACCTGTCGAACTAACGACTTTTCGACCTAGAACCATGTCGACCTTTTCACATGTCGAGCTAGACCCATGTAGACCTTTTCCCATGTTGACCTAATGACTGTCGACCATTATGCTGTAGACCAAATGATCCCAACCCCTTTAACTTGCCATTAAGCCAAAATAGCATTACAACTATGTCACATGACATGTTTATAAGAGATGGGGTGTAGGCGGGCGTATATGGAAAGGGACGAGTGCGTGCGCTAAGCGGATCACAGTAATATCAGGGTTTTAATATCTCATTATGGAACTGTTTTAATGCTATTTTTGCCTAGGGATGGCGAATTAAAGGGCTGTAATTACATAGTAAGCAGCCGTCATTCCGCGTCATTCTGCATTTAACATACGTGTCATTGACTTAGCAAGATGTGCACAAAAAATATAGTTCATAGGTGTAATAATTTCTGATATATTAATATAAATGAAATATCCCATTATAGTCAATTGGCATTCCTTTTCAGCAGACCAGACTGTCATTCCATTGTCATTCCTTTTAGTATGTTCTGACGGCGGGGCACGCCAAGGGCAGATCAGCCTCCAGTCCCATGCTGATGATACATGATGTTCCAGCCACACCCATCACCTACTACACCCATAATACACACTGGTCACATCTACTTTACCGGGAAATCATGATTTCTTTCTATAAATCTTCTATTTTAGGAAAATACCATTAGATGGGCATGAAAGATCTATTCAACTCCTCAGCAGTTTTCCTGCAAACAGGAGTAGTACCATAAATATTTGGTTAGTGAATTGGGTGAAAACCGGAATGCCGGACCACGGGACCGCACCAGCTGTGTCCCTGCAGCGACCTCTAGTGTGGAGCCGCTATGCGTGCTCCCATCCGTCCGGGTGCCGGATGGCTCCCCGACAGTCGGGATTCCGACAGTCATTACTCCGACGTCGGAATCCCGACTGCTCCCTCGTGGGGGTCCACGACCCCCATAGAGGGAGAATAAAATAGGTGGCGAGCGCAGCTCGCCACCGTGCCTGCAGCGTGGCGAGCGCAGCGAGCCCGCAAGGGGCTTCATTGCGCTCCCCCCGGGATTCCGACGTCTGACTAATGACTGTCGGAATCCTGACCGTCGGGGATTTATACCACACCCCATCCGTCCAGGGTGGAGTGATTACACACAGACTCCTTCCCCATAGCTACAGCTGCTGCCACACTGAGATCTGCTCCCGGACTAGCGCTGCCTTCTGCTGCTGCTCCTGGACTGAATGACTGCGAGAGCAGTCACTGGCTGCAGGGAGACGGACACAGCTGGTCCGGTCTGGCAGTCCAGCGGTCCAGTTTTCACCAAGTACCATCTGTAATAGTTATTGTTGTTATTTCTCATTTATTAACACTTGTAAATATATTAGCATATGCTTTTTAGTTGTATATAAACACAACACTATTGCATGGTTATTTATTAGCAGAGGGGTTAAGAAGGCCAGACTCGAAAGTTTACAATCTATAAGAAAGTGTATAATATATGAGGGTAAGTGGCAAATATTGTATCTCACTCGCTGAGACGTTCACACGGATAGGGGAGGGAGGGGGGTGGCATAATGAAAATGCTGGGCGTTCCCCTGGGAACGCAGGCCTGGCATTCCCTGCTCGTGGCAGGCGACTGACATCAAATGATAGGATAGTGGATAGGATAGCGGCTGTAATAAAAGTTCAGCCTGATTCTTATTACAGAAGGCCGATTTCTCCTGCTAGCGGCCACGTGCGAGGAGATGTGTTAGCAAACACAGGCCCTCGCATGCTAGTGAAGGGGTGGACGTTGGGCGTGGTGACGTTAAGGTGCTCGTTGGCAGTGAATATATACGCTGCCTAGTGAGCCAACCTGAATCGGGCCCTATGTACAGGGGTGGTAAATGGATATATAGCACCCTAGGGAGTTTAGAAACAGCCCATTTCTTATAACACATACTAGTTTTCATGGCGGACAAGGGTTCAGAAATGGCTGCTTCAGTGTAAAAGTTGTCACCCAGAGGTAAGTTGGGGTGTGGTGCGCCCTCACCTGCCCCCCATATAAACACACATGACTTACATCATTTTATAGATCATAGATGGTGCTCTCAGTCAGTCTGCAGTGACTGGGGCTCGGGTTCCAGATACACTATGATTCAGCTTTTATTTTTCTGATGATTTCTGCAGCACAGGACACTGGAGAGGTAATGTTACAAATATGGGTACAGCATATGCCGTTTAGGCACACACTGCACAAATGATAAATATGCCACTGAGTACAAATAATTTCTTATATTCAATTAGCTTCAAACACAGAGCGCTATTATCTAATACAATCAATAAATATATTAATAAGGGTGTAATATAATATAAAAAAAATGTAGAACCTATTTTGTTTCTATATTTATCTTTATGTGGACCACTATTTCCTTAGTACTCACAAACCAGTGTACAGAGAGGAGCCAAATGCTACTTGCATTTGGGAAGGGACAAGGACAGATTGGTATTCTGAAACAGCCCTTGTATTCCAGTGAGTGAGCGTATAACAAGGGGGCATGGTCATGGCACATATGGGCGTGGCTCATTTCCTCATGTCTCTGTATGCCAGGACAGAGCTGCTCAGCCAGCCCCTGGCTCTCTGTGTGCCGTGCTGCTTGGACAGGAATTTAAGCCAGACTGCCCAATCAGGTCATCGGCCCTTCTGGCGTTTGCCAGGTGGCTAGTTCAGCCCTGGCCTGAACATCCCTAAGTTCTGGGCCACACTCTAGAGAAAATGTGAGGGAAAGTGTTTATTTTTTTTACTTTGTTTACTAATTAAAGTAATTGCATGCCATTTATGGGTCTTAAAACAGTTTTTTTTTTTTTACACTTCACCAGTGATTTGGGGCTTGGGCATTCCTAACCTCCAGCAATGTACGTACTTTAACCTGGCAATAGCAACCTGGCCATAGCAACTAGTCAGCTCCTTGTTCCACTTATAATTTAATATACAGATGTGTCCTCATTCATTGAGCATCTCCATGCCACACGTCATGAAACGCCCCACATGACCTAAAAGCTTTAATCGTATAATAAACAAAGTTACAAATGAAGTACACCAGAACTTTTGCGTGAGGAAGAGCTGTGGGTGGCTGTTCGCATCAATGCAATTTTTACACAGATTCAGACTGAGTTGAACACAGATGTACTAATGTCACAAACACCAGAGCTTAATGTATGCTAGCAATGTATGCTCAGCACGGCCAATGTGATATGTAACATGGGACCTGGATTTCTAGAAGGGCTATTTGGTGTGACTTGAGCCACAGCACAAAATGACACATCTGTAATGTCCGTGAAAAATGCTAGCTATTGTATAAGCTGGTTGGTCACCATGAGCAACTTCTCCACTTGGCATCTTCAGAACTCTTTAGAAGGCTTTATACTGTACATTATCCCCAAAGTGTATCTTTCTGGTAAATTCTATTCTGTTGTAGTGATGATGGAGTGGAAGATATTATCATTGCCCAGAATAAAGAATAAACACGCTTGGGGCCAAATTTAATAGGGGGTGTGAGAGTCAGAAAGTGAGGAATTTTGGGAGAGTTTTCCCAGTTTTTAAAGTGACAATCACTTATACTGTAAAACCAGGGTAATTTCGCCATGTAATTTATTGCTGCTTTGAAAAAAATGGGAAAACTCAACCAAAAGCTCTCATTTTACAATTCTCAATCTTAATTTCTGTCCTCTAAATCCGATTTGCATATTAACTCTATCTATCTATCTATCTATCTATCTATCTATCTATCTATCTATCTATCTATCTATCTATCTATGACAGTGTTCGGCCTGGCACTCTCCCAGTTATAAACCCTGGAACACTAGATAAGGTGCAGAAAGAAATAAATTCACACTGCGGCACTCCAAGGAAATTTCTGCATTTAGTGCAAAAAATTAATCCAACGTTTTGGGGCTAACAAGCCCCTTTGTCAAGTTACAAAAGTGCAATTTGCTGCACTTTTGTACCTTGACAAAGGGGCGTGTTAGCAGGCCCTGTGAGGGAATCGCCATTTGCAAATGGGTGGTGGCGAGGCCACCATTCGCAAGGCGGGGTTTGATGAACTCGCAATGCTGCGGATTCGCAGCCTTGCAAGTCCACCAAACCCTGCCTATGGAATGGTGGCCTGGCCACCACCCATTCGCAATGGCGATTCCCTCACAGGGCTTGCGAATGGATGTTACACAGTAATGGGCCTAATGGGATCCACCTACATCATTAAATGGTCATCGACCATCGAATGGTGGCGAAGGTGCACACATATAAAAGTGACTCTGATGTCACTTACATATGCGTGGACATTTGGGAGGAAGTGGGCGGGCAGCTGATATCCAGTGATGTCAGCAGGCCGCCCCCAGCACCCACGTCATTGGGGCATTGCATGAGAACGCCCAGCATTCTCATGGGAACGCCCATAATGGGCGTTTTTCGATAATTTTTGGACTGATTGGATGAACCAGTTTGGCGGGGAGGCTTTGTCAGAGCTTGTAGATACAATTGTGAGAGGTAAAATAGTAACTGATCAGCTGCTGCCATTTTCAAACTCAGCCTGTGAAATGTAAGGTAGAAGGTGATTAGCTCATACTATCTCTCACAATTTTATCAATATAGCTTTAGCATTTATGTACTTCTAAATGGGCTAATGTTTTCATTACTAAAGTATTTTATCTTTAAACACGTGTCTGTAGAATAAACAGTAGATGCTTAAATACTAAAATGAATATAAAAGTATTAAGGTGAATAACCAACTTCTGGCTTGCCTCTTGCATATTTTGTACAGCTTGCACCATCATAGAAAAGCCCCTAAAATAAACAGATTGCAAGAAATCTCTTTGGCATCTATTTCCTCCTGTCATTACAGTATCATAGATAACATTTCTCTGATTCATTTTATACTACCTCCAGCCAGCAGACTGGCTCCTCTGAACATTCAATCAAATCAGGTGTGTCTGTATTGTTTTGGAAATGACTATACTTTGGTGACTCATGATCTTATTAAAATGAGTGACTGATGTGAACAATTAAAGTGAACAAGTCATTAATATTTCTTTTCACCGTACCTACAATTGTAAATATTTTTTGGGGTTTATTATTTATTTAATAGATTTATTGAAATATAGCAATCAGAAGGCTCAATGTAAGGTTAGATCAGATCAGAAATGACTCTGACATACAGAAGCTGTCCGTCTTAAAATGTTTTAGAAAATGATATAGATTTCAAGCATAGATCAATGTATTTATTATGTTTCCATTATGGACACCTGAAAAGAAATCAATGTAGTTATTGTGTTTGCGTTGTCATAAAAAATACTTCAATGAAACTGGAAATGCAGAGTGAAAACATTTACCAGAGATCTGTTTTTGGTTTGCTATTCACTGCACTGGCATATTTTGCTCACAGGCCCAAAAGCCATAAGCGTCCTTCTAGAGCCATGTAAGCAGTGCCACAATTTATTTTGTTCACTGTCTGACGTTTTGTTTTATGTCACTTTGCGGGGCGATTCGGACTTGCACGCTGTGGTCCAAATTTGCTCCCCCGGCCAACGGTGGGGGTTTGCACATGCGCATGTGCGATTATGGCCCACCCAGTGTTTCTTGGGCGTGCCCACAAAAATGGTGTAGGAACTCTGGGCAGTCCCTGTCAGAACATAGACGTGCCCGTACCTGCTCTGGGTGGGTGGATGACATCACATGATGCCAGCACCCGCCCCCAATTTCGGCCATCTTTGAGCAGGATAAAAGTATAGACTTACTTTTATTTGCAAAGGCAGGAAAAATTATTTAATGGTAGACAACCATTAAACAGTTTTCCCCCGTGCGGCCGCATGTGAGCAGATGTGTAAGTGGCCGCATGTGAGCAGATGTGTAAGTGGCCGCATGTGTGCAGATGTGTAACGCTGCGGGCTCGCCACAGGTTCTATTCTCTCTCTGTGGGGGTAGGGGACCCACACGAGGGAGAATAACCCCTGTAAATCAGGATCCACACTGTCAGACATTTAACAGTGGAGATTCCGATGTTGGTATACTGATTGTCGGA
Source organism: Crinia signifera (assembly GCF_055691185.1). Lineage (NCBI taxonomy): Eukaryota > Metazoa > Chordata > Amphibia > Anura > Myobatrachidae > Crinia > Crinia signifera. The sequence continues at coordinate 176,800,187 of NC_139220.1, forward strand.
ATCCCAACTGTCTGGAGGTCATCCGGCACCCAGTCTCTCTATCCTTGTGTTTATCCTCTTCTGAATAAAGGGGATTATTCAGACCTCATTCATGCTGTGCAAATTTGTAGTGGACAGCAATCAGTTAGCAAGTCTGTGAATGGCTTGCCAAAATATCGCTGATCATCGTCCAGCTGCAAATCCATTTACAACTGTATGTATATATACATATATATACATATATATATATATATATATATATATATATATATATAAATATTACTGCCTCACAGCACTGAGGTCATGGGTTCGATACCCACCATGGCCCTAATTGTGCAGAGTTTGTATATTCTCCCCGTACTTGCGTAAGTTTCCTCCGGGTACTCCGGTTTCCTCCCACAATCCAAAAATATATACTGGTAGGTGAATTGGCTTCCAACAAAATTAACCCTAGAATGTCTGTGTGTGCATGTACATGTGGTAGGGAATATAGATTGTAAGCTCCACTGGGGCAGGGACTGATGTGAATGTGCAACTATTCTCTGTAAAGCGCTGCAGAATATGTATGGACATTATAAAGCAGGTAACTCCACCACAAGGATAAGGAGCTCAGATAGGAGGATTCATCTGCTGATATCAGTACTGGAAATTAATTCGATATATGTCTGCATAAAAAGAATTGGTCCAGCGCTGAATGCACAGGATAGTTTAGATTTCACCTATTCGGGCTGATACAATACATCTCTAATCCCTGCTAAGGAGCGGTATCTTGGGATGTCCTCTAAAGAGTAAGGGCTGATAGTTGATCCAGCTCCAGGAATATTTGCTGTAGCCTTCTAAGGGCTAGGTATATCACGTCTGGATATTTTTTGCAAGAATATGAACTATTTCCCCTGATGAAGTCTGTATTAGACGAAACAAGTTAGGACATTGTTTGAACTGTAAAAGAGTTGAATAAAGAACCTACTTGGAAATCCAACATTTCTGGTTTTATGAACTTTGGTGTGATACATGGACATTTAATTTAGGCGCTATACCACCATTTGGGAAGTATATATATATATATATATATATATATATATATATATATATATATATACAGGGGCGGATCCAGGATAAAATGACAGGGGGGGCACCATGATAAAAGAGGGTTTAGGTGGGGGAGGGGCGGTGTTAGTAATGCCAGTGTACATGCAAAGAGAGCGGCAGAGAGAGGGTGGGAATGGGATTAAAAATAGGCCCTGGCATTTAAAGTACGCAGGCCCACCATGGCGACAAAAGTGAAGGATGCAGTTGTGCGCGCGCCGAAGGCGCGCTCCGGAAAAGGGGGTGTGGCCACTCAACAAGTGGCATGTCCTTGATTGTAGTGTACAACACTATATACATCTTCTACACATTATGCAACAAAATACTAGACCCCATTATACTTGCCCCAACACATGATGCCAAATGGAATGAGCCAAAATTCACATAATGCCACACGGATTGTGTCAAAATTTACATAATAACACAAGGATTGAGCCAAAATTCACATAATAACACATGGATTGAGCCAAAATTCACATAATGCCACTAGGATTGAGCCAAAATTCACATAATGCCACACGCATTGAGCCAGAATTCACATAATGCCACACGGATTAAGCCAAAATTCACAATACGCTTCATAAACAGGAACATTGTCCACCAAAGGCGCGCATTAAACATTTACACCATAATGTCCATTACACGTTAAGTTACATGCCATTATGTCCATTCTGTATTATGCCAAACACCATAATGCCTATTAAAAATTATGCTACATAAGTGCTGCTTATCTACATGCTCATTGCCAAGGGTTCCATGCTCACTGCCAGAGGTTCCATGCTCGTTGCCATGTGGGATTACATGCTCATTGCCAAGGGAGAATACATGCTTGCGGTAAATGGGGGACAGCCGCCGCTAGGCAGAAGTGATAGCCACTGACAGTGGCAGAGCCTGGCTGTATTCAGAGCACTGCAGGTCCCGGCTATTTGAAATAATACCCCTTTCACAACAGAAAATGCATTCCCAGGTTGGCCCCCTTTACACCAGCCTAGTCCCTGTATTTTCTGGTGTGAGGGGGAGAGAAAACCACCCCCCCTCTTTAACCAGTTATCTCATTTAACCGGCTATATCTTCGGAACTAACTGACCCATTTACATGAGACAAGTATCATATTGAAGAACTCTTGAGTGCGATTTTAATGATTTTGGTCCAGTGATACTGGAACGTTTGGTTCCAGAGTAATCTGCCCTCAAAGAACATGAACAGCCATGAAATTACATTTCAAAAATAAAAAAATCAGTTTACATGCAATATCTCTGGAATCGATTGACCGATATGGACCAGACTGGTATCATATTGAAGGCCCAGCGATTTGGAATTCTGTGATGCCAGGGAGCGAACTGGCAGCCGTCGGAACTAGGTGGGGGTCGGAATTGCCGGGTCCCATATTATCCTATGGGGAAAAAACGTTACAGCTTTGCCAGGCGATATCTTTGGTTCCCGGGGGGCTAGAGACACGGGGCTGGGCTCGCTGGAAAGCCCTGGTCCTCAGCTACAAAATGAAATGACAGGGGGGCACGTGCCCAGGTGCCCCCCCCCTGAATCCGCCACTGTATATATATATATTTACACCAGTTCCAATAAGCAAGAAAATGACAGCTGTGCGCTAGATAGAACCTGTCTGCAGTCACCAATGTACTTCTACTATTCAAGCTGCATTGAAATGTGGGTACGATGTAAGCCCCAGGAGACAGGATGTAAGATCCAACAGTCACACTCCAGCGCATGTGGGGTTAAAACACCCTGGCCGGCGCTGCGTGACCGACAGGAAGAGGAGGAACAAAAAGCTGAGGAAGCAAGGGGGAAGAAGGAACTCACGTGGGGGTTGGAGCCTGGCGCGGGGGACAGAAGCCTGGAGCAGCGTGGGACAAGGAGGCAGGAGGAAGCGCTCGCCGCCCGCCAGAGAAGAGACCTGAGCGGCGGCTGACGTCGCGGTGACCCCCGCCGACCTCCAGCTTGAGGGAGGAGAGAGACGCGGCGCGTCCCGGCATCACACCCAGCCGGAGTCTGAAGGAGGGAGCGCGGAGAGGCTGTGACCCCCGCTGACCTCCCTGCGAGTGTGGCAGCCGGAGCCTGGCGCATGGGGAGTGCGGGGAAGCCACTGACCCCCGCTGACCTTACCGGCAAGTGTGACTGCCGGAGCCTGGCGCATGGGGAGTGCGGGGAAGCCACTGACCCCCGCTGACCCCACTACAGTAGCCAGCTGCACATAACAGCCCCCAGAGGCTGGTGACCCCACGGTCTGTACCACAGCCGCATCAACAGTGAAGAGAGGCTGGTGGCCCCCTGCCAACCGCACGGACCACCAGCGGGCCAGGGACCCCTCGGAGTCATGATGAGAGTGGGAGAGTGAGAGCCCAGCAGTGAGAGCCCAGCAGCACTGAACTCAGCAGTGAGAGCCCAGCAGTGAGAGGCCAGCAGCACTGAACTCAGCAGTGAGCACCCAGCAGCACTGAGCCCAGCAGACAGCCGAGCCTGGATACCGGGGACGACAGGAGGTCGAGACTGGTCGGAACCAGCACCTGCAGCAGCTACAGGTACACTACTGCATCCTGTTCCCCCCAGCTAGCACACCCCGTTAAAATCCAGCCCCACCTCTGTTCAAGTCAGCAGCCCTGTGTAGCTGATTGCGGCAACGTCCAGGCGCCCGCAATAGCATTCCCTGGAGGGTACACAGCCCTGGCAAAGACTCCCTGACCCCAGTCGGAACCCTGACCTTCAATGCCTTCCCCAGGACCTCTCACTTCACCGCCCTTAACATCCCCTATAGCAGCCTCCTAGAGTGGCCATTGTAGTGGATCTAGTGTAGATCCCTGGAAAAGTCAAGACAACCTATCCGGATTGTGATAGCTTCCTTTTGCACCTCGGAAACATAGTTAATGGAACACTAGTGCCACCCCGCAGTTCAAGGACCGAATTGTGATCTCATATAGACTCAACCGGAAAAGTAACCTGCCATGTTAAGTCCTAGGCATAGGCCCTTCATCGGGACTGACCGGTCTTAAATATAGAAAGTGTACCCGGGTACTCAGAGTGGGTAGTGCACTGCTCTGATGTTAATTGGTTAATACTATTTGTTAATATAACCGTTGTGGTAAAATTCACTTGTTTCCGCCCTGTCACTGTATGCTGCTGTAACCCGTGGGCCCGTACGACGGTCCAGTGGAGATTAGTATTGGTTCCTTAAATCGCAGTGACAGGCCGGGTACGGAGTGACTTAGAGTTACCGGTAGCTCCATAGGCCCTGTATGGTATCAAATGTGATACTGCTGTTTATGCCTTGTATAAGTTATATTGCATTTATTGTATGGTTATATCGTGAAATTGCTGTTGTCTTATTCCGTAAAAGAGGTTGCTGCTTTAATTGACCGTTTTAGAATAAAAGGTCAAACCATTTCTGTTGTCAAGTGTTCTGTGCCCATTCCTGCATCAAGAGAAGACTCCAGACTGAGATCCGTGAGTTCGGGGAAGCGCGACCCCCACCGCATTCTTAAGGTAACCCCTCTTCAGGTGTCTACAACTACAACCACACAGAAAGATATAAACAAAAAATACAAGTACTGCACTAAAATAGAAAAAGGTTTTAATAGTCAATTCAAACTTATAATACTAGTAGTTCCAATAGGTGGCACCTAGCGGGATTTTCAAATAATGCGGAAGCTATATTCCCCAATTGGGATAGAGGAGGGTGCTGGCTAATTGGAATTTGTATGTATATATTTATTTATCAGTTGTTAAACGCAGTCTGTGGCTATTGGAAGGCAGCATCTTTGTCAGACACTAATAATAAACCATTGCATGAATGTAAATGCATAAATCAGAAGACAATCTACTTCTGGCAGCCATGACTGCTTATTAGTATTTATAATAAGGGAAACCTACTACAGTACACTTATTCAAAAATACATCCACCTATGTTATATTTCAAGTATGTAATGAATTGTAAAAATACCAAATTATTCTCAGCACTATCCTCCTATCTTATTTAACTTAAAGAATGACCCTGACCCTGACCCTGAATATCAAATTCAATTGATTTGAATTTTGTATTGAATCAATATTATCCATAAAGCAGATTGGAGGCAACTACTTGTGTGACTTTCAAGCATCCACGAGGAGCACTAAGGCCACTATATCTCAATGTGCATTAGGATCAGTTATAAAGAATTGCTGCATAATTGAACACCTGACAACTGTGTATGTGTAAATCAGAATTTAAAGAAATCATTTATATAATATTTTACTATGAAGGCACCACTATTTTTCCATCACCAAAATACATAATGTTTCAGGGAGAACGATTTTCCATGATGCATTGCTTTTCCATACAGTATGTTCTTCTTATTGCAATTTAGTGATGAGACTGTAAAGACAACACAGTGCACAGCTCAGATTTTATTTCAATGAAAAACTTAACAGATCTGAAGGCAACGTTTCATTGTGGAATCATTTGTAGAAACAAGTAACTACAAATAGCTTCTCCTTGCACATCAGAGGGAACTGTTAACAACAGATGCCTTACTAGAGTGTCTAGCAGATGGAAATCCAGACACTACAGTTATGTGCAGCACGAGATGTGAACATAGAGGCCTCATATTTATTAATGAGACAGGTAGACATTTATATGTCCATATTATTAACCCAACTTATTATTACATGGTGACTTTTAGGGAAAGCTTGTCAGGTACATATACAATATACACATGACCTTCATATCTTCTTATATAAAATTGCATTAGTTCTTTTGGAAACAAAGTGCATATTCCATTGGAGAGATAGGGCCTGCGTCGGCTGGTATGGGAGTGGGAGATGCTAGTAATGGTGCAGCTGCAGAAACACTGGGCAGTGAGACCATAATGACAAAGCTGTATGGATATTCACACTAGCTTAAGGTAGTAAATCTCAGGCTCAAAATTCAGCTGATATAGCAGTACCCATGTCAGTTACAGCCAAGGTTAGAGTATTTAAGGAATCAGTCACAGACTCAATAGCAGGGCTTGGGGCTGAAGTATAAGGAACCTAATTAAAAGGTGCAAGTTACAGCTGATCAAATGAAACTGAATAATGGTTCACTAAATGACAGAGCCCCCATTAAGCGGTATACAGAGTATAAGGGGCCTGGAAATATTTTGGTAACCTCTAGTGTCAGATTTTTTATATATTAGCGTAACTAAAGCGGGTACAGGGGGTGCACCTGCTATGGGGCCTGCGGGCCAACCAAGCTACCCCCTGCAATACTTCTAGGATTAACACCAGGGGACACTACCTGGCCACGGTTTTGGGGACACTTCCTTGCCGCGGCTCCAGGGACACTTTCTTCCTGGCCGCAGCTACGGGACACTTCCTGTACGCGGGTGCAGGCAGGGATGTCATCAGAAATTGTGGGGCCCGGGACTGATAAAATAGGCAGGGCCCCGTTCCTCACCTATTGTTACATAAAATATTTTAGTCAGGCCGAGGCCGTACCCCTCCAGTGGGCACCTCTCGGATGGCGCAATCAATTTGATTTTTAACGAAAAACCTAAATGGCAGCGGGGCAGAGGGGGCACAAGACCTGCCACATATTTTTTATAGGTCTTCCATACCCCCTTACTTGCACCAATGTAGTTATACTATAATTTAATTTCAAGCATTTATGCCTCTTTTAATTGTAGGAATACAACAAAATTGTCAAACATTATAGAGATGCAAAATTGTATATACACTTTTTTTTGTTAGCAATATTTGTGATAAACAATATCTAATATAAAACACACTTTTTGTAATTATTAGTAATAAGCAGTATCAAGCAGTATCAGATCTGAACAGTGTGAGATACTGTATATTAGTTTAGCACCAGCTGGGTTACAATTTAGTATATAATATCCTTAAATTACCTCTGGAACTTATGCAAAATATTCTCTCTGCTACAAAATAAATGTGATTTTAATAAGCTCACTTAGGAGAGAGTAATAATAAAAGGCTCCCTTAATTAGACGAGCAAATGTAATGATGAGTGAATCTATCGCAAAGTGTAATTTATAGTATATAGAACATTCTATTTGCTTCTAGTGAAATATGAAATGCACCATTTTGTATCTTTATATTGATTATAGAAAACAAGCGGTGACCCAGAGAAATAGGGCAGCACGGATGGTGTAATGGTTAGCATTACTGCCTCACAGTGCAGAGGTCATGGGTTCGACTCCCACCATGGCTCTAACTGTGCGGAGTTTGTATATTCTCCCCGCGCTTGCGTGGGTTTCCTCCGGGTACTCCGGTTTCCTCCCACATTCCAAAAATATACAGATAGGTTAATTGGCTTCCAACAAAATTAACCCTAGAATGTCTGTGTGTGTACATGTGGTAGGGAATATAGATTGTAAGCTCCACTGGGGCAGGGACTGATGTGACTGTTCAAATATTCTCTGTAAAGCGCTGCGGAATCTGTGTGCGCTATATAAGAAACTGTTAATAAATAAATAAATAAATAAATATATACAGTATTAAAATGCAGAAAAAAGAACGTCTCATAACTGATAAATTTGCAACAACTGCTGCTGCTTGCTGGGCTGTGCATTGTTGCTAATATTGCAAGTGAGCAAGTGGATTTAAGTTTATAGCGCCTATTTAGGAGTGAGGGGGCTTCTACTGTCAAGGTTAGTGCATGAGACCCACTGGTCAGTGCAGGGAAGTCACTTATACCCCTTTCACACTTGCAGAGCCGGGTCATACCCGGGAATGTGTTCCCGGATACTTTCCAGTACACTACCCGGGACACTGCACTCAGACCTGGGATCGACCCGGGACAGTCCCATTCACACTGATCCCGGGAAATCCCGGCAAATACATATGCATGTCATTAGAAATGGACTCCAGGGCTCTGAAAGATGACATCAGCATTTGTGAGCCCAAGAATGCTCTAATCAGCAGCTTTTTTAAAGTCCCGGGTACAGGACCATTCTGGAATCTACCCAGGTCAGGACCTGGGTAGCAATCCTGGGATGTTCATCCCGGGATATTCTTTCAAGACCCTTTCACACTGAGCTAAATCCCGGGTTGATGCGCGTTCATGTGCAAAAACCTGGGATATTTTTGCAAGTGTGAAAGGAGTATTACAGAGGCCCTGATGAGAGTACACTAGGTACTCTCATCAGGGTCTCTGTAGTTGACTTCCCTGCACGGGTAATCAGTGGGTCTCATGCACCAGCCTTGACAGTAGAAGCTTAGGATCTGATCATTGCATTGCTAGGTAGAGAAATATTCAGGACACATACTCTTTACAAACTTTAGAGTGATAATTCAATGGATGCCATACCTATAACACATTATTCTTTCAGAGACATTTCATCCAGAAACAAGAGAAACAGCAGCTCTCTCATTTACAGCAGAGCACTGAAAGGTAATCCGTGAAGGGCAGTAGAGGCTGTAAAACTAACAGGTCTATAGAACAGGGACTCAGTCATGCATGGTGTATTCACAGGGTCATTTCATTATGTAATGAATGTGTCATTCAGTACAAACCACTTCAAAGTTGAGTGCCCTCAAAAGCTAAAAAAAAAAAAAAAACCCTTAGGAAGTTGTTCCTGAATCAAGTTTCTATATCCTACAGAGCAGGAAATATTATTTTCAAGTCCCTTGTCCAGTACTGTGGTTGCTCTGGAAGTAGACCCATTTGTGCTGAGAATGTACATGTATGTGAGAAAAAGTGTGTATATTTGGATATGTTCAGCTGGATGAATCTGATGATGTGATGTCCAGCTCAGAAATAATGGCTTTTGCATCAGATTAAGAACTGTATGAATACTTACACCACCCCTAGATAACAATAAGGTAATGGAAGATATGTGGCTTGAGCGCATTATGGGGCCTATACACATAGCGGTGATGGGATATTTTCTAAGTGATCTGACTTAATTTGACTAAATTGCTTAGAAATTAAAACACACATCGCTGTGTGTGTAGGGCCCATAGCAATTGCAATGTGAGGCCCCACATGTTGCTATCGCCGAGAGAAGTATAACCAGCATGTTGGATAAATCTAATCTGATCGCTTAGCAATAGACAGCACATCTCCTTGTCTCATATAGTGGGCGATTGTGATCAGCGATCTGTGTTAACTGCTTAACTTAAATCTCCCATGCTTAATTTACTTACTGAACTGCAATCTCTCATGCTTAATTTACTTACTTAACTGCAATCTCTCATGCTTAATGTACTTGCTTAACTTAAATCTCTAATGCTTAATCGCTATGCTTAATTGCTGGTGTACATCGCTGGCACTTTCTGTGTGATCTAGATTGCCGGAAGCTCAGGGGGAAACTCTTATACTGAATCTCCCATGCTAAATCTCTGGCAAAAATCTATACGTATGTAGGCCCCATTAGTTGTAAGTAGGGCTATCCAATGACTCATGATCTTTGACCGCAGTTAATTGCTTTGTTTTGGGCTATCCAATTAGCCCCGATAAGCCTCTATGTGCTGTGGCACAGAACCTGTGTTATTTCACAAGAATTTTTCTGGTGACCAAATTGAACCCCACCCCCCCCCCCCACCCCCCAAAAAAAAAAAATTCAGAGAAACATTGGGTTTTGGGCTATCAAGTTAGATCTCCTGAAAAAGGTAATTGGATACCCACAATATGTAAAAGTTGCTTTTACCTTATTTATATACAATGAAATAATAGAATGAGCTGTTATACTCTATATACAACAGACAATATTATATTCAGTTATTTAATATATAATATATTCAGTTATTTTGCATATCCAATGAAACCAATACAAACAAAAATACAAACCACTAATAAAACTTACATTTCATTAATGTAATTAAAAACATATGTTCTCTCTGGAAAACCTAATAATATCAATTAAATAGTGCAACTAGAGAACTGTGTAACTTTATAGAAATTAAATAGTGCTAATGGTGGTCAGTGACCAATTCAGACCTGTTCTCGATGAGCTGCACATGCGTATAGGCTGTAATGCATGCGCGCAATGTCTGGCAGCGATGAACTCCTATAACTTTTTCTGATTGCTGGCTGTTCGCACAATGATTGATAGGAAGTAAGCATCTGATGGAAGTAGATATCCGCAGAAGCTGTTTAGTGGGAGTGCTAAGAGAAACGCAGGTGTGTCAGACAAAAATGCTGGGAGTGACAGGGACAAGGCAACAGTGCCTAGGAAAACGCTAGGTGTGACAAAGCCTGTCAGGGGAGTGTTTGTGATGTCAGCTCCAGCCAGGATATGCTGTTTTCTATCGCACCGCTGATTAAGTCTCTGGCTACATGGCACCTGCAATGTCTTGTGCCTGATGTGCACTTCTGCGTTTATCGCACCTAAGATTAAGAACCCCTATCTATCTATTTATCTTTGGCACTGAATAGCAAAAAAATTTGCCCTTATAATGATATCAGTTTTTATTGGTGACAGATTTTATGGGCTGAAGCAAGGGCATTTTAAGAGAGGAGAGAAATCACTTGCAACCTCTGCTGCGGGCCCCCTCCACTCTGATGGTGAGTAGACTCTGGCATTACAGATGGGTCAGGTCCCATCTTTGCAGGGGATGGCGCTGGCGTCGCCAGCCGCCATCCCCCGCCAGCGCCATGGCGATGGTGAGAAGGGGACGCACGCGCACGAGAGGCGCGCGCGTCCCCTTCCGACGGCGCTTCGATCCGTTCCCCCGGGTCCCCGCCGGCTTGCCGGCGGTAACCCGGGGTCCCCGCTGCCCGCCCGCACCCCCCCTAACCCCCCCTAACCCTGTCCGTCTCCCTGAGGCGGAGACGGACAGGGTTTCCGTCGCGCAAGCGACGGAGACTGAGACGCGCGTGCGCGTGAGACGCACGCGCGTCTCAGTCTCCTCGCTGGCGTGGCTGCTGGCGGGTCGCCAGCGCGTACGTTCTGGCGACCCGCCAGCAAGGATGATAATAGTAACGTACTGTATGTCAGAGTCTACTGCGCATGCGCTGGTCTCCGGGAACATTGCGCAAATCATTGGATATGGCTGCGGTGGCCATATTTCAAGTGACTTTTGTCTTCTGTGCCTAGATGCTGCAACGGGAATCTGGAGAAGTACAATATATGGGAATGGCATATCCTGCCCCAGTGCCTGCCAGAATCATTGTGCAGGTTCATATGAAACTGTTGGCCAGGGCTGGCTCTCTCTTCTCCTGGCACGGCACAGGTACATTTTACTAGATCTCTTTATAATTGTACTGATAAATATATCCTCTCATAGGGGGAAATTTACTAAAGGAAATTTGTAAAAAATAGGTGTATTTGTATCCAGAAACACACTTATTTTTTACATTTACTATCCCGAAAATACAGCAATTCGTATTCGTATTGATAGCACATCAATACGAATAGCCGTATTTTCGGGATAGTAAATGTCAAAAATAAGTGTATTTCTGGATACAAATACACATATTTTTTTTACAAATTTCCTTTAGAAAAATTTCCCCCATAATCTCATAATTAATTTAAGACAAAATGTGCAAACATATATTGAGGAGCATGCCCAAACCTGCAAATGTAGCTACAGGGTGTTTTTAAAGAACAAGAGTTGGGTGTGCCACATGTAATGCTACACTTAGGTGTGATCAGAAACAATGGTAATACGATAGTAAAACCAAGGTCAGTACAAAGATCTTAAGACCATGTCAAGGACAAGGGGGTCACTTACTTTTTTTTGTTTTTAATGGAAGGTATTCAAATATCAGTTAAAAAGGGAACTCATAAAGGTACTAAATACAGTATGTTACATTTACTGCTAGTTTACTTAATACTTCAAGGCTGGAAATATACACAAAGTAACAAGAGCCAAGAATGATAGTTCATTTCTTTAGTTCTCACTTGCACAAAACTTATACATATAAGAGGTATATTTCATAAAGAGTCAGAGTATAGAAGTTGAGATGCTGCCCATAGCAACCATAGGTGCCGATTTATGTTTTTGCTGGTGGGTGCTCAAGCCCAAAATATAGGGGAGTGGCTTCATGGGAAAGGGGCATGACCTCAAAATAACCCTAATTTATATTACACAGCACAATTGTCTCCAATATGCAAATTACAGCAGTAGAGTTCCCCTTTTTACACATTATGGCCAAATACATAAATGCTCCCACAGTGCCAAATACATAAATGCCCCCACAATGCCAAATACATAAATGCTCCCACAGTGCCAAATACATAAATGCCCCCACAATGCCAAATACATAAATGCTCCCACAGTGCCAAATACATAAATGCCCCCACAGTGCAGGTACATAAATGCTACTCAGTCGCACAGCATGCCCTACTCAGCCGCACAGCATGCCCAGGGCATGCACATGCTGGCTGGCCCACGTCCGCATATTACTCCGAGGACGGAATACACTCTTCCCGCCACCCTGGCATACTATTTGCCAGGTAGCGGGTCCGGCGATGCATTTGCCAGCAGCGGGACTCAGACCCGTGGGTGCTCATCAATTTCTGTGGGTGCTCGGGCCCTTGAGCACCCACAGAATCGGCACTTATGATAGCAACCAATCAGATTCAACATATTTATCTAGTACCTTCTAGAGCTGTGGCACTCAACCTCGGTCCTCAGGACCCCCCCCCCCCCCCCCCCCCAACAGTTCACGTTTTCCAGGTCTCCACGCAGAATCACAAGTGAAGTAATTAGCCCCACCTGCGGATCCTTTAAAATGTGTCAGTGGATAATGAGTGCACCTGTGTACCTGCTGGGTGACCTGGAAAACATGAACTGTTGGAGGGTCCTGAGGACCTAGGTTGAGAACGTCTGTTCTAGAGCATAATAGCTAAAATAGGATTGATTACTATGGACAACATCTCCATTTCTGTATAGCTGCACTTTACCAAAGTCTTTCCCTAAGACTACAGTTTAAGGTGCGTACACATGCTTTAATTTTCTTTCGATTCTATTTACTTTCGATTTCCCCAAATCCATCCCCTTTCAAATTGGCCTTTGCTTTCCATTTGATTTCACATACCATCTGGACTTTTGCATTTTATATCGATTTTGATTTCGAATTCAATTTGCATTCAAGGCACATTGTATACATTTAATTTACTGGATCAAATTCGATATTTCCTTGCCTGCACAGTCTATATTTCTTTTTTCGATATAGATAAAATGGGAGCGAGCATCGAATCGAATGCAGATCCAAAAAAAAAACGCTCGATTTTGATTCAATTTTGCTTCTATAAGCAAAATCGAATAGAAAACCTACCAAAATCAAAGCATGTGTACAAAGAATGCTCCATTTTGATAACCAGAAGGGAGTTACATAGTAAGAGTTAAATGTCAATATTTCTTACAACATGTTTAATCAGTGTGCAATAATTGACACTGTTATTATTACATCTGTATTTTTTTTGGAGCATATCGTCCTGATGAAAACAAGACACTCCTGTGACCAGCAATCACTTCAGGGTCAATCATGGGAGCGCGCTCCTGGTGACCGTTGCCCCATACACACGGGGATAAGGTCACTCAGTGACCATATTCTTGGCCAATAATGCTGAGATCGCCCCATGCAGGGACGTGCAGTCAGGGGAGGCAGTGCTTCCCCTGTCAATTTGTTTTTAAATAATATAAAGAATATACCTATGACACATATTCTGTGTCATAAGTATTTTCTTTATATTATTTTACTGGATTGAATGATTTAACCTAGTTTGGGAGGCACCGATAAGCGTGCCTCCCACACAGAACTGCAAGGGGATGAAGCGGGGAGCGGGGCTTGGGGCAGGGCTAAGCAGTGGGCTAAAAAGCCCATTAAAAATAACACTAAAAGCGGCACTTCTAGAAGTGCCTAATTGACAGGGGCTGCTGTGATTGAACAGCAGATCCAGTTGCTGTCCAATCACAGCAGCCCCTGTCATGTAAGCTTCCGACAGTGCCGCGTTTGCTCCCTTCTCCCCTGCTCCCCATGCTGTGACCTGTGCTGGCTCCCGAGTCCCGGTTCCCTGCCTGTGTGGCTGCTGCTCCCCTCTCCCCTGCCCAGTGAGTATCATTTTTTCTCGGGGGGGGGGGGTCGGGTCGTCAAACGGGCGGATGGAGGTGGCAGCAGAGGATGGTTGCTGGCTGCTGCGGCCAGGTGCGTGTGGGGGGGCAGCGGGTGGGGACGGAGGTTTGCAGCAGGGGACGGGTGCTGGCTGCTGCTGGAGGAGGGGAGCAGCGGATGTCAGCGGCAGCCAGAAGGGGGGGGAGGTTTGCAGTGCGGTGGTGGCTGTGACAGTGCCTCTCCGTTCACAGCCACCACCGCACGTCACTGCCCCCATGTATACGGGGCTTTAATGCTTATCCTAGAAAGTTGTCCAGGTCACTGCCTGTAATGCTAGGTACACATTAGAAATGATGGGTGAGATTTAATAGGATGAGAGATTCAGAAAGTGAGAGATTTGGTAAGAAAGCTCCAGTTTTTTAAAGTGGCAATCATTTACATTGCAAAACCAGTTTGATTTTGAAGTGCAAATGACTGCCGCTTTAAAAAAAACCAAGAGATTTCTTACCAAATCTCTCACTTTCCGAATCTCTCATCCTATTAAATCTCACCCTATGGGAAAAATTTACTAAGATGTGTATTCTACTTCACATGTGATGTTGCTATGGGCAACCAATCACAATCTACTTATTTATTTAGCACCCTCTAGAAGATAGTAGACAGGATCTGATTGGTTGCCCATAGCAAGATCACATGTGAAGTAGAATACACATCTTAGTAAATTTCCCCCTATATGTCTAGAGATGATCAACGATATTTCAATGACCATCTTTAAGTGTGTACACCCAATTAAACTTTCAAAGACATCTACTACAGAATACAGATATATTACATTTGGTGTGCTTTAACTTATTCAATATTTTTAGAAGATACTTTATTTTGTTAATAATGAGTAGTGCGTATGGACAATCTGACAGTCTAGATAGAAACACGATCCTCTGAACAGACATATCAGTCAGATACAAAGTACCATTGATACAGCAGGGGCATTGCACCAGCGCCCCTGAGGACAAAGAGACCCATGAAATATTCTGTATGGTGATTCCACCCTTCTGAGTGATATCTTTTAATTTCTCATCTATTGTGTATGAGGCTTAAGAATGACCCTGTGTGGGGGCCCCATTTATCTGACCCTTTATCTGGTCATGATATTGCAAGCATTTTGCAGTGTGCTTGATTGCAGGTAATAAGGCTGATGATCAGCATACCACTATACAGAGTATCCATGCAGAGCCTCCAAGGGGGGGGTGTTACTAATTACCCAGGCCCGGGCTTGTTGGAGGGGCCCGGCGGGGGCCCTGGTCTGACTCCTCTCAGCCCCCCATCCCCAAGCAGCACACACACAGGCTCAGCATGAGTGTCTCACTGACAGCGTGAGAGCTCATGCTGAGCCTGCTGTCAGCACAGCACATGCTGTAGGTGTGCTGCTGCTGCTGCTGCTGCTGAGGGACACACACACACACACACACAATAACACTCCCCCACATTCAACTTTGTTGAATTCAACCCCCGGTAAACATTTTGGGGGCGTGACCTAATCGCAGGAGGTGGTCACGCCTCCTGCGATTTGGCCACGCCCAAAATGTTTACCGGGCCCGACATAGCTCTCGGCAGTCCTGTATCCATGCAGTGTGTTCAGAGAGACACAATATTTCCATCGAACTGATTTAACCCCTTCACGACATTTGACGTATATATACGTCATGGTCGGGAAGTACTTCCCGACACATGACGTATATATACGTCATGACTTCTAACTGTCACTGCGTCTAGAGATGCAGTGACAGTTAGGTGATGTCTGCTGTCCCTGACAGCAGACATCCCCCCTCGCCGCCCAGGGGGGGCAGGGGTGCCCCCCCCGGTCGGCGATCGCTGTGATTGGCTGTTCAAATCTGAACAGCCATTCACAGCGTTTCCTGTGTTACCGGCGGCTAAGC
The DNA here is from genome assembly GCF_055691185.1 of Crinia signifera. Classification (NCBI taxonomy): domain Eukaryota; kingdom Metazoa; phylum Chordata; class Amphibia; order Anura; family Myobatrachidae; genus Crinia; species Crinia signifera. The sequence continues at coordinate 176,816,180 of NC_139220.1, forward strand.
CGCTCGGTAACACAGGGATCGGTGGTGATCGGTGCTGTCAAGTACAGCACCGATCACCTCCGATGTGCAGCCCCCCCCTCCAACCCGCCGGGCACTCACCCGGCAGCAGCAGCAGCTCCCCCGGCTCCCCCGGAGCGTCTGAAGCGCACGCAGCGCTGACCTCCTCCCCCCTCCCCCCCGCAGCAGCAGCAGCAGCATCAAGCTGCAGAAAAAGTAAAAAAAATAAATATATGCACTGAAAAACTATATATATATATATATATATATATATATATATATACACACACATATATATATATATATATGTGTGTGTATATATATGTATATATATATATATATATATATATATACACACATATATATATATATATGTGTGTGTGTGTGTGTGTATATACCGCACCGATCGCCAGCCCCCCCCCCCTCCCACCCGGCAGCCCCCCTCCCTCCCACCCACCCACCCGGCTGCCGCAGCACCAGCACCCCTCCCACCCCCCGCCAGCCGCAGCGCCAGCCCCCCTCCCAAAGCTGGTGACTAAAATGGGGTCACTTGTGGGGGGGTTCCACTGTATTGATGCTTCGGGGGTCTTGCTAATGCGACATAGCACCCACCATTCATTCCACCACCAAAAATCACTCCTTCCCTTCTGAGTCCTGCCATGCACCCAACTGGTATTTTTTGGTCACACGTGAGGCATTGCTGTACTCGGGAGAAATTGGGGCACAGATTTTGCGGTGCTTTGTCTCCTTCATTCCTTGTGAAAATAAAAAATTTTGAGCCAGAACTGCATTTTTCTGTAAAAAATTACATTTTTTTACACAAAAATGCAGATCTGGCTCAAAATTTTTCATTTTCACAAGGAATTAAGGAGACAAAGCACCCCAAAATCTGTGCCCCAATTTCTCCCGAGTACGGCAATGCCTCATGTGTGACCAAAAAATACCAGTTGGGTGCATGGCAGGACTCAGAAGGGAAGGAGTGATTTTTGGATTTTGCAGCACAGATTCTGGTTGAATGACCCCCGAAACACCCATACAGTGGAACCCCCCCACAAGTGACCCCATTTTGCAAACTACACCCTTCAGGGAATTCATCAAGGGGTATAGTGTACATTTCAAACCCCCCGGGGTTTCACCAATTTTGATACAACTGAGCTGTGAAAATGAAAAATTATTTTTTTTTCATTTTCACTGCCCAGTTGTACCACAATTGGTGAAACCCCTGGGGGTTTGAAATGTACACTATACCCCTAGATGAATTCCCTGAAGGGTGTAGTTTGCAAAATGGGGTCACTTGTGGGGGGGTACCTAACTTTTAGCATCTTATGGTGCCTAGAAACCTACATTGTGCCTAAAAAATAATCTCATAAAAAGGAGGCTCCAAAATCAAGTAGGTGCTCCTTCTATTATGAAGCCTGTGGTTTGGTCACCGTGCACACTAGGGCCACATATAGGATATTTATGAAAACCAAAGAATTGGGGGAATCAATTTTTAGTCACATTTCTCTAGTAAAATCTACTGTGTTCCTTAGAAAAATGTATTAAAATTGCAAATCTGCAAAAAAAATTAAATTTTGAAATTTCACCTACACTTTCTTTTAATTCCTGTGAAACACCTAAAGGGTTAACAAACTTCCAAAATGCTGTTTTGAATACTGTGAGGGGTGCAGTTTTTGAAATGGCATCATTTATGGGGGTGTCTCACATACAAGTCACTCAAAGTCACATCATAACTGACCTGGTCCCTAAAAAAATCAGAGTTTGAAATTTTCTTGAAAATTTGAGAATTTGCTATTCATATTTTAAGCCTCCTAGTGTCCAAAAAAATGAAAATGAGGTTGAAATAATGATGGCAACATAAAGTAGACATATGGTCTATGTTAGTTATTCACTATTTTGAGTGGTAAGATTATTTGTCTCACAAGCAGAAAATTTAACATTTTGCAAATCGCAAAATTTTCCATTTTTTTACGACATTTTGGTATTTTTCACAAAAAAACACAGACTGTATCGACGAAAATTTACCACTAACTTGAAGTACAATGTGTCACGAGAAAACAATCTCAAAATCACTGGGATAAGTAAAAGCAAAAAAAAGTTATCCCCACTTAAGTGATACATGCCAGATTTGAAAAAAAGGGCTCTGTCAGGAAGGCAAAAACTGGCTCTGTCATGAAGGGGTTAAATAACTGGAAGACTGGAAGAAACAATTGTAGTATTTATAGGAGTGATTTCTCACAAAGATAAATTGAGTTTGTCGATCTGAACAAACACTTGTACAGTATATATCAAACTCTACTCTAAGGGGGTTAATATGGTTCACTCGCAAAGGCACAATCACTCTCTAATGGACAAAACCATATGCACTGCAGGTGGGGCAGATTTAACATGTGCAGAGAGAGGTAGAATTTGGTGGGGTTTGTTCTTAAAACTGATCTATATTGCAGTGTAAAAATAAAGTAGCCGGTATTTACCATGCACATAAACAATAAAACACCCAAATCTAACTCTACAGTACATATGGTTTTGTCCAATAGATAGTGATTGTGCCTTTGCGAGTGAACCAGAATACCCCCCTAAGGCCAAGCACGTCACACTCATGCACAAAATAAACACAAAGAGGACTTACAGAAAAAAGCACAAAACACTAGTATTAAAGCGATCAAAAATTAACAAGACAGAAAATAATTCAATAACAATGGGCCTTATTTTGGTTCACTCTTTCTGACAAAATCCTTCTTAGATGGGCAAAACCATGTGCACTGCAGGTGGGGCAGGTGTTACTTGTGCAGAGAGAATTAGATTTGGGTGGGGTTTTACTTCAAAGTGAGAACTATATTGTAGTGTAAAAATAAAGCAGCCAGTATTTTCCCTGCACAGAAACAAAATTACTCACCCAAATCTAACTCTCTCTGCACATGTTACATCTGCCCCCCCTGCAGTGCACATGGTTTTGTCCATCTAAGAAGGATTTTGTCAGAAAGAATGAACCAAAATAAGGCCCAATATCTGAATCTAGCTCTGAAAAAAAATCCCCAAAATGCCAAATGGAACTAATCTACCTCGCAACCATAAAATGAGGAAGTGGTTAGGTTTTTATAATTCTAGAGGTGATGTGAAAAGCACATATGGGTTCAACTACCAAGTAGTAAAGCTCCAGGAAGTGGGTAGTGGTTTGAATTGGATTTGAACAGTTTTTTGGCCATGGGTTCTATTAGTTTGAGTAAAGCTGACATTGGTTTTACATTTTTAATTAGTAAATTCAGTTTGGAGTGACAAACTGACAATGTCCAGCATTTACTAACCAAAGGGGAACTGTTACCCTAGAAAGTAATATGTTAAGGAAGCCATGTGGCTTTTTATTACTTATTATTTGTACAGAAGACCACAACTAAAACTGTAGAGTCTTTATCTTATAGTTTCTAAAGCATATCAATTATTTTCTTTTCCCCACACCCAGTGCATCCCAAGTATTTGGCGATATATCATATATCATTCATACTGTATACATGAATATGAAAATACACATTAATTCTGTGAATTGGAATGATCCTCCATTGTCACTGTTGGAAGCATTAAGGACCTTTTTCTGGTTGGTTGATTTATTCGGATACACATTCGCTCACTGGGAGCGAAGGCACGCCTATATAGCCACCGAACCCATTCGCTCAACACACAAAGGGGAGTGGCGTGCTAATGCACGTACACTACCGTGTGCATACGGATCTAAGCCTGTCTGCTCAGACTTCCGGCGTGCGGACGGCCAAGCGTACAGGCTCGGCTGGAGTTGACACATGTTAACTTGTTGTATCTGTGTGTACCATTGTCCTAACATAACAAGCGCACTTGTGTGTTAAGGTTTGAGTAAGAGAATTGGCACATAATAGCAGTTAAGAATAGTGCTGCATTTGTGTCTAAAAGCAATAAAATATACAAGCGATATGAACGCAGAGAAGTGTAAATGGCTAAAGTTTAAAAGTGTGCTTCCCGTGTTGCTGCCATGTAGTTAGTTAATTGATAAATGGGAGAAACATCTATGCTGCATGGGTGAGTATTGCGTGCAGCTGAAAGTTATTTAGCTATTGTGCGTGTTGATTGTCCAAGCGAATGCGGGCCCGCTGATGAGGCAGAGCTGCGAGGCATGAGACTTGCTTTTTTATTGCGAGTGCTTCTCATGTGTACCAGTCCGCGCACTCGGTGACTTGAGTGAGGCGTACACCCAGCACTTGTTGTCACCCACATGCACGCCCTGGTTACCGCCCAGTTTTGATGCCGCACCGTGTGATATGCCCACATTACACCCTCTGTGTCTGAGCATGCGCGACAGAATATTTCTGTTCGCTGAGTTACATCCGTACACGGTTGAGTCTGGCTGCACATGCGCAAAGCGAACAGTACGCATGCACAGTAAGCTAAGAAACGCGCTCCGATTAAAGTTGTATCCGAGTGAGTCAATCAGAATAACCTCCTAAATCAGTGTTGACAATTTAAATAATGACATGTTAAATGTCGACATTATGAAAATGTCAATATTTTGACTAAACATATAATTTTGAATGACAGCATTCTGAACTTATCTATATTGCAGTGTCCACTTTTTAAATGGTGACACTCTGGGCAGTATTCAATGAGAAAAGTTCTCCGTGTTTTGTGGAGAATTTGTGCTTTGTTCGCCTTGGATGGAGCATTTCTCCAAAAGCGAGCAACCCTATTCAATGTGAAATATTCTCCGTCTTTTTAAGTGATTTTCTCCGTCTCTCTCCGTGTAGCAATTCTCCATCTTTTGAACTTTTGAACGTAAAGGTTTTTTTTTTAAATTTTGGTGTAAAAAAATCAGGTTTTTTTTCCTGTGAAGGGGCATGTTATTTTTATTCATGTGCTTATAGCACATGAATATATATTTAATTTAAAAAAATAAATATTTTTTTACATTTTTTTTTTTTTTTTACACAGTGCAGCCAGCAGGGGGCCCGAGCGCTCGAGCCGCTCATTAGATATTCATATATTCACTGCAGCCGAACGTAACTATGCACGAACGGTGCAGTGAATACTGGGTCCCCCGCTGGCTATAGGGGGGTGCAGCCTGGGTCCTGGAGAGCCCCCCTCCCCTCCACAGTCCTCTGGAGCAGCCAGGGAGACTTTAATCTCTCTGGCTGCTTCCGGCTCCCTGAAAGCTCCCTGCTCCCTGCAGGGGTTAAGACTCGCCGCGAGTGGCGGCGAGTCTTAACCACATTGAATAGAGGGAGCAGGAGTGGCAGCGAGCCCTCCGGAACACGGAGAGTGCATGGAGAGCTAAATAAAACGCTCTCCATGCACGGAGAACTTTTTCAGCATTCCCTAATGGAGATCATCAGCAAACTATAATAGGGTTCGGGTTTTCAAGATGTGCCTGATGCCGGACGAACTGACGAACTTGGACTCATAACTATGCCTTGCAAACGATTTTTGAAACGATTTTTGAAAAAATCCTGCACCTCTGGTAAAACTTGGACCCTATTACATTTCACTGCATATATTAATGGTAATTTTGTTACTTTTTTAAATATAGCAATATATCACTGCACTGTATATTAGTGTCTCCTCCGATCATTTTCTGTATTTTGTCTTCCACCCTCATCTGGCAAAACTAATCTAGTCCATATTTTATTGCACAGGATTGCTGTTATGACACCATTATATATTATGTTTCATATTTCTGAATTTGTTGGTATATTGCATTTTTCACACTGGTTGTAATAAAACATGACACTGTAGCAACTAAAGAAATAAAATGGCATACATTAGGCAGAGTCTATGTTTGGGAATTGTGACATATTAGTAAATATCTTTCCAATAAAGTCAGTTTCTGTATAACGCAACTACAGTAAAACCAAATGAAACAGAAAACAGGTGTGCTAATGTCACTCTCTATTCCTTACGTGTGCTTTAAATCTCACTAGACTGCATCATTATTTACATTGCAACATTTCACATTCCGCATATGTAATCCCATACTTGTATTTTGCTTTTACAAACATCCTGATATATGTAAAGGCCCATACACACGGGGCGACTTCAGCCCAGTGCTGAGCTTTGGAGTTAAGCACAGATCACTCAGCACACATTGCTGACACACATGCGATGCACCAGTGATATGTGCTGAGCGATCTGGGCTGATCAGTGATACCTGGTGAGAACACTGGCGATCTGACTAGATTTTGACTATATAAGTTAAAATCCATGGTTTCTCCCAGTTTACTGAATGGTATTGGTAAGCAGTCTAGAACACTACTTGATAAATATGTATATGTGTATATTTGTGTATGTTCCTTCATGGAAAAGTAATTGACAGTAAGGGACTAAGTTTGGCGATGTTATCGGGGAACATGTCAATGCTGTTTATGGTGTGTGTGCATGCAGTAAGCTGCGGTCAAATATAGGGCGGGATGTATTAATATATGTACTAACATATGTGGCTGGCATCGCGGTGCGGTAACGGAGACCCCCCGCAATACCTGTTCTGCGGGGGGGGGGGGGGGTCGGGGGTCTCTGTCTCCTCCATGCCACCTCCTGCTGCCTTCACGCCGGGGACAGCTTTGAATTGTTATTGTGACAAGATGTTTGGATATTGACTCCACCTTCGCTAGCCCTGGATCCCTTGCTGTATATTGTGGCCCTGATTCTGGTTCATTCGCAAAAGCAAATTCTCTCTTTAATGGACAAAATCATGTGCAGGGGGGTAGATGTAACATGTGCAGAGATAGTTGGATTTTAAACTGACATTGAAACATCCACTTAACACTTTACACTTAGTTTCTGTTGTAATTACACCAATTACACCAAAACATCTTAACTGGTTTCTCATAAGCAATGATCATACAAACCTGCGTAATAACCGATTAATTACAAAACATAATACACCATACAGCATACAAGGGACACCATATTGGATGTTCATAGCATTGTAGATTACTAAAATGAAGCAGGGGGAGCAAGGCTCAGCCAACCCGCCAGCGCGATGAAAATTGCCCGGTGACGTGTGCGCCAGGGGCGGGCAGCTGACATCATCAGATGTCAGCTGCCCGCCCACTTCCTTCCAAATGCCCATGCACATCTATGGTTACCTCAGAGTAACCTTAGATGTGCTTGTGCCTTCCACATCATTCAATGGTCGCCAACATTCATGGTTCCCCACAGCCTGCAAATGGATGTTTATGTAAACATCAATTCGCAGTCAGTGTGAACATATGCAGTGTGCAAGGGGGTGCAAGTTAGCCGGCATTTGCCGATCATTTGCTCCAGAGGCGATGAGCAGGGGTGGACATTGGGCCAGACATGGGGAACACCCAGCATTTTATGGGTGTCCCCATAAAAAAGCTAGCTGCTGGGGGCAGGCGGCTAATGCCACAGGATGTCAGTGCCCACCCCCATTTCAGTACAGACTGACTTTTATTTCAAAGGGGAGAAAAAACATTTGATGGCCGGCAATGTTCTGAGACGAAGTTCAGCCAGGTTGGGGGGGCAACGTTAAGAAGCTGGCTAAGCAGCGAATGACCGCCGCTTAGCGAGCGGAGTTGAATCACCCACAATGTCCCCTGTAGTGATGCTTATACGCATAATGTCCTCTGTGGTGCTCAGAGCTCGGGGCCCAGCAGCCAGTCACTAACTGTGGCTGCCGGTATGTGAGCATTGATTGGTAAAAGGTTCTGCAAACCTAATTCCTGGCAGGGGTGTGTGGATGCAGGGGTGTGTATGTATGGCTCTTTTTGGTGAAACCCGGGTTCTCTCAGCACCCCTGCCATGGATTTTAGACCACGTTTTTGCCAGTATGGTAATCTATCACTCCAGTCCACTTGTAAACCACGCATTACATGGAACTTAAAACTGAAATAGAAAAAGCTTGGTTTAATTAGAAGCACCATTTAAATAAAAAGATAAGATGCAAATTATTGTGTTTTTATCTAAATAAGAGATTTATTATTATACACTATGTCTGTTGCACTGGAATTATCAATTTTCCTTACAAATACACATTTTGTAAGTGTTTTCTTTATAGGTCTGTAGTTGAAATTTGTTCTTAACATTTTAGAAATTGTCTTGAAGATTACTGTAAACAGTGAGCAGCTGTCAAGCACTATATCGAGCACACTTAACTTTAATTCAGTCTGAAACATACTTGGTTTAAGAGGTAAAATAAGCAAATGAACACTGCAAATGACCACTCTGATTCCAGTCTGCTAATGGGTAACTATATATAAAGATAGACAGACAGTAGGGCACCAAATCAATCATAAAAATGGACAAATTATATAATGTAAGCCAAATGCATACATAACTTAAACATATTGTTGTGTGCATATCTGATATCCCAAAATTATTGATCCAGAGCACCAGGAGAGATGTAAAGCATTCTATCAGTCACTTCTCTGGAGGATGGAGGATTAAGACAATGACCTGTCCTACACTATTCTTTTTTTTATTTATTAACAGTTTCTTATATAGTGCAGAAAATTCTGTTGTGCTTTACAACTGGTAACAACATTGCTAAAACTGGATAATAACAGACAGATATAGAGACAGATATAGAGGTAGAAAGACCCAGATAGCAATCTTATAATCTATTAGAAAACAGGCATTGATACACAAGGATAGGTGTTATTTATTGCATAATGGTCCACCAGATTGCAAGATTCTAGGTGGGATGTATGATATGGTCAAGCATAGAGTTCAAAGTAGAAATTTAGAAGTGGGGGTATGGAAAAGTAAAGGCTGTAACCAGGCGCATGCCTAGGGCTCAGAAAAATGGGGCGTGGTCAAGGGGGTGTGTCCTTAAGTGTAGTGTAACACACCATATACCTCTTATACACATTATGCAAAACATAGTATACTCCCTTATACATTATGCCATACAGAAAAAGACAAAATTAAAATAATGCTACACAAAATGAGCCACAATTTACATTATGCCACACCGAATAAGCCAAAATTTACACGGATTGAACCAAAATTGACACAGATTAAGTCAAAATTCATACAGAATAAGTTAAAATTCACATTATGCCACACTGCATAAACCAAATTGACATGGATTGAGCCAAAATTCACATGGATTGAGACAAAATTCACATGGCTTGAGCCAAAATGAACATCATGCCACATTTATTCAGCAAATCAGGGACAGGAAGAAGGATGGCAGGGACAGAGATGGCTGGGACGAAGGGACAGAGATGGTGGGGACAAGGATTAAGAGACGGTGGGGACTGAGATGGTAAGGACACAGGGACAGAGATGGCGGGGATAGAAATGGCGGGAAAAGCTGGGACAGAGACGCTTTGTGGGTGTCTGGCAGGGCAGTGGTGAAGATCAAAACCGGGTGCACCGGGCAGGCTCCAGCAGTAGTGGCGAGGGGTCAGCCGGCAGGGATTACAGCCAGGTGCACCGGGGGGGGGGTCGGGGGGACAGCGGATAGGAGACAGACAGTGGGGATTACAGTTGGGTGCACCTGGTGGTCGTCAGTGGAGAGGGGACAGGTGGTGGTGATTACAGATGGGTGCCGGGCTGGCCAAGTAGATGCAGCTTTCGGCTTCTGCACACGTTTATTTAATTTTAAAAAAGACACTTCCGCATCCGTGGAAAAGAAGTGCTGGTATGCCATATCAGCCCACTTTGACCTCTGTTCACACAATAATGTTGGCCTAGGTCAGGAGAACTTAGCTTGGCCTGGAGAAAGTGAAGAAAGAGAAAATATGTGAGGATATGTGCGGACCACCAAAATAGTAACATATGCCTGTACAGTATATGTTACATTAGTGAAATTGTTATTTAAAATTGCTCACCATACTTTACACAGTATAAGTTTCCATTGTTTTTGTATATGGCATATGTATCATTTATAGTCACAAAAGTCATTGTATTGCAATGATCTTCCTTGGGAGCATTAAAGCAATGTGAAACAATTGCAGTGGGCATTGTATTGAGACAGAGACATCTGTCTTGCATTCTATTTTTTTTACCACGAAAAATGATCATTTATTGAGTTGTCCGGTAGTTATAGTACAATTTAAAAATATCTTGAATACCAAAGAAATTTTGTTTGAGAGATTTCCTGTGGCAAGTAGGAAATGTGGCAAATCAAAACCTGGCTTTTATTATATAGCCTACTTTCATTGAGCCAATGCCTCGAGAGCAGGGGCCGATCTGTGTTGCTTTTCCTGTGGTCTTCCACACAGAACACTTGATTGCCAAAAAGGGGCAGCATAGAACAACTCTGCATCCAATGTGAAATTTTATTCTGTAATTATAATTATGTGGCTTTATTAATGTAAATATCCCAGGCTATTCTTAGTGTTTATAGTAATACCACCTAATTTGTGCGTTAAGATCAGTTTATATGGTGCAGACTGTTTCCTCTGAATTAGACTGACATTCTATAACTGTGACAGGGAGTTATGATGTGAGTCAGAGTTGGGCCAGCACATTCTTTGGCTCAGAGCATAGATAATTCATTCTCTGAGGCTTGCATATTTTTCAAAGTGGATGATGGTAGGATATTTGAAAATTATATTGTTACCACAACTAAGGTTATTTTGTTTATCACTATTATAGCACTATTTTCCTAGTGGCTGACTTACTGCTGAATACGTACTTTCTGTTGTAATACACTTTGCTTTAACAGAGTTTATAAGATGTCTGCAAAATGTGAATTTCATGTGGTTATTATTAGTAGTAAGGAAAGGGATATTGTGTGCTTACTGTAATATATTATCTACAATCAAATTGACATATATGATGAATCTTCACTGTACTCAAGCTTTCTGAAGTTTTCCACAATTGATGTAAATGTATTAGGAATTGAGGAGGTTATTCTGGTTGGTGCGAACCCTTCCAAATTCTTTCGGAGCTGACCGAATGCCACGCTGTGCGGTCATTGTAAGAACAAACGCCCACAGGTCGTCCGCATTCGGACGGACTCACTCTCTAAGAAGAGGGTGTGTTTTCGGACTACATCCATACCATGCGTGTGCGGTGGGAACACACAGATTCTGCACGGTCTTACAGCGACCGAACAGACGGGAAGCTGCCCGTACGCACCAATGTGGTGTATTTCCGCAAAACTCATGACTGTAATCGGAACTCATACATCTGACACATGACACACTTATGCAATAAGCCAACCTCATAAAAAATGGATTGTTTTATTTGTCATCAATTATTTCCTAATTGATACTTAAACATATTACTACCACTTTAGATTAACCCTTACATCATGTAAAGTGCTATTCATTCATTGTTGCCTCTTAACCTAGGTTTTATGTATGCATATTATATAATAATTGCTTGTCAAATTTTTACCCCCAAATGTGTGCTGTTATTGCTGAATGTAAAAGTGACATGTACATTTATATTAGTGATACCAATTTCTGTCCATTGCTTGCAGTGTAAATTTGTGTAAAATAGCAAGAATGCATTTTCAGCATCTATTTCTGTATTTAGTAATGGGCCATTTAGGCAGCAATTATTCCAATTGAAGCTATGAAAAGAGTGTAATTAATCACTAATGAGTAGAGGAGTGGATTGTATTGTGTTCAGCTGAGAGTGCTTCAGGTGCGGGCGTACTAATTGGACGAACCGAATGCCTAGTGCATGAACAAGTGGTCTCTGCAAAGTGAAACTTGCTTATGAAGACTGCATATTTTATGCATGTTTGTTCGTTTGCAGTCGGTGTGCTATCCGAATGCACGCCTACCACAGTTCGTGCACTCCCTCGTGTACGCTCATATTTACGCCCAGTTTTTCCCACTTTGAAACCACGCCCTTGTGTAGGTCCGAATGACGCCCATATTACGCCCATATTTCCAGAGTCAATTCGGTGCACATTTCTGTATGGTATTAGTGAGAACGAGTATGGAGACCATGCGCGGCACATGCGCATTGCGTTGCCTACGTATGCGCAGACGGCTAAAAAGCGCCCTCCGAACGAATTCGGAACGGACCGCACCAACCAGAATAAGGCCATGAGTTAGCAAATTGGTAGCAAATGCAAGATGGAAGGAACAGCCAGCTACATCTAAGAGAATTTGGGGTTGTGGTTGTTGTAGTGCAAAGTGGTGGATTCACTCTTTATAGATATACAGAGGTGGTAGCTGAATTTGTATAATGCACTGTGGTGGTTGTACATTGGAGTCTAAAGTATCATTGGGCTCTCCATTATGTAGAGCAACTTACTGGTGCATCTGCTATGGAGGATTCAGACACATGGTAACTTGTGTATGCACAGTAGTGCAGGTCAGAGGTTGCACCTTTGAGAATATACAGGCTTAGTGCCATGTGGTTGTGTGGCAGAGAAGCAGCAGAAAGGCAGCTTCGAGCACTCCTCTTACATTGTTCTGTGTGGAAATGTATTAAAATTGTATTCTTCTGGTGGTTCCTTGTAAATATCTCAACTAGCTCACAACTAAGAATTCGAGTTGGTACAACAGAAGGTCATACACACATACAGTAAATATAGCAATGACTACAGATGTAGCCATGCTCAATGGTTGCTATTGGATCGCAATCCTGGCATCCTTGTCCCGCCATGAGAAATGTCCCATTATGGCGCACTAAGGCTTCCTATGGCAAAAGCATGCAATTACACTGCTTTTCCGCTGGGTGGTGGTTGCTCCACTAATGAAAACAACAGTACATAGCCACAGATGGATATAAAACTACAATATACAAGGTACAGGTGCAGTTATGTACTGTATGCCTGATAAGATGCCCAGTTCACATTACATTAAATACAGGTTTTTTTCACATTGTGAAATGTGAGAAACCCTGAGCGTAGCCCCAAACGTCATTGCCATTTACTCTCCGCCTAATTACAAAACAATTCTGAGTTCCTGCATCAGGTGTGAATGAGATGTTGGGTGTGTGGTAGAGCAGCCCTAATGGCCTAGTGGTATGTGCAGTGCCTGGGGTTCGGATCCCGCTCAGTAACAACATTTTTTTTTTAAATTCCACTAGGTTTTTGTTTTGCACATTAAAATGCATATATTTATGCTTTGCATCCATTTTCCATGACCACATAACTTGGGGTGTGAAAAAAATGCTTGGTCAATTTCATACAGAGTATGTTCTATGTGTGTGGACTCCTCCGTCTCCATAGCTAGGCTCCTACCTTCCATCTCTATGACTTGCTATTCAGCCATATTGGAAAAACCACTATTTGAATGGAAAGTGGTAAAGAAACTAAGGGGGTCATTGTGATTGACTCCGTAAGCTGCACAGTCCCCGTCACGCACCCGAATAAACGCCGCCCAATTCCCTCGCAACCATGTAATGGGATGTGTTAGGAAGACACATCCCCTTGCATGTGCCTGCAGCAGGAGAAATCATTTGATGGTTGGCAACCGTCAAATGATTTACCCTGCCTTCGCAAATATAAGTCAGTTGAGACTGACTTATATTTGCAGCCACCGGGAAGAAGACAGGGTGTGTGGCTGACATAATTTGATGTCAGCTGCCCATCCCCGGCAGGCATCGGCCCACCTGTGTGCCCATGGGAACATTCCCATGGCCAGTGATGCCACCACCCAGTCTGCCCCCATCCCTCCCTCCCCTCTGCGAACTGTGAGGGGAGGGTGCAACTCGCCATGGTCATTTGCAGTCGGGGTTTGCGCATGTGCATTTCTGCACATGCGCAAACCACGGCCATCGGGGCAGGGGCCAAATTTGGTTCACTGCGTGTGAACCAGAATCAGCCCCTAACAGTAAGCTGCATCAGGTGTGAACTGTACATGTGTCCACTGTGCACTGTGGTAGCGTCAAGATTGCATTTAATGGGTTTATTCACTATCAAAATAGCTAACAGGATGAGGAGGTACAGGTGAGCGGAGCTCCTCAATCTGGTGAGGCACCACGACATACTAGGCAACAATCACCTAAAACTGCAGGCCCACCCAGCATAATGTACCGCCCTGTTACCGATATAGAGACTCTAGGTTACCAATGACCTTGTTGTCTAAAAGGTACCCATCTGCTGTTGAAAGATGTACCTTATCAAATGTCAGTGCCTCCACCTAAGCATCGCTAAATATTCATGGGCCTACGTGGGAAAACCCACTGGAAGAACAAATAGTGTCACCAGTTTAGCAATATATACTGTATACAATATTTCTAACATGTAGCCTGACAGCATTTTAGACATTTACAAAATCACTTTTATATACAGTATATCTGCAGAAATGCATTCAGACTATGTTCAAGCTTTGTTGTATTGTTCTGCTTCACTTCGTTTGGCTAAAAAGATATTGTCATATCACCTAACCAGCAGAACCAATTCTGTCTTGCAACAAACGAGAATATCTCCCTATAGTCAACATCTGATTTCTGGGTATATTTATTGGTAACAAGAAACAAGTCGGGCTTTGTAGCAGGCAAAACAAACATTTATGTCTAAATTCTTGAAGAAGACTCCCTTGCTTTGACTGTTCTGTGGTTGATCATCCTGTCCACAATGGTCTATTTGTCATTGTGGTTTAAAGTTGTAAAGCTCCTAAGTATCTAGGACATACTGTTGTTGGCCCTGAATTGTTATTTTTGTACTCAACACACTGTCCCTTTGCCAATTGGACCTTCTATTGCTTTTTCTCCAGCAAACTTATGGCAATCAGATTGGTTTCCAGTTCTGGCAGTACATCTTTTATATCTGTCACAACTGTTTTAGCTTTGATCCTCAAGCACACAGTAAGGCTAAGATGGGAGTACTATTGAATATGGTATGGGGCAGTACAGATGGTGTAAAGGTTAGCCATACTGCCTCACAGCACTGAGGTAATGGGTATGATTCCCACCATGACCCTAACTGTCTGGAATTTGTATATTCTCTCCATACTTGCGTGGGTTTCCACCAGGTACTGCGGTTTCCTCCCACAATCCAAAAATATACTGGTAGGCTAATTTACTTCCATCAAATTAACCCTAGAATGTATGTGCATGCATGTACAATACATTTAGTAGGAAATATAGATTGTAAGCTCCACTGGGGCAGGAACTGATGTGAATGGTTACATATACTCTGTAAAGCTCTTCAGAATATGTGTGCGCTATATAAATAACTGCTAATAAATAAATGGTATGTTGCCCATGGCAATCAATAGGATTCTATTTAGTATCGTCTAGAAGTTTATCTTCAATAGAACTCCCATCTTAGTAAATTTACCCATAATTGTCATTTATTGCATCACACAACTGATGACTTGAGCCAACTTTCATTACAGCTAAAGTACTTACTTCATGGCTCATGAGTCCAAGTACCAGCAAAGTTTACAGTAACTAGTCTGTAAGCAACATGTTATGCTGGCTGTTCATCTATCATGATTACTTGATGAAGTATCACCACATTCTGAGGCCTTGGGCCAGATTCTGAGGGGGGAGTAAAGCAAATATAAGCAAGTAACTGCACCTTGGCACAACCATGTTACTCTGCAGGTGGGCAGATGTAATATGTGCATAAAGATTTTGCACTTAGAGGGGTGTGTTCAAACTGAAATCAAAATTTCAGTGTAAAAATAAAGCTACATTTTATATTATACTATAGCATTTGTGGTCCACAAATCTGACAGTATTTATCCTCCAAGCAAAATATATAAGTCAAAAAGAGCATCACGTGTATTTGAAGAACAAATTTGTATTATTCATTAATTATATTAAACCCTTCACTGGCCATCCCGGAAATTTTCCGGGCTATGCTTCAGTGGTAACACGCGTTTCCGGAAAATTTATGAGATTGTCACTGTCTCCCCCTCCTTGGCGCTGGGCACTGCCACTGTGCTGAGCTGAGACCCAGCTCTGGCTGCCTGGTCGCATCTCCTTCCTTCTGGCTGTGTGTGATGCGAACTTGCTAACATCACGCCGGCTTGCCAGAGGAAGGGACGGGTGTGATGATTGTGTACATGTTGATGTATTACATGGATATAATACCATACTAGTTATTCTTAATATAAGATATATTGTGCTATAAACACATGCTATCCCCACAGGGGACATTGTCTGAATGATGAACAATTCCCAGCAGTCTCTGCAACTGTTGAAGAGGTTAGGAGTTGGTCACATGACCAGGGTCAGGGGAGACAGTTGAGAGGGAGCAACAGTTGGGCAGTGCAGTCTGTGAGGGGAAGTGTAATACCCTGCTTCTGCGATGTTTTACTGTATGTCTGACATGATGCTTTGTTACACACATGTCTGTTAATTTCTCAGGTAGACAATTCCCAGCATCCTCTGCAACTGTTGCAGAGGTCAGGAGCTGGTCACATGATCAGGGTCAAAGGATGACAGTTTATAGTGAGCAGCAGTTGGGCAGGGCAGTCTGGGGTGATGATGAGACCAGTGAGAATAGGTGCAGCTGTGTAACCACCAATGGAGGCTGTGTGGGGCCACATCCCAGGAAGATGTGATCTGGGCCCCCCAGCGCTGAAAGACATGCAGTGAGAGTGAGGTAGTCTTTTTTTTTTTTTTTCAAAAACTTTTTTATTGAGACATTGTATACATATAATAAACAATATTTGTTGAGCATTATGTGTTATTTTACATTCATTGAATCATTATAGCATTTTACAGAGTTTTATATTCATGTGTCCAACCGTCATAGCTTTTAACAGATTGTCTAGGTATCATTTTTGTTATGTGCTTTAGCCAATTATCATTCAAGAGGAACAGGAGGATCTTGAGCGGCTATTCTTGTAAGGTACCATGTAGTTGATTTCAGGCTGGCATGTATCATTTTTCTTGTGTTAAGCGGTAAGGTGGGTATGTAAGATTCCCATAAACGAAAAAACCTCTCTACTTGTTTGTTTTTATCTACAATAGCTTCTACCCAGTCCATTCTGAATAAGAAGTGGAATTTTGCTAGGAATACGGGGAATTGTGGGGGTGTATGATCAATCCAGTTTTGAAGGATGGTTTTCCTTCCTGCAGCGCTCAAGGCCAGTAATAGTTTCTTGTTCTCTTTCGTCATGCGTATTTCTGGATCTAATATGCCTAGGATTGCCCATTCCGGGTTCATGGGGACACGTATATCTAGTTTATCTTCTGCGTAGCGTTTTATCAAAAGCCAAAAGTGGCGTATTATTGGGCAGGCCCACAAACAATGGAAGTTGTCTGCATTTTCCGTGTGGCATTTTGGGCATGTATGGGTATTAGAGGTTCCTATGTGATATCTTCTAATGGGGGATAGGTACGAATTATGGTAGATGTTAAGGAAGAGTTGTGTGTACATGCTGGCCTTGAGAGTCTGCCGAGAGTAGAGAAGACCTTTTTGCAGTTGTGCTATGTCTAGTGAGGGGAAGTGTGTTAGCCAGGTAGACATACCTCCTTTTATTGTAGAGTGGTCAATGATTTGTCTTAGGTAGGTGTAGTGTATTGATATGGCTTTGGAGGTTGGAACTGGGTAAGATAGCATAGTATCTAGAGTATTAGACCAGTCAGCGTCTGAAAAATGGTTGATAACATGCGATGTATAAAATCTAGCCTGTACAAATGCTAGCGGGTACGGACTGACCGTAGTATATTGAGTTGATAATTCAGAGAAGCGAAGAAGGCGCTTTTCCTCTTTCATTGTTAGCGATCCTACTGAGGTGATACCTGCCAGTTTCCAAGCGTTGAAGGGGTGAGCAGCCATGCCGTCCAAGAATGCCGGATTATTTAGGAGGGGTAGGTGGAGGGAGTGGTATTGGTTCAAGCCTGCTGCATGTCGTAGTATGTGCCATATTTTCCTAGTGGTCCATAGGAGAGGGTTATGTTTTATATTATCGGGTATTTCTTGGTCGTGTTGGTGTAGAAAACTGATTAGATTGATATTGCCTAGGGATCCTTGGTCTAGTGTTGTGTTTGTGTATATTGAGCTACCGTGTAGCCAATCCCTTAAGTGTCTGAATAAGGCTGCATAATTGTATGTGGTGATGTCAGGAAAATTTATGCCTCCATTGAATATTGGTTGAATAAGTTTTCTCATAGCTATACGTGCCCTTCCATTTTTCCAGATACATTTTCGGAAGAGCTTTGTGATGTTTTGGGTGTCTTTTTTCGTTAGCAGTACAGGGAGCATTTGTATGGGGTAGAGTAATCTAGGGATTGCTACCATTTTCAATAGATTTGCTTTTCCTAGGTATGAAAGCGGGAGATGTTCCCATTTGTTAATATCGTTGTTTAGGGTGTTAATAGCTTTAGTGATATTTAAATTGTATAGGTTTGCGGGATTACGTGGTAGCAAAACCCCTAAATATGGGATATGTGATGTTTGCCATTTTAGTGTAAGGTGGCTTGTCCATAGGGGGGGAGTATTGGGTCCATATAGAAGCATAGCTTTCGATTTGTCTATGTTAATACTCAGTCCAGTTATGGGTTCAAAGGATGTTATTTTTTCTAACAAGAGGGGTAGTGTGGTCTCCGGGTGGCTTACGTAGAGGAGTATGTCATCGGCGAATGCCGATAGTTTTAGCTCCTGCGATCCTATTTTTACTCCTTTAAATTCTGGCCAATTGTGTAGTGTGCGTAAAATGGGGTCCAGTGCGATATTAAATAGGAGGGGTGATAAAGGGCATCCCTGTCGGGTTCCTTTTCCTAGTTTAAAGCGAGGTCCTTTACAACCATTTATTAATAGTGAAGCCTGTGGGTTTTGGTATATAGTGTGAATGAAGTTTATGAATTCTGAGTCAAATCCCCTTTTTTCCAGAACATAATATAGGTGTGGCCATAGTATTGTGTCAAATGCCTTATTTGCGTCTAAGCTTAAAAGCATATTTCTTGAGTGTGGGGAGTCGTGGGAGGAGATAATTGCTGCTATTGCCGCGCGTATTGCTTTAATCGAGTGTCTTCCCTGTACAAATCCCATTTGTGATGGGGTGAGTATGTCCGGTAGGATAGATTGAAGTCGTAGGGCTATTATTTTCGTTAATATTTTGTAGTCTACATTCAATAGGCTTATAGGCCTATATGAAGGCAGTAGTTTGGGGTCTCTGTCTGGCTTGGGTATGAGCGTGATATGGGCTTCATTGAAATAGGGTGTTTGGATGCTATCTTTGTATATGTTTTGGAATAATTCTAGTAAGGTAGGGGCAATTTGGGGTTGGAGCATACGGTAGTATTCACCAGAAAGTCCATCTGGTCCTGGTGATTTGCCATTGGGTAATTTGGATATCACTGAGTTAATTTCGTCCATTGTGATGTTTCCAGTAAGGGCAGTTTTTTGTTCTGGTGTAAGGAGGGGTAGGGCTTCATTGGGGATTAGGTATTCCTGAGCGACAGGGTCTACAGGTGAGGAGGCAAATAGGTTTTCAAAGTAGGTTTGGAATTGTGAGGCAATTTCGGAGGTTTTGGTTATAACTTCTCCGGTGGTTGGATGTTTTAGCGATGTGATTATATTGCGTCGTTTGGGTGGCGCAGATATCTTTGCTAGTAGTTTGCCAGCTTTGTCTCCCCACCTGTAGTACCTGTTTCTGGTGTAGTCTATAGAGTGTTTTGCTTGGGTAGCTAAATAGGTTTCGAATATTTGTCTGGCTTGTTTATATGTTTGTAAAGTGGAATCTGATGGGTTAGTGGAGTAATTATGGAAGGCTGCTGTCATTTCTTTGTTCAGGGTGTCATGTTTAACCTTTGCTTCCTTCTTCTTTTTGGCAACATATCCAATGATGTGTCCTCGCATGACTGCCTTTGAGGCCTCCCAGAAAATATCCGGGCGGTCCCAATAGGCTAGGTTTTCGTCCACATAGTTGGTCCAGTTGTATGTTAAGTATGATTTAAAATCATCCGAGTTAGACAAGTAGGAGGGGAACCTCCAGATCCGGTCTGTTGGGTGCATATGTGAGTGGTTTAGTGCTACCATAATTGGGGCATGATCAGAGATTATTATGTCGTAGATGTCAGCTCTATTTACGTCAGTTATTAGTTCATTGGCTATTAGGAATTTGTCAATACGGGAGAGGGAGTTATGGGTCAGTGATAAGTGGGTGTGTGTTCTGTCCGTTGGGTTTAGTAGTCTCCAAGGGTCTGTTAGTCCTAGGTTAGTGTTTAAGGATAGTAGATATCTGCTTTGGAAGTCTGTCGTTCTAGGTAAGCGTGGGGTTCTGTCCATTGTTGGGTCTTCTACCATATTGAAATCACCGCCCATGATTATTGGGTATTTGGCTTTGGCTTGAAGAATGTGTTCGAAGTCTTGGATGTATAAGTGAGTGTTTATGTTAGGGGCATATAAGTTCACGAGAGTATATTTGGTGTTATGAATTTCAATATCTAAGATTATGTATCGTCCTTCTGGGTCTATGGTTTCTTCTAGAATGGATATTGGTAGGTCTTTTCTAAACATGATTGCTACACCTCTGGCTTTTTTATGAAAGGATGCAGAAAGGCATGAACCAATCCATGGGGCTTTTAGCATAGCTGGCTCTTCAGATGTCCAGTGTGTTTCCTGTAATAGTATTATGTCGGGGTTAAAACGTTTAAGGCGGGTGATTATCCTTTTCCTCTTGATGGGGCTGCGTAGGCCTCCAACATTCCAAGAGATAAGGGTCAGGGGTTTAGGGGGTAGTGCGGCAATGGATGTAGGGGGCGGCATGGCTACTCACCCACTCCAAAGATGGCATAGCTGGTCTTCTCCATATCGTGGTCAGTTGAGAACGGGCATGTTTCGGGGCCCCTGCGAGGAGGGGGGGGGGGCAGTGGGGCTGCGGCACAGTACCAAGAAAATAAGAGATAAGTTATCACAATTTGACGGTTGGATATCATTTTCAATACTTCAAACAATTCAAAAGTAATCATACAATGTCTCACATTAACATTTTCTAAATTTTCCCATAACTTCCAACAAAGAACTGTGGGCACCATCCTTTTCAAGGGGTGCGCACTTCTAACTATTAAGCTGAGATAAACAGTAATATAAAGCAAACTTGTGTGTACAAACTCCGTCATAACTTTCTACCCTGGGAGTGTAGTGTATTTGGTAATAAGTGCTTGTGTTTAAGGTGAGGCTCACCTATTTGGGGATCTTCTAGGTGATTTATCCTGCATGAAATGGAACTTCGCCTCTTCCGGGTCATTGAAGAATATTGGGGCACCATTTTCTACCACTCTTAGTTTTGCAGGGTATAAAAGGGCAAACCTCACATTGTGTCTATGTAGATAAGTGCATATTTCAGAGAATTCTTTGCGTTTTTGAGCCACTGCTACTGAGAAATCTTGGAATATCAAGATTCTCTGGTCGCCCATTGTGAAATCTTTTGTTTTGCGGTATGCCGCCAAGATATTCTCCTTTCTCCTATAATCTAGGTAGCGGGCAATTACCGGTCTTGAGCGGTTGGTGGCTTCGTCTCGGGATGGGCCTAGTCTATGTGCTCTCTCAATGTGTGGTATATCAGTGGTGTCTGTGATGCCTAGGGCCTTAGGTAAGTCCACACTTAGAAGGGTTATAAGGGCATTGCCCGTGATGGATTCTGGGATACCAATGAAGCGCAGATTATTTCTGCGTGATCTATTTTCTAGATCTTCTAGCTTCTCTTGCAGTTGTTGTATGATCCCCTCCTGAGGGGTCACATCATCCCGGTATTTCTGCATATCATCCTCTACATCGCTAATGCGGGACTCCAGGGCAGTGATGCGGGTGGTATTGGCTTCAATACGTGCTAGTCCCGCATCTAGACTAGCTTGTAGATTATTAAACCTTTGGTCTAGGAGTGGTAGCATGAAATCTGAGATTTCTTTTGCTGTGAGGGTGGCGGGTCCCCCCTCAGATAAGCCGGGAGAGTCTTCATGGATACTACTGGGGGATGAGGGGCCAGATTTTTGGTTTGTGCCCCTGTTTCTCCCTGGTTTGCCAGCATTAGCGAGTGGTTTAGTAGGCATGTTTTTTTCAATGAATTTGTCCATACCCCAGGGGGTAAGGATTATGTGGGTATTCTGTTATTATTGGTCAATTAAGTACAATATATATTGTTGTTACCCAGTAATACAAGCACGGTGTTTGTCCCAGGTGTATTGTTGGTTAAAACATCAAAGGAATGTTTTTAGATGTTACTAGAACAGTTAAATTAACTAATAACAATATAGTATCTCACCACTAGGTGTCAGTGTTGTATCAACAGTAATAATACTTTTCTATAAAACAGTGTGTAATGGTAGTTCTCAGTTATTGGATTTGTATATTTTGATAAATCTATTTCAACCAGCAGTTTATATGGTATAATCAACTGCTATAGTGGGGGCAGTTATGTAGCCCAGTAACTTGAGGAATATAATGTCTCACTAAGTACAGGATTATGACTGTTTCCTATTATTTAGTATTAGAGAGGGGTTAAATGAGACTATAAAACAGTGTCCCTGGGTATCTTTACTGTACCGTGCATAATCATAGAACAAGTGTGAGTACTGAGTTCAGCAGTCCTAATACGCAGTTAAGGTGGTTGTGATCTTTTCACTCCTGTTGGTGAAATCTGTGAAGTGTTTCAGTAGCAGAGGTATTCAGACAGTTCAATTTGGTCCTTTTATTGTGCTTTCTCCCTTGTGGGTCTCTGTTATTGTCCTTTTCCTCGGTCCCTGCCAATAGTCACAGTCTCTGTGCAGGTCTCGAGTGTAATGGGCTTGGATGTGAGCTAGGTGGTCTGGCAATAGTTGTGGGTTGGTGAGTGGGGCAGCGTTGGGAGATTTTTAGTGTCTCTCTTTATCCGGGTTTCCTCCTACAGGCAGTTTTACCCGTCTTCCCACTCCTGGTGCAGGGTTAAGTAGATGTTTGGGGTGCTCTTATGTCCACGTTTCGGGTATTGGGTGGGTTTGGGGTCTCTCAGTTTTTGTTAGAGTTTGCAGTTTTTCTCTGTCACTCTTTTATAGCTGCTGCATTGAGCCCGTCTCTCTGCCTGCAGAGAATGTGGTTCCTGCGAGTTGTCAGTCACGGGTGCCCCTTTGTAGTAAGCAGATTGAGGATAGCTGGGTTAGGGGTTTTATGTGGATGAGGCAAGGGGGGGTTGTAAGCGGGCGTATCTGCAGCTGCTCAGCGCCTCCAGTGTGTCCGTGCACACGTGTAGTGACTTGGTCTCAGGTATTTTTCTTCAGTAGTTGGAGGGGGTAGGGGCAAGGTATGGCTTTCCAGGCACTGTTATTCCGGGGTAAAGGGAAGCGTGCGCTTCAGGGGGTGTCCGTCAGCGGTCAGTCACCTCCCCAACTCTCCGGTGTGTCCGTGCGGTGGTCCGCTGTAACAGCCGGTGTTAGCGGGGAGGGGGTAAGAGGATGTCCTGTGTCGTTGGCTTGATAGGGGGGTAGGGGAAGGCGTCGGGTGGGCTTACCGGCGGTTGGTTGTTGCTGGCCGGGTTCTCCGCTCACTCCGGGCGCACGTGCTGTGCGGCGCGTCAGTCGCGTGTCATCAGTCGCTGCGGTCAGTGTTAGTAGCCGGTGTTGGCGGGGAGAGGGTAAGTGGATACCCGGTGTTGTTGGCTTGGTAGGGGGAGGCGTCGGGTGGGCTTACCGGCGGCTGATCACTGCTGACCGGGTTCTCCGTTCACTTCGGGCGCACGTGTGGTCCGTCCTCCTTGTCCTTGTTGTCTCGGGTGCAGCGGTCTCACCTCTCAGTCGCACCGGGCTCTGGTTGGTGGGTAGGGCTTTGTTGGGTGTGTGTCCCCCACACGATGTCCTGTGTTTGGGACCGAGTTTCGCGCCCTGTTGTAGGTGTTCTGGTAGGCCTCTCGATCAAAGGCCAGACTCCGGCAATAATCTGCTCCCCCGGCTCCAAAAAGGTATCAGTGTGACCAGCACACTGTCGGCTCCTCTGTGGTGTAGTTGGAGGGCAGCCAGGATGTAGCTTGAAGGCGATGGTGATGGATTCTCTTCACAGCTACAGGGAGCTCCATTAAAATGCGGCTGCACAAGGCATCCCGCCCACCGGAAGTCCGAGAGTGAGGTAGTCTTCAATATCAGCATCTACCTTGAGTAGTACAGAGACTGACAGAGGCAGAAGGAGCAATATGGACAGCACCATAAGGCCTCCAGCAACCGACAGTGAAAGTAGGCAGGTTATGAGGTAAAACCTGGATATCCTTATAAAGAGAGAAGGAGGGCATAGCTGCAGTCTGTAGATACCCTGCACCGATGTCAGAAAAAAGGTATCACCTGCAAGCCGTAGGTTTTTACACAGTGTCAGACAGCTACATTAAATACTGAACTGAGCTTTAGCGGAAACAAATATGTCCAATATTCTCAAAGCCAGAGTTGCTTCTATAGGAACAGTACAGTCAGTGCCTCATTGAAAATAACATTTAGTGTCTGAAGCAAAGTATGTAATATTGGCCAAAGACAGAAAACAGCTTTGTGCCTGGCATAAAGAATTAAGACAGTTTTCCACAGAGGCACCTTTTATGAACTAATCACCTCAGCTCTTCTACAATTAGTGAGGATTGTATAAGGGAAGTCACATTAACGTTTACCCAGCAGCAACTGATTTGTTCAGAGATATTTATTTTAACCTGTAAACAGATTGGCATACAGCTGAATTACTAAGAGTATAACTGACTTTTTTTTCCCACTGGAAGTCTTACAAACGTGCACGCAACGAAAAAACTACAGACTAACTACACTGTCTAGGAAACTTAGGAAATGTTTTATCGGAATCGTACAAACAGTGACTATTTCTATTAATATAATATAATATTTCTATTATTTATTCTCTTAGAGGACCTTTTTAAGAAAACTTGAATGCAAAGATTATTGCAGAAACCCCATACTGTGTTTAGGGACCATTAATTGTTCTACTATGAAAATTTTAGCAGTTTCATAAATGTGGTTACAGTAACTGAAAGCATTTAACGTGTGACTTTGTATCTGTACATATTCTCCTTACTGTGCATAGTGGGTTAACCCTTTTAATTCAGGTTATACTGGCATCAGAGGTAACCAATGAGAAGGTAGATTCATTCTAGTATAATAAAACCTGTGTTGTGTTGGAGTACAATTTCTTGCATTGTAACAGTGTTATAATATTTATATTGTTATCTCTTACTCTTAATATAAATATATTACCCTTCATAAAATAATCTATTGACAAAACAAGTGACACATTATTGAAATTATACTTATTTAAGAAGTACATTACAAAACTTGGCGTCCAAGAACAGGATCAAACCAGAAGACAGCAATTAAGGAAAGACAAAATGTCTGGAACAGAGCCCCAAACACCTGCCGTAACAAAAAGGAGAATTCTACCATCACCAGATGGAGTATCCACCAGAAGAAGGGGGAACACCATGGAAAATTCAGTTATCACAATGCCTTATTACTTTGGGGCCCCGTGGCTACCCATATACTCGGGATGTAACCATATCGCAGGTGCAACCACGTTTAGAGACTTTAAGGACAGAATGCAGTCCATGTTTAAGCTATGTCCCTTGAGTGATGCTCAACAAGTTGAAATCCTTATAGGACAGTTAAAAGGGCCCGCAAGGAGGGAGGTAAAGGTATGGACAGAAGAACAGAGAGCGACAGTACAGGGAATATTCAAGAAGTTAGCCGGAATTTTTGATGCACGGACCATAGCTGACCTGAAGGGACGACTTTATGCCAGGAAGCAGAAACCACAAGAGTCTCTTTGGGATTATGCATTGGCACTGCAAGAGGCCATGCAGGCTATCAGGGAGAGAGAGCCTGGAGAGAAGGAACAGGACAACGATATGCTAGTGAACCTATTTGTTGAAGGGGCACGTGGAGACACAGTATGTGCACAATTAAGAATGTGGAAGCGGCAACACCCAAAATGTTCATTCCCAGAATTTAAAGAGACCATGCTAAAAATTCTGGGACTTAATCAGAGTAATGATACAGAGGATGAAACATCAGATGGACAGCTGGAGGGTGAGGCCTGCAGGACAGTAAAGACACACCTAATGTCTGACTCCCTAGTACCCAGGGAAATAGCCACCCAACAGACGCAGATACAGTCTGATTATGATCTGATCGGGGCACTGAATGACAAGATCATGGAACTCACACAGAGGCTTACGAAAATGGAGCAGGATCTACAAGAGCTCAGGCAAGGGCAAGGAGGGGCCAGGTTACACCCTGGTTGTAAAATGAACTGTGTAGAACCCTCAAGTAGCCAAGAAAGCGGAGGACCAGTCTATGAAGAAAGATCCAGGAATGGAGGTCCACCTGCAATTCTACAGAGCCAAGTTACAGTGTCTTGTGTACAAAATGCCAGTAATAAGCATGCCAGCCAAAGAAAAATTTTGGGTCAAGTCATATGGTTTAGTGTACAACATGGTTATGGCTTTATAAAAAGAACTGACACTAAAAAAAATGTATTTGTACATTATTCTGCCATACAAAACACCAATTACAAAAAGCACCTCCGGAGTCTGAGAAGCGGTGAAATGGTGGAATTTGAATTGGCGAATGGAAGGAAGGGCATCAAAGCCATTAATGTAACTGGTCCTAATGGTGCTCTTGTGCAAGGCAGCAAATATACAGCAAATCGCAGTCATTTTCTTCATCATCCACGACGTAGAGATCCTCCATGCAAATGTCAGCAGGAATACCGGCATAGCAGAAATAAAGGAGAACCAACAGAAGTTCAGCATGCTGAGGAAAGACCACAAGGAGTTGGAAGTGCAATGGTTAGATGGAACACTGATACTCCAAAGTCTGACCGGAAGTGTCAGGACCCACCATATAACCAGCTGAGCCCAGGTAAACATGGACAGCAAGGAAACCATGTCCCAGAGCAGAGTGAAACTTTAGTAAGAGTGGAAAAAATTGATATGAAGGAACAAAGTGAAAAAGTTCAACAGAGCCTCCAGGGTGTAGTGAGGCAGCAATTTTCTCCAGGACCAATTGTTGAAAGCAAACGGAGAAAGGAAGACACTGATTCTAATATGGCGAACTCCGGTCAAGCAGATTCGAGTACCACTGATCGGGAAAGAGACACTGAAAAGGTCATCCAAATGTCTAGAATGGAGAGATTAGGGCCACTTAATCCTCAGAGTGCAATTCCAGTTTTATCAGAATCTAAATCTATTGTCCCTGAAGAGATCCCTAGAGTGGTTGAAGAGACTGAGATATGTTCTTATGAAGATAAGTATGGCCCAGATAGTGGGTACAATAAGCGGAGAAGAGTTTGCCTTCATGGTGCAGCAGGCTATATGGAGGTCTAAGAAAAATAATAAAGGTGCACCACGTGTCCAGCATAGATCTCATGCTGTGGTATAGAATGTAATTTGTTATTTAATGTATGCATTTCTGTTTTGAGCAAATTATTAATTGTAATGTGAAATTGTATTAGATGTTGTTTTAAAATTAATTGTAATTATTACATGTTGTGTGAGGACACGCAAGATTCTAGTGGCGAAGTATGTAATACCCTGCTTCTGCGATGTTTTACTGTATGTCTGACATGATGCTTTGTTACACACATGTCTGTTAATTTCTCAGGTAGACAATTCCCAGCATCCTCTGCAACTGTTGCAGAGGTCAGGAGCTGGTCACATGATCAGGGTCAAAGGATGACAGTTTATAGTGAGCAGCAGTTGGGCAGGGCAGTCTGGGGTGATGATGAGACCAGTGAGAATAGGTGCAGCTGTGTAACCACCAATGGAGGCTGTGTGGGGCCACATCCCAGGAAGATGTGATCTGGGCCCCCCAGCGCTGAAAGACATGCAGTGAGAGTGAGGTAGTCTTCAATATCAGCATCTACCTTGAGTAGTACAGAGACTGACAGAGGCAGAAGGAGCAATATGGACAGCACCATAAGGCCTCCAGCAACCGACAGTGAAAGTAGGCAGGTTATGAGGTAAAACCTGGATATCCTTATAAAGAGAGAAGGAGGGCATAGCTGCAGTCTGTAGATACCCTGCACCGATGTCAGAAAAAAGGTATCACCTGCAAGCCGTAGGTTTTTACACAGTGTCAGACAGCTACATTAAATACTGAACTGAGCTTTAGCGGAAACAAATATGTCCAATATTCTCAAAGCCAGAGTTGCTTCTATAGGAACAGTACAGTCAGTGCCTCATTGAAAATAACATTTAGTGTCTGAAGCAAAGTATGTAATATTGGCCAAAGACAGAAAACAGCTTTGTGCCTGGCATAAAGAATTAAGACAGTTTTCCACAGAGGCACCTTTTATGAACTAATCACCTCAGCTCTTCTACAATTAGTGAGGATTGTATAAGGGAAGTCACATTAACGTTTACCCAGCAGCAACTGATTTGTTCAGAGATATTTATTTTAACCTGTAAACAGATTGGCATACAGCTGAATTACTAAGAGTATAACTGACTTTTTTTTCCCACTGGAAGTCTTACAAACGTGCACGCAACGAAAAAACTACAGACTAACTACACTGTCTAGGAAACTTAGGAAATGTTTTATCGGAATCGTACAAACAGTAACTATTTCTATTAATATAATATAATATTTCTATTATTTATTCTCTTAGAGGACCTTTTTAAGAAAACTTGAATGCAAAGATTATTGCAGAAACCCCATACTGTGTTTAGGGACCATTAATTGTTCTACTATGAAAATTTTAGCAGTTTCATAAATGTGGTTACAGTAACTGAAAGCATTTAACGTGTGACTTTGTATCTGTACATATTCTCCTTACTGTGCATAGTGGGTTAACCCTTTTAATTCAGGTTATACTGGCATCAGAGGTAACCAATGAGAAGGTAGATTCATTCTAGTATAATAAAACCTGTGTTGTGTTGGAGTACAATTTCTTGCATTGTAACAGTGTTATAATATTTATATTGTTATCTCTTACTCTTAATATAAATATATTACCCTTCATAAAATAATCTATTGACAAAACAAGTGACACATTATTGAAATTATACTTATTTAAGAAGTACATTACAGAAGATGGAGAGTCTCTGTGGAGAGGGGCAGTGAGTAGGAGTTGAGCCCGGAAGCAGCCCAAAAGGAGAGAGGGGTGTGGTGAGTACGGAGCCAGCCCCAAAGCAGTATAGTGCAGCCCTGGACCAGCCCACACAATTAGGAGCCAGATCCAGCGGCCTCTATAGAAATGCTGACTGACAGATCTGGAACAGAACTACAGCAAGGGGGAGTGGTGAGTGCTAACCAGCCCCACAGCATCTGAGTAAAGCCCCAGAACAGCCTATCTTCCCTACCACGATATAGAAAGAGAGAGAGGCATACCTAAGTAGCTACACTGAGCCTGCGGAGATTAGACAGAGTGAAATACAGTGAGACAGAGAGTGTAAGAGACTATAAGGCATTCAGCGGCAAATACACTTTCCTTCAAGCATGTTTATGTACCAAAGCAGTAATATCGCTACCATCATCCCACAGCACATTTATTACAGTGAGGAAATCAAAGTACCTTTTACATAAGTTGTATACAGGCACTTTAGACAGTAAAGTGCTATCAGCTTCTCGCCTAACAGTATTGAATTATTGAGGGCAGCTCAGACTTGTTTGTCATCACCCTCATGCCAAGCCAGCAAAGTCATAGTCAGAGAACAGACTATCAGCAGTTAATCGCCGAGTTTCATGATATTAAACTGCCAATGTGATATTCAGCATAGATTGTGAGAAAGTTTATTATTAAGGACATTGTGCACCACAGCCCGGATAGCAGTATAGAGAGGCTGAAAGCGTACAGTTGTGTTACACTATACCAGGAAGCAATTATCTCTGGCACCATACTATTTATTAGAGGTCTTCATTAAGGAAACAATACACAGAGACTTTATTTGGTGATAATATCAGCGTGTATAAAGAACTAGCCAGGGATCATCTCATATTGGGATTCAGTCACCTTCCCAGCACGTTAGTGATTACTTCAGATACTACTAGCAGGAGTCACCAATTGAGTCAGAACTGTCAAGAGAACCGTGTACACAGTCAGCTCAGGGCGAGTTAAGTTATTCTAGCCTTGGAAGAATAGCACTTACTACGGCAAATAAGGACGAGGTAGCAGCTGGAGAGATAAAGCACAGGGAGTTGGGAATTCCAACATTTGCAAGAAAAAGGGGCAGTGACTTAATTGTTTAACACCTACCTGGATTTAAGGGTACTCAGTGGATTACAAATAATCTGGAGATAGCATTCAGTTTAGACTTTCAATACCCATAGGAAAAAGGAACCTTTCTATCAGTAGGCTCTTAATTGAAGGTGGAACTGCAGTTACGATAGAAACATTGCAAGACTGTTGAGGTTAAACCATTATTGCGCAATAATAAACTACAGTATAGTAATTGAATTAGTAGAGGCCTCTTAGAAATGGTACAATATATGAATTGTTTTTGCATTGCAACATTTCCGTATGCACTGTAAGCGAATGTATAATAATTTGTTTTTTTTGTAGCATGTAAGGTAGGGATAGTGCTGTATGTATTTAAAGTGAACTGGAGCACAGTGGCAGAGGAATCCATTGAAGGACCAACATTCGCTGTTCCAGCATAATAAAAATTGTTAACGCTTGTTGTTATTTATGTGGAAACAATTGAATTTATTGAACGTAAAACACTGAATTGCATAATACCTGTTCTGTGAGTAATAAATTGTTAAGTATTGAAAAGGAATTGTCTCCACGTGGAATACTGAACACCTTTAAAGAGAAACACAGAAATACTTACCTGTGAAACCCTGTGATAGATTTCACACGGGCAGCCGCTGATTTACTGTAGTGCACAGCAGCTCTGCATGGCCCCAGGAGACAAAGCTTTTTTTTTAGGGAGCGCTCTCCGTAAAAAAACCTGCCCTGTGGGGAGTGCTCCCTAAAAAACTACCAGTGAAGGGTTTAAACTAGTTTATATCACTTCAGTCTCCAACTATCACTGCTTGCTAGCTCTGTCCCCTCTAAGATGTTCTGCCTCCTCATTGCACCATCTTGCTTGCACCTCCCTTCCACTGCTTCCCATACTTACTGCAATCCCTGTGCCGGTCCTCCTCACTTACCTCTGGCGTCCCAGCATGTGCGTATGGAGATGACGGGACACAATTATTATGCAGATTATTCTAGTAATTACTATTTATTTATGTAGCAGTAGCATTATGCAGTACTGTATAATCAGAGAATTAGGACTCAATCCATGTTTGTGTACTGAAATTAGTTTTATTCAGAACAACCAGGTTAATACTAAATTTATCTCAAGTGATTAATTTCCAATAAAAGCCAGTTAAATAAACAGAGTCATAATTATATATTCAGCACAATTTAAACAACACTTTTTACCACAGTGTATACTTGCGGCTTTCTGAATGCACACTGTGTTCCCAAAACATAACTTTGTATTTAGTTTCTAGGAAACACTTGCTACAGGCATTTATGGTCCTATTTATCGGCCCATAAATGTCTTCAGCAAGTCCCCTGTTAAGTCCCTCCTTAACTACCATATTGTAATGGCGTATCATGGCAATAAAAACATATTCTTCAACTCAATTAAATTCTCTTACTGCTACTGTGACTCCGATATTCACATTCCAGCAAGGAGTTGATCATAAAGTGTTAGCTTACTACCTGCTCTTGAGGGGGATCCCAAGTCAGTGAGTGAAAAGTGTCCTTATGCCAAATAAATAAATAAAATAACACTAACATTAACTTGAAAATGTAGCCCATGGGCATTGCAGCCCATGGGCTACATTTTCAAGTTATTATTATTTAATTTTTTGGCAGACGGAAACTCTTCTCTGGTCAATGTCATATAACAATCTGAATCAAGCTGAAAAGCTATCTCTGATAACATGGAAGTCTCTCCTGTCTTTGGGGCTGTTCAGACCCGCTCATAGCGGACCGGATTTAGTCCAATTCCCGTATGTTCGAGGTTTGCGCATACGTGAATAGGCACATATGCAAACCCCCGGAGCGAATGGCTTCTGGGCAGGGAGCGGCAGCAGGGGAATGCCCAGCGTATTATTAAAAAAGCTGGGTGTTTCCCTAGTAATGCAGGCATGTTGATTTCAGTGCCCATCCCCTCTTCGGCCATCTCCATCCAGGATAAAAGTAAGTACAGCTGACAATTGAATGATGATCGCGTACAAATGCTAGCAAGCCAATTCAGGTGGCAGGTGGTGCTTACCTGTTCGCTAGGCTGCAAGTATATTCAGCCTAGTGAACAGGTCTGAATAAGGCCACTTTTTCTTTCTTTGTTTGAATAGCTGCTGCATCTGCGGTGGTACATTACCTTGGTAAATGGCCTTGATACTTTACTACAGTAGAGTGGCAGGCCCCCAAAACATTTATTTTTACAACGCCTGACCATAAAAATACCATCGTAAATATTAAATATTCCCCTTAGCCGTCTGAAATAATTGTTGAACACGGCTTCAGAACATTTTTGCCCCAAATGTATAAGAAAATCATTCAGCCTACATCACACATGGCACATTTGAACGAACAGAACATTTCTCGTTTAAAACTATTGTGAAATTTAACATGAACAAACCCATCAGTCTTGAAGTATTAAAGACGGCAGGGCCAGATAGATTGCTTAAATTGCTTTCAGAATGCCTGTTTGTTAAATGGGAAAACACTTTGTTAAACACAAGGAATGCATTGACCAAAGGTGACTGCAAGAAGTGTCTCTTATGTGGATTGCTTTATACTGAGCCATAACACTGAATTGCTGGCTGCTTTTGTTTGGTTAGACATGAGGCTTGGCTGTCTAGACACTTTTATAAGCTTCCTGGTAATATGTTTAATACTTCTCTCTTCTATTGTTAAGCACATATGTAGCAAGACTGTGTTTATTTTAACTTTCATATTTTAAGTAGAGAGAATGTATTAAAATACTAAATTACACAGCCAATTTATTTTCTGTGGGTGGTCAATTGATTAAACTTAATACAATGCTACTTATAAAATATAAAATAATTGTATATATCAATAATGCATTATTTATTCACCCTAATCTGTAAATATCAATATTTTTTAGAATATAAATTTATAGCCATGCAGAAGAATGATATTACACATGCCTATATACAGTATTTAGTTTTGTGTACAGCTGACTTTAAATCTCACTTAATAAACAAAAAAGCTACATACAGTACAAAACAGTACAAGATATCACAGTATGCAAACTGTGCTGCATTGCGGTGTAGGCAAGTATAGCTGGCAAAGGATCTCAAAAGCAAAATGTTTCTCTAATGGGCATTGCAGGTGGGACAAGAGTAACGTGTTAGAGTTAGATTTGGGTGAGTTATTTTGCTTCTGTGCAGGTTAAATACTGCTGATTTATATTTACAATGATTTAGATTTCAGTTTGAACACACCCAACCAGAATCTAACTCTCTCTGCACATTTGCTGCACCAACATTGCACATGGTTTTGCCCATTAGAGAAAGATTTTGCTTTTGAAATCCTTACTGAATAAAGCCCCATGCTTATTAGGCGATATTGTTGACAATATCGCTCAGAAAGGGCTTTCTGAGCGATATTGTGGAAATTATCGTCTAGTGTGTACACTCCCTGTTGTTAACGATGCGCGCTCCCAAATGTCATTAACGACCCCCCCCCTTGTCATCTTTAACGACAGCTATGCTAGAGCGGAACCACGGCCGTTTCTCCCCCTCCGCCTTCCCCCTGCCGTTGCTCACCTAGAGCCTGCATTGGCAAGTGTGTATGCACTTGCCGAAGCCTGCCCCCCCACCGGGTCCCTGACGACATCAATAAAGTGTGTATGGGGCTTCACCCCCTCAAAGTGCCTTAAATTGAAGGAGATATGTAGCCATAAGATGCTCAGATTTGGTATGTGTTAATTCTATAGAGAACACAATGCTAATTGCAACAAACATTTTAAAACCTGAATAAAAGTATAGTTAGTTTTGCTAATACCCCTTTCAGACCGCAAATGCTGGGTCGCACTGGGGATTAGGCCATGGGTCTGTACACCATGTGAGGTCTGAAAGCTCAGTGTCCAACCCAGTTTATTACCGGGTCGGTGACATCACACAGCTGCTGGGGT
The DNA here is from genome assembly GCF_055691185.1 of Crinia signifera. Lineage (NCBI taxonomy): Eukaryota > Metazoa > Chordata > Amphibia > Anura > Myobatrachidae > Crinia > Crinia signifera. The sequence continues at coordinate 176,850,091 of NC_139220.1, forward strand.
TGAGCGGTTGCCGCATTATCCAGGGGAGGATGTGATGCTTGGGGCTGAAAGCGCTGCCTCCGCCATACTGTGAACGGGACCCTCGACACAGGTTACCCGTTCACACTGTACCTTGACCAAAATCAGAGCCACTTCAACCCTGGTCATGACCAGGATTGAAATCCCAGGTTGTTCGACCGAGGGTGGCGCTTTCACACTGCACCTATACTCAGGTAGATTACGTAACGACCCGGCAATAACTCAGGTTGAGATTGCCATCTGAAAGGGGTATAAGAAGGCATGTTAAACAACTGAGTGACAAAGCTTGATTCACTGGGCTCTCATATACAGTACTGACAGTTTATGTGGTACACGGCAGGTTTTAGTGGATAGGCGGATCCACAAAACATTTGATGGGCACATAACACAAACAGATGCATTGCTACATACCAGCGGGATGGCTCTAACCTGCACGCTGGGCTCCAAACACACACAGCTCAGCGAGAAGGTCTGAATCAGGCCCTTTTTACAGTCTTTATGTCTCCAATGCACATACAGAGGAAAAGAAATAAACAAAATATAGTGTAGTAACTTAACAATTGAGTGCCAAGTGAATTTGTCAATAATAGGCATGAAAATTGCCAAGAAAACATACTTATTCTTCATAAATTAATATTTACCTTATATAGATTATAAGAAATATAGGGCCAAATGTAATAGGGTGAGAGTTTCAGAAAGTGAGATATTTTGGGAGAGTTTTCCCATGTTTTTTAAAGCAGCAACCAATTACACTGCAAAACCAGGTTGATGTTGCCATGTAATTGATTGCCGCTTTAAAAAACATGGGAAAACTCTCCCAAAATCTCTCACTTTCTGAAACTCTCACCCTATTACATTTGGCCCATTATCTTTTTTTATACGCAACATTTTTTGTATTTGAACATTTGAATTTATAACAAATGTGAGTAACGCTGGCGTTTTTAGAGGATATTTTGAGCATCTCTCACAGAGATGTTGGCACTCAAAGGTTTAAATAGGTTTTTGACACTCTAGATTTGTGTATACTGACCTAAGTGGGAAGAGACCTTTCCTACTTTAATCAAAGATAATAAATCCATCACTTTTCGCACCCTTTGGTTTTACATTTACTATGAATAATGTTGGGAAAACCTTTGATATAATTTTAATTAAACCCTTTATATGTGGTCTGTAGAACAAATCCTTATGTGTCCACTCAGGATAAAAAGAAAGTCGTGAAACCTTGCCTATTATCTTTAAAAACAAATTCCATTAAATATCATAAATCCAGCTTGTTTACATTGGTGTAGCATCTTTGAAACTTATTTTTTTTTTAAATCTCAAGTAAACGGTGTTACTTTCTACTAGAAGAGCCAAACCAGAGAACAATGTGCCAGATGTATCAAGCTTCAAAGGGTGTTAAAATTGAGAGTAATAAACAACCAGCCAATCAGCTCCAACCTGTCATTTTTCAAACACAGCCCGCCACATGGCAGTTAGGAGCTGATTGGCTGTCTATTTATCCCTCTCCATTTTATCTCTTTTTTTTTTTTTTCAAAATATTTTTATTCAGGATTGAGCATTAAAGTATTACATTCAGTAAACGTGTTTGCGTTTGTTACAACAAAGAAAAGGATATGATGTAAAATCAGGTTATAGTATTGTGCGTTACAATTTTTTTTTTTTCCCCTTATTTAGTTCTTTCTTACACAGGCAATAGCTATGTGTGTGGACACAGACTGGAGGCCCCCTGAGTTCAGGGTGGCTATTGGCCTGTTGGTATGTCCAGAGGAGCATCTCCCAAGAGATTTCTAGTTTCGTACCACTGTGTTGATCTAAAACATCTGTCGATTTGTATTTTAAGATTATTTGATAAGGAATCAATAAAACCCTCCCATAATTGAAAGAAGCTCTCTGTACGTTCTTCTTTCTGGAGGGATGTCTCTATCCATTCCATATGAAAAACATGGAAAAGTTTAGCCCTGAATAGCTGGACGGATGGAGGGTCCGCATGTATCCACTGGTGTAGGATACATTTGCGGGCAACAGCCGAGATTATCAGCATCATCTTTTTGCTGTCTGGCAATATCGGCGTATTGGGAGGAAACGCTCCCAGCAGAGCCCACTCTGCCGTCAAGGGAAGGCTATTTAGTAGATAAGTTACAGAGAACCCCTGCACCTGTCTCCAAAAACGGTGTATGAGCGGACAATCCCACATGCAATGTTTGAATGTTGCTCCCGAGCAGCCACATTTCGGGCATGTGTCGGTCTCTGCAATGCCCATGGCGCAACGTCTGTGTGGGGAGAGGTAACCGTTATGGTATATGTTGTAGGTCATTTCCCTATACATGGAAGAGGGTAATGTCTTCCAGGAGTAGTGAAACGATCTCAATAGGTGTTTCATTGAGTATTGAGGGAAGATTTGCGTCCATGTAGACATACCTGTTCGTATAGTGTCTAGAGCAATGGGGGTGTGTAATAGTTGGTAGTAAGTTGAAATGGCTTTTCTTCCTGAGGTTGGTCTAAATAAAAGCGTGTCTAAGGCGTTGGTCCTGTCAGTGGATGAGAGGTGTCTGAGAACTGAGCTCGCGTAGTGTTGAGCTTGATACAAGGCTAAGGCCTGCATGCGGGGGAGTGTGTATTTTTCTGCTATTTCGTGAACCTTTAGGGGAGCTGATGCGGCTTCATTTACGAGGGCCTTTACATGTGTAATCCCTTTGTCCTTCCATGATTGGAAGGGTTGAAGTGCCTGACCGTTTTGGAATTCAGGATTCGCTGTCAGTGGTAGAAATAGGGAGTGGTGACTGTTTAGGTTATGTTTATGTCTTGTGATGTGCCAGACCTTCCATGTTGTTAATAAAAGGGGATTTTGGGCTATCGGGGATGGTATCTCTTGTTTGTGGCAGTGTAGAAACGATAGTAGATGTAACTGAGGTGAGAAGGATTGATCTATGACCGTGTCTGTATGGTTAGAGGTGTTGTGTATCCAATCTCTGATGTACCTAAGGATGCATGCTTGGTTGTATATACGGAAGTTAGGAAGATTTGTGCCTCCGTTGGTTACAGGTTGCTGTAGCTTCACCAAGCTTATCCTTGGTCGTTTGTTCTGCCATATAAACTCTCGGAATACCCTATTTATTTGTTTCTCATCCGTGGTGGATAGTAATAGTGGTAGCATTTGTAAGGGGTATAGAATTTTTGGAAATGTTATCATTTTTAATAGATGAATGCGGCCCAGATAGGATAACATTAAATGTTTCCAATTATCTAGTTCGTCTAATGCCGATTTTATTGTTTTAGTTATATTGAGTCTATATAGGGTTTGCATGTTTTTAGGTATGTAGATGCCCAAATATTTTATTGCCCTTGAGGCCCATTTAATTTGGCTTCCTCTCGCCCAATCGGGCCTTGTTTGAGGGCCCAGATAGAGTCCCTGGGATTTGTCTTGGTTTATGGAAAGTCCAGAGAATGAACCATATTCTTCTATTTTTTTAAGAATGGGTGTAAGGGTGGTTTCGGGGTTAGAGATGTACAGGAGCAGGTCATCTGCATTTTATCTCTTTTTGAAGCTTGAAACATCTGGCCCCATGTAACAATTAGCAACTCCTGGTATCTTGTCTACTCTTTTCTGCTTGAAGATGGAATGGGTCCTTTGGTGAAATAGTTAAAACTAATTTTACAGGCCCCGGACACATATCAGATATTAGATCCTTTCTGGAGGCAGCATCAGCTTCTGATCAGAGACAAAGGTGAATGGTAGATCTAAATGAAGATGCCGAAAATATTAGCTTGCTCTGCTATAGGGCCGATAGGCAAACATACTGGAGGAACAAGCAAAAGTAATCAGATTTCGTTTTGGATGGGGGTTCTTTTTAAGGACATAGTACAGGAAAAGTGCTTGATAAAATCTAAAATTCGAATTGACCTGAGCTCTGTTGTGAGTCCAGATTTTTACTTGGTATTTTAATTTTGTGGAAAAAAGTTTTTTCTGGAGCAGCACTGGATGAGTCACCCCTAACAGCTTTTTTAAATTGTTGAGGATTGAGGTGTAAATTTATGTTATAACCGAACTACCTCTTAATATAGACAGTTAGTCATTTAATGCGGTGTTTGGTGGTGCTCCCAGAGCCAGAAGAATATATATTTTTACAAGGAGAAAAGAAGACTCTTTTGTTGGGGCAGTCTTATTAATAATACGACTGCACCAATAAAAGAGTCTTCTTTTCTCCTTGTAAAAATATTTTAATTTTGTGACATATTTTACATTTGTTTTGTGTTTCTAGTGGGCTCATTTCTTAGATCACAATGTAGACATAATCAATCTCCATTTCTTTATTTTTTAATGTTGTATCATAGAAGTAACAAGTTTAGCTTGAGTGAAGTGTGACACATTCATTCGAGAAGATGTAGGTACAAGTTGTTATTTTTAACCTTAATTTCTGTCACCCTCTGTTGATCATAAAATAATATTTATAACATGTGCAAATATTTCAAGCATTAGTGATTTCAGTCTATGATTATATTTGAGTCCTATTATTTTAGGTATGCCAGCAACATCATTATTGTTTACTTACACGTCACTACGAAATCAGTACAGCATTACAGTGGGTATAGCAAAGCAAACATACTGAAAACATGCCTGCCAGAAGAGGAACATACTTTAGGAGGTACAGTACACGTAAAAATAACTGAATATGTACCTGATTGCGTCTACGTTGATTTTAATGTGACAATATTCCTTTCCTTTATTAAACATTTGTTTCAACAACATTCGGTCTATGTGGACACTTAGGGGGAAATTTACTAAAATGGATTCGTAAAAAATTGGTGTATTCGTAGGCAGAAATACACCTATTTTTTACACATTTGTATTTTCGGGATTTACAATCCCGAAAATACAACAATTCGTATTCCTAAAGATGGAACATTCGTATTTGTATTTACAAATACGAATGTCTTCACCATCGATAGAATACGACAGGAATCACCATTCAAAAGAATGGTGGTTCCTGATTTACTAAGCAGCCGTATTGATAATACGGCTGCTAATTGGTGTAAAACACCCACACAAATACGACAGGAAAATACACCTTGCTTTCCCTGTCGTATTTGGCTTTAGCCTGCACGGATCAGTCAGATCCGTGCAGGCTTCAGTGTAAAAAAATAGAAAATAAAAAAATATTAAAAAACAAATGGCGTGGGGTCACCCCCACAGCCATAACCAGCACCAGGCTGAAAGAGCCGGGGCCGGTAATTAAAAATTCCCAGATTTTTAACAACCAGCCCCAGGCTCCAGGTCCGGGGCTGGTTCCCAAAATACGGGGGACAAAATGACTAGGGGTCCCCCGTATTTTAAGAACCAGCCCCAGGCCAAACCAGCCAGCAGGGTAATGCCACAGCCGGGGGGAGACTTTTTATACAAGTCCCCCTGGCCAAAGCATTCAGCCCTCTGGCCAGTCAGCCTGGCCAGGGGTCCTGGGGGAGTGGGGACCCCCCCAATAAAGGGGTCCCCCCCCCTCCAGGACTTACCTGACCAGGCTGAAGCCTGGTGCTGTCCCCGATGCCCCTGGGCGGTGGGCATCGGGCTGATTCTGGTGTAAAAAATAGAAGAATAAACTATTGTTTTAAACTGTAGAACTATGAGTCCCAGCAAGCCTCCCCTGCAAGCTGGGACTTGGTGAACCACAAGTCCCAGCCTGCGGGGCATTAAATGGCCTGCTGGGTCTTGTAGTTCCACAGTAAAACAATAGTTAAATAAAAACACACTGACACCTGTAAAATAAAAGTTTAATACATACATTACACACATACTGATACTTACCTATCTTGATCCCGTAGGTAGGTCCCAGAGTCTAGATCCGGTGCCTTGTCCTGGTTCCGGATCCATGTCGCCATTCTTCTTCATGTCGATCTTCATGTCGGCGTCGCCGTCAGGTCCGGGTCCGAAGAAATCCATGGTGGACCTGTGGAAGGAAATCCAACTCACCCAGGTCCTCCATGGAAGTTCTTCTGGCTTGGTCCAGGGCTTCTTCCTTCTTCTTCCATCTTCTTGCTTCTTCTTTGAGCTGCCGGGCGACTCCAGCAAACTCCCCGTCTGTCAGAGCTGCAGAGATGTTTCCTCTCTGGACTAAGAATGAACTCTAGCCAATCAGGAGCCGCCTAGCGGCCAATCAGGAGCCAGCAATTACCGGCCCCGGCTCTTTCAGCCTGGTGCTGGTTATGGCTGTGGGGGGACCCCACGCCATTTTTTTTTTATATTTATTTTTTTTTCTAATTATTTTTACACCTTGCAGCCTGCACGGATCTGACTGATCCGTGCAGACTGCTGGAAAAATTCGTATTAGCGGCCGTATATATGGCCAGCTAATACGAATTAATACGACATCGGAGGGTTACAAAGCAGTCGTATATGACAAAGCAGTCGTATTTGACTGCTTTGTAAATCCCCCTCCGGAACATGACTTTGCATACGACTTAAACAGTCGTATGCAGTCGTAGGGAAAATACTAATACGAAAAACTAGGTTTTTCATATTAGTAAATTTCCCCCTTAATTTTACTCCTGAAGCACAATCTTCATATCTTGAGTTCAAGATACTATTGCCTGACTGTGGAGATCAGGTATGGATCATAGCATCAACAGTACTAAGGTCGACAACTGAATGTCGACATCGGCCAAGGTCGACATATGAGAAGGTCGACATTCATTAGTTCGAAACAAGCATTAGGTGGACATGGGCTAGGTAGACAGTCAAAAGGTCAACATGGGGTTTTCCCCTTTATTTTACCCAAATGTCGACACAGTCGATATGGATGCCATATCAGTGCACTGCGTACCCTCACATGGCTCACTATTCTCGGCACACTATTTTATTCTCCCACCACGCCCTAGTGGATTTTAGGGCATAAAATGCCGCCGGTCGGCACATGTTGGCTCAAAAAAAGTGAAAAACCACAAGTCGACCTTTTGACTGTCGACCTAGCCCATGTCGAAATAATGCTTGTGTCGACATAATGGCATGTCGACCTAAGCCCATATTGACCTTCCCACATGTCAACCTTGGCTCATGTTGACTTTCAGTGGTTGACCAAATGAATGTCAACCTTAGTGCTGTCGACTAATGACCGTATACTGTGGAGATCTATTCTGAGTGTTTGTAGCATTGTCAGCATCTATGAATTGTTCTATCTAAGCATACTTGGAGCTATTTATATAATAATAGTTTTTTAATAAAAATAAGTTTTTATATTGGCTAAAAGCCTGTCTTGATGGCTGTTAGTGTGAGGGATTATTCCAAGTTGTATTCTTGCAAATGGTCATCTCATTTGAAGCCACCTTAAAGTCACCAAAGGAACATCTGAAATACCATTGGGTGCACAGGTTTATGAGAGCCCATTAGCTCCCGAACATCTGTAAGCTTTATTGATTCAAGCTTCAAGGTGTATAAATGTATTCAGCATGAACTTAGAATTTTAAATTTCATTACTTTATAGGAGCACACCTGGTAATTTTCCACCTATTGTTTCGTTTGACCCACACTAAAAAGGAGTCATCCATGGGAACTGCATTTCAGCCCAAGACAACAAGAACCAATTTAATATAACAGCGTCTGTCCAGCATAATATTGAATAAGAACAGTTTATATATTTTTTGTTAATGTTCATCCTATATAATAAAAGACTATTGCTGCTCCTCACCTCTATTGGGGGAATTCAAGTGCTGTGCGTGCTGGTTGTCACTAGATGGTGACCGGCAGAGCAATTCCAGAGGAGAGATGTGGTCACTAGGTCTACAAGCCTTAGGTCGACAGTCATTAAGTCGACCACTGTAGGTCAACAGTCACTATGTTGACCTATGAAATAGGTTGAAATGCATTAGGCCGATGTGGTCATTAGGCTGACACAAGCATTAGGTCGACATGAGTTTTTCATGTTTTTCCAAAAAAGGTGATTTTTCATACTTTACTATCCAAGTGGGCACAGAGTGAGAATATAATAGTGTGCCGAGCATAGCGAGGCACCATGCCCAAAACTTTGTAAACGAAGCGAGCCAAGTGAGGGGAAGTGGTACACTTATACATTGTCCATGTCGACTTAAGTTTAAATAGACACCAAAACAATATGAAAAACTCATGTTGACCTTCTCCATGTCAAACTTGTGTTGACCTAATGACCAAGTCAACTAAATGCATGTCAACCTATTGCAAGTGTCGACCTAGTAACTGTTGACCTATAGTAATTGAACTGATTACTGTCAACGTAAGTTCTGTCAACCCCATGACCCATACCCCCAGAGGAGTCATCGTGGCAGACAAGGAGGCCACATCTTTTTTAAGGACTGCAGGGGCAGCGAAACGCGTTGGTATTTGGTACACCCATCCAGCTGCTTTCTTATATTCATCATCCTCCTCAGTTTGTGCCTGCAAGCACTGCTTCCAAAATCGAAATTCCCACTGGGACTACACACACCCTCTGGAGTGCAGGATCCTAGGACAAGCATCACCATCTTTGTGGAGTAAAGCCACCTCTGTAATACTGCTGAACCAGGATCCCACATCCATAACCATCTTTGGGGTGAGCCTTCACAATATAACAACAGAGGTAATACAGTGGCACATCCATCCAATTCCACTGTTCACCCATTGACTTGGGAGTATCTTCCTTTTGGGCCCAAAAGAGGACAGGACACAGCTGAACTGAGGTGACTTTTTTGGAATATAACCCCTCATACAAAATGCTGCAGCACTAATTTCCTGTATATCAACATTGTATACATTATTTTATCAATTTTCTTTTTTCTTAAAGCCATTTGGCTTAAAATGTGCACTGATAATATTATCTTTTGAATATTTTTAATCTAAATAAATAACCATGTTTTAATCCATGCATGATTGATTAGTACTGTATAGCGCAACCATCCAATTCTGCCTTTTTCTCTGTAAGGGTGTGACACCCCTTTTTCGAGGTTGCAGCTTGGCAAAGCACACCCTTACTGGTGCCCTTTACAGATACTCAGGTATCTATCTCCGTACTTGGAGAAATTTGGCTCCTGATTGGCTGCTAGGCAGCCAATAGAATTATTCGGGGGAGAGGCGTTGAAGATGAAATTTCCAGGTCCTCCACGTGCTGTGTAGCCACCAAAGAGGGAGGTATGATGTCATCTCTGGCACTGTGCCAGTGGTGAGTCATGTGTCATTCAAAATAATTAAACAGACATAAACAAACTATCTTCACCACAAAAAAAATCAGATAAAAAAACATGGGACATATATTGAGAAAATATACTGAGAAAATATACTCGCAAGAGAACCGCATGCATATTCTGCCCCACTGAAGCCACATGCAGTTCTCTAATCCATTCATCTCTTACTGATAGTAAGCACACCCAGACCTGATCTTTATTTTGACTGATGATCTTATAGCCAGTTGCCGCTTACCTGACAGTAGACTCTGTACTCTGTACTTCTTCTGTTCGTTCTCTTATGAACTTACCCTGGTTAATTATTTTGATTGACACCAGGGGTGTAACTATAGCACCGCAGCCCCCGTGACCGTGGGGGGGGGGGGCGCTATGCATGTGCGGGCGCCGGGGGCTGCAGTGCTATAGTTACCGCCCGCCGCACCAACCCCCGCAAACCCCCCCATCCCCAGTCTTTGGCCTTTATTCTGATCTGTGCGGAAATTCCCGCATTCTTACGGAGCGGTCCGCACGCCACGGTGTTTTGCCGCATGCGGCCATCGTCCGTAGAAACGCCCACGTGTCCTCCGCATTCGGACGGACTCACTCTTTAAGAACAGGGCGTGTTTACGGACGACATACAAACCATGCGTGTGCGGGAGAAACACTCCGATTCGGCACGGTATTACAGAGTATTACAGAGTATGCTCGGGAATACCGCATCCGACCGGGAGCCAAGCGGTGCTACCGCACGTAAGCGGAGTATTTACGCCAAACAACCCACTATGAAGTATCTTCTGCAAGACATCACATGACCCACTTATTCAATTACCTATCCTCATAAAAAACTGCTTATTTGGAATTGGAATCAATTAGATTCCAATATATCCTTACAAGCATGCCTAACACATGCATTGCACACATTAACCCTTACAGCAATGTAAGTGCAATGCTTTGTATTACACCCTGTGTAAAAGATTATAAACAATCTACACATATACTATTTAAAGTGCAAATAAAACCAACAACTGTGAACTTGCATAAAGAATTTTATTAACGACCCAATTAACATAAATATAAAAAAAGTAAATAAGAAATTAAAGAAGCAGGTCCTTCAGGTCCTGCAGGTGTGCTTGCGCCAGCTGCAGCTGGTGCTCCAGTCGCCGGAGGGCCCCATGCACACCCTCATCTGCCGGTGTGGTGTCATCTGTGGGCATGTCAAAGGGGCAACAATTAGTCATGTTATTCTTGCATACATTTCACATACTGCGACATAAATTGCACAAATGCTAGGTGACATGTGTGTATATATATATATATATATATATCTATGTAGAGCATGGGTCCTCAAACTGCGGCCCTCCAGATGTTGGGAAACTACAAATCCCAGCATGCCTTGCCACAGTTTTGCTATAAGGAAGTGTTAAAACTGTGGCAAGGCATGGCGGCATTTGTAGTTTCACAACATCTGGAGGGCCGCACTTTGAGGACCCATGATGTAGAGAGATAGAGACACACATAGATAAATAGATATGACACATATATACATACATGCTAAGTTATTTACTACATACTGTATTTTGTGGCCTATACACTTTACTCTGCAGAAGACATAACAGTCATATTGTTTCTTCTCAGTCACAACCCACCCATGACTAACCAATGACAAGCAGGTCATGGGCTCCGTCAATAAGAACTTGTCACAATCTGCTCAGTCTATAAGTTCAGTGATGGTTCGTGGCATGGGAGTTATGCAAATGTAAGGAATGCACAGTACACATCCTCAAATTCATAATTCTGTCTAAACCAACCTACAATTCTGTGACGGGCAAAAAAAAAACTGAAGTACAGGGGGTGTTTAGGTAGAGGAGGCTCCTGGGACACTGGCAACTTCTGACTCCATTCCAAGGTAGGCCGGGCCATACTCCATTTATAGCATACATCCTAGAGTTTATAAATAACATTCACCAACAATATAGATTCCACTATTTGATGGGTCATAATCCACGCTTGCAGCAGGTGAATTTAAGCCACAAATGATCCACTCATCCCTTTACTCCAGGATCCAGTTTAACTACAACGGTTATGTGGCAGTCAAAATGGACCTCCAACCCATCCCACAAACCTGTGTAATTCAGAGGTGTCCTGGATGAAAGGTATGCCTTGGACACCCCATCTAACCCGTACCTGTATCTGTAGCTACCCACTTTGGGGTCTATATGATTAGTATGGGCCCAAAATTTGTAATCAACAGTGCTAAAAAACAAATACCAGTACAACTACTTCATGAATTATGCATTATGTCAACATACCGATCTGCGCCGACTCCGGTGCCTGGCACGCCTCCTCCCCCTCTGAATTGGAGGTGTCCGGGGCAACTGTGGCCTCCTCAGCCCCCTCCTCTGCCATCTCCTCGGGCACAACATCCTCCTCCTGCAACTCCTCCTCCACCTCCTCCTCCACCTCCTCCACCTCCTCCTCCTCCACCTCCTCCTCCACCTCCTCCTCCAACTCCTCCTCCACCACCACCACCACCTCCTCCTCCTCCTCCTCCTCCTCCGCCACCAACACCTCCTCCTCCGCCACAAACTCCTCCTCCTCCGCCACAAACTCCTCCTCCACCTCCTCCTCCACCATTTGCTCCTGGCCAACTTCCTCCTCCTCCACCCTTGCCGGCACCTCCTCCTCGGGGTGTTGGCCCTCGTCCTGGGCCAGGCCTGCCTCCGCCTGTTCACGGGCCTGTCGGGCTCGGGCTCGTGCTGTGTGGTAGAAAAAAACATCATGGTCAATGTTGGCTCATTGGGGCACATTTATTAATCCAAAACAAGACATACATGGAAGGGTGATAATGATGGCAAACGATGCAGGAAAGTAGCTCCTTACTGTTAATGGACTCCAAAGTGTGTCATTCAAATTATTATGTGATGGTTAGTAATTTGTTCCCACATTACAACCCAGGCATTTATCAATGTGTAACACATATTAGATCGGGCACATTGTATGCATCAGAATCCTCAATGCTATGGCATTACATATAAAAGCCTGATGACTGCATGTTAACCAGGAAGAAGCACACATAACAGTCTATGGACTTTTAAACCCATGGACACCCACTTATCATGAGACACATTTTATTGCTTATATATGCTATGTTGTAAGTGCGAAATTTCATAGCTAAAATACTCACATTCCGCAATTTCGCCCCTTAGTTGTGTCAGCAGCTGGGGCTGGCGCCTGCGGAGGTCGGACCACCGCCTCTCCAGCTGCCCGAGGGACCTACGCACCCGAGTGCGGGCGTAAATCTGGCGCCCTGCCGCAGCGTAAGCCCTCCGCTTATGGCGGTTGGTTATGAAGGGCCCCGCACGGCCCAGCCTTGTCTCCATGACGGAGACAAGAACTCGCAGCTCCTCATGCGTGAAGGGTTCTGCCCTCCGTGTCTCCGCCATGTTGACAATGGCATATATCAACCAATCAGGTGGTGGCATTGGTTGATCACAGTTATTTGTGTTAATAACTTTATTGTTCATTTTTACATTAACAGCGTCTCTGCGCCAACACAAATGGTGACAAATTCGCATGCCTTCAAAACCGTAGTGTTGATGTATGGGAATGAACAAATCTGATATATATAAAACACAGTGTGTATGCACTTAGCAAATCCAATGAGCCCGCGCTCCGCCAAGCAACGCGTGCTATAGCTTAGCAACGCATAGCTGTAGTTAGCATTACTTACTCTATGCATATATGTGTATGCGTACATTTATGTGTAAAAGACACATACACACACTTGCAGGTATCCGGAAACCAGCATTATACAGCAGCCCTGCCTGCCTGCCTGCCTGCCTGCCTGCCTGCCTGCCTGGCTGCCTGGCTGCATGCTCCTTGAAATGTTGAAACATGTGCATAAATTCCAACATCATATATATATATATATATATATATATATATGCAAACAAATCATACATCAACACAGGAAATAATCCCCTACACATTATAGAATAAATCAATGTACTCACCAGTCATCAGGGATAGTATCAACTACAATAATGAAGATATAACAAACACATTAGATGCCTTGTCCAAGGTATAATAATTCCCACCTATATTGAACTTCCCCCAAAACCAAACACATATGCTAAATATCTCCTATTTCTTTGGCATTAGGAGGGCAGGCTGGCTAATGGTCGGTTTGTAACACTGACAACTAACACACTGGACTTATTTGAAGGGGTGATTGTGACTAAAATGGGTGTGTTATGTCAACTCAATAACATGTACCTGAAATATCTTTGCGCCACAGAGTCCCGCAGCTGGTATCCCCTCCGGCATTCAGGGGCGCGGGATGGGCGCATGGGCGGATCTTGCGGCTCAGATGGTACCTCCCACTCCTCAAAGGGTATCTCACGCCGCACAGCAATGTTATGCAAAAATACACACAGGCCCACGATCCTCGACACCATTTCAGGCGCATATTGCAAGTCACCACCAGTGCGGTGGAGCACTCTAAATCGACCTTTTAAAAGGCCAATTGAGCGCTCCACCACTTGCCTGGTGGCAACATGCGCCACATTGAATGCCTCCTGTGGGCCCGGTGCTGGGTAGCTGTACGGCGTAAGTAGCCAGGGCGTACATGGGTAACCGGAGTCACCCAGAACCCACGCATCACGGCCTTCCAGCTCTTGTAGTCTTTGCCATATCCCGGTTTGTCGGATGACATGCGAGTCATGGGCACTTCCGGGAAACTTCGAGTTGAAGGCGAGAATTTCCATGGATGGGCCACATACCACCATCACGTTCAGTGAGTGGAACAATTTGCGGTTCCTATATATCTTCTCACTTCGAGATGGAGGCACAAATGGTACATGGGTGCCATCCACAGCCCCTATCACATTAGGGAAGCCAGCAATTTGTTGGAAGGCGTGCTGGCTTCTGCCCAGGGTCTCGGGGGCAAATGTCATGGCCATGAAGTGCCCCTTGCGCCTGAACATGGCCGACGTCACACGCCTCAGGATTCGGCAGAAGGCCGGCTGAGATATTCCAGCAAGTACTGCCACTACTTGTTGGAACGATCCTGAGGCGCAGAAATGCAACACCGCCAGCAGCTGTGTGTGAGGCGGAATTGCTGTCGTGATCCCGTGTAGAGGTTCCAAATCGCTCTGAATTAGGTTGAGCAGATCCAGAATTACATTTGGGGGTAACCGGTACCTAGTAAGTACCTCATCATCGGGCATAGCAAACAGAGTCACCCGTGTGCGATAGATTCTAGCACGTCCTGGCCTCCTTGGGCGACGAGTGGGGAGAGCCGCAAGTGCCCTTAGCCTCCTCTCCATGTAGCGCAGAATAGCTTCTGCAACCTATAAAGAAATGAACATAAATACTGATGCACCTATGCACATAATGGCCATATCCCACTACAAACTGATTTGTAGCCTTCTATACGTACAATTGATGGCCGCCCCGTGTAATCACGCAGATCCATTTGACTCTCTAATGATGACACAATAATATGAACTCAATACACACCGTCCAAAACACACAGATAAAGGTGTCAGCATTTTTTGCCAACTTCATGTACTATGAGACATTTCATCTATTGCTGTGACATGTTGTCCTGCAATAGATGAACCCACACAGGTTTAAGACCTGTGAGTGAAATATTGAACATGTGACATGTTGCAATAATGATACACACACTTTGCTGGCCCAACAATCTGTAGGCAGTGAGGCAATGGTGCATACCTTCATACACTTACATAGTGAATGGATATCATATCTACAAGGAGCATGGAAGAGCTTACCTTAGACCCTGACAAGTCGTGATCTGGAGACAACTGATTCTACCAGCAACTCACTATTTATAGGGCTCTCACATGTGTTGTCTATAACAGTAGAGATGAGTATTGGCTGACTTGTGGCGTGGATTCTCTAAGGGAATGGGCTACTTTTAGCTTGCAATCAAACGCCATCATACGCCAGTAGTCATGAATCAAATGTCATGTAATGCTAGCAAATAGCATGTGTATTGTGCAATAGTCCCAGGTGTATCCGAAGATTCTATGCAATGTTATAATTGGTGACCAGTATTTCATTTAGAACTTTCGCCAGGTTTTCCACAATGGAATTTCCGCCACCGTATGCGGCGCGAAAGAACAGCGACGTACGCTCACGCACGGAACGCAGCTGCCGCTGATGTCCGCCAAACAGGATACTCAAACAGTATAAAAAGGTGTATTACAGGGTGACAATGTTGTTGCTAACATGTCTGGCTCCCAACCAGAGTTAGACCCAGAGCTCCAGCAACTTTTTGCCCAGCTGGACTCCAGCACCACCTATGTGCCACTGCACATGCAGGCAGTGGGTAATGAGGAGGCTGCTGGCCCTTCTACAGCAGGCCAAGCTGCACATGACCATTCGACAGCAGAGCAACCAACACCTGGCCCTTCTGCAGCAGCCCAACCTGCAGCTGGCTCATCTGCACCATCAGCAGATTTGTTTGGAACACAACAGGGGACTTCACAAGGTAGTACCATGGCCAGCACTTCAAGTGCAGCGACTGGTGCCAGGGGGCGTGGCCAGGGACGTAGCAAGGGGCGAGCCAGTGCAACAGCCGAACCACCAAAAAAAAACAAGGCATATGAAGCACAGGAGCTGGCCATCCTGGTTCCCCGAGCACGTGATTGGATAGAGTGCCCATCCGAGAAGCTGACACACACACGCCGATGGAAGATTTGGGAACAGATAACGGCAGAGATTAATGCAGTTGCGCCACAAGTTCGTGAGACGGACCATGTGAAGAAGAGGCAAGTTGTTTTGTCATACATGTGCCCAGTAATAGCCAAGTAATGATTTAATGGATGCTTATATGCATTTTGCAAATGGCACATGAGGTTGTTACGATACACATACATTATTGCCATGTTATTTCCTTGAGAGTCAGAGTAGGGTGATTGTGAATGTGTATTGTAACGGTTGATATCATAGTTGCATGTAATATTATATATGGGACATTAATCACATGTTGTAAGATGTAGCACATAGCAATGGCTGCAACAGCTAACATTGGGAGTGACATGTATTAATATGTCAACTTACATTGCAGGTGGCAGGACTTCAAAACCAACCTGAAGAGGAAGATGACCAAGCGGTGGGACCACAGCCAGACATCTGGGGCCGGCCCCATGCCATCAGGGCTAGAGCTCACCCCCCTGGAGGAGATGGCGGAGAGCTGTATCTCAGTTGAGGAGATCAGGGGGGTGAGCACGATGGATAGCGAGGCCCCAGCTGAAGTGTTTGCGTCTTTTCTGGAAGGTAAATATTGGTCATGCCATAAACTTGTGCAAGTAATTATCGTAGAATGTCTCCTAATTGTGTTTATCTTTTCCCACAGACACCCCACCGCTTGGTGAGGACTCTGCTCAGGAGGTGGAGGAGTCCGTGCCACCTGGCCCCAGAGGTAGGCCTGTGCAGCAGCAGGCATCGGGCCAAGCCGATTTGGCCGCCTTGGCCCAGGTGCTTGTGGACATCAACCAGCAGGGAGATTTGGCATCAGAACGGATGCGTAGGACCGAGGAGATCCTGGCGAGCTTGGTCAGCACCCAGCAGTCCATCGCTGGGAGCATGCAGGCCATGGCTGAGTCACATCAGGCCATGGCTGCAAGTGCTCAGGTGCTGGCCGAGCAAGCCACCCGCCAAAATGATCTCCTCCTCCACCATAATGAGCTTATGGTGGAGCTGGTTACCAGCAACAGGGTCCTAATGTCATCCGTTTCTGGTGCATTACCAGCGGAAACACTCCCTGCTGGCAGGAGGGGTAGACCAGCCAACCCCTCCACATCATCTGCTCCACCTGCCCCAGCATCTGGGCGTCCCCGAAGAGCTGCTGCACAGGCCAAGGAGCCTACCAAGGCCAAACGTGGTCGGAAATGAACTTGTGGCCGCATTAATCTCTACCGTTATGTGTTCCCAAATCTTCCATTGTGCTGTGTGTGTCAGCTTCTTGTGTCCAATCACGTGCTGAGGGGAACCAGATGAGCCCTTGCTTCATATGTCCTTTGTGGTTCCCCTGTTGCCCTCTTGTGCCTGGCATTACTGTCAGCTGTACTTGAAGTGATGGCCATGGTACTATCTGGTGAAGTCCCCGGTTGTGTTCCAAATGAGTCTGCTGATGGTGCATATGAGCCAGCTGCAGGTTGGCCTGCTGCAGAAGGGCCAGGTGTAGGGTGCCCTGCTGTCGAATGGTCAGGTGCAGCTTGCCCTGCTGTCGAAGGGCCAGCAGCCTCCTCATTTCCCACTGGCTACATGTGCAGTGGCACATAGGAGGTGCTGGAGTCCATCTGTGTGCTATTATATTTTTGTTTTATTATTATTTATTTTGCTGCATTCCTGCCATGTTGTTTATAGTTGTGATGTTTAATTTTATGGTCATTGCATGACAGTGGCATTGACTGTGACATGAATATAAATAAATGTGTTTACTTTACCCAAAATGTGTGGTTTCATGAGTACATGTCGAATACACATGTGTATTGCTAGTATTAATATTCTGTCATGTCAATTGTTAGCAGTTTTTAAGTGTCTGAGAAGTACAGCATATGTGGCTGATGAGTAAGGTTTCCTTGAAGCAGCAATGGTTTCAATTAAAGCACTGACAAGCGTCCTATTAGTGAGTAATGAGTAAAGGAGTAGATTGTATTGGGTTCAGGTGTTAATGGTTGTAGTCATTAGGCGTACGTTCGCCTACCGCATGAACGAGTGGTGTCCGCAAAGCAATAGTACACTTGTGGACACCGCACATTTCAGCCCTTTTTGCTCGCGTGCATTCGGAGTGGTTTCCGAATGTACGCCCCCCAACATAAGTGTACTCCCCCGTGTCCGCCCATGTTTCCGCCCCGTTTTGCCCACTTTGAAACTACGCCCATGTGTCATTCCGCATGACGCCCATAATACGCCCCTATTTCCCGACTGATTGCGGTGACCAGTTTTGGACGGGCTTTGTCCGAACTGGTACCGAGTCAAGGCGTGGCACATGCGCGTAGCGTTCTCCACGCATGCGCAGACGCCGTAAAGACGCTATCCGTAAGAACGCGGTAAAGTCCGCATCAATCAGAATAAGGGCCTTTATCTGTGTTCAGTACCGCTGGTCCCGGCTCCCTTCTTCTGCTGAGGACCACCACAAAATGGCCGCCCCCATATAGCAAACAGTTCTCTGAAACTGTCTGCTGTATGGGGGCGGACATTTTGTGGTGGTCCTCATAGCAGAAGAAGGGAGCCGGGACCAGCGCGTACTTAACTGAACACAGGTAAGACTGCGGGGGTTGGTGCGGCGTGCGGCGCGCGGCGGGCGACGGGCGGAGGGGCGGGTGAGTGGCTGGGCGCCCTCCCTTTAACGGCAGGGGGGGCGCCCAAAATGTAGTTACGCCGCTTATTGACACATGACTCGGCACTGGATATGATGTCATACCTCACTCTTTGGTGGCTACACAGCACAAGGAAGACCTGCACTGGGTGACTATAAATGTATGTATGTACTTACTTAATGTGTATATCCTGATGAAAGTTTAGAAGTAAACTGAAACGTTGATACGACTGTGGGGTTCGGTGCCTCATTTTCTACATATTCAAGACCAGTGAGTGCAGCTATTCCTATATTTAAATTTCCTATTTATATCCAGAATGCAAAATGTCTGTATTTGCAGGGAAAACACCACATCATCCTGCTGCACTAAGCCAAAACCTTTGATAAATGTATAGTTCTTTAACCCAGATAATAAATATCCAGTCTTGCTTTCTAAATATCAATTCCAGGCAATGAGTGCACTGCCATCTGGGTGACTGTTTCATCAGCAGATGGGGAATCTGTCAGCATATAAATAGTGCATGCTTTTATTCCTGGAAGTGATCATTTTCCCTTAATACATATTTAACAACTAATGAAAATATGATAAAATATGCTTTATCATCTGAATATTTTCAATGTGCTGATTGCTATATAAATTTATTTATTCAAAGAATAATCCGGTATTATTAAAAATTCTATAAGTATCATTAAGATTGATATACTTGTTACAGTCATCACAGACTTTGGAAGCGTGGTCAGAAACTTGGTCAGAAACTTTTTCTACCATCTAAGACAGGGGTGGGGAACCTTTTTTGTACCAAGGGCCGTTTGTATGTGGAAAAAATCCTTCAGGGGCCATATGTTAAAATTTCTCTTACAAATTGTCCTGCTACAGCCGTCCCACGCTCCGGCGGCTGCCACTGAATAGGACTGAGAGTCTCCAGCTACGGTTTATTAAGAAGAATCTCGCAAGAACTACCACCCTCTAACGACAATTCCCCTGTACTTGACTCCCGGCAAAGTCGCTGGGCGAGTGGGCGGGCCACTCAGACTGGCTACGGGGGCCGCATACGGCCCCCGGGCCTGAGGTTCCCCACCCCTGATCTAAGACATCTAAGTCCCTTCCCATCAGCCTCACCCCCAGTTTCAAATAGGAGACAAATATAAGTGTTACCAAACAGATGGTCACAGCCCTGTGCTTGGAAGAACATAACTGCAAATTCTTGCTATTTAACTGTCTTGTCACAGTGAATGTGTTCTTTCTCTCTCCATTTTAAGAAGTCTATTAAAAGTACTTTTTACTTGAATACATTATACATGAACAATTGTTATACAAAGAGCACATCCAAAAAGCACATTTGTCTTGTGTTTGATTCTCTGAAAACAAACCCCTATATACCTGTCATCTCCAGAGCCCCTGCATTGAATATAAAGATAACCACAGACTCTCTGGCTCGATCACAGTTGTCTTTTGTAATGCCAAATAAGAAATAAGACTTCTACAATTGCTGACCTTATTGAATCTTCAGATCTGACTTGTGTACAGAGATTTTCCTTGTTGAAAATGCAACACCTATGTAGGAAACTGCAATCCCACCTATTCACTCATTCACAACCCAAGACTGAACCACAGGAGATGTTGAGGGCCACCTGCTTCAAAAAGCACATGAACATAGGGTTCACCAAATAGAAATGACTCATTTAAGTGCATCACTGACACAAGTTTTTAAAATACTTTCATTTACCTTGAAATTGCTAATACTGTTACTGAACTAGTTTTTCATGCATGGGTTGATAATGAGCTCTCACATCTTGGCTAAGACCTCCTGGCATAATGAATGTTCTGGATGTCTGTCAAGACCCTTGCTCCCTAGTTCATTACTATAATAGGGATGTGATGTTAGCAATGGATATTATCACCCATGTGCGTATATGACCTGTCTACCACAGTGTAAAGCTATTTGGTTTGACAACAGTGTTTATGAGCTTAATAAAATGGATTTCAGGCTTCGTGAAAGACAATGGAAGAAGGGTAAAGCCCCGTATAAACATGGTTGAGCCTCCGTGCTGATCAACCTAGCATCAATCAGATCATTCAGCACGGGTCGCTCAGCACACAGCACTGCACCAGCAATGTGTGCTAAGCAGTCTGTTATTTCTGTGTTCTCTGGGGAGAGAGCACTGACGATAATATCTTGAGATATCTAGTCTGGCGACAGCGTCGCACAGGACAACTCATTACCGTCGCCGGGGGCCATACACATGGAGCGACCCGTGCTTCATTTCTAAGCAATCTCGTCAGAAATGATGCTGTAATCACCCCATGTGTATGCCCCGTTATATGGTAGAGGGTAAGTTGAAACTAATCAAGCATATTAAAGAATATCATTCCACAAATAGGCCAGCTCAGCTTTTCCTTACAGTGGAGATGCTTTGCAAACCAGTTTCCAAGCATACAAGTGTAAGACACATATCATCATGGACCTGCTTTGACCCAATGGATGTAAAAGTCATTGCTGAAATTGATGTTCAATAAACAATGTTTTTAGGGGCTACCCCACCCAAAACCTTAGTAAAAATCTCTCTCCCTGTGACTGCCAGTCCATAATAGAAATTAAAGATTGAGAGCTTCCATTGTCTTTCTGTATGCCCTGTCTGGATCTAGTCAATGAAGCCCCTATAAGCCATTGCTTGTGTGCGTGCTGTGTGTTGTGCACATGCACCAGTAATAGAAAAAGTCAGACCCATTGTGCAGATGCTGCAACACAGGAAGTATGGAACGCTGGGTGTCCTGACTGCAGCATGGTAGGCAGCCCCATCACACCAAGAAGAGTTGGAACAACTCCTGTTATGCTGGAAAAACACTGGTCAATAAATCAAACAGACTATATATTGTTTGCGGATCTGCAGGTGTACACATCATGGGTGACATTCTATGGGATGAGATTTGTGTTATTTGGCGAAATTTTCGCAAAAAAACGTCCGAAATCCCGTTTTCGCATATTTAATGAGATGCATAAAACGGCAAAAATCGCTGATTTTGCAGCGAAATCGCACTTTTACAAAGTGCGATTTTAACTCGCATCCAGATGTTTTCCCATTGAAAAGTATACAAATCGCATATTTAATGAGATACGAATTTGGGAAATGTGTCTTAAATTCGCCAAAAAATCAGACCAGGTTCTGATATGCGAGTAAGCCAGAACCCTGCACAGATCATTGAGATCTGTGCATGGTTCTGTGGTAAAAAATGTGTTAATTTTTTTTTTTTTTTTTAATTGCGTGGGGTCCCCCCTCCTGAGCATAACCAGCCCCGGGCTCATTGAGCCGGACCTGGTTCCAAAAATACGGGGACAAAAAGCGTAGGGGTCCCCCGTATTTCTGAAACCAGCCCCGGACTCTTGGACCGGTCCTGGTTCCAAAAATACGGGGGACAAATAATCTGGGGGTCTCCCGTATTTTGAAACCAGCACCGGGCTCCAACAGCACGCACTGTCGATGCCTGATATATCTGTGGATATATGAGCGCACCTGGCTGTGTGTTCAGTCAACCAGCCAAACACTTGTACACTTGCTGCAGGCAACTGACATCCCAACTGGGCTTGCAAATTTAAATACCTGTTCAGTTGTAATTTCAGCAAAGACACAGTAAATTTACTAAGATGGGATTTCTATTGAAGATGGGATGTTGCTCATAGCAATCATTTACATTCTATTTCTTATTTATTTAGCACCATCTAAAAGATAATATATGGAATCTTATTGGTTGCTCTGGGCAACATTCCATCTTCAGTAGAACTCCCATCTTAGTAAATTTTACCCCCTAGAGCGGTCAATGGGGGTTATTCTAGTTCATTCTTTCTGACAAAATCCTTCTTAGATGGACAAAACCATGGGCCTTATTCTGATCGGTGCAGCCCGATCAGAATATGCGGCCACGACCGTGCAGGCGAATCCCCGCCTTCCATACGGATCGCCACCTGCCGTCCGTACGCGGATATGTGGCGATCCGCATGAAATTGGACGGGGATACGCCTCCTCCGTCTTGGGAGCAGCCCCTGCATTCGATGGTCGCCGAACATCGAATGCAGGGCCGCACGCTCCACCAGGTCCCGCCACACAAGACCACACGGACACTTGTCCGTGTGAAATCATGTATGGGGGCGGGCAGCTGACATCCGGCGATGTCAGATGCCCGCCCCGTACCCACGCGTCACGGCCTCATTACCATGCATACGCCCTGCGTTTGCATGGGAACGCCCATGAAACGCGGGGCGTATGCATAGGGTAATGAGGCTAAGTAGCCCCTCACGCCCCTCTACGCCCCCTGTGCGGCGTATAAAGAATCCGTGCGGCGAAATCGCCTGCACATGCGCAGAGTGACCTCTGCACATGCGCAGACGATCAACATCGGCGGGCCGTCCACATGCGGGAATATCCGCACCGATCAGAATAAGGCCCCATGTGCACTGCGGGTGGGGCAGATGTAACTTGTGCAGAGAGAATTAGATTTGGGTGGGGTTTTTCTTCAAAGTGAGATCTATATTGCAGTGTAAAATAAAGCAGTCAGTATTTACCCTGCACAGAAACAAAATAACTCACCCAAATCTAATTCTATCTGCACATGTTACATCTGCCCCCTTGCAGTGCACATGGTTTTGTCCATCTAAGAAGGATTTTGTCAGAAAGAATGAACTAGAATAAACCCCAATGTGTGTATGCTTGACAGAATCAGCCACTCGGTCGGTGAATACATTGGTCTACCGGCTGGCTGAGTGTGTACCCAGCTTTACCAACTGTCATGTAATAAATTTGCATTCATTCCTAACTGACACATTATAAAGATTCACAGGTATCATGGAAAGTATTAACTATTATAATCCTTGTGGACTGATTTGGCACTAAGGGCCTTATTCTGGTTCACTCCTTCTGGCAAATTCCTTCGTAGATGGACAAAACCATGTGCACTGCAGGAGGGCAGATGTAAAATGTGCAGAGAGTAAAGTGTAAAACCCCACCCAAATCTAACTCTTTCTGTACAAGTAACATCTAAGAAGGAGTTTGATGGCCTGGGGCGTGGCTTGGATGGCATTGTGAGAGGGTGCGGGGACCGGGAGCTCCGTCAATATCCTTTATATATATCCTACCCCGGGACCCGTAGATGCCCTGTACTTACCTCCTCTGGCTGCGGAGCTGTTCCTGTGTTCCTTGTGCTACCCGTGGACCTCCTGGACGGCTGGTAGAGACCTGGATGACTGGTGGGGTCTGTTGCGTTCCGTGGATCCTCTCCCCTGGATTCGGGTGCCATCTTAAGTTTCTCTGGAGGCTCTGGCTGGGCTTAGTTGTTTCACTGGTGCCTCTTGTTGGGTGACTCGGCGGGTGGGGACGCCTGGAGACTCTCCAGAAGAGTGGCGGTGGAGAGTAGGAGTCGTCTCTGACGAGGTGCGCTGCTTGGCCGCACAGAGGGACTGGTGCCATCTTGCCTGCCTGTCTCCTGGGCAGAGGTGCAAGCATCGAGATTCTCCTGCACACGCTGGGCTCAACTGGCACCCCTGACTTATCTGAAACCTGCAAGGTGGGGTCCAAATCCTGGTAAGACGCTGATTCTGCCATAGTTTCTGGCTGCTTGCCGGACTATATTTGGGATGAGACCCGGAGCACGAGGTGCTGCTATAGCTTACTGGCCTGCCCATCCACACAACTGCTGTGTTGGGCCCCCTTTGATTATTACTTCATCGGTTCCTTCTTCGGCTGTGGTACTATTCTATCTACCTGGCAATGTGCTAGCCATCGCCCTTTCTTTGTGAAATTGTCTTGCAAAGAAAAATACATGGTGCAGATGCACACTCCATATTATTAAACAATTGTTTTGCAGCTGAGGATTGATTTTATTAGTGCCAACAATACTCTCAGTTCCTGTGGGCTATATAAGACCAACGAACTCTCCGTTCCACAAATAATACTGGCTATTCATGCCTCTACTGCCAGGCTTTTGGGCAAGTTGGATGATGTACAATATTGTGCTCCGACTACTGCATGTACCCCTGCTGAGGTCGTGGAGGATGTTGGGGTCGTGAAGGGTCATCTTGGAACTTTATCTCTCCTGTACCAACTCTGGATATGCGCACCTTTGTGGCTGTGCTTGCAGAAAAAAAATCACTTTGGACACTGTAGTTCTCTGGGTCCATATGTTTGTCCTTTCTGATTGCTGCCCGGTTTATCCCCGAGATCCTGAGGACAAATTTCTTTCTACTGTGCCCATTTTTTTTCAGGGACACGAAGACATGCCGTATTAAAGATTTTTTCCTTTTGTTTTTTTAGCTCCCTACAATGATTTCATAGTTTGATTTGTGTTATATTATCCTTCCTGATGTCCTCATTATTTTGTACAGCGGTCTACTTACTGTTGATACATGCTCACCGCCCCATCTAGTCCATATGATAATTATCTTTTTTTCTAATTGGGGGTGGGGGGGGGGTGGAGGGGTTAATCTCTGCCGCCTATATCCCTTCTGGTTTTCTTTACTGTTCTAATTCTAATTTGTTTTATACAGTACTATACTTAGGGAGAAGATTTGACATATCCTAATATTCTTCAGGGTCATATCCTTGCAGCCCCCTGACACATCCTGCTCTTAATTTCATATATATTTTGTATTCAAGAAGGGGGGGGGAGGGTTAGTTTATATCTGGGTGGGTATAGGTAGGATTCAATTTAGCTAGACTAGTTAGTAAAGTAGGGGGAGGGAGTTTACAATTGGTATAGGGGTAACTTGGTTATAGGGCTCCAGGTACACCTAAGTTGGGGGTGGGTAGTACAGGGTGGGGGGTTATGTAGGAGGTTTGATTTGGGTCCTTTGGGAGTTTTTTTTTCTATTAAGATTTGTGGGTTTATTTGCGATTGGACAGTGGTGTTTTTGTTGATGATACGAATCAATGTTGCCCAATGTTTTGATATGCGCTATATCCATGTAAATGTGCCTCCTCATGCTTCTCTGTTTCCGAGGACCCGGATGGCGCCTCCGGGTACTGGACTTAGAGTGTATTTGCCTTTATCCTGGGGAGTTGGTATTCATCCTATATATGCCATATTTATTCTGTATGTGACCTATGGATGCTTAACTCTAATCCTGTATATATAATTTTCTGACTATTGCATACTTCCTGTACGCACCTAATGATACACTGCCATCTGCAATATTATTGTTTGTTTTTCTTTTTCTCAATTAAAAAAAAAAAAAAGGAGTTTGCCAAAAGGTGTGAACCAAAATAACCCCCTTAATCATGTCTGATTCCTATTAAGAATTATATGTCATAATTGTATTTGTTAAATGTTTGATGTGTTTTCAGCGTGCACAAAAATAATATGATTGCAACAAAATATGATTGCAACAAAATTATTTTAAATGATTGTGCGTGCATTGTATTGTTAAAAAGAAAAATAAACTAATAATAAAGATGAATAAAAAAATAATCACGTTTGATTCCAATGTAAAAAATTCTGATTAGTTTTTTGGAGTGGGGCCTTGTTAAACCTTTTCTTAACACTCCATTGTGGGAAGTAGTGATGCGAGTCAACAAAAAACTTCAAGGGCTGATTCCTAGTCACAGTCTATGAACATGTGTATCAGTTACTGTAGTGGGCTGATATGCACATTGCACAAGGAAACTGAATGTGCTCCTTCTAATAACTACCATAGCCACGAGTAAGCTATTATTATCTTATACCATTTATGTTAAAGATTCTGAAATGAGAAGAGTTAAACATTGTATGGACTGTCTGGTTCATACCCCTAAAATTAGAAGTACTGTATAGGAAAAAATGTAATCTAGATGTTACAAGAACTGTATAACCTTTGTTACAAGAACTGTATAACTTATTGATATTAATATTAACAAATTTTATTATTGATTGAATAAAGTGAATATAATGGTTTGTTGTTGATTATAACAAATAAGTGATGTCAGAGTAACTGATGAGTTGGATCAAGTCCATTTAGCCTCAACGAACATCTGTAATCTTTTTCCACTCTTATTTGTCTATCATTATTCATGTATGAAGTGTTTACTCCTTTTCCTCACCTATTTAACTACAGTAACTCTGATGTAAACTCTTGATCAGGTTACATCCCATCTCTAAAATCCTATATGCCTTCAAGTCTCTCGAGAGGCTTGTCAAAACTTATATCACACACTTCATGTCCTCACATAATATATTAGACTGTCATTCTACAGAGATTATTTGGTCATAGATGTACACAGCACATGTCATTGGCGTTTACACAGCCAGAACACTATTTATTATGTTCTTGTAATATCATTGGGCCTTCTGTCATTTGATCTCACCTCCTCATGTCATTAGCACAACCTGCCATTGCTCCTTCAGTAACTGAAGCCTATATGGGCTGTCCCATGTCTCCCAGCCAACATTGACAGAGTCAACAGAAAATGTGGTTTCTCAGGGGTAGATTTATTAAGCTCGGTGAAGTGATAAAGTGTCTGGTTTTTATCATGGGCCAATCAGCTCCTACCTGTCATTTTTCAAACCAAGCCATTAACTTCACAGTTAGGAGCTGATTGGCTGGTGATAAAAACCAGACACTTTATCACTTCACCGAGCTTAATAAATCTACCCCTCAGTAACAGCACTAAAATCTTGCATATGGCAACGTAGTCATCATTGTCACCATCTGAACATTAATTGTTTGGAGGATGACTGGATTAAAGTGACATGATATGAATCAAGAATATTTTTTATTTGACTTTGTCCTGCAAGCCAAATGCTGGTGTCAATGGAATGGCAATGGTACCACCCCCCTATCCTTATGACTTGCGCTCACACACCCTTAGTTATGTCCTGCCTGTCCAAATAAAAGCAAGATCATGTCACATTTGCTATGGGTTTAGACTAGTGAAAAATAATATATTGCTAAGTATAGGTAAACACTTATTGCACCTAATTGCTGCTGTGCGAATTCACAAGGCGCAGATTATCGAGCGACTGTTCATGCATACAGCTCATAGCGCGCACGCACAAGCCCAAACAGAGACACAATCCAGCATCTATTTTGATCACTAGGCATTTGAAAATTGATTGACAGGGTTATTTTTAACAACATACTGTATTTGCATTTTCCTACTTTTATTTATTATTTATTTATTAACAGTTTCTTATATAGCGCACACAGATTACGCAGCGCTGTACAGAGATCATTTTGAACATTCACATCAGTCCCTGCCCCAGTGGAGCTTACAATCTATATTCCCTACCACATGTACACGCACACAGACATTCTAGGGTTAATTTTGTTGGGAGCCAATTAACCTAACTGTATATTTTTGGAATGTGGGAGGAAACCGGAGTACCCGGAGGAAACCCACGCAGGCACGGGGAGAATATACAAACTCTGCACAGTTAGGGCCATGGTGGGGATCGAACCCATGACCTCAGCGCTGTGAGGCAGTAATGCTAACCATTACACCATCCGTGCTGCCCCATTACACCATCCGTGCTACTTTTGCCATATTACTAAATTATTAAGATGTGTGGAGTACAGTTCCTGATCATTTAGTTGGCTAGTTGGCCAGAACACTTGGACATTTCATTAGTTGATTGAAAATATGATAGATTTGTGGCCAGGTTAAGCTGGCAGTAATTTTTTCTAAACCTTAGAGTGACCTAAATAACCCATTTATTATTATTACAGGTATTATTATTATTATTATTATTATTATTATTAGTAGTAGTAGTAGTAGTAGTAGTAAAACTAGTAATATACTGTATGGTGTGAACAGATGCCTTAATCTTTCTCTTAGCTCTCCAATTCATTTTTCTGTATGGGTTTACTTGGACATCCATGAGGTATGAAGACACCTCATCATCAGTATCTCCGTGTTGCTGACTACAGTGCTCCCACAACATCGCAAATGAACGAGCATCAAGTGAAACTGACTACGTCTAAGTATATATCTAGTTATGGTGCTGCATCAGATACTGAATGGTGACATATAATTCCCACTAACCACTTAATATACAGTTGTGCTCATAAGAATTTGTGCTTTTCTGGCCATTTGTCAGAGACTATGAACGATAACTCTCAAACTTTTCTTTCACTCATGGTTAGTGGTTGGGTGAAGCCATTTATTTTCAAACAACTGTGTTTACTCTTTTTAAATCATAATGAGCACAGAAACTTCCCAAATGACCCTGATCAAAAGTTTACATACCCCAGTTATTAATACCGTGTATTGCCTCCTTTAACATCTATGACAGCTTGAAGTCTTTTGTGGTAGTTGTGGATGAAGCTCTTTATTTTCTCAGATGGTAAAGCTGCCCATTCTTCTTGGCAAAAAGCATCCAGTTGCTGTAAATTCTTGGGCTAGTTTGCATGAACTGCACGCTTGAGATCTCCCCAGAGTGGCTCAATGATATTGAGGTCAGGAGACTGAGATGGCCACTCCAGAACCTTCACTTTATTCTGCTGTAGCCAATGACAGATTGACTTGGCCTTGTGTTTTGGATCGTTGTCATGTTGGAACGTCCAAGTACGTTCTGGCTGATGAGTGCAAATTTTCCTAAAGTGTTTTCTGATAACATACTGCATTCATCTTGCCATCATTTTTTACCAAGTTTGAAGTGCCTTTGTAGCACATCCCCAAAACATCACAGAATGGTGTACCTTTCATCATAGGCCTTGTTGACTCTTCTCCAAATGTAACATTTAAAAAGTTAGGTACTTGTGTATTATCACGGCACCCGATTTCAACTAAATTTGCGGCCGATTTTGTGGCCGATTTGATCTGCGATGCGATTTTGTGGCCGATTTGCATCCGATTTTCGGCCGATTTTTTGCCGATTTTCAGCCATTTCCTGCCGATTTGCATGTTATTCCATTCTTGTACACCCCCAGGTAATATGCGATGGTATGCGATGTGATTTTCGGGAAAATGCCCCTGATTGTACAATTAAATATCGCATAGCATTGCATGCCAGCAAGTGGCATGCGATGTGATGTGATTCGCAATGTTAAATGCACCCCCATTGTTAACGCCACCCTCAATATCAACGCCAACCCGAAGCGTGGCGAGCGCAGCGAGCCCGCGAGGGGCGGCGGTACGCGTCCTCCGACCTTTTCATACCCCCACTATCCACGTCGGCGTGGAGTTGATTTTCGATAGTGTGGTGAGCGCACTTTACATGTATTCCGCGTCCGCTCGTTACGCTTCGGGCTCGGTGGCTCGCTGCGCTCGCCACACTATCTAAAAACAACTCCACGCCAACGTAGATAGTGGGGGTATGAAAAGGTCGGAGGGCGCGGGCTCGCTGCGCTCGCCATGCTTCGGGTTGACGTTGATATTGAGGGTGGCGTTAACAATGGGGGTGCATTTACCATTGCGAATCACATCGCATCGCATGCCACTTGCTGGTATGCAATGCTATGCGATATTTAATTGTACAATCAGGGGCATTTTCCTGAAAATCACATTGCATACCATCGCATAATACCATCAGCCCTACAGAGGATCAGAAGTATGGAAGCTGCCCAAATCAACTTAGAACTGTCAGTTTTAAAACTGTGCTAGATAAATGATAATTTGAAGTTGCTTGGTTATTATGGGCAACTTATCCACTTGGAGCAGATATCCACTGCAAATGCAGCTCCCTTAGCTTTCCATTGGGGCTTCTGTGCTACTGGATTTACCAAGATTCTGGGCTTAGCCCCTATAGGTGTGTCAATCTACAGATGAAGTTATACTAAAGTAGCCTACGGACCACTATTTTGCTCATTTGTATCCAGAGAGATCCTCTAGATCAGGCATTCCCAACCACGGACCTCAAGGCACACCAAAAGTGCAGGTTTTGTAGATATCCAAGCTTGAGCACAGGTGACTTAATTAGTATCTGAGGGATTCTGATTAAACCATCTGTGCTGAAGCCTGGATATCACTAAAACCTGCACTGTTGGTGTGTCTTGAGGACCGTGGTTGGGAATGTCTGCTCTAGATCCCTCTGCGTGTGCAGTGTTCACGGAAAGTTAAAGTTAACTGTAGGTCTATTGCTCAAAAAACTAAAATGTGGAATTATCAGCTAATTGCTGTACAGTAACATCTTAGTACCTACAGTATATAGTACAGACAGTGTAGAGTACTGATTTTTTAAAGAGCATACACTGTATGTATGACGTAATCCATAACTGACTCACTGATATATGTTTTCTTAAGGCATCAGTGCGTCTAGAGCTGCAGAAATCCTAAACCTTCTTTGAGTCTTAAAAGTGGAACACCTGTTACTGTCCGCGGTTTCTTGGCAGAGATGTGCAGCTGGGAATGCTGCAGTTGTTCAGCTTACAGCTCATCAGTACACACAAGCAATTTTAAATGGCACAGCCTGAAAAATACTGTTTAAGTGAAACACAAACTCTGGAACTGGACATGGATATCAATTTCCACATGGCAATAACGTATTTGAAATTAGCAATGTGGCTTTTTGCAAGCACATCATGTTTTGATCTGTTAAAAAGAATAAACATCTACATCTATAAATTCACCACAGCAATAAAATTGTGCACAAAGGTAGGCATTTTTATTGTAAGCTCTATCCATAGTCTAGAACCGTTTGTTTTTTAGTGTTCAATTTCACATAGATATGAGCCGTTTGCCCACACTCTTGCCTGATATGCTGGTTGGAGTCTAGTTTGATTGCTTTAAACAATAGAGTTGTAACATTTATTAAGATTAAGTTGACAGAGCACATATGACCCAGAACTGGAAGTCTGCTAAACATAGTGTATTATATAAGGAAACTGTATATGTCTGTCCCACAAGGATTTGCATTGCAAATGATAAATTAATATAGCTATTCACACAATAGTTACTAGCAGTGGCTGCTCCTAGCAGAGTGCTTCAGGGGGGCTGATGTTATCTTCTGCACTGCCTGGCCCCACAGCACCCCCTTCCACTGGCTGTGGTGCACTGTCTCAAATGCTGCGCATGCACAACAGCCTCAGTGTCTGAAAAAAGCAATAAAATCCCAGTCAATACCCAGCGCTGATGCACAATGACTTCTTTGGGCTGCTTCCTGTGCAGCCCATAGAAGACCCTTATGGCTGGTGGGTGGAGAATTTTCCATATGCAATCCCGTCTCCGTCTCCATGCGGCTTCTACGGACTGCATCATCTGCAGTCTATGAAGCATTACTGAGCTGGTAAAAAGGCTTCCCGGTGGGAGCCATATCTGCCGATCACAGCCCAGCACGTGATTAGCAGATATTGCTGCAAATAGTGGCAGATTTTTACTGCGGCCTCTAGGTAAATACTGCTACTGGTTACTAGTAATACTCCTAAAGAAGGTTCTTCTAAATGTTTAATATGACAGTTACACTTTGTAAAAATTATGTTGTGGGTATTTACAAAATGCATTTGTTCTTATCTACAGTACCAAGTAACTGTTTAGTAATATTTTTTTAGTTTTTGCTTTTCAATATTCTGGCTTTTCTTTTTGAAGGCCATAATTCAATCTGTATATTTGTCTTATTGGTACATTCAGTGAAGTAGCTAGGGCTCCGCAGCCCTAGCCATGGCGGGGGGCGCTGGCGCCACCAGGATGCAGGGTCACGGTTATTATTACTCTGCACAGCAATCGCAAAAAAACCCACCCCAAATAAATGATCATCTCCCCATGATGTAATCGCCCGGCGCCCGAAAGTGCCCCGGCAAACCTGGACCGCGTGTGTGTGGGAGAGAGAGTGAGAAAATGCCAGATGGACTGTGAGTAGTAGTACCCTGTCTCTGTCACTGGCTCTATGCAGGGAGCTGCTAGGGGCATTGTAGGGTATCTAGATGGCCGCTGGCCTCTCACCACAAGTCCCAGCATGCCCCTATATGTGGGAGTAGTGGGGGTGCTCAGGTTCCAAAAGCAGTCAGACCTTGTTTCTGGGGGCTGGGTAAGCTATGGTGCAGTATCCCCTGCCTTGCAGGACACTGAGATCTTAGCACATGGCACGGGTGGGAATGTAGCAGCTGGCTGTCAGCAGAGTTGGTATATGAGGACGACAGTGACCATGTCGACACTAACGTGTTCACAATGCATGATACAATCCATTAATGCAGTGGTTCTCAACCTCGGTCCTCATGACCCTCACACAGTGCATGTTGTACCAGGTCTCCACACAGAATCACAGGTGAAATAATTAGCTCTACATGTGATCTTTTAAAATGTGTCTGTGAGTAATGAATGCACCTGTGCACCTGCCAGGTGACCTGGAAAATGTGCACTGTGTGGGGGCCCCGTGGCACTGCCGCACTGAAGTTGCAGCCTGTGCTGGGAGAAACAGCCCTGTTCATTTTAGCTAAGTGCCGGAGGGGGGGGGGGGGGGGGGGGGGGGGCAGATATGTGTTTGGCTTGGGGGAGCAAAATTTCTAGTTATGCCAATGTACAATAAGCAGTTTGACAAGAGACCAAAGTATGGGACACATTACTAAGACTTACTTACTCATGTAACATTCAAGAACTCATGAAAAAATGTCCTTTCCATGAAATGTAAGATGACACATGGTTGTCAAAATAATTGTTTATTACTACAGGTAATTTTTGCTACAGTGTATGCTATAAAGTATTGGATATACCAAAGGGTCATGTCCAATCCAAGGTTAGACTTTCATATTGACCTTTGGCACTAGTCACTTGCTTCTAGCTATATAAAACAAAAGGACAAAACATACAGTAGTATTCAGTTTCGTGGTGTTAAAATATTTCAGTAAGTGGAATATGACAAGAGAACTAATTATTGAGTTTATGTTAGGTAAGAATGCGGTAGTATTGTTTGTGTATAATTGTGTTGCATGCTTCATCTATTCTTTTGAAGCGCCACAAGCAATATACCATTTCAGGGCCAAAAGGTTATCGTACAGTATTTATCATTGTATCCATATCAAAAGACCGAAAAGTCCTGCTAAGCATCGTATTTCTTTAATAGTCTACAAAATCTAAGCTGCTGACAGCTGTAGTAGAATATAGCAAAACTCAAATAATTCAGCAGCATTAAAATACCACAACTGACCTCAGGTACTCAGGGGCAGATTTATTAAGCTTGGAGAAGAGATAAACTGGAGATAAAGCAGAGAAAAGGTAAAAGGAGATAAAGCACAGCCAATCAACTCCCAACTGTCTTTTTCAAACACAGCTGATTGGCTGGTGCTTTATCTCCTTTTACCTTTTCTCAAAGGTTTATCTCTTTTCCAAGCTTAATAAATCTGCCCCTCAGTTACAGATGTAGCGCCTCTCAGCTAGCCCTGGGAATCGCCACCACGGGGCGGTGGCTTTCTGATAGCAGGTTTCTTCAGTTTTAGAGAGCAGCAATCGGGTCTGAATCAGGACCCAAGCTCATAAGGCGACATGTAATCAGTGCAGATGGTGCTTGTGCAGGGCTGGAGGAACAGATAGCAATGAGGTGCCAGCTGAATTAATACTTTGAAAACACTTGATACTGTATGCTTGTAAGTGGAAATTCAGCAACACAGGTCGGAGACACTCGGTAATGTTGGAAGTCACAGGAATCTAGGAAAATTGCAGTAACCTACAGATCAGGAGATAGATAAACAGTAATCACCTACACCAAACAGGAGTTAAGGATAATCAAAGTAACTAAGGGAAGCAAATCTTTGCTCTGGCCATCAGTGGAAGTCTTTACAGGGAATATGAAGGCAGTGTAAATCCCCTATTGGCTGCTTGGATGACAAGCTCCAAGATGGTGATGTCAGATTCCCCAACAATGTCAGACACAAACCCTGACCTGAGGGATAAATGGTAAGGTAGCAGAGTGTGACAATAGCATTTTTAAATGGCAAGGTAGCAGACATTTTTAAAAGAATGCAGAAGGCCCTCACTATTAGCAGATGCCTACAAGTTGGTAGGTGTTTAGTGGATGTAAGCAAAAAAGGTTAATCCACACATTGACTCCAAACCAGAGTAAGTTTAATTGAATATTACCATATACAGGTGATAGTAAATAAATAGTCAATATGATAAGGTATCAATCTCTCCTGGGCTAAGAACTGTTCAGCTGTATAGCTCCAATGATGCTCCAATAACTCAGTGAAAGGCTTGGTCACATACAGACCCGTTTATGAAGCCTAGCCTTACAGTAGTTTCTAACCAGAGAGAGCTTGACTTTCTAGACCTCTGAAATGGCTTAAATCAGGCAGAATGTTATAAATGCTGAATATTTGCTTGCATGAGCACTAGTGTTTTCTAATACACACAAAGGCACAGACAATTAAGAAGTAGCAGCATGCCTATACAGTATTATGTGAAACAATAGTTCTTATGTGCAGAAGTCACTGCTCTGCAAGACTGATCTTTTTAATCTAACCCGATGAAATATATTTTGTATTTGAAAATGCTGCATGATTATGCATAATGTTTTATAATTGTTTTAGTGCTTTCAGCACGTAGTGATGATAAGCTGGCTGATTAGTTTATGCTCCATCTCATGAATGAAGATTAGGCCACATATGTTATGTATAAAATCTGATAGGAAGTAGACTCTCTGGGTAATAACTCTTACGTTGTAACCTGGAGCAAGATCAAGTGTTCATAGTATTCTCTATAGAAAAAGTTGACAGTGCTAGCAAATCATTAATGTGGGAGCTATGTTAACTCTTTATCCTGTTCACATGTGTACCTGGAGACTACTCATGACAGCAGTCAAGTTACTGTCAGATTTGGTATCCAACATTTGTTATCTATTTCCTATCTGAATATGATACTTCCCCTACATGAATATTTGTATGTGGGGTGTCACTGATCTTTGCTTCTTATGAGACTTTGGATGCATTTTCCTTCTGCCAATATATCATTTTTATAGCTATAATTCAAATGGTAAATTCATTTATTAAGGGGTCGCAAAATAAAAATCACTTTAGATCAAATCAAAATAAAAGAGCTTTATTGTCATTAAACAAAACAGAAATGAGTTGTTAAATGAAATTCCATATACAACACCGAAAAATGCTAAAAAGAGCTATTTCTGATACAAGACAGGACATTGATTCAGCATACAAACTGATGACAGAAAAAGAGATATAACATTGCACTTGAAAAAAAGGGGAAGAAAAGCTGCTCAATAAAAGGTTAATGGATAAGTGTAAAAAAGAGCACTAATAAATGGGAATGAGTATAGATAAAGAAAGCAAAAAATAAAGTGGGAAAAGCAACTGTAAAAGAAAACATGGTTACAAACTGTTTACAGCTTTCTTGAGCTTTAGTGAGTGTCCGTGGAGGTAGACTGGGCTTACCCTACTTCTAATACCGGAGCGTGACTGCAGGCTGAGACTGTGAGCTGCGGTGGATGTGGATGCCGCTCATTTCCAACGTTACCCGGTCTGTGATTGGTGACCTCACCGGTTCAGCGGCTGCGGCTTCTGCTCAGATGGATATGAGCGGTCCGGCTGTAAGGGGGGAGCACGGTGGGGGATCCACGGAGGCCTTTCAATGCGTTTCTTGCTGTTTTAGCACTTTTTCAAGAAGAAAACTTGAAAAAGTCTGACTGCTGGGATACACTATACATCTTTTACTGAATGTTATTTTGGTGAAGACATCAGTTGGATATTTTGTTTATTTGTCCTAAGTTGATGATACCCACACCCCTTCTTGGGTGCTGACTCATTTTGGTCTATCTACCATTTGTGATGGAACACACTTTTGATTGATACCGTGTTACCCTGAAGAAGTCCCTCCGGGACGAAACGCGTAGGATCTTTCAGGAAAAACACTTGTTGAAAGTGGTATCAAACATCAAATTAATTGTGATGCGATTATTTGTGTGAATACCAATTGTTTTTATATTATTGTACAAAATAAATTTTTATATATTTTCTTACTAATGTGTATATACTTTGGGTGAAACCTCTACCAGCGCACCCTATGTCTATTTCATACCCCTATTAACAGCGAGGTATATAGAGGTGCAGCTAACCTTACAGAGCAGAAAAAGTCATAACCCCCTATCTCTTGAGATATATATATATATATATATATATATATATATATATGTATATATATATATATATATATATATATATATATATATATATACATATAAACATATATTTAAAGATGATATATACTCCCAAAAATCTAAGATTTAATTCCACTGCAGTTTCAGATGTCTTCTGTGAATAAAATTTCTTCTTTTTTAAAATGTAGTGATTTGTCTTTTTTCCATTTGATCACTTGCAGAAAAGGACCACTTGCATTCTTTTGCAATGAGATTTTCCATTGTGAACCTGCCATTGTCATGTCAGACAAAGAAAGAAAAATCACATTATTTCACTATAAGATCATACTGGGGAATATCACTTTTATTGAGATATATCTGTAATGGCAGTTTAAATATGATGCCATTATGTATAATCAAAATGAAGCTTCATTCAAACTGTATGGTATTATTGCTGAATATGGTCAAATAACAGCATTGATTTATATTTACTTTTTAAATCAATTAAAAATGAACTTTTGTTACATTTTTATCTAACTTTACATATCCTATTTGCTGCAATTTTAGGCTTTGTTTTTATTCATTTGTATATGATGTCAGAGTTGTAAACTGCACACAGCACATCATTTAATTTTAAATAGCCACAACACTAAATATTAAAGGTGGCTCAACATTATTTTGTAGTAATTTGTAACTTTATCCACAATGTATTTATAAGGTCCAACTGCTAAAATTGAAAAGCAGTTTCTGGGCTATTGTAACTTTAAGGAAGAATCAGAATGTATACTCTATCATCTATCCCAAAACCAAAAATACTTCAATGAAAGTATGTGACCTACAGTAACTTCTACCAATGTTACACAAACCAATTAAAAATGTCTAGGTCAACAGTCAATAAGTTGACTAAGAATGGTGGATATACTCTAGATCGGCAGTAACAAAAGGTCAACAAAAGGTAATGGTCTACATGAACATGGTTGACACTGCAAAGGTTTAAACCAGTGTTTTACGCCTTTTGGTATCTATGTCGACATATATCAACATGGACTTCGTATAAGTGTACCACGTCCCCTCACATGGCTTGCTGCATCCACAATATAATCTAACTCTATGCCCACTTGGATGGTAAAGTATGAACCAAGTTGGTTTAAAAACAAACAAACATTGTTGACCTACAGATGGAGCCGGTCTCAGTGTTGCTGGCGATCCGCCAGCAACACGGCACTCCATCTGACTGAGATGCGCGTGCATCCCCCACGCACGCGCATTTCAGGATCTGGGCGGCGAGGCGGACACAATACTGTCTGCCTCCCACTCGAGGGGTCTGGGGGGGACCCGAGGACACTGCGGGGGAGTGTGGTCACCCGGTGTGGGCATCGGGCGACCGAGGGCAGCAACGTCGGAAGGGGACGTCCCCTTCCGGCATACAGATGGCACGGGGTAGGGGATGGTGGCTGGCGTCGCCATCGCCATCCCCTGGACAGATGAATCCCGCTCCATCTGTAGGTATGTCGACCATGCTTAGGTGTCAACCTACTCACTGTCGACCATTAGTGGTCAACCTAGTCATTGTTGACCTAAACATTGTCAACCCAGGGACTGGGCACCGAATTCTGCAGGCTGAGGTATGGTCAATGTGCATGTCAAACTTAGGATGCTCTGGTTCCCAGCAGTTTCATATGGTCTCAATTCTTCACCTCCCAAATCTGTAAAGCACGTTTAGAAATAGCATTCAGTTATTGCCAGTGTTTATTTATATATACTGTACAGCTTTTGAACACAACACTTCATATTGGTACTTTGGATACCAAGTTTGGCTGTGGCTCTAGACTTCTTTTGTACATTACCTAATTGCTGCAGAATTCACAGCATGTCTCCAACTATTCACCTTCGCTTCCCAACCACAGCAGGGCAGAAGCTACTGCAGCATCCAGAACAAGTCTTTTACTATCCACCCTCCCTTCCCAACCACAGCAGAGCAGAAGCTGCTGCATCCGGCACAGCAAGTCTCCAACTATTCACCTTCCCTTCCCAACCACAGCAGGGCAGAAGCTGCTGTAGCAGCCAGAGCAAGTCTCCAACTATTCACCTTCCCTTCCCAACCACAGCAGGGCCAAAGCTGCAGCAGCAGCCAGAGCAAGTCTCTAACTATCCACCTACCCTATCCAACCACAGCAGTACAGAAGCTGCTGCAGCAGCCAGAGCAATTCTTCAACTATGCACCTTCCCAACCACAGCAGGGCAGAAGCTGCTGTAGCAGCCAGAGCAAGTTCCAACTAGCCATCTTCTCTTCCCAACCACAGCAGGGCAGAAGCTGCTGCAGCAGGCATAAAAGATTCCAAAAAAACCCTCTCAATACTTAAGAAACAATCAAGAGAAAAAATAACTGACTGGGGAATCGATCTCACATGGATTTCACAACGATATCTACAGATTCACAGACCACTCTGCCGATGAGTCTTTATTAATTTCAGTTTGTGAAAAGTTTTGTAGAGTGAAAATATTTTTCATTTAATGGACCCTTATGGGCCTTTAAATGTTCACTTAAGGGAGTCTGTTTATTGTGTTGTATTCAGAAAGTCATAAGCTTTCCAATTGCATATCACAATGCATAAAAACAACAGAAATAAATAACATGGACCCTCATGACAGCACCCTTAAGGGCTCGTCTGATTAAACCCATCTTCAAACTAAGACTGTCCCTTAAGATGATACGGTAGTGTGCAAAGTTTGAATACTATTAGTTAAAGCGTTAGAGTTGTCGTTGAACATACACACACACACACACACACACAAACATCATCAATTATACTTATGTAGATTCTGTATGCAAGATATTGCTATATGCTTTGTATGCCATTATTTCTGTTTATTCTATAAGAGTATATTATTCAGGACTACTCATCCCCTGGTTGTTCACCTCCCACCACCGTACTTACTTAAATCTTCTTCTGTTGGAGCCCTATGTGTACGATTCCTATCCTAACATGACAGGAGGATAATTGGGTGCCGGACGGCTCCCCGACAGTCGGGATTCAGACAGTCAATATTCCGACGTCGGAATCCCAACTGCTCCCTCGTGGGGGTCCACGACCCCCATAGAGGGAGAATAAAATAGGTGGCTAGCGCAGTGAGCCCGAAAAGGTTCAGGATTCCAACGTCTGAGTAATGACTGTCGGAATCCCGACTGTCGGTGAATTATTCCACACCCGGATAATTGAGGATAAGCAGCTGATACAGCTTCACAGCTACTTCAAAACTACTGATGGCTTCTCCATCATTTGAGAGTTCATTTCTCCATGTTGGGTACTGTGGGGTAACCAACTAAATGTCATCTAGTTATTTAACCCTTCACAAGGATTAGTGCACTAGGTAACTGAAAATACTGGAAGTACAATAGGAACAGCAGATAATGTTGATCTAAAGGCAGTGTTACTATCTGGGGAGTAACTGAGGTAACTGAACATCTCCCAGACTGTATGATGGTACTGCCTCTAACCTCACTATTGGCCCTCCCTGACAGGTGGTCATGGACTGCGG
The DNA here is from genome assembly GCF_055691185.1 of Crinia signifera. Lineage (NCBI taxonomy): Eukaryota > Metazoa > Chordata > Amphibia > Anura > Myobatrachidae > Crinia > Crinia signifera. Next base: position 176,890,137 of record NC_139220.1, read on the forward strand.
GATGCTAGGCTTCGCCTGTAGCTGCCACGGCTGAAAGGGCGAGTTAGGCCCATCCAAGCTCCGGTGCAGCTAGGTGTTAGGTGGTGACAAGCCCGCGACGATCGCCAAGGATGGTCCAAGAGGGCAATCTGACTAAACTAATAACCCCGACTAAAAAGGATAATGCAGAAGTACAAGTCCCTGAAGTGACACAAGTCTGGAAAATAATAATGAAAATACTGCGATTCCGTCGCAACCAAAACAACAGTCAAGCGACCCTGTCGCAACCAAACACCAGGCGACCTCTTCGCACACAGACAAGTTGTTCCTATCATGACATAAAGGGGAACAACCCCACATAAATAAACTGGATTAATAATGCCAAACCTCCTCTTGGGCAACTGACATACACCACAGTGCAACCTAACCGCAGGCAAAGACTACTCACGACACTGGGCATAAGATGGAAGGTAGTGGTTCCCAGATGCTTGAGAGTCAGCAGGCTCATGCAGGAAAGGTGGCACCAGCACGTCCCAGGAAGAATCCTGCATAAGGCACAGGATGACTGGACCCAGACTGCAGCAGGACAAGAGACTTGACAGAACAAGACAATCCAGACCAGGAAATTGCAAACCAGGAAACAGGAAGCTATCACCGGCTGTGCATTGCTGGGGAGAATGTCTTAAGAAGGACTCAGGTGATTAGCACACCTGTGACACCTCCAGCCAACCTGCCAGCAGGAATAATGAGCTCATTATCAATCAGCCTTGTGAATAAATCAAGAGTCCAGAAGATTTGAGCTTCAATGGCACAGACTGACCACCAGAGGCCACCAAAGAGTCAAATGCCAACACAAACTAAACAGAACACAAAACTGAACTGAAACATACTGATAGTTCCTAACAGGCAGTTGTTCAATGGGACTAGACTCATAGGGACTAGATAAGAAAACAACTGTGTACTTTCCAATTGTTCTTGGTTCTTTATAGAATGGTCAGAATAAATAGTGTAAATAACCACATGATCAATTCATGTACATCATATGCCACTGTAAAGTTCAGTTTAAGTGACTTTGCCTTACATTTATTTTAACAGTTTGACACCAGTGAAGATAAGGCAATAGTGAAACTTACAAACTAAAGATCATTCAAATTAAATATTAAGACAAACACATCACACCAAGTCCAATTTTAACCATTTGTAACATTATGAGCAGTGGCGGTTTTAACCTATGAGCTGTAGCCCCCCCAGGTAAAATCTGCCACTGTAGTGAAGCCAGATGCAGTCTGTGAGACTGCACTGGCTTCCTATTGAAAGACGACCTGCCGGTCACCAATGCAGTCCCATTAGGAGGTGTTCCCTCCCTCTGGTATGCCTTTCTGCGGGCTGTCATGCAAATTAGGCAATTGCGCATGTGCAGTACCTATATCGGTACTGCGCATGCGCTGGTCCTGGTACCTGTCATTTATATTGTACAGGCACCGGGATCAATATTCCTTCTATGGGCTGTTGTCGAAGCAGCCCATAGAAGCTGGCCGCATGCGCAGGACATATGTTTGTACTGCTCATGTGCCAGTCCCGGCGCATGTCATCATAGGACAAAAGCCGCGTACAGGAGTAGAGCAGCAGCAGTGGCGACAGGGGGTGGGGGTTGCCTTTAGCCAGAGGCAGCCCCCCTTCCTGAAATAGGTAGGAGCCGCCAGATTATGAGCCACATTTTGTGGTAGCCAGTACAATTCTAGTGAGCTAGTCATTACATTTACATTACAGAGAAATTATGAATGAGTACAGTTATGAATAATAACAATCCAAATAGGTAGCAACACATAACAGAAATACACTGTGTAGAATATGGACATGTAGTACAAGCATAAGTCAGAGAAGAGGTAGAAAATACAAAAAAGTTTGAGAAGTGCCTTTTGAGAGGGAGTTGAAGGACATTATGTTGAGGGAGAGTCTGAGTGGAGTGAGGTAAAGAATTCTAGAGATGAGAATTGCAGTGGAGGCGAAAGTCAGAGGCAAAATGCAATAGTTTAGCAGCATATGTCTCATGAAGAGCTCAGAGATGTAAGTTAAGCAAAACATTGATGGAGGTTTTGTTAGTGTGGGTGAGCAATCTGTACTAAATTGTATAGGGAATGGGGACCCAGGGGGAGGATTTGCAGAGAAATATGGCAGACAAAGGGGTAGATTTATCAAAGGTCGATCAGGGGAAAAATGCGCTATCCCCGTGCGTTATTGCAGGGGATAACGCTTTCCCTGATCTATGACACCCACGATGCGACATAGCGCACATACGTTAATGGCAAGTGGGCGCCTGCCTCATACCATATTTATTATGCTCCCTATTGGCCGCGCGCTTCTGGTCTCTTCTCCTCTTCTTTTCGCCATAAATTTCTGGCACTGTGGGTCTTCATACTGTTGCTCCTCCTCTCCGGCGTCTTGAAATTAAAACAGCGCATTACCCGGCACATTACCCGGCACATGCACAGTTTGAATTTGCAGATGCCGGAGACCAGCAAGCTGAAAACTGCGCATGCGCCAGGTACACAACGCAAGACCAAGGAAGACGCAGAAGACGCAGAAGACGCCGCCGGACTGCAATGCACCATTCGTTATGGGGGGAAGCGTATCCCCGGCAGGAGGGGATAACGCACTCCCATAACGTGCAGGCAAGTGTTAATACATTCGGGCGCAAATCAGGTTCACTTCACCACGATATAGTGGTGAAGCGAACCTGTGCCCATAACGAACGACACGCCACCAATGATAAATCTACCCCAAAGTATGGAATATCCTAGCCAGAGCATAGATGATGGAGAAAAGAGAGGCCAGAGCAATGATGTGAGTAAGGTCAATATGGGAAAGGTTACTATAGATGGGATATTATAAATTATTTGTTATGTTCTGGGTGAGGACATTGATAATAATAATAATAATAATAATAATAATAATAATAATAATAATATATGCCATGTTCCAGAAGAGGAGAGTGACTGGATAGAAAGAGGTACTGGGAACCTTGGAGAGGGGGGGGGGGGAGGGGAGCCAGTAATTTTGTTTACTAAGTGTGACATGTGTGGAGGAAGCATGGAATTGGTGGTGGGACAGATAATTAACTCACATTTGAACACTGTTGTGATGTAATAGTGACTGCATGAGTTCATCCAGAGAGAAGTGAATAGCAAAATTAGAGGGCTGAGAACAGAGCCCTGAGGGACTTTGATCAAGTGGAGGAGAGGATGACAGACAGAGTTAAAAGTTTAGACACAGAAGGAATAACCAAAAAAAGTAAGAGGTGAACCAGAACAGGGTAGTGTCTTGATTGTTGATAAAATAAAGTGTCAGGAAGAAAGTAATCAACATGATCAAAGTCAGCAGATAGTTTAAAGAATAAGCATAGTCATTTTTCACTTTGGTAAGGGTAGTTTGTGTAAAGTGAAGATGCAGAAGCCAGACTGCACAAGGATTAGAAGACAGTGAGAATAAATATTTAAGTCAGATAATACTAACTAGTGTTGCAGATCTAGATATTGATGTCTCCAGAGTAGATTCAGGATCTGTGTGAGGTTCATTCTTGGTATGAAGGGATCGAGGTGGATGAATAAAGCTCTTCCTCATGACAATGGTTTGGAAGAGGAAATGGCAGATGGTGCGCAGTAGGTGTGGCAGAGCTGAATAATAATAAACTTAAACAGCTGAGAGAAAGACTGGAACGAGTGGAAGCTGTTTCTGCTGCTCAGTTGAACCAAACTGGAACTGGAGTACCTCACCAGAGAGAGTCCAGACTAGAAATGGTAATATCCTGGACAAGGAATGGGCTGAAACTTGAATCACAGCCTGCGAAGATTGGGCTGGAACCGACATTGCACTTGTGGCGACCGAGCTGGAACTGGTATTGCACTCTGCAGAGAAAAAGCTGGAGCCGTTATTGCACTTTGAGCAGACTTGAACCAGTATTGAACTCTGTAGAACCAGGCTATAACTGTTAATCCACTTGCAGAGGCCAGGCTGGAACCAGTAATCCACTCTGGATGACTAAAGTTAGAGGCGATCCGGAGCAAAAAGGCATGAAGTGCTATCTGATAGAAGTCAAGGGATGTGTGCTGTCCCAGTGGCTCCTTTTATATGCTTTGCAGGCTCATTATTGGAGGCATGGTTGAGGGAACTTTTTATATGGCCAAAGACAACCAGGTGACCTTCAACAAGATGGCAGCACCCAAGGACTGGACCCGGCAGGAGTCAGACACTGGTGGCAGGGAGAGCAAGACCCAAGGATCTCAAGCACCTGTGATAACAAATGGTGTAAGACAGTGGTTCCCAAACTTTTTCAGTCCAAGGCACCCTTTGGGTCTCCATGACTTTTTCAAAGCACCCTTAAGCCAAAATATTTAATATGGGTAAGTAAGCCAGCAACCAGCGGCCCCTAGCACACACAGTGCGGCCAGGGACAGCAGCGAGTGGGGCACTGCACCCATCTATCCCACTTCCCTACTGTGGACAGTGAGGGAGGGGAAGGGGATGGCCGGAGGTGGCAGTAGTAGGATGCCATGCAGGGACACTGCTGCTGGGTGTCTGTCAGTGCTCGGTGAGAGGAAAGGAGGGAGCAGGACTTCTGGCTGCCTTGGGTGGGGGGTGGGGGGGGGGTGGAGAACCCCCCTATATATTTGTCCCTGCTGTAGGGCTACTGGCGCTGCGGCACCCCTGTCACTGCACTGTGGCACCACAGTGCAGGTTTGGGAACCACTGGTGTAAGATATCAAGATATCAGTAGGGAACTTGTTAGCAGGAGCTGTTTTGAACCCAAGCAGCAGCAAGAAATCAGGGGTGTCAGACCCTTAAAAAATGAACAGAAGAAAGAGGGTGGTTTGTTGTGTTTAAATAAATTTGATTGTTATTTTAAAATATGAAAATAAATTTTTAATCATAAACATTAATTACATTATTTTAAAAAATAGCATACGATATGATACACTTTATTGTTATTACCATGCATAACATAGTAACAAAATACAGTTTACCATCAGTCAGATACAATATAATATGCAGCAATATATAAAACCTATCTTCCCCCCACTATACATTAATAAAACCTGCTATATCAGATACAAGAATTCAATTCCACAACGCCTCTTGGAAAAAAGCTATTTTTTTAAATCATGCTGGTATAATGTCTACAGTGATAACAATAAAAATGCAATTGCAAAATAAGAAAAGAAGGGTGCGTAATTGAAAATGATATAGTCCAGTGATGGCTAACCTTGACACTCCAGCTGTTGTTGAACTACACATCCCAGCATGCCCTGCATCAGTTTTAGCATGGCCAAATAGTAAAACTGATGCCGGGCATGCTGGGCAACAACTGGAGTGTCAAGGTTAGCCATCACTGATATAGTCACCCGTATCCTCTGATCTAAGTATGTCCAGTCTGTAGAAATAATTTTGTCCCAGTTGCTATGAGTTCCTCCAAATATTGTAGCTATTTGGGAAATGGTTGGATACTTCAATATTGCTGGCGAGGTGGCTTTCCTCCCTTAGAGATGGTTCGATGCTGTATGGTTGCAGCAGGCTGGATATACCTGTCTCCCCTGAGCCAGTTGATGGTAGGTACAAGCGATATTGGTGTTGTTAGCAGGTACATTTAGGAACCATCCGCATTAGTGTCCCAATTGCAGGTTGAATTAGTGGGTCATCAGCAAAAGGGCCAGAGCACCCCGGTGTGATAAAACCTGGGGTTAGCACCTCTCCACCAACGCAATTGCATTTTTATTGTTATCACTGTAGACAAGATACCAGCATGATATTTTTTAAAATGTGGTAATTTATGTTTATGATTAAAAAATTTATTTCATATTTTAAAATAACAATCAAATTTATTTAAGCGCAGCAGACCACCCTCTTTCGTCAAAGAACGAGTGGGCCATAGGTAAGTGCACCACACAGATCATGGTTACCAGCAAAATCAAGGATTGTGGAAGCAAATGGGTTGTAGTTAGAGAGAGCGGATGTATAAGATAAGAGCATATTTTAAAACATAGACACAGATTCAGAATAGAGGTAAATGTTTAACCAGTAACATTGTGATGGCAGGCATACGGAGAAAGTGAAATAAATTGGAGCGAGTTACAGTAGGTCAAGGGGCCAAATGAAGGAAGCAGAATCACTGATTACAAGAGGGAAGGTACTGGTCTTGGGATTGCAAGGTGAGTGCTAATTGGCAGGTAGGAGATATTATATTGTTAATTGAGCCTAAAATGAGCTTAAGTTAATTAAGATTAGGGAGGTCTAACCAGTTTTGCCTTAAAAGAGGTAGTCTTGAGTAAATAAAGAAGCAGTGTGGGGTCACATGTATTTAATTATCATTGTGCTATCACAAGTTTGGTTAAAGGAGTGAAGTGGGAATTGGCTTTAGCAAATTTATAACACCACTCCCACTTTCTATATGCTATAGTTTAAGTAAAACTTGCAAAACTCATAGGGCCTAAAACAGAGTTGTTTTCAATTGAGCAATTGTCAGCAGACTGCCTGTAGCAAAGCTCTCGCTGTGAAGATATAAGAGTGACTGACAGGAAGTGACCATTTATCAGAGGTTATGGGAAGTGGTGGCGAAAATGCAGGCATGGCTGTTTTTGGGATGTGTATCTTACCCCAGCTGCGATCATGTATGCAGAGTAACATGGCATCTGTGTAGCTACTGTCCCATACAGTCTATGTAGCCATAGACCTACTCAAGTAGTCAATGCTTGCCATTATTGCATATAATCTTCAAATGTGTACACAATTGCGAATTGGTTGTGATAGCTCCGGTGGGCACCGCTTATTATTTCTGTGCACCAACTTCAATTGCAAACATTTGAATTGAATTAGGCCCATCATTTCTTGACCTCTAAAAAACCCTTTGCTGCTTCCAATTATAATGATGACTTATTGGTTCGAAGAATCTTCTTACTGGATTAAGTAACAGTATTGCATAACTTGCCTGTAATAGTAAATCGAGGTTCTGAAATCATTGGTGCTACTTGGGAATGGATAAAAGCGTTATGCTGCTGTCATATATTTTTACCTGTACACTCCGAGTTTAGCTAGTAATGCTAAATAATCCTATATCAACAAAGAATGTGTTTCTTGGAATTAAAAACTAATCTTGGGCACATTATGCAAACATTCTCTACTGTTATCTCACCCTATATCACTTACATAGAGCTTAAGTATATTCACTTATGGATAAAAATCAAAGCATATGTTCACGTTCACCTACATAATCCTTTGTGTAATGTGTCACTGTGTTTTGAATCTGATCTAACTTAAACCAAATCTGTCTCTCAGAGTTAGTGACTCGCTTTCAGGGTAAACTTTTTTGTGAGACCAGGAGATACTGTAGATTCCTTTACAAACATGGTGCCAAAAGTTGTATTTTCAACTACACCTAAAAAGTAGGATAAAACACTACACTTGTTTTTGAAGTAATACCGATGTACAATCTCTCAACTAAAATAGTTTCTACTAGTACTATCAACTTCCTGTGTGAAGCTGAGCCTGGCCAGCATTGCTACTATTTAAACCAGTTCTAATTCACTTCTAAATCATATGGTGAGGATATTCTATTATTCTAACTACTGGCAAGTGAGTTCTAATTACCACACATCACATGGGGCCAGATGCACTAAGCTTCAAAAGTGATAAAATGGAGAGTGATAAACAGCAAGCCAATCAGCTCCTGCCTGCCATGTCACAGACTGTGTGAAAAATGTCATGCAGGAGGTGATTGGTTGGCTGTTTACCACTCTCCATTTTATCAGTTTTGAAGCTTAGTGCATCTGGCTCCTTGTATGGTATCTGACATCTATATTCTTGTCAAGAAGACAAAGATGGCCACGTCCTCAGGGGATGTTGACCTTAGGATAACTCCTGCCAAACTAAGTATACAGTGTGTATTGCATTCTTCCTTGTAGGCATCTCACACAGATGACTTGATGCAGTTGCTGTAGAGCAGTGGTGTCAAACTCATGGCCCTCCAGCTGTTGTGGAACTACACATCCCAGCATGCCCTGCCACAGTTTCAGCAATCCATTAAATAAATCTGTGGCAGGGCATGCTGTGGCATGTAGTTCCACAACAGCTGGAGGGCCATGAGTTTGACACCACTGCTGTAGAGTTTATGTTTTAAGTTGGAGACATCATCACTTTGGCTCACTCTCATGGTCCTGCTTACCTTTGCTGGGGTCACAAATAAAACTTTGGCCGATGTTGCAATTCCATTATGTCGACATTTACAGTTATTGCCATTTCCTTTTTCCATGTCAAAATGAACATTTGTGCTCAGAAATGGGAGTAATTTTTATAATAAACATGTGCATCCGCTTTATGCATATTTAGCTATCTGTTTATAATGATTATTTGGAATCCTCTGCCTCTAGTACTGTATCTAGTACTTTAATGGGCACATAAACCTAGCAGTATGTTTTGGGAATGTGGAATGAACCTGGAATGCACATACTGTAGGAAACAAAGGACAATGTTCAAAATTCCATGAAGAGAAAGCCCTGGTTGCTTAGTTGCTTACGCTAACTCTTGTGCCACCATTAATATGGGAAGACTATAAACAGGCCCTATGTATATATGCAAATGCATATTCAAATATTTTGCTATTTTTAAATACATTTGACCTATTGAGCATATTATCAGTGTAACCAAATAGCTTCATATAGCAGTGTAAGTAGCTGTGATATAGATGAACCATTTTAACACTAGGACAAGATTAATGTCTATTTATATCAATGATAGCAAAATAAATGTAACATTGACATTGACCATAAACTGAGCATCCTTCTAATCTCCACCAGATATCCTGTCATCAATCACAGTAGTGTTTCCATTGTGTTCAATATCTTGCTGATTATATTTTGTACATAACGGGGAAAGAAGTACTAACTGTACACTTCCTGCCTCGGTAATAAATGTAATCTTAGCTCACTCTCACAGCGTATTCTCACCGTGTTACAAAATAGTTATTTCCACAACTAATCGTACATACTGTACATATAACTTTGCCAGGGTATATAGCATGATATTAGGATGAGAGGAGTAATCCACTTGTAAAGTGAGGTGTTCCTACATACAGGGGGTTATTCTGGTTCACTCACAAAGGCACAATCACTCTCTAATGGACAAAACGATATGCACTGCAGGTGGAGCAGATGTAAAATGTGCAGAGAGAATTAGATTTGGATGGGGTTTGTACTTCAAATTGATATCTATATTGCAGTGTAAAAATAAGGAAGCCAGTATTTACTCTGCGCAGAAACAATAAAACACCCAAATCTAACCCTCTCTGCACATGTTACATCAGCCCCACCTGCAGTGCATATGGTTTTGTCCATTAGAGAGTGATTGTGCCTTTGCGAGTGAACCAGAATAACCCCCCAAGTATGCGGATCTAGGCAGTTTATTGATTTAAGTGGTGCCAATGCAATCCATACTCTTTCTGTTTGTTGACTACCAGGGTGAAATAGCTGATATACAGTAGATATATAGTCTCTCATTATAGTTAGACTGCTTTTTTGAAAATCATTGTGTGTGCATAATTAGCCTTCTTTGTGCTTGGGGAAGGTAATACATAATATATGTACAGATGTAGCCCAAGCGTTTTGGCTACAACTGTACCAAGCTATGGGCAATAACAGCATATGGGTAGATGCATCCCATGGGAACATTTCCATTATTTATCATTTTCCCCTCACATCTGTGGTGGTTCTCCTTTGTTTATAAAAATATTCCTGAAATATGTTTCATTTAATGTTGACTCATTAATCAGATTGCTAAATATTTCCGGCTATTAAAAATAAAGGTAAATATGTTTGTAGCAGAATCTGTGAAACAGAACAGTAATGCTGGCAAGGAATCTTCCTCCCACCTGAAATAGAAGCGTAATACAAACAAAAACACTTTTCAGGTTGTCGCTGTGTGTACAAAACACTGATTTCACGAAGAAGAAAGAGCCTGCGGGTCATGAGAACACTGAATCTGACAACACTTTCCTGTTGCCTATTTTTGTTCTCACAGGTAATATGATAGAGGCTGGTATTCTCATGCGTCCCATGTAAGTGTCATATTTTTTCCTTCTGTCTAAATTGCCAGAGGGAGTCTGCAAAGGTTAGATTATTAAACATTAATTGATAAATGTCTGCACGGATATACAATTGCTTTGACGTGCTGGCTGACATAGGAATGCCGCAATTGTTTTGTGCTTAATGTTATCATAGGACATCCTATAGCTGCGTGCTCCGGTTACTGTGGTACACACATTCTTAGCATCTGATATCAGCTTTATGTTACACACATAACAGGAAAATAACATTTAGTACACTTCTTGCTTTTAGTTATAAAGACATATGACACAGCCAGTAATGCATGGAGGTTTGGTTTCACATTATAGAGCATAGAGTTTAGGACAGTAAAACGAGAAAACAAATATAATGGACAATCAGCATACAGCTATGACTTAATTTGTGGGGGAATGTATCACTGTTATGCAGAGATTGCATTCTCATGTGAGATTTTTAAACTCGGAGATTTACTAAAGGCAAACGTGGATGCACTATGCCAGTGGTTCCCAAACTGTGTGCCGTGGCTCCCTGGGGTGCCTCGGGACACATGCAGGGGTGCCCTGGGTTGGTGGTCCAGGACCAACTCAGATCATGAATGGTTAGTTATTTATGAGCAAAACCAGTGCTGGTGGCTGACAATAATAAAATGTGTACAAACAGAAGCAAATCCTGCACTTTGCCACATAACTGATCCTAAGAATCGCATATAAACCCAATCTAATTAATTATTTTTTTGGCCTAGGGGTGCCATGAAAAAATTCTGATACTCTAGGGTGCCGTGATTCAAAAAAGATTGGGAACCCCTGCACTATGCTTTAAAAGTGATAAAATGGAGCCAGCCAATCAGCTCCTACCTGCCATGTCACAGACTGTGTTTGAAAAATTTCAGGCAGGAGCTGATTGGCTGGCTGTTTATCACTCTCCATTTTATCTCTTTTAAAGCTTAGTGCATCTGGCCCTAAATCTGAAAAATGCGCCCAAACCTCAAATAGAATTAATCCAATAAACTTGTAAGTACTTTCCATAGTAAAGAATACAACTGAAAAGGGTCGACATACGTTAGGTCAACACTGCCAAAAGGTCGGCATACATTTATGGTCAACATAGGCAAGGTCGACAGTAAAATGGTCTATAGTTTGTAGACTGATAATCAAGATTTGCCATGTTGACTATAGTCTGTCAGGCTTTATTTAGAGTGCACTCGGTCTAGTGATTCTGTATCTTCCCTGCAGTATTGACCTGGAATGTTAGACTTTGAGACTGCATCTCTGTGAACTGACAGCTATGTGATTATATTTCCACATGTATGTACATTTTTTTATTTACAATGCACATTGATAATCATATTACACTTCCTCATAGAGATATTACTGTTTAATACATTATTATCCATTTTGCAAAAGATATCCACTGCTTATTTTACCTAGCTCTTGTTAAAAAAAAGGCAAATTATTATTATTAATATTATCAATATAATTTATTAATATGGCATCACAAGGGTTCCGCCATGCCTGACAATATGAAGATGAGTGAAAAACAAGTGCAATGCCACTTAGGGCAAGTACATGGTAAGTAAAGACAGTTCCATCAGGGGACAGGACACTGGCAAGATTATCAGGGTGGCATAAAAAAAAATAAAAAATAAATATATATATATATATATATTTTTTTTTTTTTATTATTTTTTTTCTGCCACCCTGATAATCTTGCCAGTGTCCTGTCCCCTGATGGAATATATATATCAATATATTAAGTAAAGCACATGAGGAGAAGGGGCCCTGCTCAAGAGAATATACATTCTAAAGGATAAGTTTATATGTGCAAAGTACTGTATAGTAACATGTATTGAAAGAGAATAGTTAATGCTATGGGATAACATTTTAGACACTTGCATACAAAGTATAAACAAATCACACAATGGTTAAGAATAAAAAGCTGTAACTTTCTACATTGATTATTAAATTCTCTAAGATTCCATCAGAGTAAAAAAAACTTTTTTAACTGAAACACAGCTTTGTAAATTGTGCAGACTTGGAAAGGAAGCCTTGTTTACACTGTGTGTAATAACGTCTATAAACAGACTGCAGTAATAATACACAGGCTCTGTAAGGACAGCTTTTACTTTATTCTGTCTAAAATGCACAGACAAATTAAAATCAGGAATGAAACAGTTATTGAGAAGCTCTCCATCTGTGCATACACGGTAGTTACTTATGTAATACACATATTAAGCTCCGGACGTGTGTAATGTACTGTACCTTTATTACCTGTTCTTCTTCAGTCTAAGGTGCTATAGCATACCACAATAGTGCTGCCTGTCTCATTATTGTAGAAAATGGAAGACATGGATTTAAATTGTATTACATATATTGGCCAATTGAATAAATATATATTTCCAGGATAAATCTGCTGGAGGGATGATGATTCCCTTAACTACTGTATATTTCATCCACACATATCACCTTTGCAATAAAGAGGCAGAGAGGCCATAGACCAAGAGACCAGTGTGTCTGCGCTGGTAACTAAGAAACTGGGGAGCACACCATTCCCTTACCACTTTGCCGGGTTTTACCAAGTTTTTATTACCACCTTATTTGGCTTCATCCATACTACACCCAGTTGGTTACTGTTGCAAAGTTATATATAGTGACCTCATTCCATCCACAGCACCAAGTTCCATGGCTGAGATGAAGAAAAACTCATAGGGGGAAATTTACAAACATGTAAATTATACTTCACATGTGATGTTGTTATGGGCAACCAATCAGAATCTACTACTTATTAATTTAGCACCCTCTAGAAAATAGTGGACAGGATCTGATTGGTTGCCCATAGCAACATCACATGTGAAGTATAATTCACATCTTAGTAAATTTCACCCATAATGTGTAAAATAAAAGACATGTCAATTATTGGGTGTTGGTTCTACTCAAAGTAGTAGCAGTGGTACGTTTTTTTATAAGGCGCCACAAAGTGTCTACAGCACCGTACATAGCAAACAAAAAACAAATTACAAGGTAGCGTTCAGGGTGTGTTGATAAAATACAGCAAAAATAGGGGTATAGCTGGTAGAACTAAAATCAGCATCAGTTCAGAAGTAGGTGTCGAAATTGTCGAGGAGACTGAGGATGAAGAAGAGGAAGGGAAGAACAGGGCAGGAGCACTGGTGAGGTAAAGAGGTAGGGTGAGGAAGGAGGGCCCTACTCATAAGAGTTAACATACTAAAAGAAGGTGGGTGGATGAACGAAAAACAATAGAATAAGTAGGAACGGAGGATCAAAAGAGGTTAGGAGGAAGGATAGGCTAGTTGAAAAAAGTGGGCAGGATAGGAGAATCAAAAGGGGTTAGGAGGAGGGATAGGCTAGTCGAAAAAAGTGGGTTTTGAGGGAGCGCTTGAAGGAGGTAAAGGAATCAGAAAGCCTGATGGGTGGCAGGAGGTTGTTCCAGTGCAGGGGGGCAGAGCGAGAGAAGTCTTGGACACGGGAGTGGGAGGAGGTGATTAGCTGAGAGGTCAGTCGGCGGTCAGCGATGGAGCGAAGAGGACGGGAGGGAGTGTGGATAGAGATCAGTGAAGAGAGTACTCAAATCCACTGCAGAATGACAAAACTAATAATTTTCCTGCTGGAGAACACCTATTCAATTCTCCGCTTCCCAATGAAGCAATAGAGCATATTCAATAAGCTGTGGCACTTAGGGCCTTATTCTAATTCACTCTTTCCGGCAAAATCCTTCTTAGATGGACAAAACCATGTGCACTGCAGGTGGAGCAGGTGTTACTTGTGCAGAGAGAATTAGATTTGGGTGGGGTTTTACTTCAAAGTGAGATCTATATTGCAGTGTAAAAATAAAGCAGTCAGTATTTACCCTGCACAGAAACAAAATAAGTCACCCAAATCAAATTCTCTCTGCACATTTTACATCTGCCCCCCTGCAGTGCACATGGTTTTGTCCATCTAAGAAGGATTTTGTCAGAAAGAGTGAACTAGAATAAGGCCCTTAGTGCGGGCTTTTAGCTCTCATGTTAAGTGTCCAAAGCTTTTTAATTTTAATTTTTAAGCAGTAAATATAGTAAAGAGCCACAGCTACTTTGTGTTAAGACATATAGGGGGAAATTTACTAAAGGAAATTTGTAAAAATAGGTGTAAAAATAGGTGTATTTGTATCCAGAAATACACTTATTTTTTACATTTACTATCCCGAAAATATGGCAATTCGTATTCTTATTGATAGCACATCAATACGACTACGAATTGCCGTATTTTTTGGGATAGTAAATGTCAAGAATAAGTGTATTTCTGGATACAAATACACCTATTTTTACACCTATTTTTACAAATTTCCTTTAGTAAATTTCCCCCAAATTCTCAGTTGAGCTACCATGCATGTTAGATTGTGGTTAACACATTGGTTTCAATTCATGTTGATTCCATCCTGTGATGTAAAAGTAGTCTGCATTAAGTATATGCTAGGGGTTTACCATGGGCAGTAATTCATTAGTTCTGGGTTCTTAACTCGTCAATGAAGAACCAGAGGTAAGTCCTGCAACTAATTGAATGTAGCCCATAGAGTCATAAAAGGGGAGAACAGTTATCAGTTTAAGTGTATTTAGTAAGTCAATTAAGGGTATTATCTTTACTACAGTATGTCCAGGTGAAAGAGTTACTCCAAGTAAAAACTAACTGTCCAACTCAGCAAGTTAGTTTGGGACCTTGGGCCATATTCTCTAAGCTTCAAAAGTGATAAAATGGAGAGTGATAAAAAGCCAGCCAATCAGCTCCTACCTGCCATGTCACAGACTGTGTTTGAAAAAGGTCAGACAGCAGCTGATTGGCTGGCTGTTTATCACTCTCCATTTTAACACTTTTGAAGCATAGAGAATCTGTCCCAAAATCTGTCTGGAGTAGAAGGTATAGAATTAAAGGTGAATCTTCCTCACTGACACTTCAATCCCATTTTAGGTCAGTTGTATTTTGCCAGAAGTTAGTAGTTCTGCCAATAGACTACAGTAATTGAAATGAGCTTTGAGGGTTTCAATGCTCTGGGCTTTTGGATGATTACCACCCGCCACTGTGTTACATGTACTCCACAAAGACTAAAGTACATTGCGGCCAACACTCATAACTTCCTGTAAAATATGTAATGCTGTAAATTACTCATTCCAAGAAGTGTCTGAGTTTATAATGGCTGAGAGATTTTAACACTCAAATCTGTTTTTATAGCACTTTGTTTTTAATGAAGAATTTTTGTGACAATTGCTCTATAGTTTTGCCAATAAACTATTAAATGACAAATACAAATATAATGAAGTTTGTTATTTATCTTTGAACATATTTCTGCATCTGCTAGCTTCTGTTATTGACTATTATGGCGTGCGTTTTGATTTGTATGAATGTATTAGTAGAAAAACAGATGTAACAGCTGTAAAATCAGTTCCGCGCCATAGTTGTAAATGATACAGCTGGTACTTCTGTAGTCTTAAAACTCTTGGACAACAACTTCTATAAGTAACAGACAGCTGACATATTTCCTCACTAGTAAAACACAGAATGGGAATGACACACACACAGACATCCAGACATCTACAGGGCACAATGGGCATAGATGTTTGCGCAAAAAAACACCAAAACAGTTTAAATAATCTAGGAAATGTTACAAACCCCCCCCCCCAAAAGAAATAATTTAGTATTATCCCTTTGAATGACAACATCTGTGAGAGATATGCAAAATATCCGCTTAAAATGCCAGCGTCGCTCATATTTGTTATATAAATTTTAAAAAAAAAATGTTGTGTAAAAAAGATTATATTTCAAATATTTCAAATTTCAAATTCACTTGGCACTCAAAGGGTTAATACGCCAACATAAAACTATTCAAAACTAATATAAAATTACCTATAAAATGGTAATGACAAATATGGATGTGTTTGCTTTAAAATGCCTAACGTCTTGTGAGCACTAATGTTAACTGCATTGTATAGTTAAAAATATTCCTTATCACCTCAGTTCCACCTACAGTATATGTAATGAAGGTTATTTTGTTGTTATTTACTTAACTAATGATTGATAATGTTCTGTAAAGGGGCATACACACGGGGTGAGTTTAAGCCCATTTCTAAGTGATCTGATTAGAAATAAAGCACAGATTTCTCAGTGTGTATGGCCCCGAGCAACAGAGATGTGCGGTCCCGCGTGTCACTATCGCCTGCAGAGATAGATAGTGCTTGACCTGTCTTTCCTGCTTGATCGTGGGCTTTTGCAGTCGCCCCATTTGTACGGGGCTTAATAATTATTTTCTGGTTTTCTACATTGTAACATGAACACTAGTTAAAATTAACACATTAATATGGGTGTTATGAATTTATTATTATAACTAGCCTGATGAGAAAAATAATGTGATTGCAATTATGGGATAGAGTGCCAATGAATAAGGGGACCAGGAATAGGGGATACATACAGTATAATAGGAGGTGACAAGGCATTTGAGATGACCTTGCAGGTGCCAAGACAGAAGAGGAACAGTAATGGAGGTAAGTATGACTGGAGGGGGCAGGATACTGTAGGTCAGAGTGGGGCCAGAGCAGGGGGCGATTCAGGTTGACCCGATAGATATCAGATACATTTAGTGTAGTGATTATAAGAAATTTAGACAAGTGCTCATTTAGGGCAAAAATACTGTATGAGCCTTAGATGCCACAAAGTTCTTATAAGTTCTTTTGCCAAATAGTCATCTTTCAAGAGCCTCAGTTCCTCCTAGTCTTTAATACCAAGGTGTCTTCTTGCCATCTGCAACTCCCTCTGCCCACTCCCACCTTGTCTTTCCTCCTCAAACTATGCTCTTGATTTACCACTTACATCAGATACAAAATTGACTCCCTATGTCAGGACATCACATCCCATCAGACCCTCAAGGACGCTCCCTCTCCTTTCCTTGTTCACCCTTCTCAATCTATCTGTTCCCTTCTTGCTCATATCTGTCACGTTCTGGGTAACCAAGAACACTTACTTACTAGTATCCAAGTACATGCTGTGATCCAAGCGTGGATTCCATATGCGCTGTTTGTGTGCCGTTCACCGCATAGCATCTCCATTGACTCTCCGCAGTCACTCTGATGCTACTAGCATAGTGCCTACTCAGGATGTTCCATCAGATGGCTTTTCCTGTCCTCCATGGCCTCCAGACCGTTTCCTGCCAGCCTCAAACATGGGTGCAGCCATTTTGAAGTTAATCACATGGCTTCCCACAGCCAATCCACTGCACACAGCATCCTTTATAATTGTCTAACCAATCACTGCTTCCCAGCTGGTATAAGTTCCTGTCTGTGCACTTACTGAATTGTCAGTGCTTTAGCTGTCTAACCCAGTGTTGGATGTCTCTGCGCTTGTGGTTGTTTATGCTTTGTTCCAGGTTTCATCTCCTAAAACTCTGCTCCACTTAGAGACCTGCACCAATATTCATCCAGCAGTGCCGTCTGACTCCATTGATATTCTAGCATCGACTACTGCAACTATGGTTGTGCCCACATTGAACTCTGCTACCATTGATGTACCAACATTGACTCCTACAACAAATGGTTATCGGATCCTATCTGCAATTAGTATGCAATCTGTGCCAGTTCCATCCAGCATCCTTGCCATTCCTATTAACCTCTCAGCTTACCTCGATGCTGTAACATTGTCTCCACACGTCCAGTGTTTCACCTCCCAGGCAGTACAGATTGTGTCTTCTATCCAAGTGGTTAGCTGTTAATCTGTGGATTTACCATCTCTCTATTTTTCAAGACTGCAGGGGCGGATTGGGAATTAAAACCAGCCTGGGAAATATCTTTGAAGCAGCCCTAATGGTTAGGGGGTGGGGTGTGTCTTCCCAAAATCCATATAGGTACTTATGTAATAACTGGGCTCCCGTTTTTCTTATGAGACCGCGTCCCCTCGCAGGGCTCGCTGCGCTCGCCACGCTTCGGGCGCGGTGGCTCGCTGCGCTCGCCACACTATATAAAATCAACTCCATGCGTAGTTGGATAGTAGGGATATGAAAAAATGGGGTGCATTTAACATGGGAGCCCAGATAATACATAAGTACCTCCATATATATTCCACCAAACATTGTCTGCAAGTAAAGACAGACATGTTGTGCGCCATAGGAATGCCCGATTTTTAGGGGGCGTGGTCTAGTGATATGTGGGTGTGGTCTATTTCAACAAGGCCATGCCCCATTTTCGCAGCTGTGGAGGCATGGCTAGTGGCTCTTTGAGCTGCTGGCTATGTCCCCAGCCCCTCAGGCTGCAGAATAGGCTCATGCACACAGTGTCTATTCTGCAGCCTGTGGGGGCTGGGGAGATAGAGACAGGGGGATGACAGGGAGTCTCCCAACTGCCCCCCCCCCCCTCCGTGGGACACTGAGTATGGGCCACCTCCCTTAAACACATTATGCACCATAATTAGAGGGCCCCTTTTTCTATCGAAAAACCTGTACACCTTATGCCACACAGTATGAGACAATATTTACATTATGATAGATTATATATATATATATATACAGTCCCAGAATCGCAGCACTCAAAACTTTTTCTTAGTACTGTAAATTCGATAAGCAGGTTTTAATAAAGCAACGTTTCAATTCCAATTAGGTATTTTCATCAGGTATGAAATACAATAAATGTCTCTTACGTTATAACACCAATCAAGTGCTGCACGCCTGGCCCGATGGGACCACGCAGCCGGCGGGAGGAGCATCTCAATGACATCACACGCTGACCAGCGATAGGCTGTCAGCGTCCTGTATGCAAAGTGAAAACCATTACCATCAGGGGCTGGCTGGCAACTTTTAGACTGGGGGAGTGTCCAGAGCACTGCCCCATAAGAAACCGCCCATTCTTAAATTGATTACAGACAGACTGGCACAGCCACCGCTACACAGTACCCATACCAAAATGGTAACAAGCATGATAATTAATAGTCCCCCATAAACAACTGAAATGGTCCATTGGGCGCCCAGTCACAAGGGCCGCATAAAAAAAAACAATTGAAAGCTATCCATAGACATTATGAAACTCCAATACATACATTGACATACAGGGTAATGAGAACAGTGGTATGTGGGGGGACACTGGAATAGATGGGTTAGATATTGCGAAGAGGGGCACTGAGTTGGATGGGGAGGGAAGGGGGAGAAAATGGGCCGACAGGGTGGAAGACACTGCATTTGGGGGGTCAGTGAGATAGTAGGTGACACTGGGCTGGGTGGAGTGGCTTTGCAAATGGGGGTGGGGGGGGTGGGGGCAAGATGAAAAAGTGGGTAGAGAATAGGGGATGTGAGGGACAATAGACAAAAAAGGGGGACATTGGACTTTATGAGGGAGGCAGATTTTGACTACATTGGCTGGAATTTCTTGCTGGGGGCAGTTAAATGGGTAGTGGGAAGGTTTGAGAGGGAAGGGGGGAGTCACTGGATGGGCAGGGTGGGAGAAGAAACTGCAATGGGAGCAGTATGGTGGTGGGGACACTGGGATGGATGGGGGTACTGTGAAGGATGAGAAAGGGAGCAATGAGATTGTGAGAGGAGATACAGAAGGCTGGAGTAGTGGGGACAGTGGGCTGAATGAGGGGGGAGGACTGGACTGGCTGGTGCTTTATAGTAGGTGGGTAGTAAAATGGGCACAGTGGGGAGAGAAGGTGGGAGACACTGGATTGGGGGCAGGGGGTGGCTGTAAAGATAGAGGACACTGGATTGGAGAAGGAACCGGCACCAAGATGGGAGCACTAACCTGCTTTGATTACATTCCTGCCTGGACTGGTCCCCGAACAGTCTCTGCAGCCACACGCACGTCACACTGCAACACCTGTCAGCTTCAGCTGCTGGCATCTGGTGTGTCTTTTAGAGGTGGTGCTGCCTCAACAAAATGTGTCTCCCCGGCAGGCCAATGTGTCATTCAGTGGGAGAGGCATGTGGCACCATCCCCAGCCTCTCTCCAGCTCTGCCTTAAACCTGCAAGTACCGCGGGAGAGGCTGTGTGCAGCCGCGCATGCGCACCAGCCCTCCCGCGGCCATTTTAAGTTTGGGTGACCAGGGGCTGGCCGCGGTCATGTTTAATAAGGGCATAGTGCTGCGGCCTCTAAGCACGTAGATGGCGGTCCGCGGCCCAGCAGGGAGGGTGAGCGGCCTCAATTTACCTCAAATAAGCTGGCCCACCAGGAAAATGCCCGGTTTCCCGGCAGGCCAAT
Source organism: Crinia signifera (assembly GCF_055691185.1). Classification (NCBI taxonomy): domain Eukaryota; kingdom Metazoa; phylum Chordata; class Amphibia; order Anura; family Myobatrachidae; genus Crinia; species Crinia signifera. The sequence continues at coordinate 176,910,442 of NC_139220.1, forward strand.
CTGCCCCTGCAAGACTGTACCATATTCATGCCATTTAACATCTAAACAGCATTCCATATTTAAAATTGATAAAAAATATATCTTACTACATTGAAAACACTGTGATTTCCTTCTGCCAATTACTGAGTAATATATAATTTGCCGTTATGATATTTGAATTGTTAACATAATAAAACCCTTGACTGTTTACCTCACTGTTGTTGTGGTCATGCCTTCGGGTGCATGTGCAACATCCTTGTTGCATGTCCAGGAATCCTATTCTGCCTCCCAGGTTAACATACAGATGGAGCAATCTTTGTTTATCCCATAGGGGTGCCATAGCCTTCTGTCTTGGAATGTGGTTCACCGAGATGGGGACATGCAAGCGTCTTGCATGTATGCACGTCCCATCCTCAGAAAACGGTGCGCTGAGATGGAAAGCTATGGCATGCCCACGGGATAAACAGATGTGGCTCCATCTGTATACATCTGCCTCTATGTCTGAGGCATCTCCAGGTCATTCTCAACCCTCAGGTGTGACAATATCCTAAATCTATCCCTTTCATTAGTCACCATCTCCTCTGCCTACAAGCATATCCTTGTATTCCTTATTTTTAAATATCCTATCCCATATTCAGATTGTGGCAGATTCGGGGAGAGGGGCACTCAGGAAAGTGCCTCCCCTGTTGTTCCATTGAATTGTGGGGGGCAGCTTACAGCCCCAGTTATATACTGGCCTCCTAGTAGTGCTAGATCCTAGTGCTTAGCAGGCACCAGGACCCAGCGCTGCTCTGCTCTCAGTCCCCGACTAAGCGCTTGCGCAGCTTCCCATGCAATGTCATTCAAGTATTCCATGCAGCAGGGGCTGGGTTTCTGTGGTCAAAAGCCACAGATGAGTGTGTGTGTGTGTGTGTGTGTGTGTGTGCGCACTCATTGGGAGACTGATAAAAAAGGGGGAAGAAGACAAGGGGGGTGCTGACAGACATGAAGGGGAGCTGAAACCAAAATGAAGGCTGGAAGACAAGAGGAGGCTGAGCAGGGCCATCTTTACAACACTGCAGACCCCTAGGCAAAGCAATGCTCACTGGCAGCTGAGATGCAGGTTGGGTGGGGAGTTACTGATGGAAGCTGTGATGGGGTAGGTTGAGGACTGATATCAGCAGTGGAGAGGTTTATCGATCATGGGCCCTTACAATCCTGGGACCCAACAGAAGAGAGTCCTCTTAATTCAGTACACATATAATGATGACATATATTTATATAATTTAATATCTAAAAGCAAGTAGTTTACAATACATAGGTTATGAGACTAGGGGGAAATTTACTAAGATGGAAGTTCTATTTCACATGGAATGTTGATGTGGGCAACCAATCAGATACTATTTATTATCTTCTAGAAGGGGCTAAATAAATAACAAGTAGATTATGATTGGTTGCCCATAGCAACATCCCATGTGGAATAGAACTCACATCGTAGTAGATTTACCCCTAAGAGTATGGACCGTTTAGCTATAGTCCAAGTAATATCCAATTATGCTGACATTTCCCAACATGACAAATGTCAATATTGGGTGTATTGGTGGCAATGGGTGTTAGGATTGCAGTGTACCATTCCCTGCCCATATGACCCTCATGTGAGCTCTAGTGGTACTGACCTCTCCACTATCTACCATATGAAAGGAGTGCTGGGGGGTGGGGGTATGATAGGCTGCTGAGTGCAGTCCCTCGTGTGTAGTTCCGTGTTCCAGTGTTGAAGTGTTGTAGGTATAAAGAGAGGTCCCTCCAGTGGAGGAAGTCAGGATGGCACAGGAAGGGTGACACAACTCTAACTCCAGGGGTGCTTTGGCTTGTGTTCTCTGCTCCTCCTCCACATTCTCCCTATCCCCAAGTACCTGTTTGAAAGTTATTTGGGAGTGAATCTGGTCTGGCAACTCACCTTTCAGTACCTGCTTGAAGCTCCACTGGCACTGTGACCATGCAGCCATAGTCCTCATCTTGCGGTTTAAAGCTCAGGAGGCCTAGTATCGCGTTCCCTTAGGATCACAGGGCCCTTGTGTAAATGCCCATTAAACCCATGCAAAGAGACAACAATGAGGCTGAGAGACATAGGGGAGGGAGCCTGGAAGACATGGGAGGGAGTCTGAGAGACACAGGGGGAGGAGGCTGTCACAGAGAGGGCGGCTGGAAGACAGGGGGAGACTGAGGGACAGGGGAGGGAGACTGATACAGAGGGAGTTGCTGAGTCACACAGAGGTATAGAGTGAGGGGAGACTGAGAGACTGTGGGTGAGATGTACTAAGGCTGTGTACACACGGCGTAATATGATTGCTGGGGATATATTGCTAGCAATATATCCCCAGCAATCATATTGCTCAGTGTCTCCTTTTCATCAGCGATGAAAAGGAGACACTGCTACGGGGCGGAGGGGGAGCGCAGCAGCAGCAGACGCTGCTGCTGTCACTTTGATAGGAGGAGGGAGCAGCGGCACGGGGCTGGGGAGATCAACGCTGATCTCCCCGGTGCTGACCTCCCGGCACAGCGATCGCCGGGGAAAGCCGCTGGTCGCAGGAGCATGCTCCTGCGACCAGCGACCATTAGGCAGTGCACACGGGAGCGCGCAGCTGGCGATTTATCAGCGACCATATTCCCAGCTATTTTACCTGAAATCGCACCCGTGTGTACTCACCTTAAGCCTTGAAAAGTGATAAAATAGAGAGTGATAAACCACCAACCAATTAGTTCCTACCTGTCATTTTTCAAACACAGACGGTAACAGAACAATTAGCAGCTGATTGGCTGGTGGTTTATCACTTTCTATTTTATCACTTTTCAAGCTTAGTACATCTGGCCCTGTGTGATAAAGGAAGATTGAGGGACACGGGGGTTATGGAGTGAGATGAGGCAGGATTGACACAAGGGGCTGGAGTCTAGGGTCAATACAGGTCATAACACGGGGCAGGAGTCTGGTTGAACATTTGTGTGATGATGATATTGGTTATATTCCTAAGGATATTTTTCAAAATTCAACCTTTTTTATCAGTTTTGAAATGAAAAATATTCTTTATGGTGCAGGTTCTTCCAACTGATAAATCAGTGCCACTTTTTATGAATGCTTTAAAGTTTATTTCAAAGATTAACTTAATAGGTTCAAAATATCACAGAAGAAAAGTGGCATGAAACAGTTACACCTTCATGGATATGCTGTCCACTTCTTCGGGTCAAAAGTGGGACTAAAGAGTAAGCTAAGGTTATTACTACTTAACAGTAAATGCATTAACCGTATGAACTTTTTTCCTGTATAATTTGCATATGTACATTATTAGAAATGAATAATAGCTTTAAATAATAATGCCCATATTTTGTAATTTTTATCCAATCAAGTTTGAAGTAAGAAACAAGCATCCTGCACTCTATTCAATTCACCCACAAGGTAGTGACAGCTACAACTAAAGCCTACACTGATTACATGTCTCATGATCTGTTCCTGATGCAATATGAAAATTGTCCTAACCATTAACAATATAACAGAATGTCCAGGGTGTTATTATATATATATATATATATATATATATATATATATATATATATATATATATATATATATCTTAGGAGAGTGAAATATTATACTACAAAATAAACCTTAAATTGATGTGGAATTTGACCTTTAGAGTTGTAACTTCCTTACACACATATACATAACAGACAGTCATAGACATCTTGACGTTCCTCACTCTCATCTCCCCTCAGAATATAAGTGTTTCTTGACAATGTCACACTAAAGCTGAGAAAGTGATTTAATGTTAAGTAAAACCCTGATCTATATAGCAAAGATGATATATTGGGTGTTATATAATCAACTAAATCCCATAAAGCATGTGATAAAAGAGTGGAAAATGAAAAGTTCTCTGCAACCCTACACCCAAAGCCCCAGAATATCGAATGTGCTGCTTAATATAGGAAATTAAGTTGCTGCACCAAATGTGTAGGAATATTCTATTCTTGCAGTGATTTCTCTTTGCATAGCAGGGAGATTAGTGAAGTGGTTCCCAAACTCGCTCCTCAAGGCAGAGACTGTTACTGTGCATTGAGAATAAAGTTTGGAAAACACCAGTGTAGTACATTTTACAAACATAACAGCAATGTTGGATGCATACAGTGTTTTTCATCTGCACATACACAGTCAGACACATGTGGCATGGTAACCAAATGGACACTGACTTGAAGGTAACAAGACATGAAGGCCTATATGTGATTTTGTGCAGGAGTGCTGCATGTTTATCAATAAAAGTGCTTGAATATGGAGACACTCACCTCCTCACATCAGTTTTGATGGTAATACAGCATCCATACAATAGATGCTGACTGCGGGCTTCTCAGTTCTTGCATATTTGGATGCACATATATACACCAGTAAATGGCTTGGTAGCAGAACTATGATAAAGCAGATCCGACTGTGGCAAAAGATGCAAGAAAGACCACCAGACTCCGAATAAAGCACTTTGATGATGGATAAAGTGAGACCCATTACAATCTTTACAAATAGCTTTGTATTAATTAACTAATTTAAAACAGTTCTTTACATAATTTGATACAGTACAGGTAACTAGAGTATGTGGATAACAACCCGGGTGTTGGGATGCCAGCAGTCCGAATACTGATGCCTACATCCCAACTTGCATCAGAAACCCAACATTGATGAGAATGTTGACGGTGGAATCCCAACTGCTGGCGTACCAATCGCAATTGCGCTGGAAGGGTTAGCGTTAGGCTGCTGTGTGTGTGTGGGGGTTGAGGGGTTAGGTTTAGGCACCAGCGAGGGTTAGGTTGCGGGAGGGAGAGTTAGGGGAGGGCAGACGGAGGTAGGTGTTCTTGCTGATCCTATGCCAGTATTCCCTCTATTGTGATGCTGGCGTCAGTATTCTGTTATCCGTATGTATTCTCTAGCTACAATAGTTTGTGAGTTTGTAAAGTTGTTTGTACTGCATCTGTCGAAGGGTCGGTAATTATTATATTAGCAGATATTTGGGCTGATGCACAGTGATGTCCATTTGCTTAGTGTATCTTGCATGTTTTCCCAATGCACAAGAGATATAGGGACTCATACAGTACACATACAGTTGCATTTCCACTAATGGCTAGGTAGTTAGAACTGAGCATTCTTATGTAAGCTAAATTCCCTTTGGGTTTGGTGACAGAACTGTGGGCTGGAAATATAAATATATGTACATATGTCTGCTTTCAGACTGGTAATTTGTAAAAAGAAGAATAGAGTGTAAATGAGCATTGATAATGATGGTGGCTATGTAATCGGGTGCACAGAGAGTGGTGGTCCAGTCACAGAGTTATTTATTTAATAACAGTTTCTTATATAGCCAGGGCTGGTGCAAGGGTTTGTGGCACCCTAGGCAAAATTCTGTGCGCTCTCTTCCTGAAGAAGTGGTGTCGGCAGACACTATAAATATGTTTAAAATAAGGTTGGATAATCATTTATTGGTTAAAAACATCCACGGGTATGAATAAGTAACAATCTGTCTTTAAAATATCAGAACATAGTATACAACAAGGGATTAGCTACTATAAACATAGGTTGAACTAGATGGACGCAAGTCTTTATTCAGCCTCACCTACCATGTAACTATGGGCCTTATTCTGGTTGGAGCGGCCGGGCCGTACGCGTACGTCCCGGGGTTTTTCATGATCTGCGCATGTGCAGATACGCTAATGCGCCGGCGCGAACACTCCACAACGCTTACGGCCGGGCTCTCAACGTGCGAAAAAACCTGTACGCGAGTGTACGGGTAATGGGGCGGCATAGGGGCGTGTTGATGGGAGCGGCCGAAATAATGAGGGAAAATGGGCGTAAATATGGGCGTACACGGGGGTGTGCACCAAAAATGAGCGGTGCTACTACCGCACGATCGACTAAGGCACCGTTCATTTTGGACACCAAACAGGCGGCCCCCAACCGCCAGCTCAAACCACCCCTACAGATACCGCATGCCAGCGTGCGCCTGAGTTGGCTAATTAACGCTGATTACTACTCAAACACATACACCTGAATGTAATAAGCAATGCTGCAGTCTATTAAGTCCAAACCATGATTTCACTGCCTGCAAGCCACACATACAGCACGCAAACACATTGGAAGCTTATGTTTCTATACTTCTCCACATTTAAAGGTTTGTTTAATTTAAGGTAAGAATCTTTTTATACGCTAAGGTAGGTATTTGCTAAACAGTTAGACACATTCACTACGTGCTTTCATAGACTTTACGCAGTAGCACACTCAATCTACACAAGTCGACATGTGTCAACGTGTTCACTCTAATACTAACATAGGTTTTGTATTTAGGATACAATAACATAAACCACATCTAACACCTACAAAGGATGTTTCAGCAATGTTTTAAGCCCATGACCACTATTTTGCACACAATCTTTGTATAGTACCCAAAATAATGACCTGTACCACTATCTCATCTGCTATGATTTGGATTTGACTACACTCTGGATGTAAGATGCCACCAATCACATTATTGCACTCTCATCTCTCTAACAAAGGATTCCTACATCTGCTTATGACACTGTCAAATCATATATATTTAAAAAGTTATGCATGTTTGTTCACAAGCTAATTTATCATGTTTGGCCCATTCACACATCTTTTTTTAGGGAGGACACATATGCATTCCTACACAAATGTACCTTTTCACCCTTGTTTGTCTGCCTCACCCACTCCATGAGGAAAGCAATGTTCTGGACCTGCTTTTACCTACTACTGTAGGAGCTACCTCACCTGCACACAAACTGCTTTCTCACCTATTAAGTTGCTCTGCACATGTGCTGACACAAACTAATTAGCAGGGAAAAGTTGGATAGGAACATGGGAATGGCCATGGAGAGGGTTACACATGGGAAACTTCGACCACACTTCAACAAATGTTCAAAAATACCCTGGTCAGTAAGTACACATAAATCTAGTATTTGTTTCACACAAGAAATGACACATACCACAATTTAGATTTAATTTGTAAAATAAATTTATTTGCTGTTCAGCATCACAGCTTGACACTTTAATGTGAGAAATCAAATAAACAAATAAAATAGACACACAAATAATAAAACAGCCAGAACAAGAGGTTGCATATCTCCAAACATGTGTTACCCTGCAAATGCAATGGTGAAAGAAATGGGGACACCAGAATACGTACTGCAACAACCAGGGTGAATACTAAGCAAGATACACACCACCAAAAAAAAATATCCTGCATTTGTAGAGGTCAAAATACGAACTTTCATGCCCATGGCACGCAAATGGATCGATGGCCAACTCAGGAAGCGGATGTCCAGTGCAATTTAAACCTTTGGCCTCCAACCACAGAGGAAGTGAACCAGGTCTCATTTGGGCCCTTTTTTGCCCCTTTTAGATGGGGCCTTGGGGACAGGGGCCTTTGGCTCAGCTGGCTTTCGGCGTCTTCCCCTAGTCGACACAGGAGGGTCAGCCGAGGTGGAAGGTTGGGGAGCAGCTTGGGGTGGGGCAGCAGATGGGGGATTGTCCCTTAGGGACCTGGCGGTGGACAGCTGCTCCGCAAGAAGTTCATTCTGGCGGCTGAGGTGTTGGCCAATGCTTACTATGCCAGCCGCCAGAGTTTCATTAATGCGGTTCAAGGCCTCAACCTGCAGCTGGTTTGTGGCCTTCCACTCCGCCAGAAAATCCGCCACCTGCTGCTGACGGATCGCAGCATCCACCCCTTGCTGCTCGATCCTGTCCAGCGTCACCAACAGGCTCTCATTCCATGTCTCCTGTGGCTGGGGCTGGGGGCGACGTCTTGGTGGAGGCTGGACCACTTGCTCCACCTGTGGCTCTGCAGAGGAAGATGCTGCCGGTACATCCTGGCTTTCTGCTTCTGCTAGGATAAGAATTGAAAACAATGTCACCATCACATACGCAATAAAAAATATCTTTCTAAATACAATGCATTACTGTGACTTACCATCAAAAGCAGCAGCAAAGACCTCCGCCGGGAGCTCACTGTCCATATTGGAGATCCCCCTGATCTCCCCCACATCAATCACGTCACAGGAGTCCAGCTCCAGGGGGGTATACTCCAAATGGTCAGGCATAGGACCTCTCCCGGTGGACATGCTGTGGTTGTACCGGTCAGTCATCTTCCTCTTCAGTGTACTTTTGAAGTCAGTCCACCTACAAGTTTAAAAATACAAATATCACCATGAGATATGTGCACCACTGTGCTACGTGTAGGGTTACCACCTAGTCCCTTTAATTCCGGACACATGTTACTTACACAGGTTCTGTGGCAGTTTAAAATTAGGTGAAGTGGAGTCTTGAAGTCAGCCAGCCACAGAACCTGTGTAATTAATATGTGTCCGGAATTAAAGGGACTATGTGGTACCCCTAGCTACGTGACATTTCCTAGTGTGGGTGATCTTATGTTTTTTTGCCATATGTGTCCCACACACACATTCATGTCTCAATTAGGAGGCATTTCAGTGTCTCATCTCATTCATTAGGCCACTAAATGCACATACATACATCACTATGCAGAAATGACATCATCCATGGCCAAATTAGGCACCTCCACCTGGTGTGAAACTACACATTCCACCATAGCTTGACAATGTGGTTATTATGGAGTAATTTAACTATGGAATGGCATACTGGGATGTGTAGTTTCTCACCAGCTACATGTGCACAGTTTGCTCATTCTTGTTTCAGTAGCATCATATGGAACATGTTACAACAACTCTTTCAAAAACACACTTTCTCTTGTCCCATCACATACTTCACATGAGCAGAACTGTGCCCATAACCTCACATCACACCAATGGTGCATGTTTCATATATCAATGTGGGTTATTAGACATGGTTGTGTTCACATGTGACATTGAAGTGTAGCACTATCTACAAACACACCTTTCTATTAGTCTCAAAACATACATGTAACATATGTACACACATATGACATCAGGGGGACAAAGACCAGGGCAATTTTTCAGCAGTCTCCAGCAGGAACTGAGGCCCTTATTCTAGTTCACTCTTTCTGGCCAAATATTTCTTTGATGGACAAAACCATGTGCACTGCAGGTGAGGCAGGTGTAAAACCCCACCCAAATCTGATTATCTCTGCACAAGTAACACCTGCCTCACCTGCAGTGCACATGGTTTTGTCCATCTAAGAAATATTTGGCCAGAAAGAGTGAACTACAATAAGGGCCTCAGTTCCTGCTGGAGACTGCTGAAAAATAGCCCTGACAAACACACTAACCTTTTCTTCACCGCGTCCCAAGTTCTGACCACTGGTGACACCTGGTTCACTTCCTCTGTGATCTTGTCCCAAAGGTTTCTCCTTGCACTGGCACCCGGCTTCCTGGTTGCCAATTCAATCCATTCGCGTGCCCTGGGCACTAGAATTCGCATTTCGGCCTCTACAAATGCAGGGTTTCTCTTTCTGGTGGTGGTATCCTGCTCAGTCATCACCCTAGATGTTGCAGCACGTTTTCTGGTGGCCCCAGTTCTCTCACCATGCACCTGCTGGGTCACACCTGTTTGGAGAGATGCAACCTCTTGTTCTGGCTGGTTGCTTGGCCCTTGTGGAGCTGGTGGAGGTTCACCAGGGCCTGTTACTGAGGGGCCCGCTTGATCTTGCAGGCGACTCCTCTCTTGGGCCCTCCTTCTCCGCTCCTGTTCCCTCTTGTTCAGTGCATCAAGCAGGGATTGTGCTGTAGCTCTCTGCAGAGCGTCCTCAGCTGCAGAATCGTCTGAGTCAGACATGTTTGCAGCAATTGTGGGCTGCATCTGACTGAATATTTATATGTTAATCTCCCGCCATGAACAAGGGGGCGTATATTTTTTCCCGCAATGTAGATGCAAATTTACGCCGATATTTCCCGCCGATAATTCCCGCTTAAATTACGCAGGTCTCAACGCACCTGATCAATCACCTGTATATGCACATACACAGGTTGTGGAGTATTGTGGGCTACATCGTGAAATGTGTGCACCTGTCATTCCAATGATGAGTGTTGTCAGCTGGTATCTGTTGGAGTTCGTGTATGCCTTGTGAGTCACATTTCAAAACATCACGTTACAATGCTTTCCTTACATATGTAATGTGTAGGAAATTGTCATACACCAACATGTCGCATTGTGGCCCTTTAAGCAGCGTAGTTATGACTAGAGGGTTGCGTGTATTATTTTCCGCACACTGTAAATACAGTACTCCTCTCCATGCATATCGGTGTATCGTGCCCCCTTTAAGCAGCGTAGTTATAAGTAGAGGGTTGCGTGTATTATTTTCCGCACACTGTAAATACAGTACTTCTCTCTTCTTTGAATGCATGCTGTTGGTTGTGGTGTGTGTATATCGGAACGGTCCGCGTAAGTTTCTATTCGCATCCAGTTTGTTAATGTAAGAGGGATTAATAAAGTTAATACCAAACAAACAATTTTTTCGACCAATCAGCAAGCACCAAAAGTGATATATGTACCTGCAATTAATAACTGCGCCATTGCCAATATGACTTGTCCTCGAGCTAGGCCCTTTTCCACCTCAGAGCTTTTGGCCCTGGTCGAAGTTATGGACCGTCACCTGGGGCCCAGGGGCCCATATGTCAGTAATGCGGACAAGCGGCGGGCGTATACTGCTACCCGCCGCCTGATCTTCTCGACGACCGGCGTCCGCAGAAGCCTGGGGCAGGTTGAGCGGCGCTGGTCAGACCTGCGCAGGCGGCAGCCAGTGTTCCTCAGCAGCCTTCGCCGCCATATTGCCCGATGTAAGTTTTGATTACTAGTATGTCAGCGTTTTTTAGCAATGTTTTGTGTATTTTTTATAAATATGTTCCTGAGTATGGGGGTGTATATGGGTGTATATGGGGGTGTATATGGGTGTATATGGGGGTGTATATGGGTGTATATGGGGGGTATATGGGTGTATATGGGTGTATATGGGTGTATATGGGGGGTATATGGGTGTATATGGGTGTATATGGGTGTATATGGGGGGGTATATGGGTGTATATGGGGGGTATATGGGTGTATATGGGTGTATATGGGGGTGTATATGGGTGTATATGGGGGGTATATGGGTGTATATGGGTGTATATGGGGGTGTATATGGGTGTATATGGGTGTATATGGGGGTGTATATGGGTGTATATGGGTGTATATGGGGGGTATATGGGTGTATATGGGTGTATATGGGGGTGTATATGGGTGTATATGGGGGGTATATGGGTGTATATGGGTGTATATGGGGGTGTATATGGGGGTATATGGGTGTATATGGGGGGTATATGGGGGTATATGGGTGTATAGGGGGTGTATAGGGGGGGGTTTAAGTAGTTGATCAGTTTTTGGGTGTAGGATATCAAATAGTTTGCATGATAAATGTCTGAAATATCACAGCAATGATAATTTTGAAGGTTATGAGCATGACTAATGTGAATTTTTGTTTCCCCCTTTTTTATGAAACCCAATCTTCGATTTCTATGCCATCAACATGAACATTTCAGCACGGGCAAGGGCACGCATGGAAGCCCGGGAGCAGGCAGCCCGGGACCAGGCAGCCCGGGACCAGGCAGCCCTGTAGGAGGAAGAGGAGGAGGAGGAAGAAGAGGAGGATGAAGAGGAGGAGGAGGAAGAAGAGGAGGAGGAAGAGGAGAAGGAGGAAGAAGAGGAGGAGGAAGAGGAGGAGGAGGAGGAGAAGAAAGAGGAGGAGGAAGAGGAGGAGGAGGAAGAGGAAGAGGAGAAGGAGGAAGAAGAGGAGGAGGAAGAGGAGGAGGAGGAGGAGGAGAAGAAAGAGGAGGAGGAAGAGGAGGAGGAGGAAGAAGAGGAGGAGGAAGAAGAGGAGGAGGAAGAAGAGGAGACACTGGGTGCAGCATGGACCCACACAATTTCCCCATCCCCTTCCCCCTCCACAACCCCCACCCCCTCCACAACCCCCACCCCCTCCACAACCCCCACCCCCTCCACAACCCCCTCCCCAACCCACACCCCCTCCCCCTCCCCAACACTGGAGACACTGGGTGCAGCATGGACCCACACAATTTCCCCATCCCCTTCCCCCTCCACAACCCCCACCACCTCCACAACCCCCACCCCCTCCACAACCCCCCCCCCCCTCCCCAACCCCCACCCCCCCTCCCCACCCCATTTCCTACCCCCCTACACCTCTCCACCACCCACCCCCAAACCTCTCCACTCCCCACTCACACCCACTACCTCGGTCCAAACGCCAGGACCATCCCCCTTGCTCCTGACCCCCCCAACCACTGCACAGCCAACCAGCGGCGACCAGGATGGCTCAAGTAGCCGTAAGTAAATAATGTGTCTAATGTTGACCTACACATTTCTACACATAAACAATCACAACAACCACATATGTGTATCCAACATCAACATTAGTTGCAACATATCACTGCAGGCCGACCATGAGGTGTGTCCTGTCCTTCTCCAGGAACAAGGCTCCCCTTGGTGGTTTTTTTGAGTGTGGCCATGCCTCACCCCTTGAATAATTGACATAACAGTACATCCAATGAGATATCCGACATTAGTGGTGTGGTAGTTATGTGGCTCCAGGTGTTGGGTAACTCCAGTTCCCAGCATGATGTGCAACACAGGGCCGGATTATAATGGAGGCGCAAGGGGTCAGTGCCCCTGGCCCCCCTCTAGCTAGGGGAATCCCTGTGGTTGTCATGTATTTTTTAAAAATAAAATGTTTGTTATGTTTTTTTTTTTTTAGCTAAATGTTTTGTGCATGGGTGGGGTAGTGCTGCAGCTTCACCTATCTGCCAATGTGACAATGATTTATGGTGCTGAGCATCGGGAGCCAAGGCACACTGATTGCACAAGTGTGCAGTGCATTTCTGGGAGTTGACTAAGTCCCATGACACTTTGCACCAGAGGACAGAGGCTGAGAAGTTTGTGCTGAGCTCTGATTGGTGGAGCTCATTACATGCTTCTCAGGTCCATGGAGAACAGCAGCAGCAGCTTAGTCATAGGAGGGTTTTTAATCAGAGGCAGCACTAGGACTGTGAGGTCTCCTCCAGAGTAAGGGGCAGAGGGACAAACACAGGCTTTTCATGTGGTGTGTGTATATATATATATATATATATATATATATATATATATATATATCCCCTGCAGGTAACCATTGACCAAGTTTATTCTGCCTTTACTCTGTGTTTTGACAGTATAATATTCGCCCATGCAGTGTGCGGCCAGTAATGACAAGTGCAAGGGGGCCCCCCGCTCTAAAGTACCCCGGGCCCCCCAAAGGCTTAATCTGCCACTGGTGCAACTTAAATGTAGAGATTGTTTTGGTAATAGTGTGTGAGGCCATGCGGATGCATGCTTTACAAACATAGCTGTAGGCCTATAATTTGTACAGCAATGTCCTAAATTTAAAATACTAAGGAGTGCTTAAGCCACAACAATGTCATAACCCTTAAATAGCACAGGCTAATTGTGAGGTTAGAGGAGAGTCCCCCAAAACCAAAGTACCAATTGGGATACAGCATACATTCATTGATGAAGGAGTAATTGAATTAATGTTATTTACTATGTACAGTATGTGTGTGTTAACATATTTTTTTTTAGTACTGTGTTTACAGCAGACCCATCTTCAATGTAGTTTCTAAATGTATGTGGCCTTCACACATAACTCTGAACTTTTTATTATGTACAAATACAACAAACATTTGTGTATGTTATATATTAATTTTTTGTTTTATCCCTTCATTACAGACACTGAACAGCACCAGGAGGAGGTGGCAGTCCTCATGCGGGAGATCATGATCACCTCCAGCTCCTTTTTGGCCTTCTGGAGGCCCGCCTTTAATTTTTTTTTATCCCCCCCCCCTTATTATTTTTGTAGAAAATAAAAGTTTCATTACAGTTCGAAATTGCCTGTGTTTTTACTAATAAATATGTTAGAGGGCTTGTAAGGGTAGGTACATACAGATGTGTACTGTAAGTTATACTTGTAATTTGAGGTGAGGGGTAATGATTGATGTGTGAATGTGTGTGTTTTTGAGTAAAATAACACATAGTGAAAATGCATGAATGTTTAATGTTGTTCGATTAAAACATCACACATAACATCAGGGTAGGTATACATGTTACACATTTTGGACAAAGTAATTACGGACATAATTTAGTACATATACAGAAACACCAACATAACTTGATTTAAAAGTAACAGCAATATGGGGACACATAGATAGTGATTAAAATGCCACATTAGAACATAACAAATATACATGTAATGTGGGTTCAAATGTAGTTTTATTAGGTCTTTATTAAGGTAGACAATTGAGTTAATAGAAAACAATAATTGAATAACAAATAGATTAATTAATCAATTGTCAGATTAGTAGTTGAGAGGCAAGATTTGCAGGTCCATATATGTGAAGGGTATGCCAGCGTGCACGGACGTACGCTCACTCTCACGAGCGGTGACAAAAGCTGAGTTTTCCATTGAAAACAATAGGGACCCGTCCGTGCAAGCTGGCGTACGCTCAGATCTCCGCAAGAAGTCGTTGGGAAGACGGACGAAAGACGTCCGTAAACGGCGCCGTACGCTCAGTTGTACGCCAGTTGTCGGAGTGTAAGGGCTGGGCCGTCCGCGTACGTTGCCGTACGCTCATTTGTACGCCACTCCCCTTCTACGGTATTTCTGCCCGTACGTAAGCGGCTGATTTGTGGGTGGACCTAACCCTAACGGCCGCATACGGCTAGCGTGCGGTAATGGCGAACGTACGCACGTTTGGCCGCTCCGATCAGAATAAGGCCCTTTGTAACTATGCTCACCAGCAGCGGGTAACGTACAGGATGCCGGCCAGGGAGGAATCGGAGCTGGACGAGCTGTCCGAGGGAGTGACAGCCGGGGAGGTGTCCAGGGGCTCCGGCCTATGGGAGAGAACAGCGGAGCAGCACTACAGGTGACGGAATCGCTATGCCGTTGGGCAACTTGAGGGTGGGTTGGGGCAGGTCGCCGTTGATCTCCCGTCCCCAGCCTCCTCCTCCGCTTGTTCCCCTTCCTCGGTCAGGTCCTCCTGCAGCGGTAGAAGGCAGGAGGACTCCCTTGGCTGCCGATATCCTCCGGACCAAACTTTTGCTGTGCCCGGCCACCCTCAGCCTAAAGCAGCTGCTGATGCTTACAGGCCGGCCCCGGGAACAGTGCAGCGGGCACCGCTTGGTCCCGGTGATGCACTCCATGGTGAGGGTGGCTACAACCCGCTGCACAAGTGTCTCCCCTGCCAGGACCCATTATATTGAATTATTGGGCTGAAGAGGCACCCTCCAGTGGCCGGCGCCCTAGGCAGCTGCCTAAAGCTGCCTAGTGGTAGCTCCGGCCCTGTATATAGCGCCAGGGCCGGTGCAAGGCACCGGAGCGCCCCAGGCGAGTCGGGCTGGGGGGGCCCCGGTGCCGGGGGGGGGGGGGGGGTGGTACCTGGCGTTTGGCGCTGTCTATTTCAATCTGGCGGCGGAGGCAGCGGGGGTCCCTGCAGTCTATTAAAAATCACGAGCGCTATCCGCCGGGCTATGCGGAAGCGCTTCTAGTGTGAAAACACTGGCAGCACGCTGATTGGCTGCCAGAGTTTTCACACTAGAAGCGCTTCCGCATAGCGCTCGTGATTTTTAATAGACTGCAGGGACCCCCGCTGCCTCCGCCGCCAGCTTTAAATAGACAGCGCCGTAGCTAGGACAGGTACCCGGGCGGCATTTTCCGTCCTCCAGTGGCCGGCGCCCTAGGCAAATGCCTAGGTTTGCCTAGTGGTGGCGCCGGCCCTGTATAGCGCACACATATTCCGCAGCGCTTTACAGAGAATATTTGAACATTCACATCAGTCTCTGCCCCAGTGGCTCTTACGATCTATATACCCTACCACATGTACACACACACAGAGACATCATAGGGTTAAATTGTTGGGAGCCAATTAACTTAGCAGTATTTTTTTGGATTGTGGGAGGAAACCGAAGTACCCGGAGGAAACCCATGCAAGTACAGTGAGAATATACAATTCGAAACCATGACCTCAGTGCTGTGAGGCAATAATGCTAACCATTACACCCTCCATGCTTTGTTATGGGTAAAAATATGAACATAATGTGGTTACAATAATGACCAATTTGCAGTCAAGTTTTGGCGATAACATAAAACTTCCATGCGGGAATTCTAATTACTTTTATTATTAATTTATAGCACATTGTACAGATGTCTTCATCTTAATCAGAAGACAGTTGTGTAACTGAATTTAAGCATTCCTCGCTGTGGAGTGAAGGGTGTGTAAGGGTGATTTAAGATGTTTGCAATTCGTCAACTCGGGCTCTAAATGCATTTTAAGTATATTTAGAAATCATTGGCATATTTGAATCACATTGCCTCTATAGTTTATATAATTATTAAAATCAGTTTTATATTTTTTTAAGTTGGCAAGTGTACAGTAATACTCTGCAGTTTATATAACTGTAAAAAAAAAAGTCATAAAAGATGATTAATTAAGTGTAGGAGAAACGTCTCCATGAACAGATTGTTCTAGCTGTCTCTGAATTTATAATGCTTTTCTGCAGGCAATACATACAAAAGCTGGAGTAACATATATAATGATGAAGACAATTATATATGAATATTTATAGTAATTGCATTAATAGCAAAAAAAACTGATCTTGTGGCTTCTAAGGATCGCAGGCGGGGTTTAACATGTGATGTTGCAAAAAAAAGAATACGTACAACTAAATAATATGCATTAATATGCTCTTTTAAATCTAGTAACTTTTACAAGAACATCACAGGTGAAATGTAGTGGGGTGAGAGAATCAGAAAGTGATAGATTTGATAAGAACATTTTTTTAAAGAGGTTTTTTTTTTTTTTTTAAATGGAGATTTCTTACCAAATCTCTCACTTTCTGATTCTCTCACCCTATTACATTTCACCCCACATTTCAGTTTCTCTCCTAGGAACTAGACATTTTGATCCCCTGTGCCATAAAGAGCAATGCATCACATTACACCACAGAGTAGTGTCCCTTGCCCTTATTCAGATCTGATTGCAATACAAATTTGTTCTTAAAATGGGCAAAACCATGTGCACTGCAGGTGGGGCAGATGTAACATGTGCAGAGAGAGTTACATTTGGGTGAAGTATGTTCAAACTGAAATCTAAATTGCAGTGTAAAAATAATGCAGCCAGTATTTACCCTGCACAGAAATAAAATAACTGACACAAATCTAAATCTCCATAAACATGTTACATCTGCCCCACCTGCAGTGCACGTGGTTTTGCCCATTTTGAGAACAAATTTGTACTGCGATCAGATCTGAATAAGGGCCTTTATAGATATTACACTTCCCAGTAGTAGTGCCCCTTACACATTACAGCACACAATGGTAGTGCCACTTACATGTTTAGCTTAACATTAGTAATACCGCATGGTACTTGTCCCCATTACACATTATGCCATATTGTAGAAGTACCCCTTATACATTTAGTAGTGACCCCCCATCTCCATCCCTATATGCAGAACTCATTTGGTTTGTGAATCTATCCCTGAAAAATGATGCTGGCAAGGCTGCGGTGGAGGTCAGTGAGTTAGGCAGTGGGCACTGGAGAATAGACACTGCAGAAGATGGAGCGGGAGTACATCACAGCACACATGGAGTCATACCTGCTCCCTGCTTCAATGCATAGTAGTGGTACACTCAGCAGAGAACAAACCAGGTGGACTAATATTTATATTTCTGAGGGTAACAGGCAGTGAGGGAACTAAAGATCAGGATGGTGGCAGCTGTAGGCATCTGCGCATAAAAACTATGGGCATGCGCAGTAGTAAACAATCGGTCCCCAGAGCGAATGCGCGGGGGACCGATTGAATCAGAATACCCCCTAAGTATAAAACTGCTGAGGATACTGTATCTGAGTAAAGGTACAAGAGCTAATACAAAAATAGAGGGACCAGACATTACAGAAATAGAATGACATGTTGAGTAGGAACAATTCCACATCATTGAAGACAAGTATATTTTAGCTCTTGTATAAACCTGTAAATCACTGTCAGATACATAATATGTACTGTGCTTGTGTCATGTGCTGAAAGAGTAAATGAAAGAGTGTGAATTTATTAAGAGATGGCCTTATGCCCATTCACATCTTTGTTGGTAGTGTATCTATTACACCTCAGGTATTTATCTGATTATTAAAATTACATGTGCAAGAGAAAACCACTATTATGAAAACCACAATGTGACTCTGAGAAAGGGGAGGAATGAGTTGGCTGGAAACACCCAGGGTTAGAGCTACATGTTTGTGCCATTGCGCTTACATCTTGTCAAGTGGCTAATGGTCATATTATTCTGTATATTAATGTGCATAAATGGTAGCTGAGGATCAAATCATAATGTACCAGTGCAGAGGTATTTATCATGTCAATTTTAGGAGTACCTAATCACATATTTCTTATTAGGAGTACCTAATCACATATTTCTAAATAGGAAGAAAGAAGTATTACATACCATATGTCAAATTAGGCTTTCAGTCACATAAGGAAGGAGAGAAAAGAAAGGAGTTTCAGCTCTGTTACACAACTTCACATAGCCATGTTGCAGAGTGTACCCACACATTGCTTTTGATGATGAAATATACAACTATGTTTGTAGGACTCTCACAAGAAAATAACTGTAACATTTAATCATTTGGGATTCTAATGAAACTCAAGACCCCTCAGACTGTAATAAGAATTCATATACTTTTCTGACCACTCCTATGGCATGACATCTGTCAAGTCTTTGTATGGCTAGTTAACATTCTTCTCATGTTCACACCTTAAAGGCTCCCAAACATCATAGATGTGCAGTATTGGGCAATGTCCAGATTTACAGACTATTATCCAGTTTGGATAATCGTGAATATTAGGCATGTTTAAATATCCTGATTCCCTGATCCCAACCAAAAATGTCTATCCCATTGATCACACTTCAGCAATTTTAAGAAGATTAAGACTCCGCCTGATCCAGCGGCATAACTACAGAGTGGCAAAACTGGCACAGGGGTTCACAATGAAGGGGACTTCCTCTAAAACAGTCGCTAAATACTGCAAACAAAATATGTGATTTGTTTCACAACGGACACAGCACCTGGGACACAGCAGCACTCAGCTTCTCCTTCCTATATAAGCCTGCCTCCAGATGCTTGCAAACTCACCAATGCCAGTCTGGGGCAGGCTTATACAGGAAGGAGAAATGAAGCTGAGTGCAGCCACGGCTGTGAAACACAGCACTGCTGATTCAGTCTAGTGGCCCTAGACAAACCACAAACCTCAACATTTTAAATTATACCCCACCTCCCCCCATTGATACTGAATATAGACCCCAAAACCTCCATCAAACAGACAAGCTAATTCCCTGAAACACTTACTCTTACTCCGCAAGATAGCATCCGTTGTTGTCCCCATTACAGATGTCACTATGGATATAGATGTTAGCCTGCCTTAGATGAGTATTTTTAGCATTGGGTACTCTGCTCTGCAACCTGGAAAAGGCTGTTTGTGTGGGCGACAAGAGGGGGAATGAGTCTACTACTCTGGGAAGGGCCACATCTTAAAAAAGTAACTGGCTGACAGGGTGGCCTCACAGGTGCTTCGGCTTCCCAGGTATCTTCCTTGTAAAGTTTATGGAAAATCCGTCCCTGTATGTATGCCATGTTAACTGTATTACTTAATTATCTGGTTTAGCTTGAAGTGGAGATATTAATCTATTTACAAATCCGGGGGAAAAAAAGATATATATATATATATATATATATATATATATATATATATATATATATATATATATATATATATATATATGTGTGGAGTGATTTATCTGATTGTGTACAGTTTGGAACCAAAACATAGTTTGAATACCAGCCACAATTTGCAATACAGATTGCGCTGTCATACTCCTGAAATTCCCATTATTCAATGCATTAGATAATTTGTATTTACTAAATTGCTAGAATTGG
Organism: Crinia signifera; assembly: GCF_055691185.1. Classification (NCBI taxonomy): domain Eukaryota; kingdom Metazoa; phylum Chordata; class Amphibia; order Anura; family Myobatrachidae; genus Crinia; species Crinia signifera. The sequence continues at coordinate 176,930,443 of NC_139220.1, forward strand.
AATTCTGCAATAAAAAATAGATAACATTATGTAAAAACATACGATTATTAACCACAAGTAACTAAGAAGAATAAATGGAATTATACTTATATTTGCATATGCTCATCGAGATGCCATAAATAATATAACATTATACATTACAGGAAGTATCAGCTGTGATTAAATAGAAGTCAGAGTAAAATCCTAAAGAATATTCCTGCAACAAAGTATTATTCATATACGGCATTTTTAAACACAGACATCAGCATCCGTCAAAGACTGAAATTCTTCTAATTCCTACACAATCTCACCTTTGGATGCTTCAGCTGTAATGTTCACGTTCCAGTAGATTTTCAGCACCAAACACATTAAAACTGAATGTCTGGAAAGTTATTGTTTATTGTGTCCATGGCGATTGGTAAGAGTTCCCCCAGAATTCTTTATTATTAGTAATGTGATATAACTGACAAAATGTCTGATTTAGGGATATACTACACCTAGTTGCCAGGAAGAGGTAATTCCCAACTGGTAGCAAGTACTTTCTAATATAAGCAGATCCATATGCACCTCTGAACCACATAAAACATAAGTCATATATCACAATCAATTCTGGAAACAAAAAATTATATAATAAACTTATGAAAAACAGGTGCATAGTAAGCTTGACATCAACTTGTTATTCATTTTGAAAGATTGTCATTTTTCAGATCCACCTGAGACTTTTAAATTGGATTGAAAGAGATATTATAGATGTGAAATATTAGAAGCAGATCAAATCAAGACGATAGGGTGTTCCCTTATACCAATATTTATAAGCGTGTATTTCATTATCTTATCTTGATGTATCCATGTATTTGAGGTTCTACTATTCCTATGTCCTCGCCAAGCCCTTATCTGCAAATATTTTCACTGCAAAGGTCATTGTATGTTGTGAATTGTCTTTATTACAATGTAAAAATAGCTTTATTGCTGCCATACATATTACATTGGGTAGGTATAATGGACCAATTCACTATTCAACCCAGATGCTCCAATCCATTAACCAGATCCACATAATCCATATGCACTGATACCATGTTCTTTGAGATATCGCCTCATACCTTACTTTCTCTTTTCCAAACCAAGTTTAACATATATTTCCATTAAAATGCCAGGCCAACAATATAATCTGGTAGCAACTTTTACATGTTCGATTTCAAGGCAATTTAGAAGACCTGGGTTCTGCAATGTCCTCAGTGTAATGAGTAGCTGTCTGCTGCATGTCAGGTCCATGAAGTAAGTGCCTTCATTATTGAAGTAACACAATTCATTATTATAGTATTTATGTAATGGAGTGTGTACTATTTACAAAGAGGAAAAATGAATGCTAACTTTATGTAGCATCATAAGTATTATTTTTATTCTTCATTATTCTTTATTTATATAGCATCACACGAGGCAGCAGTCTAGTGTTAGTAGTATAAAATGTCACTCATAGTTACACACTGGGGGTTATTCTGGTTGATTCGCAGGCTGTGGGGGAGCACACACATTATTCGATGGTTGCTTACCATCAAATGATGTGGAAGGTTCACGCAGATCTAAGGTTACTCCGAGGTAACCTTAGATCTGAGTGGACATTTGGAAGGAAGTGGGCGGCCAGCTCACATCTAGTGATGTCAGCTGCTCGCCCCTGGCGCCCATGTCACCAGGCAATTTAGATGGGAACGCCTATAAAAAGCTGGGCTATCCGCCCCGCCCGCAGTCTTGGGTGCGTGCACCCAACGAACAGTCTGTTCACTGTGGCTACATGCACCCGGCATATGCACTTGTGCAGAAATGCGGCTGTGCATGCGCATAACATCGGTCCCTGTGCGAATGAGCAGCCGCTATGAATGAACCAGAATAAGGTCCACTATTTGTTGTTTTTTCAAGCAGATTTATATTCTATGTTTATACAATTTTAGCTACACTTTTTTTTTTACCTTTGCAATTCCTTTTATTTATTTTAATTCATCCTTTAAGTATATGTGCTATTTTAGTGATTATTAAAAAATAGAGCTGATTAATGTGGAATATTCTGCAAAATGAGAACAAAAGATTCATATTTCATGGGTTCAAGAAAATAAATGAAGAGTAATCAGACAGTAAATAAGAAATGAATGTGCAGCAGGGAGGAATAAGCAACAACTCAAGTTACCCAGACTCTGAAACCAATATGCTATGCCAATTTTAGAGTTTTGAGACTATATTCTTCATCATGTATATACAGTTTATTCATCTGATTACAATATTATCCCTTTAGAGCTGCAACTAAACCAGCACCAGATGCATTTCATCTACAGATTATCCTTGGTCATGTTTAAGTTTAATTAAACCAATGAGGTTGAATTGAAATCCCATTGTTATTCTCTGTAAATGTTACTATATATGATATAATATATATTAGATATACCGGGCAGCCTCTAACAAATTCCGGGAAGCTATCATTATTATTATTTTGTGTATCTTTTGACTAGGTGTCACAGTGGGCAGTTATACACTTGCTCTCTTCTGTAGTCATAACAGATGAGCGGCAATGGAACTTTAGTATCATCAATCGTCATGGACACATTACTGACAATTACAGTATAGGAAACATAGGAGGGTTGCATTAGTGCACACAAGAATGAGTGAAATCATTACCTAAACATTAGGAAGAGACATAATGCTAAATATTACTACAGGGACTTCCCAGCTAATTGAATCTGCCCCTCAGAGTTAGTCTTACTACTATACTAGAAGGAATATCCTGTATATACAGAACGTTTGATTATGGCTTTGGTGATTGTTACAATAGTAAGGTGCCCTAAGGCTACCTGTTGTACCTGTGCTCACTTATGGAGAGTGCCCCTGTCAGGGCTGTTATCTGAAATGACGGGGCCTAGAACTGGAAAATAGGCACAGCCACCTCCCCCATCCCCATAAGTAAGAAGGTAGAGAGCAACAGAAGGAATAGATGGGGACAGAGAGAAGGAATAGGGGGCAAATAGAGAGAGAGAGACCCCCCCTGGTTGTGGCCCTGGCCCCTGTAGTTAACTTGTAATAGTGGGATATGAGGGAACCAGGAGGGGCCTCCATGCATATGAACCCCAAAGATATAGCCAAATCCGGAAGAGTCTGTAATTCTAATTAGAAAGTTCTAGTTGGATCACCAGATAGCAATGTGTATAAGCTGATAGGCCGATGTAACAGTGTCCGAGTTTAGCTGCTGTGCGGGATGCTGGCTGAACTCTAACTTTTTTTAAAGGAGAAATCATTTCCTTCCGAGTTCATCCAGTGTCCCGCATGCCTTAGCAGCTTCTTTAATAATTATTGATGTGTCACCGTGTCTACACAATGAGTGCTATTTTCTCTTGTCTTGATAGATTCAAATTTTGTTTATTCTTAGTTTGGCTTTGATTACATAGATTTTTGAAATCCTCAAAAGTAATGTGGTAAAAGGATTCGGTACTTGTGTAGTTTCACGGCGGCAGCTCTATGCTAAGTTTGAACCCATCGTTATCAGCGTAGCCCCGGCAGCAGCGCTATGCTAGCGCTACGCTAAGTTTTTTATCAGCGTAGCTCAAAGGCTGCTTGTGTAGTTTCACGGCGGCAGCCCTGCGGTGACAGGTCATTGTGGCACTTGTAGTTCCACAGAGAAATAGACAGCCCGGCACCCCACTAACAAAGGGAGCGTCTAAAGTAGACACCCCGGCAAACCGCTAACAAACGCTAAAAGTACAGCGCCGGGAAAACCACTAACAAAGGGGTCGTCAAAATTTAGACGCTGTAGCGTCTGAATTTAGATGATAACAAAGGGTGCATCTAAATTTAGAGGCTCTAGCATCTAAATTTTGATGCTCAACAAACCGCTAACAAGGGTGCATATAAATGTATACGCTCTAGCGTCTAAATTTAGTTGGGTATAGGGGTACATAGGGGTGCAGCGTGCAAAACATTATTAAACCTGTTCGACAATGACACTTGTCCACGTAATAGCTGTCGACCTTGTTTATTCCACCATCCACACCAGCCCAAAGCATGGTCTGCAGCACGGGAACTCACTGAAAACCGTGGACAGCTCCACGCTATCACGCCGCCCTTCCAGGGGACCTAAGCCGCGTCTGTCCTAGCATCCCCCTGCGACCGCTAACATAACTATACGGCGCAGAGAGGGACTTCAGACTGTTGGCTCAAAATACATCGCAACGTGTGTGGTGTTGGTCACATTTCTGTTCTAAATTAATATATTAAAAATACCTCGAGAGGTTACTATTCACTTACCTGTTCTACAGTGCTCACCATAGGCAGTGAATTTAGACTGAATCTTTAAGTGACAACATCCAACTACTGTGATCTCTATGTAGCATAATTGTATCAATTACAAAGATATACAATAAAACTGTATAATACATATATCCTGCTAATTGAGCTGTAGTCCGTTGCAAGCTAACAAGTGCCCACTATCGCATCCAGGTAGCTGTACTTGGGCTGCTGAAATAAGAACGCATTTAAAACACAAAAAGACTATCTTGAAAATTGACACATATTATTCCTCAATTATTTCTGTAAAAACCTGAAGGAGAAAAATCAAGTGTCATTGAAATAACAATAATAGAGGGAATTGCTTTTGGAACTCGCACGTGCTTTTTAAAAAAAACACACTGTTTTCACTTGTGTCTATGTTATATGTTGTATGTCATATTTCGTGCTCTTCATTTTAATAAAAATAATAAAAGGTATATTTTATGACTCCATTCTCTATAAATGGTGCACCACCATAAGACAACCCTTTTTCTTTCTTTCTATCAAAGCATGGCGAGCGCAGTGAGGACGCGTTACACGTCCTCCAGACCTTTTCATACCCCCACTATCCATGTCGGCACGGAGTTGACATTATAAAGTGTGGCCAGCGCAGCGAGCCACTGAGCCCGAAGTGTGGCGAGCGTAGCGAGCCCCGCGAGGGGACGCAGATTACTTCACATATATTCCGCGTCCCCTCGCAGGGCTCGCTGCGCTTGCCACACTTTATAAAATCAACTCCACGCCAATGTGGATAGTGGGGGTATGAAAAGGTCGGGAGGACACGTAACGCGCCCCCTTGCAGGGCTCGCTGAGCTCACTACCCTTCGGGCTGGCATGGATGGTGGGGTGTCTTTCAGGAACACATTCACACCTGCCATATAAAGACGCTGTTTCTGACAGGGACGCTACTGTTGACTAACTACGATGCTAGAACAAGACACTGTTTCTGACAGGCACGCTAGTTCTGACTAACTACAATGACTACGCTAGTTGCGGGAACACTACGCCGATTCTGACAGGGACGCTACGCTAACTACGTACTGCCTACGCTGACTATGCTGGTCGCGGGTACACATCAAGCTACTTCTGACTGACTACGCTGACTAACTGGTCGCAGAACAAGACGCCGATTCTGAAAGGGATGCTACGCTAACTACGTAGCTGCTGCCGCCGTGAAACTACACAAGTACCAAGGATTCTATACTACTGCTTTTGGCAATAATAGGAAAAAAACTCCTGTGTTTTCCCTGACGCTCCCAGCAAACAACCCTTTACCAATCAACTTGCATACAACTGCGATAAAAAAAGTAGCAGGTGCCTAATCATCTTTGGGGCGAATGGGACCTGCTCTTAAGCACTTAACGGGACCTGCCACTCAGTGGACCATCAGGATCTGGTCATTTACAGCTGCATATTATCTATAAAGAAGGCCCTAGTCCTAGAGTAATCCACCTGCAAACTCTATTGGATAATTAAAGAGGGTTACAATTATTCATACATTATATTTATTGGATATCCATTTTATTGTATGAAACAGATATGAAACTGTTTAACTAAAAATAAATTGTCTTTTATATATATTAACCCTGATTCTGGTTGACTCAGTAAGCTGCGAAGCTCACAGCTTACCGAGACCCAGGGAGCCTGACCTGCCACCCCACCCAATCACCACCCCCTGCTGTCGCCATCATGTGGTGTTAGCCGCCTGCCCCTTGCACTCCTTGTCCCACCCACAATCCCATGGGAACGCCCAGCATTTTCATGGGGATGCCCATAAAACGATGGGGATGCCCATAAAACGCCGGGCGTTCCAATGGGCATGACCTGGGCCCGCCGCCCCATGCACCCCATCTACACTACTCCATGCGAATGGGTCAGCTACTATGCACGCTGCTGAGTCCGTTTGCCAACGAGAGCCTGCACATATGCATAAATCATTACGCGCATGCTCAGAAAAATAACATCTGTCCCCTGTGACAATGCGCGAGTGACTGATCAAATCAGAATAACCCCCTTTGTATGTTCAGCCAATGCTCATACTATCATATACTGTTGCTGAATAACTAATAAAAATTTGGGATACATATTACAATAAACATATAGATTTATCAAAAAAAATTTTTAAATATCATTAATTTATATTAAAAAATAAAAAAATAGATAAAACACAACAGAATGGCTCATTTCTAAATATCTAAATAACTGTATTTTAGTATAAAACCAATGCAGAGTTTAACGTCCGACAAATGGACTTTCATATAGACTGTAAGTGAGGGTGTGAAGTGTTACTGTTTTTGGCCCTAAAATGTTCTTACCTATGGGTATTTATACATCTTAATGAGATGGTCAGGAACAAACAATGTACTTATCTAGAAACAAATGATATAGAAATGACATCATCACATAATCATAGCCACGTTTTGGTATGTTTCCCTTTTATGTGTTTTTTATGCTGATTTAGTAATAAATGATATACAATACATACACTTAAATAAGTGATTGTTGGTGATTTGCTTGTTTGCAGTAAGGTTTCAGCTTTCTGAGTGTAATTTTGTATATATTTTCACATGATTCCTCTGTGAAATCCTTACATAAATCAATTTAATCTACAATGTTGATGTGGTATTGGAAAAGTGAGCATTGCTGCTCTTGATGTTTATTTTAAAACATCTTTGGGGAAAGCGGTAGACATCTCTATCTATTAGTTGGGCTATGTGCAAAAACAATCTGGAGTAGAGATGTGTATAGTGTGTTATAGCCATCACTATCTTGAGGATTTCATTTTCATTGTGTGACATGTACTAAACCTCTGAAGAAGTGTAATGTTACAGTATCAGGGATGATAATACAAAATGATGAATGAAGATTCACTTTCCAGTCATATAAGATCGTTTCACAGCTGTTTTATAGACTTTTGGATTGTTTCCTTCGCACTTGTCAGAAGCTGGAAAAATACTGTTGTAAAATACAGATCCTCTATCCACAAATAATGGATTGCTCTTATAAATGTAGGTTCAGACCATAGAATAAAGGTTAGGGTTAGGCTGCAGGTGCAGAGAAGGGTTTAGAGTTAGGCACTATGAAGGGAGGACTAGACACTAAGGAGGAACGTTTAAGGTTAGGCTGCAAGGTTGGCAGGGGCTAGGAAAGGTTTAGGGTTAGACACTATCAGTGGTGTAACTACAAATACAGTGCCCCCCCCGCCGGGAATTTTTTGAGCCCCCCCCTCCAGAAAAGTTAAAACTCCCCACTCCTTACCCCGTTGCCACTTGACGCAGCCTCTAACCCGGACACGCAGGTCTACTTCTCTGCGGTGACCGGTCCTGGCGCTCCTCATGGCTCAGCTCCTTCTATAATGGAAAATCTCGCAGACAAAATGTCCGCCGCCTTACAGCAGATTTTTTGGATGCTAGAGGAGGCCGCTGCATCCTCTAGCATCCAAGGGGGCGGACATATTGTCTGGGAGATTTTTCATTATAGCAGGAGCTGAGTGCTATAGCAAGTGCTTATCTGCAATTAATTTTAAATGTTAAATTTTTGTTTTTCATAATTTTCCACATAATATTTATGATACATATTACTTTAATTATATTAAATGTATGATTTTTATTATTCCAATTTGCCCCTTGCCTGATATATATGCTTACCACAGTTTTAACTCTTTCTGTACATTCTTTAAATATTGGGATTGACTTCCTATTATTTAAACTGCTGATTGGCCCAAGTACACTCATATCAAAATGCCATTTCCCAATATCTTGAAATTAACTCCATTTCAAGTATGGTGGATGCCTACATGGACCCAAGATGATGTGATGTTCACCAGAGGACCCTGGTAAGTATAGTTTCTTTCCACAGGTACCATATGGATTCTACAGGACAATGGGACTGAAGTATGTAGGCAAGTATCTGTATGTATGCGCTATGTATGAAATAAAGTTTTGTTTTTCATGTGTGTGTTTGCCTACTGGTTCTGATGTAGAACTAAGAGTCCAAGCAAGTTCATTAATGGGCCACATGCTGGGACTTGTGGTTCTCTAAGTCCCAGTATGTGGCCCAGGCTTGCTGGGACTCATAGTTCCACATCAGATTATGTTAATTTTACACAAACATCATCCCGGAGCTCACAGCACAGGGCCACCGGGGACAGCCCATATGCAGATAAACTCTGGAGGGGGGACCCCACTTCCCCAGGATCCCCGCCGTGATTTTTTAAATCAGTACAATCTCTTCGAGCCCGGGGCTGGTTATAGCTGTGTGTGTGTGTGTGGGGGGACCCAATGCGTTTTTTTTTAATTCATTATTTTTTGTATATTTTTATACACTGCACCCTGCATGTATCTGACTGGTCCCTGCAGGCTGCTGACTCATATTTGTATTTAGCGGCCGTATATACGGCGGAATATAGTGAATTTGTAAATCTGCCCTATTTACGATTCGTATTCTTAGTAGATTTCCCCCAAAGGGTTATATTTTACTTTTTAAACTGTTAAGTTTCTACCTTGAATTTTGTTTGCTGTTTAGAAGCACATACAATACTTCATTTTAGCTTTTTTTTTTAAATAAAATCAGCATGATCAGACTTTTAGGGTAATAATGTACATGAGACTAATAAAAATAAAATTTTTGGAGAAAATATAAAAGTTATAATTAAGTACACCAGCAGACCATGGGGGTCATTCTGGTTGACCCGCAAAGCTGCAGGGGGGCAAGGGAACTGGAATGAGGGCCCATATGTATAAATTGGCAGGTCTTCAAAGAAAAAAACACACACTGGGCAAATTTATAGGTATGGGCTTCGCTATCGCCTGCAGAGATAGACATTGCATGCACTGTCTATCCTGCAAAATCTCTAGGGTTTTCCTATAAACAATAGGCAAAACCTCGCTCAGCACACATGGCGGGTGCATTGCTTTTGTGCCACGATGTGTGCTGAGCGATCTGTGCTTAGTATGTCGCTCAGCACAGAGGCAGCATTACCCGTATGCACGGGGCTTTACACTCATGCGTAATCTCAACTGAGTCCGCAATCCTACAAATCACCACAGATATATATATATGTATATATCCAAGATGATGGTGTGTATGTAGATTACACACCGCACGGAACTCCAGGAAGTTGGTGATAACAAAAGTTTAATGCAACAGTTTCGGAGCGCTAAGCTCCTTCGTCAGGCAAATAGGTGTAACCTATTTGCCTGACGAAGGAGCTTAGCGCTCCGAAACTGTTGCATTAAACTTTTGTTATCACCAACTTCCTGGAGTGCCGTGCGGTGTGTAATCTACATACACACCATCATCTTGGATATTCTATTTCAGCAAAGGCACCCAGGCCCTTTGACCTCAGTGCAGCGAGTGCCGAATCGCCAAATCTGTATGTATATATATATATATATATATATATATATATATATATATATATATATATATATATGATATTTTCCATGGACATTGAGCATGTTCATTGTTACACTACTAAAGATTTTTTTTAAATAAGTAAACGCTTTCATTCTTAGTCAAAATTCTTTCACATGATGTAATATGTTTATTATGAGTTGTCGCCAATAATCACATTGCATGTACAATGGGTCCTGGCCCTTTCTGTAATGCAGCAATTACAGGGTGTGTCCCAACAGATGTGAGGGATGTCATGCTGCCCACTATATGCCAGCATCAGTTAGCCATGCTTCGTGCCTGGTGCCAGGCCGATTTAGAACAACTGCTTTTCCAGTTTTGGGGCTTCACAGAACATTTTTGGCAGCAATAGCTGCTTTGGATGAATTACATTTTAATTGTAGTAATTTACAAATCAGTTGAAAATGGGTGTTTATGAGTTATACTACATTTCTAAGCCAGTTTACACAAACATATTCATATTTACTGCCTATATGACTAAAAATAGAATTATTTTAGGTATTTATTTATTTTTACTTTTAATTTTAAGACCAGTAATACACCGAAATTCAAGGGTGAAGCAGTTCCACCCGGGGATTTCATAAAATACACGGGTCCTTTTTCTGTGTGAAGGGGTCAGTCCGGAGTCAGGATCTAAACTCCCAACAAATGACCAGGGTCGGAGACCCGGAGTTTATGATCTTGGTTGACCCTTTCTCACAGGCAATAAACCTGTGTAATAGAGCAAATCATTGTGTCTAAATTTGAGACCCACAGATTTGCTCTCCTGTGTGAAGGTGGTCTGACAGAAAGCAGCCGAATAACCCAGCGCTTCAAAAGCCAGGTAATTGCCGGGGTATTCGGCCACCGCTGTGTGAAAGCAGTATAAGTTGTTCATGACTCTTAACAGAAAACATGAGCATTTAGTAAATTAGCTCTTAACTGAGCACTGCTTTGCAAATCTGCTGTTCAACGTAACTTTGCACGATGAGGGCCACTTATGAATAGTTAAAGTGTGGACTTGAAATTTTTAGGGGTGCAAGTACACATAACTGCTATTTAACAAATTTCAAACACCAAGGTCTGCATCTAGTACTTAATACTGAGGGGTAATTTAAGATGGGAGTTCTATTGAAGATGCATTATTACAACCAATCAGATTTGACTTGTTATTTATTTAATACCTTCTAGAAGATAATAGAATCTGATTGGCTGCTATAAGCAACATCCTGTCTTTACTATAACTCCCATCTTATTAAATTTACTCCTAAGATATATTCACAAGATTAATCAGTTTTGAAAGTTATGGAAACTACACATGGAGCGATTTCAAGGCATTTTCTAAGTGATCTAAGGTGATCTAAGGTGGCCATACAAGGCAATTTATCTGAGGCTTAAAATTGTATCAGATTTCCCTTAAACTCTCCGGAAGTTTCCTTCAGATGTTGTACTTGAGTGTTTATTTCACATCAGATATATTGCATGCAACTTATTAACCCGTAACAAATCGCATGCAATTCGTCTTACAGCATACTGTACTACTGGGTGTTAGGTGGGCTGTACTACAGGGTATTAGGGGGGCTGGCCTAAATAGTGCTATTTAAAGTGCTATATAGTGCTATTTAAAGCTACGTAGAAGAGACTAGTAGCTACCCTACCTATGGGGCTGATTCAGTTGCATTCGGTCGGTCTGAAAATTTACAGTCCTACTGATTATCGGTCAGCCACACATGCACAGAAAGCCAGCAAAAACAAGGAGGGAGGGCCGCTGGCATCAGGGCCATCACAGCGCCGTAAATATGAACATGGAAAATATTGCAGCTTAGTAAATGTGCTGTATTCTTCGTATTTTCGTTTTTTTCTTTCACACACAGCATCAGCCGTACTGCTGGATTTGGGCGGTAATTCAGCTGAAAATACAACTGGAAAATACTTCAGACCAGTCAGATCGGTCATATCAGTCAGATCCATGCAGGCTTCTCTGTGTGACAAAATAGAAAAATAAATAATTAATTTTAAAAAACCAGCGTGGAGTTCCCCTCCCAACTATAACCAGGCCCGGGGGCTGGGGGGTGTCACTTGTGCATGACATTATCCAATAGGCCATTCTAAATCGTGAGCAGATCAGAACGGCAGGGGCATGCATTTATGTGTGCTCTGACTTGTTTGGGTTGATCAAGTGTAGGACCGTTCAAATTTACATAAAAAATATGTGGATTTTAAAGGCCACAGTAGAACAAACCACACTCACAGAAATGTGTGTGGTGATAAACCAGTGGTGGATTAAAACAGGGGCGATAGGGGCGGTCGCCCCGGGGCCCCCACACATCAGGGGCCCCCCCATTTGCCCATGCCCCCCTCGTGCCACGACCGCCTTACCCCTCCGCTTAGCAGGGACCCACACATCTTCTCTGCGGTGCGGTCCAGGCTCCCCCCTTGCCTACAGCTGCTTTGGAAATGGACTATCATAAAATGTCCGCCCCATACAGCAGACTGTTCTGTGAAACTGTCTGCTGTACGGGGACGGACATTTTGTGATGGACCATTTACATAGCAGAAGCAGGAGGGGAGCCGGGACCGCACAGAGAAGATCAGAGAGGGGTAAGCGGCACGAGGGAGGCATGGGCTGACTGGGGGAGGGTGGGTAGCTAGCTAATTGGGGGGGGGCGCGGCATCGTTGGCATGATCTGGGGGGACGTGCGGCATTGTCAGCATGATCTGGGGGGAGCGCACGACATCATCGGCATGATCTGTGGGGGCCACCACAATTTGTTGTCCAGGGCCCCCTCAGACCTTAATCCTGCCCTGTGATAAACACATAAAGGTATCTTTATAGTGTACTTGGACCTTCACCAGATTCAACCAGTGTTAGGAGAAGGTGGAAATGTACTTTTTCACCCACATGTACAAGAATAATATAGACATATAGAGGTTTCTTTTTGGATCATACCAAGACGAGGTTTTAAACACAACAAGGTATCTTTTTGCTTCAATTTCCAAAAAGGCCAGCATTCAATTCAATGTGATAATAAAAAACTTTTTTTTAAGTTTCAATACATTTAAAATCAAGTAGCACTCCATCTCTTCATCACATTACATTTTGTTATTCCATTAAACATTATACAAGGTTGACTTTTGTTTTTGTTTGACAATCAATCATTCCCTCACCGTTTATTTATTTAACCCTCCCTCGCCCATCTTTCTCTAGAATGGGGGTTCATTATTTAATGTTTCTTGTATATACCATGTTGTACCTACAAAATAATTTCTAAGAGCTACTTTTAAGGGCGGTGACACTGTTTTTATACAAGGTAGCCATACTTCAAAGACATTTTTTGCGTACTAATCTCGGATGGACTAGAGTCATAGAGGCCAGAGTAGTAGTAATACATTGAGTATTTTCCTATTAGCTGGTGTGAGTCTCTTTTGGTGTTATGGTGAATAGATTCCCCAGAATACCCATGTTTTGGAGATTACAAAATCTAGATGTACAGTAAGGTCTGTTTACTATATTAAAAACTTTTAATGGATACTTTAAAAAATATAAATAAAAAGAGATGAAGACCACCATAAAAGTTCCACAGAGAACAAGCAAGGTAAAAAGAAGATGACTGAAATTGAAAAAAGGACCTTGCAGATTAGTCCACCTTCAAATTTTATTGACAAGGGGTCCACAGCAGGTACCTTCGTTATTGTCCATAAAGAATTCAGGTAATCTATTAAGGTGCAACAATCCAGATAACTAACACATTTCGATTGAGAAATCATTTTCAAGCCTTCAATCATTTTTTCTGACCCTCTTAGAGAACACTCGATTACCATGCCCATATATCTGTCAAAGACTAATTATAGGGGATAAATACAGAATCCAGGTGCTCCGTATGCCAGGGGTCATAAGACCAACCCCAGCATCCCTATGGTACATATCCCACCAGCGACTCTTATGGCAGGCTAACCCTCTCCCCCTACCCCATACCCCCATAACCCTTCCTTGTAGCAGCCTAACGCTAACCCTCCTCCCCTGCCTGCCCGTAGCTTAACCTTAACCACCCGCACAGAGACTTCTAATCCAATTTAGAAGACAAGATCAAGAGTATGATCACTTTTGTGTGTAGTAAAAGTATATGTATGAGGCACAAAGCATTAACTGTACACAGGAAGTCTTGGCCAATGTGTGAATGTGTGCCAAGCTAATCATTCACCTATGCCAGGTGTTCCCATTCTTTTTTGATCACGGCACCCTGTAGTATCAGAATTTTTCCACAGCACCCCTAGTCCCCCAAAAATATATAAAATTAAGTAGATTGTGTTTATATGTGCTTCTTAGGTTCAGTTATGTGGTAAAGGTCAGGATTTGCTTCTGATTGTACACATATTTTATGATTGGTAGCCACCAGTACTTGGATTTGTCCATAAGTATTTGATCATAAATAATTTGAATTGATCCTGGACCACCAACCCGTGGCACCCCTGCAAGTGTCCTGAGGCACCCCAGGGAGCCACGGCACACAGTTTGGGAACCACTGATCTATGCATTGAAATACCTCAAGATAACTCATCTTTGATACAGGAAAAGGCCAGCAACATCTGCTATTTCTTGTAAAAAGAAGAAATCTGGGGTGCTCCTACACCTGGGGGTAATCTGCAGTTGGGGGTACCTAAAATAATATTGATAACGGCAGAAGAAGAATTCTCCCATTGCTGTGGAGATAAACCATGCTGCTTCACTTCAAGTACTGTCTGTAGCGTCTTCAGTGTCTCCTTGCGACAGCAATGCACTGAGAGCTAACCGCGCTTCCCTCAGACATCAGTGATCATCTGCTCCATGCTGACATGGGTGGAGGAAGCATCAGCATTTATCCTTAAGGTGTTAGTGGTAACCCCAGATACAGAATACAGCTAGCTTCCTGATACAGAGGAACCCAATTCCTGATGGGACACTACTCCTCCACTACTCCTTAATATAAGGACACGCATAAGGACATGCATACAGCTCACTTCCACTCCACTCGTGGGTACTGTGGCTATATTAAATTGAGGGAAGGGGAACTCATAAATCAAAAGCCCAATCAAGGAGTACGGGAGAGCAAAAAGTATGGGAACCGCTGGTCTAAGGACTACAAAACCTAATCCTGCAAAAGTCTAGACACTGATACACTTGAATAAATGAGTAATTTCCACCTGAAGGCCCTAAGTTTAAGAGTAATTAAAAAAAAGATAACAGTTGTGAATAATATGTTCTAAGTGTAGCTCCCACATTTAGTGCTGCATTGTGCACAGTATCTACTCAAAGCTTAAAATAAGAGTGAGGACTACCAACTCTCCCCGCTCCATTGTGGAACACTGCACCTGAACAAGGATACTATCTGACCAAATAATGGACATTTGAGATGCACACTCATGCACACCCACAATTACCCAGTTTTCATTTATTTCAGTTGTGTACTTTTCCAAATGGAATGTACTATATCTCATGAGCAAGAGCTTGCCTATCATCTTTATTCATATCTGCATATGTTGAACTACCACAAATATATTAAAGTTGAATTTCAGTGTGTATTTCTGGGTGATAACAGGAAGATGTGGGCATGTTGCATGTGTTTCCTGACACCAGTAGTCATATTTCTGCAGAAAATGTGCTCCTACATAAGGTTAGCGCAATGTACCATGGTGCGACTGATATGCACAGTGTAGATTAGCATTAAGGCAGGTGTGTGTCTCTTTTTCAAATCAATTGGCATGAAATTAGCATAAAGGTGCATTTGGCCACACAGAGAAAAGGTAATTGGGTAACTGGGCAATTGCAGCCAGTAACAGTGCTGCCAAATTGCAAAGAGAATTAGGTACTTATGTAGTATCTGGGCTTCCGATTTAGAAATCGGATCGGATCGCATCGCATCGTATCGCATCGCATGCGACCAAATCGTATGCGATGCGATGGTCAAGATTTTTCCATAGGATTCAATGTTAAAATGGTCTGAGTCCATTTTAACATAGAATTCAATGGGAAAAAGGGGTCCTTTTCCTTTCCCCACTATCCAAGTGGGCATGGAGTTGGATATAAACCTGTGGCGAGCGTAGCGAGCCACCGAGCCCGAAGCGTGGCGAGCGTAGCGAGCCCCGCGAGGGGACACAGAATACTTTTTAAGAAATATGGGTCCCCTCGCGGGGCTCGCTTCGCTCGCCACGCTTCGGGCTCGGTGGCTCGCTGCGCTCGCCACGCTATATAAAATCAACTCTATGCCCACTTGGATAGTGGGGAAATGAACAGGACCTTCTTAACATTGAATCCTATGCAAAATCGCATCGAATCGCATCGCATCGAATCGCATCGCATCTGATTGTATGCCTTAAGGTAAGGCATACAATCACAAAATCGGCAGCCCAGATACTACATAAGTACCGAGAATTACTTTAAAAGCTGTAGTTCCCCCCAGACATGAAATCATGACATCACAGGTTTAAGGGGTGGTGCTACAATGCTGTTGGAAGCCTCGTAGCAACATTTTGATAAGTGCCCAAAGGTCTTTGAATAGAGATACTGTCCCTTTGCCGTCCCACTGAGTGGATTTTAATTTTGAAGCTCACTGTATAGAACTTTCTGTATCTGAGATCTCTATCTGTATCTGCATATTCCTTATTTCACACAAATCCAATCAACAGTACGGTTAGGACAATGAGGTTTGCATGTAATTCAATATAATATAAATTGTCACAACATTAGCATGCAAAGGGAGGTTTCATTGTGCTTTTCACTTCACATTTGTATATGGACTCATTAATTTTACTTGCCATTAAGCAAATAAATCTCACAGTGTGACCTCTAACAATAAATATAGACCATCTGCTATAAAGAAAAACCTCTACATACTATAATCATCAATGTAATACACATAATTTCCTAATAGATGGTAAAAAAAGTAGTGATCATACTCACTATGGGAGAAGTGCTGAAGGAATTCAAGTTGAAAAATGCAAGAAAAAAATATTTAAATAATACAGAGTTTTTTGGTTCTAATGATCTTGCTTTTTTTTCACTTAGTGCATTAAATTAATTTGTTCCAGATAATACATCATGAAAAGAGTATCTTTGTACACCCAAGTGAATACTTATTAATTGACTTTTTGTCAAACTGGATCCTGCAGCAATGTGCTTTTCCTTTCAGCGAGTGAGGTGTAGTGCAAGTTATAGTGCAGCTGTGCTAAATAAATCACAGGCCAGGAATCTCTACAGACTGGGCTGGGAGTGACCTCATAGGTATGTCCAGTCTGATTAGCAATATCCTATAACTTAGTTTATGCAGAGCTGCCATTTTCTAAATAAATTATTTTTTTCCACAAATATATAAAATTTCATTGCACGACATGCTAATCTACTGTCAGTGCGACATTCTGTTTAATGTACAATTATCATTTATCATATTCCTCTGAAACATGCACAATGTAGGAAACAATAAAGTTGGAGAAACATTGTCATTCTGTTGCTGATATCAAACAACCAGTGATGTTGGTAAGAACAGGTGACCAGACCAACAGTGAGAGTGATAATGAGAGCAAGCAAAAATGTTTTTCTGGTTTGCTAAAAAAATTATAGGACTGAAGCTTATTTTTAAAAATCCATGAAGAACGAACAAGGTGGAGGACCTCTCCAGGATTATGGGAAAGGTCTACTTCTTCCTCGCACTGGGCCTGACTCAGAAGTGTACTCTAACCTGATATTTTTCACATTTGTACGATTATCAAAGGTCTGTGCATGTGCCTCTATGTGTGCACAGTTACTGCGTACAAATTGGTTATGGTATAAAGGGTCGATAGTCAATAGGTTGAGACCAAAATGTCAACATGGAAATGGTCTACACGTGAAAAGTTTGACATGAGTTTTTCATGTTTTTGTATCGATTTGTACATTTTATAATGGGAACTCCGAATTAGTGTACCGCATCCACCGTCGCTTCAGGCAGTGGGTTCCCAACCTGAGTCCATGTGCATGGTAAAATATGAAAAAGTCAACCTTGGCTATCAACCTTTTCTACCTATTGACCTGAAATTGTCCAAATATGAGCTGTGAATGCATTTGCATACATCTCAAAGCTAGGTATGGTTACAAGAACAGTCTGCCTGCAGTTGCACACTTCATCAGGTAATGATTTGTAGGATTTATAGTGCTCAGACATCTGAGAATATCATTGGTTCCACCTCAAAGAGAGGAACTCTCCTACCAAATCAAAACAAGATCCCAGTAAAAGAATACTTATAAAGGATTGCTCTTCGCTGCCAGGGTCAAGAGAAAGCAATTGAGGATGTTTTACACAGGCATTATGGATAATTACAGCAATAGGAAGCTCTACAATTGTTAGTTCAAAGTTTCATACAATCAGTAAACAGATGTTTTTCTCTATATTCTTGATCCAGAGTTACACAAAAGTGGTCGCAAATGTGGTTAGTTTCTGTGTTCAGAAACAATTGCAGATTTCCTACTATATTCATAGCCTCCACTTGTATGCAATGCTTCATATACTGGTCATCATCTGCACAGCCCTATCCTAGGGTGGGAGAAATATTTTCCACCATATGTTTGGAACCAGAAACAGTCCAAGAGCCTGGTTCTGGATCTTAGAATACATGGGGACCTAACACAATTTTTCCCTATTTATTAGAATCAGGGCCTGCTCAAAGAACTCAGGGCTGGGTATGCTTTTGGGGGAAACGGTCCTTTTCTTTAAATACACTGCTTAGGTGATAATACAGAAAATCAACTAATCAATAAATCTATGCTTTTATTATATTCTGTTTTCCTGACTGCAGCTATTATTGCTGCAGATGACTTTAGCTTGTTTCACACTGTACTATTCACTGCGTATGAGGCCTTCCCTTTGCGCTAAACAGTTATAATATGTTAGAAGCAGCAGCCATTTTGTTAGGCATGACTTGCATAATAATATTATCAAAATGGCTGATCATTCAGAACAGTGCTGTAAAAGTGATTTCTTATAAAGAATTGTTTTTGGTTTTAGAAGCTTAAGAATGTGATGTTGACAGTATAATGTAGCAAGGACAGGAAGCTAGTCTCCACAAACTGAATAAGATGGGAACAAGGCCACACATGCGTAGACCCACAAGGCCACTGAAGTTGGGTGTTGGGTTAATTATGACATCATGATTGAAAGCAGAGCTTTCCAATAAGACTCAATGCTTATGAGTGAGTAATTAATTAATTAATGTGATAAAGGTTTAAATATCAGAGTGATAGAAGGAGGAAAAAGGCAGTTGAGGAAGAACCAGCAAGCACGGGGGGGCTGGAGGTAAGTATCAAGGAGGTTTAATCATGGCTGATCACTGTCCTTGAAAGGTGTCCATTTTGATTTGATATAGAATTACTGTTTAAGTATTGGCTAATCAATTTTATGTTTCTTGTGTTAGTCTGCATTTGCAAATACCTGTAAATGAAGCTATTCTTTAAGTAAAGCATTGTCATACCTTTTATAACAAGGTTGTGTGGGTGTGCAATCATTTCAGCGTTGCCGTTATATTTAAAGGTAATAAAGTAAATAAATTTGGTTTGGGTTATTTATCATATCTAATCTTATCAGATAAATATCTGCTTTATCATAGGGGATTGTATATTTGAAAAGTGCAATTTGATCCAAGTTTTATCAATTCACGGGTGTGTTTGCAGAAACAATTCTAGGTAAATTCCTGTGTTTCAGCATTGTCTATGGATAGTATATCTGAGTTTGACTGATGGTGTATTTGCTTGTACAGTATACAACAGAGTTTTGTACTTCTATTTGAGCAATACTTCTTTTTTTTTTTTTTTTTTATTTCTGTGTTTATATAAATGCCCCAATACTCCTGTGTTTGCCATCTTGGGCAAACATGGAGCTTAGTAAATTTACATCCAGTTGTCTGAGGACGTATCTTTATACTGTAAATAATATTCATGATATTTACTATATATATATATATATATATATATATATATATATATATATATATATATATATACTGTATAAGCACTTTTAAAACATTCAGTCAGGAAGGCAGGGAATAGGGTCTGTATTCAGGAGCACTGAATATGTTAAGATGAATTCATGCAGAAAAGGCAATAATCTTGTAGCCATCAGTACACTGTGCCCATGGTCTGTAGGAGCAGAACATTTATCATGTACTTCAGGGTAGGTCAGTTCCCGTAACATAAACATCCACTGTTGAAAAGAAATGTTTATACTGATTTTCAAGTTGTTTTTAAATAACTAAATTGATGTTGTAAAGTAGACATGATTAAAGTAAAAACCTCCTTGCAAATTTCTACAGCAATAAAATAAAGTTAATTATCTTTGTAGGTGGGCCAAATGGTCAATTTGTTCAACTGCACTAATGAGGTCAACTGAGACCAGCTAATAGGTTTAAGACTTTAACCTTAGGGCCTGCTAAATGTCCTTTAAGGCTGATAGTCCAGACTATAATGTATTCCAATGGACATGTATACAGTACACATATTTTAAGTCATGCGATCTGTTGGCTTTGCAGCATTTGTACGCACTTCCGTTTCCTACTTAGGGCACATTGCACAGAGGCTGTGAAGACAACCATTCTCTGCTCAATTAAATGCAATGACATTTTAGTCTACTAACACCGCTTTACAGAGATTAAAAACCTCTCTTCAATTGTTTGTGTCATTTTATACTTTATTTGTAAATTCACATGCAACATGTATAAAGCGTAATTGACAGCATAGTCTGGGTCTAGGTAAGACTGGAAGAAGATAGATCAGAAAATAATACCTACATGCAAGAATTTACAGCCATTTAAGGAACACGACTCTTTTGGGGACCAATTTTGAAATTCCGTTCATCCCTAAAGTCTAAAAGCTACAATAAGTACAGACCTGTTCTGTTCTTTTTTTCTTTTTTGCCAGCTAGTACAGTTCAGTAACATCATGCTTTATATGTTTGCTAAATATCCGTACCATTTATATCCCGATTGTGAATAATATCTGCTTTATTTGGACTTTTTTCTATAATGTTTTCAGTTCTTATTTTTATTGAAATGGTTAATCACCAGTCAGCAAACATGCACCTGGAACTCTCCTCAGAGGTGAACCACCCATTGTACGTCAATCTCCCAGTAGGATGTAGAGTTTTTGCTTTTACTGTATAAAACTATTATTCCTAAGGTATCATTGGGAAGAGAGCGCCATGGAGCAGCAGGTGCTGGTGCATTATATGTATACTTTGGGTGTATACTGCACAGCATGCAGCTAGTTTTTGCAGGTATTTATGACATTGACCTTAATGTTCCTACAATGTGCTTTATTACAACAGTACAGCTGAAAGATATGGCTGCTTAAAAGTATAGGATTGTAGCAATCTCTGGTATACTATATCTGAACTGTCATGAAGCTGAAATCCATCTGCATGCAAATCCATGCTGTACTTGGGAATGAACACTTCCAATCCACTTAACTCCTATCATTGGATTGGTACAAATTTATGTCAATGACGAGTATTGTATCTTAAGGTGCCCATACACGCTGCAATAAGCAACGTGCAATGCGACGCAAGCTCCTGCGGGTGAGGCATCACATCGCACAGTACAAAAAGTATGCGTTGCACATACTTTTTGTACTGCCCGCGGATCGCAACGCATGCAAATCGCATGCAAAACGAATGTGTTGCAATGCGATCCACCCGATAACGCATTGCACTGCTGGCTGTTATCGTAATGTGTATGGGCACCTTTACAATATGTGTTCTCTTAAAACTCACCTTCTGCGAGATAAAGCCTGAACACATCCGGTATGCACTATGGGCTACTGTATGTGCATATACATTTCCACATTCAGATATGAGTCTTACTGAAACATGCAGCTCAAAATATATCTCTACTAAATATTCCATTAGACAACCTCCTGCTGAAGCCGCATTAATAGAACCATGATTGTGCAGCTATATCGACATTTGGGAGATTGGCATTTCTCTCCTGGAGCCTAATGACAGCGAGCAAGTCATCGTGAATTCACAGCAGCTTTGCCTTTCATGTATTTGCTCGATTTTAAATTTGCTTTAATTTTAGTATACAGCAAGTTGGAGCAATGCACTGTCCTGGATAAATAAATATAATTATAATATTATATAACAGGCATGTACAGTATACTTTATAGATAGCTCTGATTTGGAAAGTTTGAGCTGAATCCAGAACAAATGACTGGCTTTGTTTTTATTTGGAATAGAACAATTAAAGATAATTAAAGTTATGCTCCTAATTAAACCCTGTTTTCATATTTTCTCGTGATCAAAGAGGGCTGTTAATAGGAGGCTGATTTTCTTTGGAAGGTAGCATATTACTGAAATGTATTAATATACAATAATAACAACATATTTCTTCCATTAAGAATTATGGAATGTGATAGATGTGGATAAAAAATGTTTTTAAAGAAATAAAAGTGTGTGTGTGTGTGTGTGTGTGTGGGGGGGGGGCATCTTACAAGTGACCGCCAAGGGATAAAATGAATGCCTAATTTATTCCATGCATGTTAGCTATCACCTCTCCCAATGTACTGTCTGGGGTAAGGTTCTTAAGGTGACTGCCAGATGGCTGTGCCGATGTAACTTACTGATGGAACCATTACTTTATGTACATTGTGCTACAGCATCCACTGAACAGCCTAAAGCCAAAGTCTCCCTCCAACACCACAAGCATTAGATCCTACATGCCAGTTGTATACCCTTTGTTACATGCACATAGGCAGTATGAGTGGAATCCCTAAACACCTATGCATGTGTGTTTAGCAGCATTACAAGGGGAGTTACATATGTATTAGGACACCCGGTACCTTTAATCAGGCCCTGCTTACTTATTAACTAATTGTCTGAAACATTAAATTAACCATAGGTTAATTCTGAGGGGACAATTGTGTAGCCTTGACTCCAGACCAACGAGCTGCCTTCACCAATCAACTTCAACTATTAGAACATAAACACTAGAAAAAGCTTCACAAAAAGTCTGGCAAGAACACCCGTGCCGGACTCGGATAGCGAAGTTCGGGGGTAGGGGGGGGGGGGGGAGCGGTTCCACTCACCCCTAATTACAGGTAATAGCAGGGTCATACTGAAGCAGGAACCAACATGGTTTCTGCAATAGTGCACTGCTATATAATCAGGGGGGAAAGGGGGCATGATGTTATAGTGAAGAGATACCTGTATATGAAAAGCAGTCAGTAACCGAACAGATGGTAACAATAGATTTGTAATAAAGTTTGCATACAGTTCTGCAAAATGAGTGAGGACAGATTGCAGGTGTAGTTCATATAACACACTATGAGTTAACAGGTGAAGTTGCATGAGGGAGGAGTACCAGCATGCAGGAAGTAGTTGGTTTTATATGACATTAGAGAGTATGCCAAAATCAAGTCCAAGTCCTGTTCAAACTCCAGTTACAACTCTTCATGATTTAAATGACGTGCTTAACATTCAGGCTGTAAATTGGCAACCAAGTATGTATGTACTGTAGGTCTTTAAAATGATGAACTTAGGTAGGAGACACTGAGTCAGCTGATATGTGGGGAGGCAGTGTTTGTTCAGTTTGTTCAGCCAGCTAATTAACAGAAGGGATGTTGCAGGAAGACAGGATTTCATTTGCAAATATAATGTACAGTACTTTCAAAATAGACTTGCTTGAAGTGTGAAAAGTGGATCCAGGCAGTAATGGAACATTGAATATGTAAGATCGTTTTACCTGTGGAAAGAGGTAATATGGAGTTCAAACTTCAGTTACAACTCTACAGTAGTTGCGCAGATGAGAAACAAATTGACTGTCATAGGAAAGGATAGGGCATTCTGTGAATTTGAACTGTTGGTTTAAAATTTTGTTGTTTTTAGCTATATTGCTTCTTGGTATTAATGGCTGCTGCACTTGGTGCCCATACCTCCCGTCCCTGCAGGTCTCCTGCGCCGACCCATTACCACTCTGAACTGGCTGATGGTGCTGTGGCAGGTCCCTCTCTCCCGGACCTCTGGCATTTCGGCAACTGCCAGGTCCACCGTTGTTTCCCTAGCCTGAGCTCCCATGGCCCTGGCCTACACTACTGCAGCGTCTTGTTCTCTGGCTTGCCTGGGGGCAGGGGGGAGGCACAGGTGGACAGTGGGTCACAGCACTTGTAGGAGTTGTTCCAGCCACTCTGCTGAATATGGCACTCAGTGTGGAGGCTGCTCAGTGGGTGGTGGGCACCGGATGATTATTAGCAGACCTACTAGTGCTGCATTTATGAGGAGCTCTGATGTGCAGGGGCTAGTGCAGGATGCTTCTATGGAGGTGCTGGATGAGTGGTGGATGAGTGGGACAGCGGTCTCACGGCCATCTGCAATCAATAGTAGCACAGTAGGTGAGGTGCGTTCTGCTGGGTGCCCAAGGTGGCATGTTTCCGGGTTGTGGCTGTCCCTCTGGTGTCTGAGGGTGCCAAGGGAGCTGCTGCTTCTTTTGACCCTGCGGTTTGGTCTACGGCGCTATTGGCTATGGGTACAGTGCTGCCCTCGTTGGTCCCACTAATACTTGTTGGGTATTAGTGGGTCGGACCATTGTGGCCAAGGCATGCGATTGATAAACGCTGGGCCTGTTCCAGGTGCTGATCAGCTTATGCAGGTTCTACATGGCATTAGTGTGGCAGTGGCCCAGCTATGTGGTGGTGCGTCACACCCGGAATTGTCTTTCTCCGACCGGCAGCCGAGTAATGAGTTGCCTGGGGCAGGATTCTTACTCATTTTCAGATGACGGTATTGATGAGGCTCTGGTGGATCAGGCATCTGGCGGTGATGATCTGTCATCTGCAGGGGCAGGTAAGTCCAAGGGTGGTATCGGACTGGAGGCTTTTTGGTCCTATGAAAATTGGTTAGCAGGCATTTGCGTGTTTGCAGCATGTTATTTGGAGGATCGGCCAGGTGAACAAATCAATATTATCCATTACATACTGTACACATGATCCATGTCATGCAGCACAAATATGGATTGATGGATTTCCGATGAACAATTCCACTGTAAACAGGCCTGCATGTGATGGATTTTGGCTGCAAGTATGTGGAGGTTACATAGAAACATAGAAACATAGAATTTGACGGCAGATAAGAACCATTTGGCCCATCTAGTCTGCCCCTTTTTTTTCCCTTCAGGTAAACTCAACCCTTTTTAATCCTTATTTCTTTGTAAGGTTTGGATGGAAGTTACTAGGGTGCAGTGAGAAGAAGGGAAAGTTGCGCAAGTGGTCCCTGAGAATATGTGGCCTACTCACAGGGGTTCTCATGCCCAGGGTGAGGATACAATGCCACACCGGTTTTCATGTCCTGGTCGCACCCAGGTGATGGCTTCAGGTAAGGGCAAATGCTTTGCCTTTAATAGCGCCTTGTGCTAGCTGGGCCAGTGGTGTCAGTTTTGGCACCAATATTTGCAATGTGGGGGATCACATCCCGCGGTGAACTGTTTTCGAAATGGGCTTTCAAACCCAAGAGTGGGATTTGCTTGAACCATTAAGCCAGCAGCTGGGGCTCCAGCTATGGGCTCCCACCCAGATCCATGTTGACTATGCAAAAATAGTTAGGTTGGTATCACGACCGGGAGTCTGCAAATTTCCTTTACAGGGTTTTTGTTTTGGTTTCAGCTTGCCTATTCGGCGTGTGATAAGTGTGTCTGCTCATAGGAACATGCTGTATGCTTGTTCTTTTCCTGATGTGTAGTGTATCAAGGTCAACAAGGAGATCCAGTTAGGTAACATGATGGGGCCCTTTTCGCAGCTCCTATTGGATAATTTAATTATTTCTCCAATAGCCATTGTTCAAATAAAAGCACCGGGCAAGTATTGGCTGATACAGCATTTGTCTTATCCATCAGAGTCGTCGGTAAACTGTGTCATTCCACTTGAGCACTGTTCTGTGGTTTATCATTTGTTTGATGATGCTCTCCACTTATTTCAGTCATATAGTCTTAGAGCCCTCAAGATTGATGTTGAGTCAGCCTTCCACTTGCTTCCACTTGTTTGCCTATGATTTGTATCCTGTGCCGTCTTTGAAAAGTTGAGCACCTTTCTGTATTGGTGTGTGGAGTTTTGGTACTTGTTTCCTAGCACGGCGCCACCGATTTTGATTGTATTGATTGGGTCGGAAAAATCGCGTCCATCGCATGCCAACCAAATCGCATGCAATGCGACCGACGCGACCGACCCGATTTTTACATTGGAATCAATGTAAAATGGTCCCTGAGACCTAATTTTACATTGATTTCAATGTAAAAAGCCCCAAAACCCCCCATTTTAATAGCAAACCCCCCCTGATGGTTGAAATGGCCCCCCCATTGTTAACGCCACCCCACTATTGACGCCAACCCGAAGCGTGGCGAGCGCAGCGGTACGCGTCCTCTGACCTTTTCATACCCCCACTATCCACGTCGGCGTGGAGTTGATTTTATATAGTGTGGCGAGCGCAGCCAGCCACCGAGCCCGAAGCGTGGCGAGCGGACGTGCATAACTTCACAGGTATACGCGTCCCCTCGCGGGGTGCGCTGCGCTCGCCACGCTTTTGGCTCCGTGGTGAGCGGGGCTCGCCAAACTATATAGAATCAACTCCACGCCGACGTGGATAGTTCGGGTATGAAAAGGTCAGAGGATGCGAACCGCCGCCCTTCGCGGGCTCGCTGCGCTCGCCACGTTTGGGGTTGGCGTCAATAGTAGGGTGGCGTTAACAATGGGGGGACTTTAACCATACTTTCTAACCCTATACAATGAGAAATGGGCCATATTGGCCCATTTCCCATTGTTCCCTATGTAAAATCAGGTTGATCAACCCGATTTTAACTTTAAAAAGTAATTTAACATTATTCTCTATGGCAAAATCGGGTTGATCGCGTCGGTTGCGTCGCGGCCCATTGTAATGGCCCGCGATGGACCCGATCAACGCGATTTTGTCTTTCACCGGCAAATACACTGGTGATTGACATAAAATCGTGTCCATTGGGTTGATCGCATGCCTTAAGTACCTTACACTTAGGGCATGCAATCAACCCGACAGGCGCCATGCTAGGAAACAAGTACCGGAGTTTTTTTGCAGAGGGCATGGTTTGGTGCATTATCTGGATGATTTCCTATGTGCATTTTTCTCTCACTTTGGGGTTCCAATTGTCAAGGACAAGACAGAGGGTCCCATTTCTTGCTTATCTTTTCTGAGAATACAGATCGACACTGTGCAAGGTTCCTGTTGCCTGCTGCAGGATAAGGTAACTAAGTTGTGTGATATGATTTCACAGTGCGTAAGGTGACCTTGTGCCAGGCTAAGTCTTTTCTGGGTCTTCTGATATTTGCTTGCAAAGTCATCCCCATGGGTAGGCTTTTTTTGCAACAGCATGTGTCTGTAGTCCCCATAACTTGATTCAGTTGTCCTCGGAGATAAAAAGGGACCTGTCAGTATAGTTACTTTTCTCAAGGATTTTAACAGGGTTTGCATCTGTCTAGCTCCTACGGTTGAGTTTGTGTTTGCAGTTATTTACCAATGCAGCTGAGTCATCAGATTTAGTTTTTTTTTACCTTAATGGCTCTTGGTGCGCTGTGCAGTGGCTATGGGTCTGGTTTGAATTGGGTTTGAATAGGGACCTATTGCTCTTAGAACTTTTCCCCATCATGGCGGCCATGGAGATTTGTGGTTCCCATCTTTGCAACAGCATATAGTTTCATTGCGATAATCTGGGTGTCGTGCATGTGATTAACACTCAGCATGCTAATTCGCTGATGTGTTTGCATTGCAACATCATGTTTTGCATGAAACATGTTCCAGGGATCGATAACAGCAACATGTTATCTAGGTGTCAGTGGGAGATTTCCAGACTCTTGCTCCTTGCGCTGCTGTTGATGGGATGCCCTACCCCTCTTATGTTTGGCAGGTTATCGATACAGTTGGGAGAGGGTAGCAGAAATTCCATTGCCCCAAGTACCCTTAGGGCATATAGGCAAGCTTTTTCAGAGTGGGAAGCTTTTTCCCATGAACAAGAGCATGCTGGTAGGAGCAGGCATCACATTATGCTTTCCTTTATTTGGCAGCTCTGTGTCTCCGGTTGTTTGAGGGCTATAGCTGTGCAATACCTAGTGGGCATTTCTTTTTGATCTAAGTCATGATCTAAATTATTGGAAGTTTGCCGGTTATAAACATTACATCAGGCCAGAACTTCTTTGTTGAATATTTCTTCTGTTTCAAGTTGACTTTGTTATATAATTAAGATTTTTAAGGGTGTCATGTCTTCAGTGTTTGTCGTCTTTGGTATGGTCCTGTCTCCAATGTCCACCCTACTCAGGCCGAGCACTCACTGTTTTTGGGAGCGGGGGTCTGGACTCATTTTATGGCCTCTGTTGATGCACCATTTTTTGAAGTCTCTGGAGGAGTTAGATGGATAGGTGTCAGAATGATGTCTTGGTTTGACTTGAAGGCTATGCTTTTGAAGAATGTAATGTGTTATGGAGTGCCTAAGACATTGGTTATCCATCTAGGTAGTAATGACCTTGGTAAAGGGTCATCTCTGGAGTTATAGTTTATGATTTTATGTCACTTGGCGCTTATTCGTAAAGCAGGGCCTGAGTGCTGTTTAGTGTGCTCCTTTATTGTTCCCAGATTGTGTTGTTGCGGAGTGTCTGATTGTAGGGCTATAGATGAAGCTAGAAAGAAGCTTAATTCTGCTATGGAATTAAGTGGGTTTTGATGAAAGGCGGTGCAGTAGTTTCATATGAGCGCATATGTTTTGATTATTATTATCTCTTTAGATCAGATGGCATGCTTTTAAATAGGGATAGTATGTATGTTTTTCTGGAAGATATTTTTCTGGTTTAGTCTTTGTTTAGGTAGGTTTATGGTAGCAGGGTGAAGTTTTTGGGAACATAGACTTCGCCTTTGGCAGGAAAGAACGGAATTTTAGCTATATGTGCTAAGTTATGGTTAGTTATTGAGTATTTTCAGTGTTTGGGTTTGCTCACTATTGTTGACTGTGTAAAGATGCTCGACCACCAAAACGGGGCAGTGACATCACCCGGATGGGTGGGTAGTAATGTCTGAAAGTGGAGTGGATACCTTTTGTTTTGGTTAGTGTATTTGGTGTTGGCATTATGCAGTTTGTAGATTTGGGTTGGGAGTGTTGTCATTCTTTCTGGCCACCATTTTTACTACCAATAATTTTCTGGCAAATCTAAGTCTCTGTGTCTTCCTTTTAGATAAGTTTATGTGAATATGTTGATGATGTAATGATTGAGGTCATGTATTAGCCAATAGGATGTTAAGTAGTAGTTTATAGGACCCAAGAAAACGTCTGCATGTGAAGAATGGTAGAAGAGTTTCCATAATACATCAAAAGCTGTTTGCATGAAATGAGCAGCTCTTAACAAATAAAATAACTGTGTCATATAAATGTTATTTTCCTTACTTTATGCTCATATTAAATAATTAATTCGTAAACTACTAAGAAATGACATGCAGTATGCGTGGAATGTGGACATGTTTATTGCCCATATATACTTAAAATCACTGTAAAGCGCCAATGTACAGAGAAATGACTCAGCACTCTGTTACTATATTATGAGGATTTTGAGTATGGTGAGTGTACTGTTATACTCTATCTTGTTGTGTTTTCACTTTCTCCAATTTTAAAATATGCTTAGAAGTGTCAGCTCTGTACTCAGCCGGAATTGTACTGACATCAGCGTGACTCCCAGAAAGAATGTGCTCCTCCATGCATCTTCTGTGTTTGTCATCCAAAGAGGGGACAAACATGGGACATGCCCTGTGACTGTCCTCTATAAGAAAGATTACAGTGTATACATGTATATCTAATACTGTGCATACCACCGCTGTTAACACTATGTGTATTGCATAAGCCTGCTAGTTGCTATTCATTCCATGTTATTACTGCATACTGTCCCTGTTGAATAAATCATTTCCTGGTTTTAGTGCTCTATTGCAGTTAGGATATTTTGCGGTTGGACTTTAAACTTGGAGTTTGTAAGAAATATTGGGCATAATTCTGGTCCGATCAGCGGATACGCCGGGGATCAATGTTTGTGATCTGCGCATATGCACATGTTCATGGCTGCTGTGCAGATGACTTTGGTGACTTGCACAGTCACCAAGGCGATCACATGAAGGGGAGAAGGGGTGCTATGGAGGTGGGCAGGCGGCGTTCGCCTTTAAGATTTCAACTTCTTTTTAGTGTTTAAGACTATCAGGTCCTCCTAGTCAACTAAAAGTTCGTTTATTTTTTCTGACTTCAGTGCAAAATTCAATGAAAACCTAATCCCTCCTATCGTACCACTTTGCAGATGCTGACTGCATGTTGATGCGGTTCTCCCGGGTCTACGCACATGCTCCATGCTGCTTCTCTCATAGTGTCCACCGCATGCTGCTCAGGGCCTAGTTTTTAAAACTGCCATCTTGTCTGTCACTGCAGTGCCACTGTTAGGTGTGCCAGGTGTTTGTGCCACCCAATTGTGTTGCTTCCTGATCTTTTATTGTTGGTCCTCCATTTGCTTCAATACAAACCACCCCCTAGGCTTATAAAACAGACATACCCTGGGCTTATATGACAGTCTTAGCAGCAGAAAGAGTACTGGGGCCCAAACAAACCAAATATTTCAGCCACAGTTATGCCTACCTCCCAACTGTCCCGCTTTCCGTGCGAACGTCGCGGTTCCGTGGGAACGTCGCGGTTTTTGTACATCATATAACAGTTTGTCCATTGTTTCAGGCTTATTTGTAATTTTTTTTTTTTTACAATTATTACAGGAGCGGAACTGTCAGCAGTGTAGCAGGGTGCACTACACTGGAGTCCCTGTAAATTAAGGGATAATTGCTGCCCAGAAGAGTAATGACTTTTCCCCTGGCCCAACTATTTGTGGTGTCTGACAGATAAGTCACCATGGAGCTAAACCTAGTGATACAGAGCCTGCAGCCAATCTCCTCTGCAAGAATGTGTGCAATGGGTTCCCCCCTAGACCTCTGATGCTGTGGCTCATTTCCTGAATTCTCACATTTCCTCTTTGTAAGTATTCAGACCCCCATCACTGTGTATATAATGTGTAGTGTTAATGGGCTGTAAACATTACACTCATTACACACAGTGATAGGCTGTATACAGTTATATACACAGTGATGGGTAAAACACAGTTATATAAACAGTTGTAGAGTCATATACAGACTAATGGACCTTATTC
Organism: Crinia signifera; assembly: GCF_055691185.1. NCBI lineage: Eukaryota > Metazoa > Chordata > Amphibia > Anura > Myobatrachidae > Crinia > Crinia signifera. The sequence continues at coordinate 176,961,344 of NC_139220.1, forward strand.
ATTATATACATGTATATTGCTTACTGTGTGATTGTAAATAATGTAGAATGCACATCATTGTGCACACTTACAGTATATAGTGAATGCAAACCATGCACAGGGGTCTAACACTCAAAGATTGTTACAGTAGAAGATCCCCACTGGTGCTCTAACTCTGTGTCTGGTCCCTCCTCCAGGACTAGCCTGCCCTCTGTGACTCCCATTGGTCCCAAGTACTCCATCCCAGTCCACAAGACTAGGCCCACCTAGGGTTACAACCTTTGTGTTGAGAGATTCCCGGACAGTGGCCCGCCCCTTGACACACCCACAGCCCACCCACTGACCCGCCCCCAGCCACACCCCTTGACCTGCCATATCGTGTTTTTTTTTACATTTGCTTCAAATCTATTCTTGATTTTGCACACGGTAATGACACATACACAGTACGTCAAACATTGTAATGCCCATTAAACTTATGCCACACACCGTGATGCCCAGTATGCCAAACACTGTGATGCGCATTTTACATTATGCCACACACAGCGATGCCCATTACACGTTATGCCATGACTGGATAATTAAAAAGAAACGAAACATAGAGATAATCTGGACAGTGCGCGCCGAATGCCGCCGCTCCTGATTGGCTGGTGGACCGCGAGCAGGGCAGGCACGATATTTGAAAGAGCCACAGGTGGAACTGCTCCAGCCTCCTTTTCGCCTCATCCTCATGACGCTGCCGGTCTCTAGCTGGCTATTTGTTTCACGGCAGCACCATAATCTTCCGCCAACGGTCGCCTCCAGTGGCCAGTCCCCGGACATTGTATAGTCCGGGAATGCCACTGGTCCGGACTCCGGACACCCGGTCTAATTACTGGACTGTCCGGAGTAATCCCGGATGGGTGGTAACCCTAGGCCCACACCCTACCTCTATTCTGTCTAGGGATGGACATCGGAAGCCCACCATCAAATTATGGCTGGGCTTTTCGATGTGATGGTAGTTGACATTGCATCAAAATAATATTATATAGATTTTTTTATATGATTTGTGCATACGTAAAAAAACAAGCCCTAATAATGCTGTGTGTATATGCTATTTCCTGTGTGTGTGTGTGTGTGTGTGTGGGGGGGGGGGGGTATGTTTTTATTTATTTATTTATTTATTTATTAACAGTTTCTTATATAGCGCAGCATATTCCGTTGCGCTTTACAATAGCAGACAGTGATACAACAAAACAGGGTATTTACAGACAGTGAAAATGTAGGAGGGCCCTGCTCGCAAGCTTACAATCTATAGGGAAATAGGCATTGATACATAAGGATAGATACTGTATTCTTTATTGCATCAATTCCACCAGAACGCAAGGTTCTATGACTGGTTCTGGAATTTGATAAGCTTGCCTGAAGAGATGAGTCTTCAGGGAACGCTTATAGGTTTGGAGACTGGAGGAGAGTCTTATTGTGCTTGGGAGGGCATTCCACAGAGTGGGTGCAGCCCGAAGAAAGTCCTGCAGTCGGGAATGGGAGAGGGTAATGAGTGTGGATGAGAGACGCAGATATTGGGAGGAGCGTAGAGGTCGTGTTGGATGATATTTTGAGATAAGAGAAGATATGTATGGTGTAGTTTGGTTTATGGCTTTGTGTGTAAGTAAAAGAATTTTGTATTGAATACGGTAGAATACAGGTAACCAATGAAGTGACTGACAGAGTAGCTTTGCAGACGATGAACGTCTGGCTAGGAAGATTAGCCTTGCAGCTGCATTCATAATGGACTGTAGTGGTGAGAGTCTGTATTGGGGAAGGCCAATAAGGAGACTATTGCAATAATCAATGCGTGAGATGATGAGAGCATGGATTAGAGTTTTTGCAGTGTCTTGTGTAAGGTAAGGGTGAATTTTAAATATGTTTTTTAGGTGCATGTGGCATGATTTTGAGACAGATTGAATGTGGGGTACAAAGGAAAGTTCTGAGTCAAGGATAACACCTAGGCAGCGAGCTTGAGAGGTAGGAGTGATTGTCATCTTCTCAACAGCGATAGAGATATCAGGTTGGTAACTACTATTTATTGGCGGAAATATAATTAATTCTGTTTTTGAGATATTAAGTTTGAGGTGGCGAGAAAGGCATTCAGAGACACGGCTCAATACAGATGGGGACAGGTCCGGGGAGGATAGGTAGAGCTGAGTATCATCCGCATACAGATGATACTGAAATCCAAAGGAGCTGATTAGTTTGCCAAGAGATGAGGTATAGATTGAGAAAAGCAGGGGACCTAAAACTGAACCCTGAGGTACTCCAACTGAAAGAGGTAGCGAAGAGGAGGTAGAATCAGAGAAACGAACACTAAAGGAGCGGTTAGAGAGGTAGGATGAGAACCAAGAGAGGGCTGTGTCTTTAAGACCTATGGATTGTAGTGTTTGTATGAGAAGTGTGTGGTCAACAGTGTCAAAAGCAGCAGAGAGATCTAGAAGAATTAGTAGTGAGTAGTGGCCTTTAGACTTAGCAGTGACCAGATCATTCACAACTTTAGTCAGTGCTGTCTCTGTGGAGTGTTGGGCCCGTATGTTTGTATATATGTGCATGTATATATGTCAACAAGATGATATGTGTTGCGGTGATTTTATTAGCCAGCCCTCCATGGAGTGCCGACCACTGATTTTGCATATGGGAATAACCCCATGAAATGCTATGTTTGCCCCTGGAATAGTTCTACCTAAAAATGACTTATTGCACAAATGTACAATTTACAGTATACCACATAGAAATCGATGTCTCCTTCCTGCTTGTCACATTTTTAAATCTTACATTCTAGAATCTAGTAAGTCGTCCTGCTGCCAGATTTTCAACAATTGTCTTGTGTTTGCTTAGTCAGATCACTGCCAAGTTGTTTTTACTGTGATAAAACCACATCCATAAAAGGCTTTAAAAGGAATGGCCTCTGACAAATGATTGTTATAAGCAATGATCTAATGCTGGCAGAATTGAAAAGAATCACCTGAATTTCTATAAAATGACATTGTAAAATTACATAACTACATATTACGTAAATGTCCACCAGTGCACTTTGGGGCTAATTCAGACCTGCTTGCTGGGCTGCATATATTTACTGCTTAGCGAGCAGGTAAACGCTGCCCCATCAAACACATGCTCCACCGCCACCGCCCGAATCCTCATGCGAGGACAGAACATCAGTCTGTGTGGAGCAGCAAGAGAAGAGGGAGCAGGCAGGGCCGGCAACAGAAATTATTGGGCCACATACTGTACATTGAGATGGCCCCCTCAAACACTATCACCCCCCTTTGCTGGGATATAAACTGGAATGCATGCCCATAAATATGGGCATCTACCACTGCTTCCCCCTGGTGGGCCCTTCTAGCCCTGGTCCGACACAGTATGTGAGAGCTAACAGAAGGTAATTAAGATGCTTTATGGGAAAAATTAGAAATAAAAGCAAGTATGTTATGTAAGCATAGGGAAGAAAGAGTGAAATATGACAGAGAAAGAAATTAGAATAAAGTATAAAAACTAAAGGGGAAAGTTAGGCTTCATATAGTGGAGAGAGAAAAGACAGTAAGAAAAGGAGGGATAAGGTATGAGAGCATTGAAGAAAAACAATATTAGTGAGAATGGATAAAGTAAAGGAAGAAGAAGGTAGAAGAGAAAATAAAAAATATTATATATATATATATATATATATATAGTAAGCCAGCCAGAGAGACCCTCAGTCTCCTGGAACGACAGGACCAGCACACCCTTATATTAGATGCAAAAAGTGTATTTATTGAAGCATCGTGTCAATCATCATCAAAGAGATAAAAATTCATCATACTTAGCAGTGACTGGCCAAGGACTGAAGACAGCAGCATACAATCATGCACAAGTGCCCTGACGGGCCGTTTCGGTAAGTACCTTTCTCAAAGGGCATCAAGCTTACACTGACACTGAGCCTCTATATAAAGTGCAAAATCCACCTGTGACAAATAAACATCAATTACCTGGTTCATGCACTCCACCCCTCATTACCAGAGCCTCATGGATGCTGCAGCTTAAAAAACAGGAAGTGCACACAGCAGACGGAACCACTGTTCATGTCTGCGCAATCCGGGGGAAGAAAGAAAGGTTCCCAGTAACCGGAAGTGATGTATGCCGTTTCCACGGCAACCTGCCGCTGCCCCCTGTCCCTGTGCGCACCACAATCACTTGCGTGCACAGCACAGTCACAGGGGGAGCGGCTACTAGTTGCCAGGCAACGGACATACACAAATCCGACTCCCTGGTTCTCACTTAGCCACCAGCGTGTCCGCAACAATCGCCTGGTCTCCACCTGATCTAAGCACCCTTCACTAGTTACATGCAGCTGCTCATAATACATAATAGTGGGTGAATGCATGATACCAAATAACAAACAGCTGGATATACAGGACATGATCAGAGTGAAAGGACCATCATAGAGACATAAATGGTGAGCCATACTACTAGTGGGTGAACTCGTGGGGTAAATTACCTATAGCAACCCCCACATAAAAATAAGGTTCAACAAAACAGCATTATACTGAAAATCTGCTAAATAGTCACAATCATGTCATAAATCACTCTGAAACCGTCCTGTCCAACTGTCACATAAACACCAAAAATTACTATCAGAAAAGACACTAAACAAGAAGAAAGATTAGCATGTGAAAGCAAGTAAAAGATATGGAATACATTAATTACACAGATTTATCAAAAATCAACAAAAAATTAACAAAATTCTTTGTGGGAGAGCTGAATCAGAAATGGCCTATGCTGGGTCCTAGACTCATACTGCTCATTATAAGAATACTGACATGTTCAGTTCCTCATTAAGGCCCAACGGTGCCATCGCTTGTAGGGTGTATGTCCAGTAACACTCACGTTGTAGAAGTAACATGTGGCGGTCTCCACCTCTCCTCAACGGCATAATATAATCAAATGGTAGAAACTTAAAGTCACTCATCCGGTGTCCGGCTTGAGCGAAGTGTCTCGCAACCGGTGGTGTCGACTTGTCTACTTTCAGCAGAGCTTTATTAATAGAGGACCTATGCATATTGATCCTCTCCTTCAGCATGCGTATCGTTTTGCCCACGTATATCTTGTTACATGGGCATTGTATAATATATACAGTGAACTTAGTTGTACAGTCCATACGATATTTTAGATGGTATTTCTGACCCGTGATTGGGTGCTGCCAGTCACTGCCTGCAAGTATGAACTTACAATTCACACAACCACTGCATTTGTTTGCTCCGGTTCCCAGTTTCAGCCATGTGCTGTTTCCCACGGCCTTAGGTCCCACATCTGTGAGTACCACCTGCTGACCAATATTGGAACTCCTTTTGTAGCAAAACATGGGGTTGTGTAAGCAATGTGGACCCAATATAGGGTCAGTCCTCAGGATGTGCCAATGTTTGAGAATGGCCCCTCTTAATGCACCTGAATTAATGGAGTATGTGTTCGGAAACAACATACGTTGCTCTGCTGTCGTTCTATCCTTCTGGGTCAAGAGCTCTTCCCTCTTAAGAGTAAGGCATTTCTCTTTTGCCGCCTCAACCTCATTTATGTCATACCCACGGGATATGAAATTCTGTCCCATCTCATCAAGGGTCTCTCTCAGGACATTCGCATCTGATGTTATTCTCACCGCTCTAACCAACTGCGAGAACGGGAGTCCCCGCTTAAGGGGCTGTGGGTGAAAGCTCGACGCCATGAGCAAATTATTTTTGTCAGTAGACTTTTTGTACACCTTTGTTGCAAAGGCTCCTCCTGCCCTTGTTACTTCCACGTCCAAAAAATTGATACTAGCTGTACTGCTAGCACAAGTAAATCTGATGGACCCAGCAATCTGATTCAGCTTCTCTACAAACTGATCCAGCAGCGATTGGGTCCCAGTCCACACTATAAACAGGTCATCAATAAAACGTAAATAAAGAGTTATGTATTTAGAAAAAATTGGATCTGACATGATGTGTGTCCGTTCATAATCAAACATAAATAGGTTTGCATACGATGGGGCCATATTGGACCCAATCGCAGTCCCCTGTAACTGCAAATAAAAAGAATTGTCAAACAAAAAATAATTTTTGTGTAACACAAATCCAATCAACTGTAACAAAAACTCTATCGGCGGACCCTTATAGTGTGGACTGGTCTCCAAGCATCTTCTGACTGCCTCCATACCTTCCGTATGGGTTATGTTCGTATACAACGAGGTGACATCTAGTGTCACCAAGATGCAGTCATCAGTTGGAGTGCTAAGTTGGCTCAATCTGTTGAGGAAGTGTGTGGTGTCCCTCAACCAATATGGCGTGTTTTGCACCACATCCTGCAAAAAATGATCCACATATTGGGAAACCGGTTGTGACAGGGACCCAATAGAGGAAATAATTGGTCTCCCTGGTGGGGAGACCATTGATTTGTGTATTTTGGGTAATATGTAAATGAGTGGTACCCTAGGATGTTCCTGCAATAAGAATCCAAATGTATCATCATCCACCCACCCATTTACACAACCCATCTGTAAGATAGAATCCAATTCACGTTTGTAGGACGACGTGGGATCCATTCTCAACTGTTTGTAGCACGTAGTGTCAGACAATTGCCTGAGAATTTCATTGATGTAATCAATCTTGTTAAGAACTACCGTTGCCCCGCCCTTGTCGGCCGGACACACCATAATCAACGGGTTCTCTTTTAAAGACTGCAATGCCTGTTGCTCTAAGACAGTCAGATTAGATCTACGGACCTTCGATCTCTTCATTTGTGGTATAATATCCTGACGCACCAGGCGCATAAATGTATCAATCGAGGGGTTGTTGACCTGCGGTTCAAATTTAGACCGAACTTTGAAGGACTTAGTTTGTGGATTCGAGGAATCCTGTCCAGTGGGGGCAATGGGTTGTCTAGAAAAAAAATCCCTTAATTTCAACTGCCTCTGGAACTTGTACAGTTCCACTTCACAGTCTAAGGGATTCTGTCTGAAAGTTTGGACAAAACTCAACCCCTTATTAAGGACAGCTAATTCAATAGCTGTAAGTTGGTAATCAGATAAATTGTATACAATCACCTCTTGCCCTCCCTCTGGGTTCTGCCTTTTGCGGTGCTTGATCCCCCCTCTCCTGCAGGGTTTTTTCCTCTCCCCCTGCCTTTGGCCTGGGATGTCTCCCCTAAAAAAGTCTTAGGGTGTGATCTGCCCGTAGGTTCAGTGTCACTTTGAGACGTGTTAGAGTCAAGGTCCGTAAATTGATAATCTGGCTGTCTAGTATCACCACGTCGTCTTCTTACAAAATTACCTCTCCAAGGTCTCCTGTTAGGTTGCCCTGTCAGCCACGGGTACACCCGTAACTCTCTGTAATCTTCCTTTACCCGCCTATATTTGTTCTTTTTAAACAACAAAAGCTCAGATTTAAATGTTGCCACTGATTCCTCCAACTTAGCAAGCCAATCACCGCTAGTATCAGCCCTAACCACATCCAATCCTGCACCTTCACAAACTTCAATTTCCTTCTGTACGCTCAATATATCGCTATTAAGTTGTTGTACCACCAATACAATGAGATCCCTACTGCATTGGTTTAGTATCTGGCACCAAGATTTACAGAAGTCTTTATTCAGACGGCCGATGGTGGGCTGGTTTTTAATTCGGAACCCACGGGGAATGAGCCCCTCCCTGTGATACTGGGAGAGAGTCAGCCCGTGTAGCTCCAGTTCTACCAGCCTCTTTCGTAATTTCAATAAATCGGCAAATACTTCGGATGGCGTATCTCTGTCAAATGCCAGTTCTTCGGTACCTGAAAACAGGATTTTATTTGCGTCCTTATCAGTAAAGCGTTTAGTGCCTGTAATATCCTCCAGGTGTAATTCCATTGCCTTATATAGAACGATAATACAGGAAAAACAACTTGTTTTGTATAAAAAAGTGCCTCAGCACTAACTTTAAAAACCAATTCAGACGAGGTGCATATCCAAAAAGTCCAAAAGGATATATACAATATTCTGTGGGAAACGCACACTTTCCAATGTAATTCAGGCAGGGGTTCAAGGTCTGAACAAATAGATATAGTAAGCCAGCCAGAGAGACCCTCAGTCTCCTGGAACGACAGGACCAGCACACCCTTATATTAGATGCAAAAAGTGTATTTATTGAAGCATCGTGTCAATCATCATCAAAGAGATAAAAATTCATCATACTTAGCAGTGACTGGCCAAGGACTGAAGACAGCAGCATACAATCATGCACAAGTGCCCTGACGGGCCGTTTCGGTAAGTACCTTTCTCAAAGGGCATCAAGCTTACACTGACACTGAGCCTCTATATAAAGTGCAAAATCCACCTGTGACAAATAAACATCAATTACCTGGTTCATGCACTCCACCCCTCATTACCAGAGCCTCATGGATGCTGCAGCTTAAAAAACAGGAAGTGCACACAGCAGACGGAACCACTGTTCATGTCTGCGCAATCCGGGGGAAGAAAGAAAGGTTCCCAGTAACCGGAAGTGATGTATGCCGTTTCCACGGCAACCTGCCGCTGCCCCCTGTCCCTGTGCGCACCACAATCACTTGCGTGCACAGCACAGTCACAGGGGGAGCGGCTACTAGTTGCCAGGCAACGGACATACACAAATCCGACTCCCTGGTTCTCACTTAGCCACCAGCGTGTCCGCAACAATCGCCTGGTCTCCACCTGATCTAAGCACCCTTCACTAGTTACATGCAGCTGCTCATAATACATAATAGTGGGTGAATGCATGATACCAAATAACAAACAGCTGGATATACAGGACATGATCAGAGTGAAAGGACCATCATAGAGACATAAATGGTGAGCCATACTACTAGTGGGTGAACTCGTGGGGTAAATTACCTATAGCAACCCCCACATAAAAATAAGGTTCAACAAAACAGCATTATACTGAAAATCTGCTAAATAGTCACAATCATGTCATAAATCACTCTGAAACCGTCCTGTCCAACTGTCACATAAACACCAAAAATTACTATCAGAAAAGACACTAAACAAGAAGAAAGATTAGCATGTGAAAGCAAGTAAAAGATATGGAATACATTAATTACACAGATTTATCAAAAATCAACAAAAAATTAACAAAATTCTTTGTGGGAGAGCTGAATCAGAAATGGCCTATGCTGGGTCCTAGACTCATACTGCTCATTATAAGAATACTGACATGTTCAGTTCCTCATTAAGGCCCAACGGTGCCATCGCTTGTAGGGTGTATGTCCAGTAACACTCACGTTGTAGAAGTAACATGTGGCGGTCTCCACCTCTCCTCAACGGCATAATATAATCAAATGGTAGAAACTTAAAGTCACTCATCCGGTGTCCGGCTTGAGCGAAGTGTCTCGCAACCGGTGGTGTCGACTTGTCTACTTTCAGCAGAGCTTTATTAATAGAGGACCTATGCATATTGATCCTCTCCTTCAGCATGCGTATCGTTTTGCCCACGTATATCTTGTTACATGGGCATAGTATAATATATACAGTGAACTTAGTTGTACAGTCCATACGATATTTTAGATGGTATTTCTGACCCGTGATTGGGTGCTGCCAGTCACTGCCTGCAAGTATGAACTTACAATTCACACAACCACTGCATTTGTTTGCTCCGGTTCCCAGTTTCAGCCATGTGCTGTTTCCCACGGCCTTAGGTCCCACATCTGTGAGTACCACCTGCTGACCAATATTGGAACTCCTTTTGTAGCAAAACATGGGGTTGTGTAAGCAATGTGGACCCAATATAGGGTCAGTCCTCAGGATGTGCCAATGTTTGAGAATGGCCCCTCTTAATGCACCTGAATTAATGGAGTATGTGTTCGGAAACAACATACGTTGCTCTGCTGTCGTTCTATCCTTCTGGGTCAAGAGCTCTTCCCTCTTAAGAGTAAGGCATTTCTCTTTTGCCGCCTCAACCTCATTTATGTCATACCCACGGGATATGAAATTCTGTCCCATCTCATCAAGGGTCTCTCTCAGGACATTCGCATCTGATGTTATTCTCACCGCTCTAACCAACTGCGAGAACGGGAGTCCCCGCTTAAGGGGCTGTGGGTGAAAGCTCGACGCCATGAGCAAATTATTTTTGTCAGTAGACTTTTTGTACACCTTTGTTGCAAAGGCTCCTCCTGCCCTTGTTACTTCCACGTCCAAAAAATTGATACTAGCTGTACTGCTAGCACAAGTAAATCTGATGGACCCAGCAATCTGATTCAGCTTCTCTACAAACTGATCCAGCAGCGATTGGGTCCCAGTCCACACTATAAACAGGTCATCAATAAAACGTAAATAAAGAGTTATGTATTTAGAAAAAATTGGATCTGACATGATGTGTGTCCGTTCATAATCAAACATAAATAGGTTTGCATACGATGGGGCCATATTGGACCCCATCGCAGTCCCCTGTAACTGCAAATAAAAAGAATTGTCAAACAAAAAATAATTTTTGTGTAACACAAATCCAATCAACTGTAACAAAAACTCTATCGGCGGACCCTTATAGTGTGGACTGGTCTCCAAGCATCTTCTGACTGCCTCCATACCTTCCGTATGGGTTATGTTCGTATACAACGAGGTGACATCTAGTGTCACCAAGATGCAGTCATCAGTTGGAGTGCTAAGTTGGCTCAATCTGTTGAGGAAGTGTGTGGTGTCCCTCAACCAATATGGCGTGTTTTGCACCACATCCTGCAAAAAATGATCCACATATTGGGAAACCGGTTGTGACAGGGACCCAATAGAGGAAATAATTGGTCTCCCTGGTGGGGAGACCATTGATTTGTGTATTTTGGGTAATATGTAAATGAGTGGTACCCTAGGATGTTCCTGCAATAAGAATCCAAATGTATCATCATCCACCCACCCATTTACACAACCCATCTGTAAGATAGAATCCAATTCACGTTTGTAGGACGACGTGGGATCCATTCTCAACTGTTTGTAGCACGTAGTGTCAGACAATTGCCTGAGAATTTCATTGATGTAATCAATCTTGTTAAGAACTACCGTTGCCCCGCCCTTGTCGGCCGGACACACCATAATCAACGGGTTCTCTTTTAAAGACTGCAATGCCTGTTGCTCTAAGACAGTCAGATTAGATCTACGGACCTTCGATCTCTTCATTTGTGGTATAATATCCTGACGCACCAGGCGCATAAATGTATCAATCGAGGGGTTGTTGACCTGCGGTTCAAATTTAGACCGAACTTTGAAGGACTTAGTTTGTGGATTCGAGGAATCCTGTCCAGTGGGGGCAATGGGTTGTCTAGAAAAAAAATCCCTTAATTTCAACTGCCTCTGGAACTTGTACAGTTCCACTTCACAGTCGAAGGGATTCTGTCTGAAAGTTTGGACAAAACTCAACCCCTTATTAAGGACAGCTAATTCAATAGCTGTAAGTTGGTAATCAGATAAATTGTATACAATCACCTCTTGCGGACACGCTGGTGGCTAAGTGAGAACCAGGGAGTCGGATTTGTGTATGTCCGTTGCCTGGCAACTAGTAGCCGCTCCCCCTGTGACTGTGCTGTGCACGCAAGTGATTGTGGTGCGCACAGGGACAGGGGGCAGCGGCAGGTTGCCGTGGAAACGGCATACATCACTTCCGGTTACTGGGAACCTTTCTTTCTTCCCCCGGATTGCGCAGACATGAACAGTGGTTCCGTCTGCTGTGTGCACTTCCTGTTTTTTAAGCTGCAGCATCCATGAGGCTCTGGTAATGAGGGGTGGAGTGCATGAACCAGGTAATTGATGTTTATTTGTCACAGGTGGATTTTGCACTTTATATAGAGGCTCAGTGTCAGTGTAAGCTTGATGCCCTTTGAGAAAGGTACTTACCGAAACGGCCCGTCAGGGCACTTGTGCATGATTGTATGCTGCTGTCTTCAGTCCTTGGCCAGTCACTGCTAAGTATGATGAATTTTTATCTCTTTGATGATGATTGACACGATGCTTCAATAAATACACTTTTTGCATCTAATATAAGGGTGTGCTGGTCCTGTCGTTCCAGGAGACTGAGGGTCTCTCTGGCTGGCTTACTATATCTATTTGTTCAGACCTTGAACCCCTGCCTGAATTACATTGGAAAGTGTGCGTTTCCCACAGAATATTGTATATATCCTTTTGGACTTTTTGGATATGCACCTCGTCTGAATTGGTTTTTAAAGTTAGTGCTGAGGCACTTTTTTATACAAAACAAGTTGTTTTTCCTGTATTATCGTTCTATATAAGGCAATGGAATTACACCTGGAGGATATTACAGGCACTAAACGCTTTACTGATAAGGACGCAAATAAAATCCTGTTTTCAGGTACCGAAGAACTGGCATTTGACAGAGATACGCCATCCGAAGTATTTGCCGATTTATTGAAATTACGAAAGAGGCTGGTAGAACTGGAGCTACACGGGCTGACTCTCTCCCAGTATCACAGGGAGGGGCTCATTCCCCGTGGGTTCCGAATTAAAAACCAGCCCACCATCGGCCGTCTGAATAAAGACTTCTGTAAATCTTGGTGCCAGATACTAAACCAATGCAGTAGGGATCTCATTGTATTGGTGGTACAACAACTTAATAGCGATATATTGAGCGTACAGAAGGAAATTGAAGTTTGTGAAGGTGCAGGATTGGATGTGGTTAGGGCTGATACTAGCGGTGATTGGCTTGCTAAGTTGGAGGAATCAGTGGCAACATTTAAATCTGAGCTTTTGTTGTTTAAAAAGAACAAATATAGGCGGGTAAAGGAAGATTACAGAGAGTTACGGGTGTACCCGTGGCTGACAGGGCAACCTAACAGGAGACCTTGGAGAGGTAATTTTGTAAGAAGACGACGTGGTGATACTAGACAGCCAGATTATCAATTTACGGACCTTGACTCTAACACGTCTCAAAGTGACACTGAACCTACGGGCAGATCACACCCTAAGACTTTTTTAGGGGAGACATCCCAGGCCAAAGGCAGGGGGAGAGGAAAAAACCCTGCAGGAGAGGGGGGATCAAGCACCGCAAAAGGCAGAACCCAGAGGGAGGGCAAGAGGTGATTGTATACAATTTATCTGATTACCAACTTACAGCTATTGAATTAGCTGTCCTTAATAAGGGGTTGAGTTTTGTCCAAACTTTCAGACAGAATCCCTTCGACTGTGAAGTGGAACTGTACAAGTTCCAGAGGCAGTTGAAATTAAGGGATTTTTTTTCTAGACAACCCATTGCCCCCACTGGACAGGATTCCTCGAATCCACAAACTAAGTCCTTCAAAGTTCGGTCTAAATTTGAACCGCAGGTCAACAACCCCTCGATTGATACATTTATGCGCCTGGTGCGTCAGGATATTATACCACAAATGAAGAGATCGAAGGTCCGTAGATCTAATCTGACTGTCTTAGAGCAACAGGCATTGCAGTCTTTAAAAGAGAACCCGTTGATTATGGTGTGTCCGGCCGACAAGGGCGGGGCAACGGTAGTTCTTAACAAGATTGATTACATCAATGAAATTCTCAGGCAATTGTCTGACACTACGTGCTACAAACAGTTGAGAATGGATCCCACGTCGTCCTACAAACGTGAATTGGATTCTATCTTACAGATGGGTTGTGTAAATGGGTGGGTGGATGATGATACATTTGGATTCTTATTGCAGGAACATCCTAGGGTACCACTCATTTACATATTACCCAAAATACACAAATCAATGGTCTCCCCACCAGGGAGACCAATTATTTCCTCTATTGGGTCCCTGTCACAACCGGTTTCCCAATATGTGGATCATTTTTTGCAGGATGTGGTGCAAAACACGCCATATTGGTTGAGGGACACCACACACTTCCTCAACAGATTGAGCCAACTTAGCACTCCAACTGATGACTGCATCTTGGTGACACTAGATGTCACCTCGTTGTATACGAACATAACCCATACGGAAGGTATGGAGGCAGTCAGAAGATGCTTGGAGACCAGTCCACACTATAAGGGTCCGCCGATAGAGTTTTTGTTACAGTTGATTGGATTTGTGTTACACAAAAATTATTTTTTGTTTGACAATTCTTTTTATTTGCAGTTACAGGGGACTGCGATGGGGTCCAATATGGCCCCATCGTATGCAAACCTATTTATGTTTGATTATGAACGGACACACATCATGTCAGATCCAATTTTTTCTAAATACATAACTCTTTATTTACGTTTTATTGATGACCTGTTTATAGTGTGGACTGGGACCCAATCGCTGCTGGATCAGTTTGTAGAGAAGCTGAATCAGATTGCTGGGTCCATCAGATTTACTTGTGCTAGCAGTACAGCTAGTATCAATTTTTTGGACGTGGAAGTAACAAGGGCAGGAGGAGCCTTTGCAACAAAGGTGTACAAAAAGTCTACTGACAAAAATAATTTGCTCATGGCGTCGAGCTTTCACCCACAGCCCCTTAAGCGGGGACTCCCGTTCTCGCAGTTGGTTAGAGCGGTGAGAATAACATCAGATGCGAATGTCCTGAGAGAGACCCTTGATGAGATGGGACAGAATTTCATATCCCGTGGGTATGACATAAATGAGGTTGATGCGGCAAAAGAGAAATGCCTTACTCTTAAGAGGGAAGAGCTCTTGACCCAGAAGGATAGAACGACAGCAGAGCAACGTATGTTGTTTCCGAACACATACTCCATTAATTCAGGTGCATTAAGAGGGGCCATTCTCAAACATTGGCACATCCTGAGGACTGACCCTATATTGGGTCCACATTGCTTACACAACCCCATGTTTTGCTACAAAAGGAGTTCCAATATTGGTCAGCAGGTGGTACTCACAGATGTGGGACCTAAGGCCGTGGGAAACAGCACATGGCTGAAACTGGGAACCGGAGCAAACAAATGCAGTGGTTGTGTGAATTGTAAGTTCATACTTGCAGGCAGTGACTGGCAGCACCCAATCACGGGTCAGAAATACCATCTAAAATATCGTATGGACTGTACAACTAAGTTCACTGTATATATTATACAATGCCCATGTAACAAGATATACGTGGGCAAAACGATACGCATGCTGAAGGAGAGGATCAATATGCATAGGTCCTCTATTAATAAAGCTCTGCTGAAAGTAGACAAGTCGACACCACCGGTTGCGAGACACTTCGCTCAAGCCGGACACCGGATGAGTGACTTTAAGTTTCTACCATTTGATTATATTATGCCGTTGAGGAGAGGTGGAGACCGCCACATGTTACTTCTACAACGTGAGTGTTACTGGACATACACCCTACAAGCGATGGCACCGTTGGGCCTTAATGAGGAACTGAACATGTCAGTATTCTTATAATGAGCAGTATGAGTCTAGGACCCAGCATAGGCCATTTCTGATTCAGCTCTCCCACAAAGAATTTTGTTAATTTTTTGTTGATTTTTGATAAATCTGTGTAATTAATGTATTCCATATCTTTTACTTGCTTTCACATGCTAATCTTTCTTCTTGTTTAGTGTCTTTTCTGATAGTAATTTTTGGTGTTTATGTGACAGTTGGACAGGACGGTTTCAGAGTGATTTATGACATGATTGTGACTATTTAGCAGATTTTCAGTATAATGCTGTTTTGTTGAACCTTATTTTTATGTGGGGGTTGCTATAGGCAATTTACCCCACGAGTTCACCCACTAGTAGTATGGCTCACCATTTATGTCTCTATGATGGTCCTTTCACTCTGATCATGTCCTGTATATCCAGCTGTTTGTTATTTGGTATCATGCATTCACCCACTATTATGTATTATGAGCAGCTGCATGTAACTAGTGAAGGGTGCTTAGATCAGGTGGAGACCAGGCGATTGTTGCGGACACGCTGGTGGCTAAGTGAGAACCAGGGAGTCGGATTTGTGTATGTCCGTTGCCTGGCAACTAGTAGCCGCTCCCCCTGTGACTGTGCTGTGCACGCAAGTGATTGTGGTGCGCACAGGGACAGGGGGCAGCGGCAGGTTGCCGTGGAAACGGCATACATCACTTCCGGTTACTGGGAACCTTTCTTTCTTCCCCCGGATTGCGCAGACATGAACAGTGGTTCCGTCTGCTGTGTGCACTTCCTGTTTTTTAAGCTGCAGCATCCATGAGGCTCTGGTAATGAGGGGTGGAGTGCATGAACCAGGTAATTGATGTTTATTTGTCACAGGTGGATTTTGCACTTTATATAGAGGCTCAGTGTCAGTGTAAGCTTGATGCCCTTTGAGAAAGGTACTTACCGAAACGGCCCGTCAGGGCACTTGTGCATGATTGTATGCTGCTGTCTTCAGTCCTTGGCCAGTCACTGCTAAGTATGATGAATTTTTATCTCTTTGATGATGATTGACACGATGCTTCAATAAATACACTTTTTGCATCTAATATAAGGGTGTGCTGGTCCTGTCGTTCCAGGAGACTGAGGGTCTCTCTGGCTGGCTTACTATATCTATTTGTTCAGACCTTGAACCCCTGCCTGAATTACATTGGAAAGTGTGCGTTTCCCACAGAATATTGTATATATATATATATATATAGCTCACTCCCACGGCGGCACTCCAAGGACGAAATAAAAAGTCGACACACACTGTATGTGTTCAACGTTTCAGTGCTGTGCACTTTTATCAAGAACAGCACATACAGTGTGTGTCGACTTTTTATTTCGTCCTTGGAGTGCCGCCGTGGGAGTGAGCTATGGATACCTGACCTCAGGTTTTTTTCTGGAAGGCACCAGGCAAGATAAAGCACAAAGCACTTTGGAGTGCCGGCCAGACGCCCGGTATATATATATATATATATATATATATAAATATATATATATTTAAAATAAAAAAAAAGCACTGCTCCTCACCTCTATGGGGGTAAATCAAGTGTTTTGCACATCAGTGGCTACTAGATTGTGCACATTGAAGCAATGCAAGTGTTGCACCATTCAGGCATGCACAGCCACCGGCACTGACTATTATTATTATGTTGTTCCTTTATTTTGATTGGTTAGAAACTAGCATAAATACAAGTAAGGGTACTTGTTTCCTAGCACGTCGCCCATCGCATACCGTACTTAGTGGTGTGCAATGCGATATTCCCGTTAAATTAACAGGAGTGCTTGTAGAATGAAATATCGCATAGCATTGCATGCCAGCAAATGGCATGCGATGCGATGCGATTTTTAATTGTACAAGCCTGATGGGTGTTACAATGTTAAATGCACCCCCATTGTCAATGCCACCCCCACTATCAACACCAACCCGAAGCGTGGCGAGTGCAGTGAGCCCGCGAGGGGCGGCGGTACGCGTGCTCCGACCTTTTCATACCTCCACTATCCACGTCGGCGTGGAGTGGGTTTTAGATAGAGCCTGAAGCATGGCGAGCGGACGCGTAATACGAGCCCGAAGCATGGCGAGCGGCCACAGAATACATGTAAAGTAATCGTGTCCCCTCGCGGGGCTCGCTACACTCGCCACGCTTCGGGCTCGGTGGCTCGCTGCGCTCGCCACACTATCTAGATTCAACTCCACGCCGACGTGGATAGTGGGGGTATGATAAGGTCGGAGGACACATACCGCCGCCCCTCATGGGCTCGCTGCACTCCCCATGCTTGGGGTTGGCGTTGATAGTGTGTGGGGGGGTGTTGACAATGGGGGTGCATTTAACATTGTAAGCACCCATCAGGGTGCTTGTACAATTAAAAATCAAATCGCATCACATGCATCGCATGCTGCTATATTGCATGGGATGCGAGGCGATTGTATAAGATGCACTTCGATCAAAATCAGGGCACCGTGTTAGAAAACAAGTACCCGAGTAAGTCTGATAAAATAAAGGAGAGAATATATAATAAATGAGTGCAACAAGAGTAAATCATTTTAGAACATGAGAGAATGGACAAAGAAGATAAAACAGGTAGGGTGTTTAGCATAATTTTTGGCCAAAAATATGGGCCCAGCAGCCGCGACCAGGTGACCTTATATGGTGGTATCCTTACACTAAGGTGCATTTCTGGTAGAGATGTGCAGGTTCTGATTTACTCTGATTTCAAAGCAGGATCTTATTGGCTATCCCAAATCACATGACAGTTATTGACAGTTGATAGCCAATAAGATCCTGCTTTGAAATCAGAGAAAATCAGAGTAATTCAGAGCCTGCTCATCTCTAATTTCTGGGACACAGGACCCTGTAGGTCAGCACAACTCAAGGCATCATACCAGTGAGAATTTGTTGAAGTGTTGATGATGACTCCTGGATGTGGCCCGCATGCTCCCTTATAATGTCACTGTTAGTAAGCATTGTTCTTGCTGTTTTCATGTACTGTATATGAACAAATGGGTGTGTTTTTCACACATGCTACCAATCAGATGCAGTTACCATGAGCAGCTGCATAATCATCACTATGAGTTTTTAATTTACTCCTAGGTGCTAAATGCAAGGCTTTTTTAGTGCCTATGTTTGTCTTAACTTTAGAAAATATGCCCAGTGCACATCCTTATGGTACTTTGGTTGCATTCACATATTTCCTACAATACAATATATATTTTAAATCAAGTGTAACAGCCACCTAGTCATAAGCATGTCACATTAAACACTGAAAAAAGATGTGTATTGTGAAAATAAGCACTTTAATTGGCTTTCATAATATATGACCTTCTGTGCACACGAAGACGTGGATTTTTTTTCTGTTCCATGATTTTTCATTCTAATGGATCATATTAGATTAAGTTCTAAAACTTAAAAAATGTTAGGGTTATGCTGCAGGTAGGGAGGTTTAGGGGGTGGAGGAGGGTTGGTATACTTGCCTACTAGGCCTCGGGATCCTGACTATTGGGATACAACTGTCAGTTTTCTGACAGCCAGCATCCCAAGCGATGGCAAAGACCTGGGATTCTCAATATGTCTGAAAGTGGCATAACAGTCTTTTTTATGTTCTTGGCATCACCACTAAAGTCCACACATCTACCAATGTATAAGTTAATGTCGTATAGTCATATTATATATAGAGCTGCCCATACATTAGGATGACCAGTATCCGATCCAAGTCCTCTAAGAATTTCCCCAGCATCTTCCCAGACACACAATAGATGTTACACCCCAAACATGGTGCGATTCAGTGTCACTTACGATTCGATTCGGACTGATTGAATCGAAAGTGGCCCTGAATCTCACAATATTAGCCATATTCTAAGCAGATTTGTTCCTGATGCATGCCCCCCCCCCCCAACTTTCTCTCCCTCCCTCCCTCTCCTTCCTGGCTGGTGCCGGCAACTCTCCTGGTCCCGGCGGCCGTCTATATTGAATCAAGATCGACTTCTGCCAGGTCAGCCCATGTGTATACCCCATTACAATATGTGTGCAATTTCACATAAGATCTGCAACTCCCAGCATACTTCTCGTTAGCAGCCTCTTCAAATCTCATTCAATAAACTCATGAACACAAGATTGCAAGTTGTCTAACCTCACCTACAGTACATTTTTAACTAAATATGTACAGTTCTCTAAGACCTAATTAGTGTTCTAAGGAACATATAGTTAAGAACAAGAGAATGAAGAGCTGATGTAAATTACACGTGATTCTCCAGTAAAGGCATGGTCATCTCCTATTCTAGTGTATTGAGAATTCTGTTAATGTCTAAATAATCATAAGTAACTCTGGTGATGTCATTTTATTGAACAGCTATATGCAACATATATACAGTATGAAGGTCAACAAAATTTAGGATGGACAAAAAAACGAACTTATATAACTCAATATTACGTAATAAAAATACACACCTGCTCCTATTTCTCTCTGGGGGTAATTTAGCATTTCTGAAACAGACAAAAGAGATTACATGATGTGTTTCTGCTCCAACACCTAACTTATAACGTCTATTAAATGGCTTGCAGTCAGACATTACTCATATTTATCTCAACTCATTTTTGTTTCCAGATATGTCGGAAAGCCTATGAATACACATTGGGTAAAGTGGAATAAAACATACATCATGCTATTTATTAAAGGCAAATAATGTATTTGGGGATCTAAGCTGAAGTATTTGTTTCCAAACATAGATAAAAATGTTGTAAAAACAAAGCACCAAATGCTTGAAATCCGTATCAGCCTAGTGTAAATAGAAAATAATAGAAATAGTGCAATACTGTTTGTAAAATCTTAGTGAACAGAATTAAAATATTAAAAATATAGAAATCAAAATTATAAATCAATGCTTATTTGAATGACCCAGATTGAGTATTTTGGGGGGAACCAGGAATTGTATAAAGCAACAACCAGTAATGACTCTAATACTCTCTCTCACTATATATATATATATATATATATATATATATATATATATATATATATATATATATACACACATTGGTACCAGCAGCTGGGAGACCCGGATTACTGTGGTCCTGAGGGGTCTGTAATACCCAGCAAGGTATTTATTTAATCTGGGACAGCGAATCCAGCCTTTTCCGTAGGATCTTACTCTCCGTCATCAAAGGACGTCATCATAGCGTCAAAAAAAAGTTTTTTTTTAAAAACTCCACATACATCTTCTAAAGCTCAGAATCTCGAGTCTATTACCCCTGAGGAAGTCGTACAGCGACGAAACGCGTTGGGTTAATAAAACCATTTTACAAGTTGTAAAAATCTGTACCCACTGTTGTATAATACACAAAGGTGGAGGTTCTTTTATAGCGCTCTCTATATCTATTCTTTGTGCACATATCTATTGATGCTGTCCTCCACTAACAGGGAGGTCTTTGTACCAATGTGTATATATATATATATATATATATATATATATATATACACATTGGTACCAGCAGCTGGGAGACCCGGATTACTGTGGTCCTGAGGGGTCTGTAATACCCAGCAAGGTATTTATTTAATCTGGGACAGCGAATCCAGCCTTTTCCGTAGGATCTTACTCTCCGTCATCGAAGGACGTCATCATAGCGTAAAAAAAAAGTTTTTTTAAAAACTCCACATACATCTTCTAAAGCTCAGAATCTCGAGTCTATTACCCCTGAGGAAGTCGTACAGCGACGAAACGCGTTGGGTTAATAAAACCATTTTACAAGTTGTAAAAATCTGTACCCACTGTTGTATAATACACAAAGGTGGAGGTTCTTTTATAGTGCTCTCTATATCTATTCTTTGTGCACATATCTATTGATGCTGTCCTCCACTAACAGGGAGGTCTTATAGAGCAGCTGCTGACAATAGCGCAAACGAAGGTCTTTTTCCCACATATATATATATATATATATATATATATATATATATATATATAGGGTGAAGGGGGTTTGATCGGCACTCCACTCCTGTGGTGTATTTTAGGTCCCGGGTGCCTTCCTGTGTACAAGTAGATACGTAGTAGCGGGGGTTGGTGGCACTCGCAGGTTTTTGAAAAGAAGACACAACGCCTGTTGTACACTTAACGTTTCAATTCACCATTAGAATTTTCATCAGAAGCAACAAACATAAAACATAAACATACCTTTATAGACACCCATCACCTTCACCCTCAGTGCAAACAGCGCAGGTCCTCCTCAGACGCGTGCGTGCGTCTGGCCGGGTCGCATAGTGGCTGACGTCACGCTCCAGCGCTTTGGTGGTTGCCTGGTTACTGAAATAAAACAAATGTGTAAATAACTCAAAAGGAAAAGAAAAATAACAAGCGAAACATGGCAGCTGAAGGGGACATAGATCAATAGGCAAAATAAGGAGATGAAGGCTGCAGCGTATAGGTTATAGAGCCAAATAATTAGAAGATAGCAGGCATATAGATTACAAAAAGCAGTTTAAGTTTAACTGCTCGTTCAGTCCCGCTGGATTAACCGTGTTGAGCTCGTATGTCCATCTTGCCTCTTTCTGCAAGAGGATTTTGTCACGGTTGCCTCGTCTCAGAGTTTCCGGGACACTGTCGATGATTTTATAGCGCAAAGTGGACAATCCGTGACGTGCTGCGGCAAAGTGTCGGGCCACCGGTTGGTCCGAGGTCTTGCCTTCAATGGCGTGTCTGATGGTGGTACGGTGCATCGCCATTCTTTCTTTAAATTTCCGTGTGGTCTTGCCAACGTAGGCAAGACCACACGGACACTTTATAAGGTAGACGACATGGGAGGAGTTACATGTGTAGACTCTTTTGTTTTTGTAGATTTTACCCGAATGTGGGTGTGTGAACGTGTCGCCAGGTTCTAGGTAGCCACAAGTAGTACATCCTAGACACCGGTAATTACCCGGTTTCTTACTGAGGAAATGTACAGGTGCTGTATAGACAGGTTGGATGACATCAGTTCTCATAACCCAATCCTTAATATTTCTTCCTCTGCGGTAGCAGGGTGTTAAGGAGTTATTTCTCAAGCTTTTAAGGTCCGGATCTCGCGTAATGATTGGCCAGTATGATTTTGCTGCTTTAGAAATAATATGAGTGGAGGGAGTATAGTCCATGATGAATTTGGATTTATTGGCTTCATCCTTTAACTTAGTTGTAGTAAAGTCTTCTTTGGGGATTGCCATTACTTTAGTATATGCCTCCTGCAGTATTTGATGACTGTAGCCTCTTTGTAAGAATTTATTCTGCATAGCTTTTAGTTGTATTTGTTCATCTGCAGCATTTGAGCAGATTCTCCTCACACGGCAGAATTGCGAGTATGGTAACGATTTTTTTAGGGGATCCGGGTGGTAGCTTGAGGATAGCAGCAGCGAATTGCCATCTGTAGGTTTGTTGTAGATTGATGTGGCTAAGCATCCTTCGGTCACGCTCACTTTCACATCTAGGTACGGGATCTCAGTATAACTACTACTGTATGTGAATTGAATGTGCTCATCTTTGGTGTTAGCTTCAATCATCATATCATTAAACTCTTCAGTAGTGCCACTCCATAATATAAAAATATCGTCAATGAAGCGCCTATAAAAGGCAATATTACAGGAGCGCGGGTTATTGACAAAAAAGAGATCTCGTTCTACGTCCATCATAAAAGTGTTGGCATACGTGGGGGCCACACACGCCCCCATCGCACACCCTTGTAACTGTATGTAAATATCTTTATTGAAGACAAAGTAGTTCCTTGTGAGGACCAAATTGAGTAGAGCGAGAAACAGTTCTGAATCAGGCCCCGTATAGAGGGGGTCATTGGAGATGTCCACTTTGCGCTATAAAATCATCGACAGTGTCCCGGAAACTCTGAGACGAGGCAACCGTGACAAAATCCTCTTGCAGAAAGAGGCAAGATGGACATACGAGCTCAACACGGTTAATCCAGCGGGACTGAACGAGCAGTTAAACTTAAACTGCTTTTTGTAATCTATATGCCTGCTATCTTCTAATTATTTGGCTCTATAACCTATACGCTGCAGCCTTCATCTCCTTATTTTGCCTATTGATCTATGTCCCCTTCAGCTGCCATGTTTCGCTTGTTATTTTTCTTTTCCTTTTGAGTTATTTACACATTTGTTTTATTTCAGTAACCAGGCAACCACCAAAGCGCTGGAGCGTGACGTCAGCCACTATGCGACCCGGCCAGACGCACGCACGCGTCTGAGGAGGACCTGCGCTGTTTGCACTGAGGGTGAAGGTGATGGGTGTCTATAAAGGTATGTTTATGTTTTATGTTTGTTGCTTCTGATGAAAATTCTAATGGTGAATTGAAACGTTAAGTGTACAACAGGCGTTGTGTCTTCTTTTCAAAAACCTGCGAGTGCCACCAACCCCCGCTACTACGTATATATATATATATATATATATATATATATATATAGCAGTTTTGTTTGAAGCAGGCACTCACCATAGACCATATATAGTAGTTGAGACAAGGTTTATTTCATAAATGTGGTCAACGTTTCGGTCCTTGCAGGGACCTTTGTCAAGACAAGAACATGTCACACCAAGGACCAGGAACACCAGGCAGTGTGATGACACTGCCTGGTGTTCCTGGTCCTTGATGTGACATGTTCTTGTCTTGACAAAGGTCCCTGCGAGGACCGAAACGTCGACCACATTTATGAAATAAACGCTTGAGCACCTGGGACGCACACACCGTCAGGGACCGGGACCACTCCACAGGCCGCTGGAAGCAGATCAGACGTCACTACGTCAGGGAATAGTGGCTATTCTGATCAGTTGCTGCACCATTCCTTTTGCTGGCAAGCTGATTACTGTTTATTTCAATGTATGTGAGCATATGTACTTAGTCAAATTCATGTACAATATTTATACTCACTGGTGCGCTTTTTTCTTTCTTTTTTGCACATATAGATATATATATATATATATATATATATATATATAGAGATATATTATCCCTATAGATCAGGGCTGGGCAATTGCGGCCCTCCAGATGTTAATGAACTACACATCCCAGGATGCTTTGCATTAGTTTTGCTATGTGGCCATGCTGAAACTGATGCAAGGCATGCTGGGATGTGTAGTTCATCAACATCTGGAGGGCCGCAATTGCCCAGCCCTGCTTAGATTGTAAGCTTGCAGCAGGGCCCTCTAACCCCCAGTCTGTTGTTGTCTGTTGTTAACCAGTTTGTTTTATCACTGTCTACTATTGTAAAGCGCAACGGAATCTGCTGCTCTATATAAGAAACTGTAAATAAATATGTATATATATATATATATATATATATATATATATATATATAAACTAGGAATTCGGCGCAAAATCACATGCATATAAAACACTGGACATCCGTATAATATAGTATAGTGCAGCTCACTATAGGCTAGTCAAGCCTCAATAGATGAGAATGTGGAAATGGGGAAAGAAGGAGTGCACAAAATGAGCATAAATTATCAGATTTTACTGAAACAGATAAGTAAAAGCTCATATACAGTATATATAAAAAATCAGAACCGCATTGTGTATGAATATAATCACCGCTCCTGAGACATGTCGCGGTGCGGGAACTGGGGACTCCAGTCACTCTGGCACAGGTGTAGTATACAACGACAGATTTCTCCGTAACAGGTAGCGGGGCGGGCACTGGGGACTCCAGTCACTCCGGCTTAGATGTATCAGTGGTAGAGGTCACTCCGGCATGGATGTCTCGGCAGCGGTGGACCAAATCTTAACAGTGGTAAACGGCAAACGATATCCAGCAGACGGCAGGTGGACAGCCAGTGATCAAGTGTGTCAGATGGAAACGACCCAACGCGTTTTGTCATAGGACTTCGTCAGGAGGCGTGTCCATGGTGAGTATGGTCAGTGTTTATATAGCTGGCTAATTAGCCCCTGTTAGAAACATCTGATATCTAACATGTATCACAGTGAATGTCTGGATTCAAAAAGTTAAATGGAATACATAGAAAACATGTAGCAAAATGTGAAATGGAGTACAGAAAAAACATTATATTAACAAATTCATACCGGTGGACAATACACATCACCAGCCGAAGTTACAATCGGATAAAAACACAATCAAAAATATTTTTTGGAAATTTAATAGAATACAATATTGCATAGTGCAAAAATACAGAGAATTAACATAAATTCAAATAAAAACATTCTTATCCCCTGAATAAAGATAAATATAAAAATTACAACGGGGAGAGAAAAACATAGATGTTAGTTCAGAGAAAAAAATCACATTTATCATTCTTCAAAGGTGTAAAAATGCACTGCAGTATAAGCACAGGCTAACTAATTCAAAAATGAGGACATGGATACCGATCTACACAGTGGAAAAGAGACGACCCAACCACCATGGGCACCACGAAGGAGCAAAAACTCAACAACAGTGTGGTGCCAGTGGGAGAGACGCCACAGAACCACTATTCAGTGCAGAAAAGGCACGATATCCACCCCCTCATTAAGACCATGAGGGGCAAGTGTGTTGAGGGTATAGATCCAATATGTTTCCCTCTTACTTAGTTTATTAAGAATATCACCCCCTCTCTCGTCAAGGGTAATGTGCTCTATCGCTTTAAAAGAAAGATGATCAATATTGGAGGAGCAGCAAACATCAAAGTGTCTGGGTACACTATGTGATAGCACCTTGTTCTTAATATTCCTAGTATGTTCAAGAATACGCAATTTTAAAACCCTCTTAGTTTTACCTATATATTTCTTTCCACATTTACATGTAAGCATATAAATAACATGTGTGGAAAGACATGTCATACGGCTTTTCACTTTATAAGAACAGGTCTGATCAAAATTATGGAAAGAGCCTCTATCTTTATCCGCGTATTTACATACCTTGCACTTACTGCAATGATAGAACCCGTTAATTGTTTTCAACCAGCCCTCATTCGTATCTTGGATCTTTTTAAATATGCTGGGAGCCAGTGACGATTTTAAGGACATAGCTTTTTGGAAAATAACCTGCGGTCTAGGTGGTAATATAGGTTTTAGAATAGGGTCTAATAGTAGGATATCCCAGTGTTTAGCTAATATTTGTCTGATCCTATGGCTCTCACTATTAAAACGGGTGACAAATGGGACCAAATTTCTTTGGTCACTGGTTTTATTCTTATATACAAGAAGCTCATTCCTATCTCTGTGAAAAGCTCTTTCTTTAAATTTATTTACCAATTCCTGGTGGTATTCTTTTTCTTAGAATCTTTCGCTATAGATGCTCGCTTGCTCCTCAAACTTGCTATCGGTTGCACAGTTCCTCCGCACCCTCACAAATTGTGAGTACGGAATATTTTTAATCCACTTCTTGTGATGACAACTGTTGAAGTGGACATAACTGTTGCTGTCTACTTTTTTAATAAAGGTACAAGTCTCAATTTTAGGATTATCCACTGACCATTGAGTGGTATCAATAAGCAAGTCATTTTTATCACTTTTAGAAGTGAAGCGTAGGTTGTAAGTATTGATGTTAATATGTGTAAGGAACTCATTAAATAGGGCCTCCTCACCATCCCATACGATGATAATATCATCGATATAACGATGATAATCGATGATGTTCTTTTTGTATACCTGGGTGATATCAAGATTATTTTCCTCCCATTTGCCAAGGTATAAGTTGGCCAGGCTGGGGGCATATGGAGTACCCATAGCAACACCACATTGTTGGGCAAAGAATTCACCCTGAAATACAAAGATGTTATTTTGCATGACGATCTTAATGCTTTCAATAATAAATTCACGGAAGTCCTCATTAATAGAGTCTTTATCTAAAAAGTATTTAATGGCACCTAAACCTCCACTGTGCGGTATGGAAGTATAAAGTGCCTCCACATATATATATGATAGATATAGAGGTTCCCCAACCTGCGCTCAAAGAGTGTGAAAGCAGCACCTCTGAAGGATTCTCTGTTAGACAGAATCCAGGAGATAGGTATGAAAAGAAAGGAGTTTCAGAGGGCGCTATGACAATGGTTTTATATTTGTATTGAACAATATTAAAATATACAATTCATATATATTCACATAAAAATGACATAAAATAACATAAAGATGCACTGTTTTGGCAGTTTCTGAACACTTATATAAGCTTGTTGGCACTTGATATATCTCCTTTAATTGATTGTTAGCCGATGTTGGTATGTATTAGTAAAGTTCATAGGCTGCTTGTTAGTAGGAGTTAGTCAGTTGAGGTGTAGGGACACAATGCTCTATTTCTGGACTTCCCTGTTCTTTATTTTAATTGCCATCACCTGTCTTGAACAGGTTATTTGATAAGAAAAGTATTTTAACACAGGTGATGGTAATCATAACTTCAAAGGGAAGTCAGGAGCAGAGCATTGTGTCCCTCCTGGAGAGGGTCATGTTGGGAGGTATGATTTGGGGGTCTTGAAAACCAAGTTTTGATTATATATTATTAAATTAATTAAATAGCCAGTATAAATTATTAATCCTAATGTGACATTCCAGCAATATATATTTGCAGAGCAGTACTTGGGTAGAACAGCTTTTTGTTCTGTCTGAACTTATTCTGTAGATGGATGCATGGAGGCAATTTAACACACACATTCCATATTACATGGATTTCAGCTTCTCAAACGCACCATAAAATAACTGAAATGTTAGCTCCCTCATTTATTTTCTTAGCAATTGTCCTATATTAGGGAGATGAGAAATGTATTGTTTGTTTTAAATAGAAGACAAGGAATTTCTCAGGAACACAAGCCTGCATAATGTCCATTGAGGACAAGCACCTATTCTACACATATTACCATGTGTGCAATGGTTTAAAGAAAATGATGTAAACTAATCAGTAACTTAATTGCTTCTGATTAACTGGCTGCATTGATTTATTTATGCAGAATTCAGGTGCCCATGGTAAGTTCATGTGGGACAGCAGTCAGTGGCCCTAAATTACTATAAACAAACCTGAAACTGTTCACTTATAATGTAAGACAAGAAATGCTTTTGAGTCAGAGAGAAATAACAAACATGAGGTGAAGGTGATTCTTTTATTGGCAATGTGAGGTGAATGAAAGGACAGGGATTGGTTTTACAAGCTGGTCGCTATCCCTGCTGTCTATATAACTCTCTATTTTATTAAGCAGGAATCCTACTATGGTTGCATTTAACTCTTCACTATCAGGGATCAATGCAGATTATTTACCTTCTATGGTCAATACTAACATTTTTAAACTGTGTCAATTCAACCAATAATATCGGATAAGCTGTGTACACACGGGGCGATTGGGGCTGAAATCGGTGGAAATATGGTCGCTGGCGACCATATTGCCAGTGATGGAGTGTGCCCCCGCGATAAATCGCCGGATGCGCGCTCCCATTTTCAGCCCCATTCTAATCGCTGGTCGCAGGAGCTTGCTCCTGCGACCAGCTGATTACCTCTGCGGCACCGCCGGCAGAGGTTCCCTTTCATCAGTGACCATCTCTGGTCGCTGATGAAAAGGAGAAACTGAGCAATATATTGCTTAGCAATATATTGCTAGCAATATATTGCTCAGCAATATATCTCCCCCGTGTGTACGGGGCTATAGGACTTTCATTTGGTTCTATATTGAAATAATATGTTACTATTTAATGCAACATATCTTTATCAGGTAATTGATTACATACATATAAATGAGTTTACGCATATTTAAGTGAGGGCTATTTATTATCATGTGGCTCTACACTAGTTAATTATAGGATTCAAATTGGGGTTAACATGGGATTGGGTTACGGTTCCCCTGGATTGGTGTAGCTGGGTGGCTTGGAGGTGGCACTATATTACATTTTATTTAACACCTTTTCTTACTAATAATATAATCACTAACACCATTCCTTTAATATTTTAATAACAACCATCACTTTTGTATCACCTCTTTGAAGATAGCTCTGGCTCCTTAACACATAAGTAGTGCACACACAGTGCAATGTTCTTTCTATTCAATCCTGTTGGAATCGCACAGCAATGTGTACACATTCGATTTAGACTATATACTACAGATCTGTATTATATAGTCTTGTCTGCACGTTCTATGTTTCTATTCGATTTCGATGCAGTGGGGCCGCTCATCGGGATCGAATCCAAATCGAATGTGATTTATTTTAGTTCAATTTGATTTTGCTTATAGTGTATAAGTAAAATCAAATATAAAAATATACAAAATCAAACCTTGTGTACACCCTATTGTTAACACAGGTGCGCTGCTATGAGCTTTCTGGCTTATGCTGGTTTATTGGGTTGCCGCACCACAAACCTAGATAGCAAAAGAGACCCCAATAATCAGAGAAGCCTTGGCATATGACTTGGGCCTTAGCAAGGTATTTTCAAATATATAACCAAGATCTCTGAATTCTACTACCATAGATTGGGGCAGTACAGATGGTGTAATGGTTAGCATTACTGCCTCACAGCGCTGAGGCAATGGGTTCGATTCCCATCATTGCCCTGTGCGGAGTGTGTATATTCTCCCTGTACTTGCGTGGGTTTCCTCCGGATAATCCGTTTTCCTCCCACAATCCAAAGTATACTGGTAGGTTATTCGGCTCCTAACAAAATTAACCCTAGAGTGAATGTGTGTATGTGGTAGGGAACATAGATTGTAAAATCCACAGGGCCAGGCACTGTGGACTATATAAGAAACTGTTAATAAATAAAAAATAAATAATGTTTTTTAAACCTGGTTACTGATATATACTCTAATTTAATGTGCTAGGGGAAACCAATTAATTTTTTCTTTCATACATATAAAAACAGATAAATTGGAGGTCAAGAAAAAGTATGGTATATAGCAGTGCTGGCCAAACATGGTCCTCAAAGCACCCCAATAGTCCAGATTTTAAGGAAATACTGCTTAGGCATAAGTTACTTAATTACTTCCAGGATCAGTTTAATTATATTATACTGTATGTGCACAAGCATAAATATCCCTAAAACTCAGACTGTTGGGGGAGGGGGTCTTGAGGATCACGTTTGGGAACCACTGGCATACGGTAGGGACAATTAATGCCTTGTGTAGCAAGTCATACATGAAACATATATAGAATCATAAAACCACAGTACTAAGAATACACAAAATATTAAAGAAAATGAAGAGAAGGAGAAAGAAACAGCTAAAGTAAATAGAAATGAGTAACAGGACATGAAAAGGGGTAGAGGAAGTGTTTGGGATAGGTAGAAAAATATTTTCATTTATAATTTATGGATATTATTTAAGGAAAAACATGAACAAATATATATTCTTAATAAAAGAAGTTTTTACACTTTCGCCCTATAGAAAAATATGCACTTATCATTGGATTCCCTTAATTACCTTAACACATTTAGTGAACCCATTAAAAAATCTAGCATACTTTTGTTCTACAACAAATAATGCTTATAGGAATACAACATTAATGTACCACTCTGTATAAGGCAGATCTGCACAAAATAGCTCACTACACTGGGGAAGATGCGCTAAGCCTTAAAGAGTGATAAAGTGAACAGAAATAAAGTACCAACAAATCTGCACCTGTCATTTTTCAAGTTAGGAGTTTAACTCTCTCTACTCTAAAGGAACAGTCTAGATTGTAAGCTTGCGAGCAGGGCCCTCCTACATTTTGACTGTCTGTAAATACCCTGTTTTGTTGTATCACTGTCTGCTATTGTAAAGCGCAACGGAATATGCTGCGCTATATAAGAAACTGTTAATAAAATAAATAGTGAATGGGATGATAGACCCCCATCCATCTCCTATCATATGAACACTGTTTAGACAAGGGTTAATCCAAATCTTATAGCATCTTACACATATATTTTTGATGTCTGACTATTTTTTACTTTCTAGTAGAGCAAAAAAAGTGAGCGTGACTGTGAGAGTTTACTTTCTTATGTGTGAGGTCCACAATTAAACACATATTTGCTAAATGAACTGCTTTGTACACTTATCCATTATGCAGTTAGTAACCGCCTTAATTATATTTACTACTGAGTTCATTGGGTCAACTTCTGCCTGATCCGGCTGGTCATTGTTGTATCAGGTGACCAAAAGAGTGTTCCATTCATCAACGTAATTGGGCACATGTAATAGGGTGTTATTTATGTTAAAGTGCAATTTTTGGGGATAAAAACAACTAAAACCGTACATGTAATACAGTGCGATATGCGGTAGAAATGGGATGTTTTGCCAGGCCAAAATAAAAATCGTATCCAAATGTTTTCAAATAGAAAACATCAAAATCACAAACTTAATAGGGTGGAAGCATGCACAGCTTAGTGAGATCTGTGCATGCTTCTGTCTGGGAAAGTGTCTAAAAATAAAAATAAAATAAAAAAACGGTGTGGGGTTTGCCTTGAGCATAACCAGCCTCGGGCTCTTTGAGCTGGTCCTGGATTCAAAATAACAGGGAACAAAAATAATATGGTCACCCGCACACCCCCCCCCCCCCCCCCCAAACCACCCCCCCATTTAAAAAAACAGCCCTGGCTTTTGGACTCTGTCAGCCAGCAATGTAATGCCACAGCTGAGGTACACTTTTTATAAACGCTCCCCCGGCTAAAGTATTCTCACACTGGCTGGTCAGCCCTGGAGGAGGGGTCTGGGGTGGTAGGGCCTCAAATAATAATTAGCTGTTCAAATCTCCATAGACTTCCATGTTAAGAAATCAACATAGGCCTCTATGGGCGGTTTTCACCATAGGAGCCCTTGTGAATAGTTTAATATGGCCTCCAATGATGGTAACTTGCACATCAGCCTGACCACAAAGTTCATTGGGGTCACCTCTGTGGTTGACACCAATTAACTTTGCAGTCAGGCTGATTTGCTCAAAGAGTCCAGGGCTGGTTATGCTCGGGGGAAAGGGGTGGGGGGGACACAACACACCCCGTACCGCTTTTTTGCTTATATCTGACTAAAAAAGTGACCACTCCTATTACTGAAAAATTGTACCTTTACTAAAACATTACATATTCCCCTAACTAAAAACTCGACAGAAATTGCAAGTGATTTCTGTCTTGTGCAGAAAAATCACAGCTTATTACATTTTTTCAGGTGGAAATAACACATGTATTGTGCGCTTTGGTGCAATTTTTCTAAATGCCTAAAAAAATCGCACCCTATTACATTTGCCCTAGTGGTAAAGTAGGGCTAAACATTCTTTGATGCAATGAGCTTTATATGATTTTGTGAAACTATAGCAAATATATTAATTTATTTATATGAATAAAGAATAAAACTCTTTGAAAGGATCCAATTCCTTCTGGCTTCATTCTTAACAATTCTAGCTCTTGTGCATATGATGTGACTATCAGCGCTGGTTTCACCATGCCCCCAAATGAAATTGAAGAAAATGAAATACATAGAACAAATTCCAGAATATCCTATTGACTGTACTTAATTGAAGCCATGCTACCAGTAAGGGGGCACACAAACATCATGGAGGTGATAATTAGAGGGAAGGATCTCTCATACATCACCACAGTCAGGCAGGAAATTACAGTGAGATGGTCATTGGGGTTTAGTGCAAAAAAGAGATTACATGGATTTAGCAAAATCCAGATAATTTCTGACTCAGATCTCCTTATGTCATATTTAGTGACAGTGACATTAGCCTTTATTTATATACAACATTTTTTATTGCTATATATATATATATATATATATATATATATATATATATAGTATATACAGTGTGTATATATATATATATATATATATATATATATATATATATATATACTATATATCTCAACATCAAATCGTGTTAGCTTAAAATTTGCTTTGTAAATATTGGGGGTGCAAATAACTTATTTGGGCTACCTGGGGGCACCTGGGTAAATCATTATTGATAGCCACTGCTGTTTTATTTCTGAGTTTTTTATTTCCATCTGTGCATCCTAAATAACAGCATATTCAACATATACAATGTACTATGTCTATTACTTTTCGCTCATCTTTCATTTTTTTTAGAGGAAATCTATGTTTATTGTCAACTACAAATAATAAAGTCATATAATCATAAAATAAATGTTAGCGGTCTGATGCTGATAAAGTGTATCTGCTTTGACTTAAATCCTTTCTAATCTAAGACATATGTTTATACAAAAGTAAATTGACACTATACCTTTCATCGTCCTTAATGTACATATACACAAAAAAATCAATTGTTATAGTTTATTTTACTAGCTATTACTCTGCTTTGTAATGAATATCTGTAATTTCCTCAGATGCAATTTTCAGGTGACCGACTGTGACTGGTTTATCTGTGTAGTATATTTGACTGATTATTGTAATTTAAGGCTTTTTCATGATATCAGAATTTTTTTTCTACCTCTTCTACTGTATGGTGCTAGAATAAGCCAATGGGGAGAATGCAATAGCCTGTGCAATGCAGACATAAGTCTGATTCTGCAGAGGCTGCCTGATCATTTAAAATGCAATACAGATTGCGTATGCCTTATCCAGATATCTGTTATCCAAATTATTCTGAAAACTAGGTTCCAGAATGTACTTTTTTTTTTTGGTTAGTACCTACTGGGGAGATCTATGTAACTGGCACTACTGGGGCTATAATATGTAACTGGTACTAAATATGTGCAAGAAAATAATTGCTTAGCATTCAAATTCAGTGCCTTACACTGTGTACATACAGGGCTTTTTTACGCACATATCGCTGGCAATATGGTCACTGTGCTGTGAGAGATAAATTGCCGGGAGCGCGCTCCCGCGTCCATCCCTTCATGGTCGCTGGTCGCATGCTCCTCTGTACTGTGCCCCAGCAACCAGCGATTTCTAGTCAAAATGAGATTGAGACAGAATGGTTTGCAATTTTCAGCCAAAATAGCTGGTCACTGATGAAAACGGCACACTGAGCAATATGGTCGCTGAGCAATATATTGTTGAACGATTTTAAGCCAAAATCGATCAGCGATCAAATTGCACAGCTTGAGATAGTACACAAACTTTGTTTTATGTTTTGAAACTTTGTTTCATGCACAAATAAAATGTACAGTATTTGTGTGTATTTCATGTGTTTGATGTGTTTATACAACATAAATGCATTTTATGTTCACACATGGGTCCCGTCCCCAAGATACCTCATTGAAATATAAAAATATTACAAAATACATAATAATCCATTATCCAAAATGCTTCCGGTCCCGAGCATTGTGAAGAAGGGATACTCAACCTGTACCAGGTTTTAACTTTTAAAAATTGTGCAGACTTTTCCCACTATAAAGGGATGTAAATATTTCAATGCACTTTCAAAACATAATTAAATTGGTTCTAGTAAAGCTGATGTGTTAATTATAATAGAATTAATATATGTCAGACAGTGACTTTATAATGTTGCTTTTTCTTTCAAAATCACCCAACATGAGAGCAATTTTCTCTGCACTGAGGATGTGACCTTAATGTTTTCACAGGATTTAAAAGGTTAATATGTTTTTTACAAGTCTTATTCTGGGTTTATTTATCCCCAGTCTCGTGGTTTATGACAAGTATATTACAGTTTCCAGCAACAGCCCTTTTGGTTAACACTGTGGGTGACCTAAATACCAAATCAGACATACAGAAGCTGTGTGGTCTCTGTGTAAATTGACTTAGTAATTGAAATGTAGAACAGGTATTTTTCCAATTTATATGATAAATGAGAAAGGAGAGAGGAAAAAAAAGAGTCAATGCTGCTTCAGAAAACAAACTGAGGTCATAATGACGGTAGTTGGAGATTATTGTGGATAATGTGTGTAAAAAGCACGATGTGATACAGACTGTGGATGAGGGCTTTACTACAAGCTAGCTCAGTATAACAATTTCTAGGGAAAGTAAACTGGCAGTCAGGCTTAACATGCACATCATTATTAATAGATTGCTTTTGGTAACTTGAAGTAAATCTTGCAATAATTACTTTTAGCGTGACTTAAGGCAACCAACAATAAGATCTAAGTACATACTTAGCAATCCCTGCCATAGCTAATTCATACACACTAACAGATCATTCACAATATTGGTCACTGGTGTCACCCACCCCCTCTACCTACTGTACATGCAGTCTTTTACTGACTTTTATAGTCTTTATTTGGGCAGGAAAGGATTGTGTATTAATGGGGGGGGGGGGGTGTATTGGACTTTCCCTATTCACACTTTAATTGGGGCTTTCAATTAATGGCCACACACAGGTCTGAGACATTTCTATTTAACCTAATTCTGGACGGCTGATTGCCGTGTGCAGCTGTGAAGTGTGGTAGCGTAAAGTGTGAGGAAATATTAATAAGAATATAGGAGATGTACCAGATATAAACAAGAAAGCACAGGAAGACACCCACCTACCTTGGGCAGTACGGATGGTGTAATGGTTAGCATTACTGCCTCACAGCGCTGAGGTCATAG
Source organism: Crinia signifera (assembly GCF_055691185.1). Taxonomy (NCBI): domain Eukaryota; kingdom Metazoa; phylum Chordata; class Amphibia; order Anura; family Myobatrachidae; genus Crinia; species Crinia signifera. The sequence goes on from NC_139220.1 coordinate 176,997,040, forward strand.
GTTCGATCCCCACCATGGCGCTAACTGTGCTGTGTTTGTATATTCTCCACATAGTTGCGTGGGTTTCCTCCGGGTACTCCGGTTTCCTCCCACAATCCAAAAATATACTGGTAGGCTAATTGGCTCCCGACAAATTAACCCTAGAATGTCTGTGTGTGCGTGTACATGTGGTAGGGAATATAGATTGTAAGCTCCACTGGGGCAGGGACTAGGGTTACCACCTAGTCCCTTTAATTCCGGACACATATTAATTACACAGGTTCTGTGGCTGGCTGACTTCAAGACTCCACTTCACCTGATTTTAAACTGCCACAGAACCTGTGTAATTAATAAGTGTCTGGAATTAAAGGGACTAGGTGGTAACCCTAGGCAGGGACTGATGTGAATGTTCAAATATTCTCTGTAAAGCGCTGCGGAATATGTATGCGCTATATAAGAAACTGTTAATAAATAAATATTAAATACCTTCTTAAGTGCCCTAAACAGACTGCTATCAACATTCAACAGTAAGCTAAATACTTCACCACCTCCCAACACATACTGAAGGGTTATTCTGATTCAGTCGGAAAGGCACAATCACTCTCTAATGGACAAAACCATATGGACTGCAGGTGGGGCTGCAGTGCACATGATTTTGTCCACTAGAAAGTTATTGTACCTTTCCGAGTGAATCAGAATAACCCCCTAAATGCACGGCTTGGACACCCCTCACTGACCTCCCTGCCTACATGTCTCCTAAGACCTATACTCATAGCCATTGCTTTCTGATCAACCTAATATCACTAGTCGTCACATTTTCTCTTTGACCATTTGAGTGTGCCAGATTTCATCAGTTCTCTCTGCATCGTATAAGTCCCTCTACACCTGCTTCTCACACTACTCACCCTGACTCTGCATTTATTTTTCTTCTCTCCATTTTGTCATTATCTTTCTGAACTACAATTTTATACAGGAGCCATGGTTCCTCGATCCTGTGCTGTACCTATTCACTCTGTATGCTTTCTGCCCCCTAGTGGGGTGTGTTGTGGCATGGGCCACAGAGCAGGGCTGTAAGGGTCGAGCAAATGGAGAAGGCCATATCAAAAAGTGCTGTCTAAGCTGCTGCTCTGAGGGGTTGTGGAAACCCTCATATGGTACAGAAAAAGAGAAAAGGATGGGTTAGCAGCACTTCTTGTCTTGCGGATGTCTTGTCTTTATGATGTTAATTGCTCATTTATTACACTAACCTCAGCTTAATAGGCTGTGCCATCAAAATGACTTAGAGGTGTTAGACTACAGCTTTTCCTCATTTGCTTGTTAACCTTTTACAGAAAAGTGACTGCTGTTACCACGTATGACTACTGTACCCATCTGACCCAATGTCGTAAAACTGAGCAGGTCATGCATACTGCACAATGTGTCTTCCTAGTGGAATATACTAAAGCTTAGACTTAATATGTAACTAGCATGTTTCAGTTTGCATTACATTTTTTTTGTACACCTGTAATTTCATCAATAGTTCTTAATTTTTCTTATTATTTTCTTAGCAGTATATAGCAAATAATCATATATATATATATGTATATATATATATATATATATATATATATATATATATATATATGCACCTTGCTCCAATCTTGTTATGTATCAGTTTCTAAGAACCTTCCAAATATTTTCCACAACAAATGAACTATAACATATTGTCTATACTCTATCGATTAGTTATCTTTTGGTTTATCCAAATGGCCACCATTGCCAGAGGCATCACCCAGTGTGGTGACACCTGGTGCATTCTCTGTATTACCACCAACAGCCTCCCGTGCCGAGGGAGCTGACTGCTGCAGGAGAATATCACACTGCTGTACCCAGCTCTTGACAATGTAGTTGATCTGCCACTTTAGTGTTGCCCATTCTGAGGGGTGCGGGGAAGACCATTGATGATCTTATTTTTTTTCTGGCTGTAGAATATTTTTTATGTTTACTTATTTTTGTGAATTTAGTGCTTCAGTGCTTGTGCTACATGTAGAAAGTAATTAACCTGCCCCATAACAGCATGATAAACCTTGTTTCAGTGATGCATATTTCCTGCCATGCTGTATTCCTCTCTCTCTTTCTGCCTAGAACACATTTTCTAAAGATTGCATTTGCTGTCAGATAGAACCAATAGACATGGATTTTAAAAGCCATAAATTACTATGAGCAATATTCAGACGTGGTCAAAAAGCACATTATTTAGCAAATGAGCAAAACTATTTGCACTGCAGGTGGGGCAAATGTAACGTGTAGAGAGAATTAGATTTGGGTGGGGTATATTTTTTCTGTGCAGGGAAAATACTGGATGATTTATTGTTACACTGCAATTGATATCAATCTTTCAGCACACCCCACACAAATCTAAATGCTCCCATACATTTCTGCAATATTGGCTGATTTCACCAGAATCTAACGGATCAGGCCGAGAAATCATGTGAAATTGGCCCATATCGCATGTTTTTACATTAAATCCGATGTGATGCATGGTCCCATGCGCATTGGAGTCGGATGTTGGACCTGCTTACATGTCCGACCTCCGACTCGGCCCCTCTAGTGCCTGTGGGAACGGACTATATGCAATGTACAGTATTGCATGTGATCCTGCCATCCTGGAAGGTCCCGGGCGTCTCATATAGCCATACACTGCTGTGACTTCTCGCATTATGGACACCTTAACTCTCTCTTTGCATATGTTACATCTGCCCCACCTGTAGCACACATGGGTTTGTCCATGTGCTAATGGGAATTTATTATTGCGCCAAACTAAAAGTAATAGAGTCAGATAGGTATTACTCACCCCTCTGGTGATCTCTGTTCCGTCTGCATTGCAACATCCTAGTGCTAATGAGATAAAGAACATCTCCCATTGTTCATGTGTCAGATTCTGAAAAATGATGATATCTCACAGTGATTACACTAGGTGGCCGGTTCTGAATCACACACAGTGATATGAATCCGGCCCCTGCCCTGATGGTCTGGGTTTGCGCATGTGTATTTCTCCGCATGTGCCAACACGACTGCGAATGGTCACGGCGAGTTGATCACTTACCGGGCAGTTCACAGAGGGGAGGGCGGACAGGGTGGTGGTGGTGCTGGGTCATGAGAATGCCCCGCAATTTATGGGCATCCCAATTGAAAATGCTGGGAATTCCCATGGGTACGCAGGCAGTTTGATGCCTGTCGGGGGCGGGCAGCTGACATCATATGACCATGTCTTTCTCCTGGCTGCCACAAATATAAGTCAGTTGAGACTGACATATGTTTGCAAAGGCAGGAGAAATCATTCAATGGTGGGCGAACATCGAATGATTTCTCCTGCAGCGGCGGCATGCCAGGGGGTGTGTCTTCATTACACATCTCCTTGCATGGTTGAGAGGGGAAAGGGTGGCAGGGGGTGCGGGGATTCAGCGGGGCGGTGACACAAGTGCTCGGTAAGCTGCGAGCTTCGCTGCTTACCGAGCTAATTAGAATCACCCCCTAAATGTAAAAAGATGTCTGGAGCAGAAGCGCTATAAGAGAGCAGAAGGCCTGTATGCATGCTCCGATTGGGCCATCTCCTCTCCATCTGTGCAGTAGACTCTGGCATTGTGTGCAGCATACCAGGGGACACCTCTATTGCACATGAATGAATCACTGAAAAATGACCGTTGCAGCCAGTTTTGATTCACCACTAGCACAGAAACCATATACCTGGCACTATTCCATTATTTTATAGTGTCTATGCATCATGACTTAAAATATTTGGAAACAATGCAATTATCTTATGAGGTAATACTTCTGCATTGTTCCAACAAGATGACTTTAGCTATACCCAGTGTTTGCCGCTGCGCAGCCATGGTCTGACCGAAAAAGAGGTGAGTATAATTACATAGATGCAGGGTGTGCAGTGTGTGGTCCCCCCCTGGTGCAGTGCACCACAAACCTTGCTCCCATTATAGATATGCTAGCTACCTTTTAATACATTTTGGAAAAGCTGTAAAAACACATGTGACAAGGAATCACATACTGTACACCAAGATGAAGTCTGAGTTCTTTATTCTCAGAAGGCAGACAGTATTCCAGGATAGCAGATTGGCATTTCTTACAGCAATGGCAGTTCTCCCAATAAGGGTACTTCCATTGAATCACTAATGTAATCCCCGTACCCCTGCAAGCCTATTGCACAGGCGCTAACTGCCATTGGGAACCCCACAACCTTCTGTCTTGAACACACATATAGCAAAACTGAAAAATAGGTAACACTTTTTAGTTTATAGAAGTAACACAATCGGTATACACCACAGTGTGCACAAAAGCTGCTGGGATGGTTCTATCTCACGGGTATTTCTTCTTTTACCCAAAAAAAACCATAGTATGTGAAGAGAATAGGGATAGATCCTCAACCAGCGCTATTATAATAAATACAAACAAACTTCCCTTATCGGGGTTCTTTCCCTTGGGTAATTTTTCACCCTTGGTATTCACAGGGACGTCTCCACATCAGACGAGAATATATGTGAAAATACAAGTATGGAAAAACATCATCGCATAAAACTGTATTTAATTTTCACAATCGTTTAAAACATGGGGATACAATACTTCAAAAAAAGGGGGGGTTTTCACAGCATCTGGATTTAAGCATACAAAATGCACTGGGTCACAAACTTAGTCCTGGAAAGGTAATTACCAGATGGATAGGAACTGTTTAGCGAAAAAAACAGTTCAAATAGACATATGATAGATCACATACGGATCCCGGGTCACGCAGGTGCTCTCACAGTCAGGGGTAATGTCCTATCCTGGGCGTCTGTCTGGCCCTGTGTCCACCAACGCGTTTCAGATCCCACTGGATCCTTTGTCAAGGTGTATGCTTACTGGAGTATCAGTGTCTTTATTTATACCATAAACAGCCTATGATAAGCGTCCGTTTTCCCGCTCTTTTGCGGGTGTAATTGAAGCCAGATTCCGGGTGTAGGTCCTCTAAGATGCCGCTTGCGTCACTTCCGGGTACAAGCAACCCGGAGTGACGTTCGCGTCACTTCCGATTTCGTCCAGGACCAGAAAAGAGAAGTACACGCTGCGGGGAGCTGTGTGAGCGCAGTGCGCACTTCCGTTTCCTGTCTCTAACCCTGTTGGGTGTAGATGAAGCCGGACAAAAGGTGTATGTAGCGTCCATGCTACTTCCGGTTTCGAGATCAAACCTGATGCGCTCACATGATCAGCGCTTCTATGGGCAGCAGGTTTTGCCCACACATCTGTCCTTTTAAAGTCCATATAAAACCAACAGGAATCCAGCATCTCTATAAATAAGTATATATAAAAATGAGAAAAACGCAATAAAAACACAAGTATCTATAATAGCAGAAAATATGGGTGTACATAATGTGCATAAGCAGAAGGTTAAAACATCATAAAAACTTTATAAAAACCATTTTAGCTCAAAATCTGCATTGATACCATTTGGTTTGAGCGTATTAAAATTATAGATCATTTGCATTTCTGTTTTTGCAAGTTGCGTGCTCAGATCTCTTCTTCTGCTATTTCCCTCCACATATTTGATACCCATAAATAATTTGATATGTTTGATGGAGCACGCATGAGTGGTTTTGAAATGCTGTGAAAGGGAGTGTGTTTCCACACCCTTTTCAATGTTACGTATGTGTTCACTCATGCGCACTTTTAGTGGGCGTGATGTCCTGCCAATGTAATACTTTTCACATGAACATCCAATCAAATAGATGACGTTTTTAACATTACAAGTTATGAATTCTTCTATTTTTTGTTCTTTGCCGTTAATGGTCACTTTTTCTACTTTTTTCTCGCCCTTGATGTTGATGCACGCTTTACATGACCCGCATCTATGGAAGCCTCTTGTGCGGATTCCTCTTCTTAAGGTGTTATTAGGATGCATGCTCCGGGTCAGTTTATTCGCTAAATTAGGTGCTTTTCTATAAATAAATGAAGGATTTTTTGGTATCTCATTTCCAATCAAAGGGTCCTTCTTTAGAAGGTGCCAGTGTTTCTTTATTGAGCATTCAATTTTTTTATGTTGACTGTTATAGTCTGTAATGAAAGCCCATTTCTTATCATCCTTCTTCTCTATCGTAGGATCATCAGTTTTATTTTTTAGTAGATTAGATCTTTCTATAGTGTCTACTTTCTCCATTTCTTTTTCCACAACATCCTTTGTATATCCACTCTCCACAAATTTCTCGGCCATAATCTTCACCTGTTCTTTGTAGATATTTTCGTCTGTACAGTTGCGTTTCAGGCGTTTGAATTGTCCTTGAGGGATGCAATTGAGCCAGTTTTTATGATGGCAACTGTTTAAGTGGATATAACTTTGTGAGTCTGTGGGTTTATTAAAAGTTTTTGTTTTTAAAACACCTCCTTCTTCATAAATAGTTATGTCTAAAAAATCCACAGACGTATTGCTTATATTAAAACTGAATTCAATGTTAAAAGGGTTATTATTAAGAAAAATACAAAAATCATCTAAAAGGGCACGGCTTCCTTTCCATAAAAACAAAACGTCATCTATATAACGGGCCCAGGACACCAGGTTCGCTCCGAATGGGGTATCCGACCATATGTAGTCGGATTCCCATTGTCCCATAAATAAATTAGCGTAGCTCGGAGCGAACCTGGTGCCCATTGCAGTTCCGACCCGCTGTAAATAAAAGTCTCCTTTAAACATAAAATAATTATTGTTGAGGATAAAATGGACTCCTTTGATTAAAAATTCCTGTAGAGTCGAGTTTAAAGTGCTGTTCTTCAGTGCATTAGTGATAGCTTCAGTTCCCTGTTGATGGTTAATCACCGTATATAATGATGACGGCGGACGTCAAATCATTATATACGGTGATTAACCATCAACAGGGAACTGAAGCTATCACTAATGCACTGAAGAACAGCACTTTAAACTCGACTCTACAGGAATTTTTAATCAAAGGAGTCCATTTTATCCTCAACAATAATTATTTTATGTTTAAAGGAGACTTTTATTTACAGCGGGTCGGAACTGCAATGGGCACCAGGTTCGCTCCGAGCTACGCTAATTTATTTATGGGACAATGGGAATCCGACTACATATGGTCGGATACCCCATTCGGAGCGAACCTGGTGTCCTGGGCCCGTTATATAGATGACGTTTTGTTTTTATGGAAAGGAAGCCGTGCCCTTTTAGATGATTTTTGTATTTTTCTTAATAATAACCCTTTTAACATTGAATTCAGTTTTAATATAAGCAATACGTCTGTGGATTTTTTAGACATAACTATTTATGAAGAAGGAGGTGTTTTAAAAACAAAAACTTTTAATAAACCCACAGACTCACAAAGTTATATCCACTTAAACAGTTGCCATCATAAAAACTGGCTCAATTGCATCCCTCAAGGACAATTCAAACGCCTGAAACGCAACTGTACAGACGAAAATATCTACAAAGAACAGGTGAAGATTATGGCCGAGAAATTTGTGGAGAGTGGATATACAAAGGATGTTGTGGAAAAAGAAATGGAGAAAGTAGACACTATAGAAAGATCTAATCTACTAAAAAATAAAACTGATGATCCTACGATAGAGAAGAAGGATGATAAGAAATGGGCTTTCATTACAGACTATAACAGTCAACATAAAAAAATTGAATGCTCAATAAAGAAACACTGGCACCTTCTAAAGAAGGACCCTTTGATTGGAAATGAGATACCAAAAAATCCTTCATTTATTTATAGAAAAGCACCTAATTTAGCGAATAAACTGACCCGGAGCATGCATCCTAATAACACCTTAAGAAGTGGAATCCGCACAAGAGGCTTCCATAGATGCGGGTCATGTAAAGCGTGCATCAACATCAAGGGCGAGAAAAAAGTAGAAAAAGTGACCATTAACGGCAAAGAACAAAAAATAGAAGAATTCATAACTTGTAATGTTAAAAACGTCATCTATTTGATTGGATGTTCATGTGAAAAGTATTACATTGGCAGGACATCACGCCCACTAAAAGTGCGCATGAGTGAACACATACGTAACATTGAAAAGGGTGTGGAAACACACTCCCTTTCACAGCATTTCAAAACCACTCATGCGTGCTCCATCAAACATATCAAATTATTTATGGGTATCAAATATGTGGAGGGAAATAGCAGAAGAAGAGATCTGAGCACGCAACTTGCAAAAACAGAAATGCAAATGATCTATAATTTTAATACGCTCAAACCAAATGGTATCAATGCAGATTTTGAGCTAAAATGGTTTTTATAAAGTTTTTATGATGTTTTAACCTTCTGCTTATGCACATTATGTACACCCATATTTTCTGCTATTATAGATACTTGTGTTTTTATTGCGTTTTTCTCATTTTTATATATACTTATTTATAGAGATGCTGGATTCCTGTTGGTTTTATATGGACTTTAAAAGGACAGATGTGTGGGCAAAACCTGCTGCCCATAGAAGCGCTGATCATGTGAGCGCATCAGGTTTGATCTCGAAACCGGAAGTAGCATGGACGCTACATACACCTTTTGTCCGGCTTCATCTACACCCAACAGGGTTAGAGACAGGAAACGGAAGTGCGCACTGCGCTCACACAGCTCCCCGCAGCGTGTACTACTCTTTTCTGGTCCTGGACGAAACCGGAAGTGACGCGAACGTCACTCCGGGTTGCTTGTACCCGGAAGTGACGCAAGCGGCATCTTAGAGGACCTACACCCGGAATCTGGCTTCAATTACACCCGCAAAAGAGCGGGAAAACGGACGCTTATCATAGGCTGTTTATGGTATAAATAAAGACACTGATACTCCAGTAAGCATACACCTTGACAAAGGATCCAGTGGGATCTGAAACGCGTTGGTGGACACAGGGCCAGACAGACGCCCAGGAGAGGACATTACCCCTGACTGTGAGAGCACCTGCGTGACCCGGGATCCGTATGTGATCTATCATATGTCTATTTGAACTGTTTTTTTTCGCTAAACAGTTCCTATCCATCTGGTAATTACCTTTCCAGGACTAAGTTTGTGACCCAGTGCATTTTGTATGCTTAAATCCAGATGCTGTGAAAACCCCCCCTTTTTTTGAAGTATTGTATCCCCATGTTTTAAACGATTGTGAAAATTAAATACAGTTTTATGCGATGATGTTTTTCCATACTTGTATTTTCACATATATTCTCGTCTGATGTGGAGACGTCCCTGTGAATACCAAGGGTGAAAAATTACCCAAGGGAAAGAACCCCGATAAGGGAAGTTTGTTTGTATTTATTATAATAGCGCTGGTTGAGGATCTATCCCTATTCTCTTCACATACTTTTTAGTTTATGCTACCAATGTCCACAGCAGGCAATGCAACATTGTGGATGTTCTAGCATTTGCAAAGAGAAGTAACCCAATCCTTTGAAACTTGAAGGCTGCAGCTTTTTCGGCAGTTGAGGCCTGTTTCATAGGGTGTGGTCAAAGTCACAAAACTGCAGTTGTGGCATTAGGTATGTCTATATCATTAACCTAATGCTATCCCTAACCCAAATCTTAACTAAACCTGACACCCTAAATCTAATTTAGCAAGATGCCTAGATTTCACTTGTTAATCTTAAGATGTCTACATTTGAGCTGGTCAACATTTAATTTAATTTTGCGCACAATTACACTTACACCACAATTACAATTACACCACTCTGTTCTGATGATAAATGTGAGACAATGCCCAAAAATTGAGACTGTCCCATGTATTTGAGATTGTTGGGCATCATCATTCGTCGTTCATCTGTCGTCAATATCCGGGACACTGGGTTCAATGGAAATGTCTTTCAACCAAATTGGTCAAACAAATTGTACAGTGTGTATGCACCTTAAGCGGCCCACTGCTGCCACCCACTGCTGTCTATATTGTGAAGTGGGCCAACCACTAAGAAGTTCTGCCACTGGTTTTGATTTACCACTAGCACAGAAACCATATTCCTGGCATTATTCCATTATTTTATAGTGTCTTTTCCTCATGACTTAAAATATTTGGAAACAATGCAATTACCTTATGAGGTAACACTTCTGTATTGTTCCAGCAAGATGACTTTAGCTATACCTAGATGATGTTATACGTAACCTAAACTACATTCTTCTCAAATGTTGCTTCAGAAGTATTTTGATCCTTCACTAATATAGGTATTTACAGATAATTACTTTTTAGATTATATGACCTAGCAATACTAGAGGAAATGTAAATTCAAGAACAACTTCTATATTTATGGTGTAAGCATAAGCAGAATAAAAAGCATTCATCCAGGTTCATTATAGCATTAATGTAAAATATTTCTCTAAATGTTAGTATATCCTACTGTTAAACTGTGTATAATTTATATAGTTTGTTTTAAAATATGCAAAAAAGTAAATCAAAATAAGAATAAACAGGTGTAAGTCAAGGAAGGGATTATTATTATTGGCAAAGATGCATATCAGATTATGAAATGGAACACAAATGTCTTTAGGCAGCAAATTCACATTTTTGCCTTTAAACTGCTAGAAAAACATAAGAGACAATCTGCCTTTGACTTAATACTCATTGGGATTTTTTGAGGCATAGATCCAGGACAAGCCCAAGTTATAACTGTATCAACATTCTATTTCAGAATGTTTTAAATCCTTTAAACTATGTACTGTAGCTCAATTGTACAAGGAAGGTCCTTGCCAACTGCTTCCTAGTTTACATGTCTTAGCATTTTTTATGTCCATATGGATCTATTTTGTACTAAAGAACTGCTTAATATTAAAAAATGAAATAGTCAAAATGTACTTTTAGTATTAAAATAATTATTTAGTTACATTCAAAAACATATATTGAAATAGGGAATTATGAGTTATGCAGGAGTTAAACATAGTATAAGGAGAACATTCTACTTGAAATAACTGCTACATCAGGACTTCAACAGACTTCGGTGATTTGTATTACCCTCCATCTCAAGCACCTGCTTTGTATACAGCAACACACTCCTTACTAAGGGGTAGATTTATGACGTGGGGCATATGCGCTATCCGCCTGTGCTAAAGCAGGGTATAGTGCTTCCTTTGATGTATCAAACCCGCGATGCGGGTGATTATCGTGTGGCGGTATGGGGGTGGAGGGCTAACGGCTATCCATTATTTGTTACAGAGCTCCAGGCTCATACCTTATTTATGAATCTTGCCGCTGGCCATGCGCTCCTTCTTTATAGTCCTGTCCATATCACCAGAATTTTCTGGCGCTGCTGGTCTCCTGTGTGTGATGTTAGGCGCCGCTTGTTGGTCTCCGGCGGCTTCAGATTAAAACTGCGCATGTGCTGGGTACACAGCATCCCAGCATCCCCTGCGAACATTACCCGGCGCATGCACAGTTTTAATTTGAAGCTGCTGGTTGGGTATGTATCACGAGACAAGGTATCCGGCACATGCGCAGATGATGCCGCTGGAGGGGAACGCACCATCCGTTATGGGAGGAAGCGTATCCCCATCGGCTGGGGATAATGCGCTCCCATAAGGTATGAAAAATAAATAGTACATTCAGGAGAAGAGCGGTGCCGCTTCACCATGATAAAGTGGTGAAGCGAAAGGGAGCACACAAGGAGCATTATGGACACATTAAGAAATCTACCCCTGAACTCCTTCATTGGGTGTTGCAATCCTCCTACCCTCAACTAATTGCCACTTGCTCTTTGCACTGTTTTGCTTTTCTGCCTCATATTATGATTTTTTTACCCCAGTGGTTCTCAAACTCGGTCCTCAGGACCCCACACAGTTCACGTTTTCCAGGTCACCCGACAGGTGCACTTATTACTGACTGACACTTTTTAAAAAATCCACAGGTGGAGCTAATTATTTCACTTGATGCTGATAGGAAACCTGCAAAACATCTACTGTGTGGAGTCCCGAGGACCGACTTTGAGAACCTGTGTTTTACCATAACCCTCACTGCCTCTATCACAGGGGTCACTTAACTGGTCCTCAAGATCTACCAAAGGTCCACATTTTCCAAATCACCTAGCTGGTGCACAGCTGCAGTCAATACTGTCACCTTTTCAAACATGCTGCATTAATTACTACTATCGGTCCACAGGTTGCCTGAAAAACAAATTGTTGGTAGAGTTTGAGGTCAGGGTTGGCTACTCCTGATCATTATTGTCAACTATGTGTAATACAATTTTTAACCCTTTTAGGTCCAACATCAAGGCCCTTATTCTGATCGGTGCGGATATTCCCGCATTCTTACGGTGCGGTCCGCACGCCACGGTGTTTTGCCGCGTGCGGCCATCGTCCGTAGAAACGCCCACGTGTCCTCCGCATTCGGACGGACTCACTCTTTAAGAACAGGGCGTGTTTACGGACGACATACAAACCATGCGTGTGCGGGAGAAACACTCCGATTCTGCACGGTATTACAGAGTATTACAGAGTATGCTCGGGAATACCGCATCCGAACGGGAGCCAAGCGGTGCTACCGCACGTAAGCGGCGTATTTACGCCAAACAACCCACTATGAAGTATCTTCTGCTATACATCACATGACCCACTTATTCAATTACCTATCCTCATAAAAAACTGCTTATTTGGAATTGGAATCAATTAGATTCCAATATATCCTTACAAGCATGCCTAACACATGCATTGCACACATTAACCCTTACAGCAATTGAAGCAGCAATGGTTTCAATTAAAGCACTGACAAGCGTCCTATTAGTGAGTAATGAGTAAAGGAGTAGATTCTATTGGGTTCAGGTGTTAATGGTTGTAGTCATTAGGCGTACGTTCGCCTACCGCATGAACGAGTGGTGTCCGCAAAGCAATAGTACACTTGTGGACACCGCACATTTCTGCCCTTTTTGATCGCGTGCATTCGGAGTGGTTTCCGAATGTACGCCCCCCAACATAAGTGTACTCCCCCGTGTCCGCCCATGTTTCCGCCCCGTTTTGCCCACTTTGAAACTACGCCCATGTGTCATTCCGCATGACGCCCATAATACGCCCCTATTTCCCGACTGATAGCGGTGAACAGTTTTGGACGGGATTTGGCCGAACTGGTACCGAGTCAAGGCGTGGCACATGCGCGTAGCGTTCTCCACGCATGCGCAGACGTCATAAAGACGCGATCCGTAAGTACGCGGTAAAGTCCGCGTCAATCAGAATAAGGGCCCTAGTCAGGCTCAACAGCTCTAGTGCTACTAGCAGATCCAATGGTGAGACCAGGGCTATTTTTCAGCAGGCTCCAGCAGGAAATGAGGCCCTTATTCTAGTTCACTCTTTCTGACAAAATATTTCTTAGATTGACAAAACCATGTGCACTGCAGGTGAGGCAGGTGTAAAACCCCACCCAAATCTAATTATCTTTGCACAAGTAACACCTGCCTCACCTGCAGTGCACATGGTTTTGTCCATCTAAGAAATATTTTGTCAGAAAGAGTGAACTAGAATAAGGGCCTCAGTTCCTGCTGGAGCCTGCTGAAAAATAGCCCTGGGTGAGACACTTTAAAATAAGAACACTAACATCGTTCAACATTCAATGTAGACCATTTTTAAATAATAATAAAAAAAATTACAATTCATTTAAACCAGACTGTTTGAATTGCAAAAAAATAAAAATAAAATGTGGACAGTTAAGTTGCCACTACTGGTTAGGAATCAAAGCCTTTCTTGTTCATCTTTTACCTGTTAATTCAATGTCTCACCCATCTCCTCTCTTCTCTCTTACTTACTGCAGTACTGTAGTTGTCAATTGTATCACAACCACTGCACTTTCAATTGTATTCTTAAAATAAAATATTACTGCAATCTATTATAATATAATTCATTTGCAGATTTACACAGCTGCTTGTCTTACGTATTTGGCCACACCTAGTGGTGTCATAGGAGTTGGGGGTGTGGTTTCCTTTTTACAATTGCTCTTTTACAACATGGCTTCTTTGAACAAGCATGAAGTCTGTATTCATCTGAAACATACTTGCCTACCTGGCCCTCTCTATGGCAGGTATTCAATGCAGCCAGCGAGGGGGTTAAACAGCGAGGATTGCAGAAAACCAGCGTTCCTCACTGTTTAACCCCTGCGCCGGCCGCTCGCTCTATTCAATGATCTGGGGAAATCCTCGCCGTCACAGGACGGCGAGGATTCCCCCAAACAGCGAGACCTGCGCATAATTAGCGCTGTATTTAGCCACGAGTCTCACTGGTTCAGGAGCCACATACGCCAATTCCCCCTCGCTCAAAAAACGGAGTGAGGGGGAATTGGCGTATGAAAGGGGTGCGTTGAATACTGACAGGGTGAGTGGTGACAGCGAGCAGGAAGCTCTGCTCGCTGTCACCACTCGCCCACAGCATTGAATACACCCCTATGAGGGAGAAAATTCTCTGTTCCTGGACTTTCCTGGTAATGTCTGATTGCCATCACCTGTGGTGAAACACCTTTACCTAGCTCCCCACAGGTGATGGCAATCATACATTACCAGGGAAGTCCAGGTACAGAGCATTTTCTCCCTCATGGAGAGGGCTAGGTAGGCAGGTATGATCTGAAACACATATGACACAGACCTTCAGTTCTGAACTTCATATGGAAAATACCTGTCTAATTTACCTGTCTCACTAACAAACTAACGTTTGCTCAAATAAGTAGTTAATTTTAATGACTTATTCAATTCATTCATTAATAATTCCTAGGTGAATTCAATAATCAGTCAGTTCAACAAATGTCTCATACTTGAAATGTGTCAGTTTGACACATATATGATTTGATACTCTTACATTCCACAGACAGAGTACTCCTGTAATATCAGTGCCTCTGATTCTGAGGGTCCCCATAGCTCCTAGGTATGAAGCTGCTGAAAACAGCTGTAGATAATCAAATACATTCCATTGGATTCCAGCTATGCTCTATGTATGAAGACAGACACTGGGGTAAATAAAAATATTATACTCATTGAATGGTACAGATTCACCTTCTAACAAATATATTTGTTATATATATATATGTTTGTTCCTAGAATAAAACAACATCCTACCCCAATGATTGTGAAGCAGTAAAGTATGTTTATTGTGCTATATTAAAGTGTATCCAAATGAGTTTACATCACAATAACCTTTTCTAGCAATGGCACATGGGATTTCTTAGCAATAGTTGGCAATAGTAAATCCAGGCGGTCTAAATGAGCCACACCCATTTGTGCTATGCTGAACAATGATATACAGGCAACATCCAACAGTTAAGCAAAGCATCTTAGCATAATAGCAATAAATGTCAATTTTTTAACATAAAGCCAAGCAATATGTATTTAATTTGTTACAATATTTCACAGAAATATTTTTGCAGTATATGGCCTTTATCCAACCTTTTCCTGTTTGTAGTAGAGTACAGTAGTGTTGCTCTATATTCTGTTATCCACTGTGGAACATGGGGCCTCATTCAGAAAAGGATGCTAATACAATTGCAAGATTTTTTTTCAGCTTTGAAACTGCTTATATCAGCAAGATTAGTTGATGCCCAGAAATGAAAATAGATGCCGGAAGTAACTATCACAAGTCATTTGCAAATACTTACACATTCGCACCCTATACGCAAGAACAGGGACCAGGCAGGGCCGTCTTAACGTATGGGCTTGAAGGGCAGTTGCCAAGGGGTGCCAAAATGGTAGGGGACCAAAGCCTACTACCCGTGTAAGACCACCCACCTCTGTCAAAAAAGGCCTCCTAGCCAGAGCACATGCCTACCGCCAGCCCCGGAGTCTGCAAACCCTCACCACTCGCCACTGTGAGTCATCTGGGAGAGGATGCTGTGGCTGGAGGCGGTAAGCAGGACCCCTGCTTCTGCTCTGGAGCTGTTGCCTCTCAAGAGAGCCAGGGGCTGCTGCCTCGCGGGAGCTGGGGTCTGTGGAGCTGGGGTCTGCTGCCTCTTGCAGGAGCCGGGGGGTCTGATGACTCTCGGGCAGGAGCTGAGAGGCGGGAGCCCAGAGATGAAACCCGGAGCCAGGGTCTGCATCTCGTGGAGCCTGAAAATTAGAGCCCAGGGTTGAGACACAAAGCAATGAGCTGAGAGTTGGGTTTTGCCTTTCATAGAAGCCTGGAGCCGAGACCTGGAGGTGACATTGGGCACACAAAGAGCTTTACCTCTCTCCATCACTCTCTCTTTCTCTCTCTCTCAACCCTTTTCCTTCTCTCCCTCCTCTCCATCAGTGACTGGTGATATATTTATACATACATATCTATATCTATCTATATCTATATAGATAGATATAGATATATATGTATAGCGAGGTTCGGGGCAGGCAGCATAAAGGTCTTGGAAAAATAAGAAGCAATGCTAATCTTCTACGTTTCAGCTTCATTAAAACAAAACATCACCAGGAAATAATGAAGTCGAATGTAGAAGTTCAGCATTGCTTTTTATTTTTATAAACTTCTAAGAAGATAATCAAATATTTGGAGCAGCCTATACAAAAGATTTCCCTGAAGGATGGAAAATACAAGCACAGTGTTTACAACAATAGTGTATTGGCGCTGATGTTAGTCCCCTAGAATGGGTGTTCCAGCTTTTTAGCAGTGGTATAGTTTTCCCAAGTTGTACAACCTTAAGCAAAAAAGTCTTATCCAGAATGGTTTTATTAAAAAGTTCTCAGGTGTAGAAATGGCAACACGCCAACATTTTCTCGAGTGGTTTTCTGAAGAGGTACCCAATGTGTTTTGTTCTTAAGTGGACTTCATCAGGGGTAACAATTTCAAAAATTACATATAACAACATAAATAAACAGTATACGATTGGATAAGCTTAAGCTCTACTAGAACAGATTGTTACAATCAATATACTTCATAGGATCAAACAAGAGAAAAGGAAATAAAATACAGTGGAAGGACAAAAGGATAAAATAAATGATATGGTGGTGCCTCTCCAGCACAGCCTGACTCCTAGCAGTTTCACTGTGTTAACCCTTGCGGTACTTGTGAAGTTTCATGTCCGCATGCTACGCTATGTTGTCAGCGTAGTCAGCGTAGTGTCCCTGCGGCAGCCCTGTGTAGTCAGTGTAGTGTCCCAGCGGCAGCCCTGCAAAGTCAGTGTGGTATCCCCATCAGGCAGCGTAGTCACGGTACTGTCCCTGCGAGCTGCAGCTCTGACCCGGCATCCCTGGCAAGCCTAGTGAGCACCTCTTAGTCAGCGCCGGTAACCGCCAGATCCCCTGCGCTGGCGGACGCCGGCAGAGAGGCAATCATGTGGGCGCCGGTGCAGAGGCACTCCACCTGCATGAGACGCACGAGCGTCTCATATCTCAGTAATTTGTGCGGCAGGATATGGCAACATGCCCATGTCCGCTTCAGGGAGACAGTTAGGGGTTCGGTAGCGCATGTATCTTGTGCACAAAGGGGGGTACAGGTACAAGTGCATCTCATGCACAAAAAAGGATGCATTTGCCAGTGCTCCATGTTACATACTGGCAAATGTCTCCATTTCAAACCCCCACTCTACACGTCAGCCCGAAGTGTGGCGAGTGCAGTGAGCCCCGCGATGGGACGGGGTACGCGTCCTCCCGATCTGTTCATACCCCCATTATCCAAGTTGGCGTGGCATTGATCTTATAAAGTGTGGCGAGCACAGTGAGCCACGAGCCTAAAGCTTGACGGGAGCAGCGAGCCCCGTGAGGGGAGGCGTAAAACAAGCCCAAAGCGTGGCAAGCGCAGCAAGGGGATGTGGAATACATGCCAAGTAATCCGCTGTGCTCGCCACACTTTGGGCTGGTTTTACCCGTCCCCTCGCTGGGCACGCTGCGCTCACCACACTTCGGGCACGGTGGCTCGCTGCGCTTACCACACTTTATACAATCAACTCCATACCGGCGTGGATAGTGGGGATATGAACAGGTCAGGAGGACACGTACCGCGTCCACTCACCACACTTCGGGCTGATGTGGATAGTGGGGGTGTTTCAGGAACACATTCACTCCTGTCATGTCAGGCAGGTTAAAAATGATCAATGGTTCCCACACAATGTGACAAGTGCTGACACAACGATGACTGACTGAGCTAACTGCATAACGCTGACTGACTACGCTAACTGTGTAAGCTCCGGTTAGATGTGAACGTAAACACAGTCGCAGACACAAGCTGACTACGCTGACTATGCTGGCTGTGGGAACACGAAGCTGATTCTGACAGGGACACTACGCTGACTACGTAAGTGCCGCTGTGAAACTACACAAGTACCAGTCAGCATCCACTCCTGCTGATCCAGTCAGCTTCCAATACTGCCATTGCTTCAATGAATATCTGGTTCACCATTGGTTCATCATCGACTCACCATCGGTTCAATATTGTTGTCTACAACCTCTACTACCTGATACCACCTGCTTCTAACAGACACCTCTCAGAAAGTCACGACTGATACAGCCACTATTGGTGTCCCAACATTGACCAAATGTCATCACCAGTGCACTGTGTTAATGGTATCAAGGTGAGCTACTTCTATTTACCTGCATTTACTGTTGTTTCTGACACTATCGATGGTTTACATCGCATCATACAAGTTTTCTTTATCATTGTCTATGTCCTACCAATGATGGGTTACATTGCATCAAGCAAATGAACATTCTTTCTCCAGTTATTATTGTCTATGATACCCCAGCGATGGCTTACATCGCATCAAGTAATTGAACACTCCTTCTCCAGTTGTTGTTAACTCAGATGCTGCATCAATGGTTCACATCGAATCATGCAAATGAACATTCTTTCTTCAGTTATCATTGTATTCTATCCACCATCGATGGTTCACATCGCATCACCTAATTGACCATTCGTGCTTTAGTTACCAATACCTTCAGATTATTCTTCCCCATTGTTGCTAAGTATTGCTGTACCATCCATGTGTGTGAACTTCATTAAAGATCCCAGTTTTCATTTTACTCCTGCCTCAGAGTCAAGTCATTCCTCAAGTGTGACAATAAATTGGTGCGTAAACCATTAAAAAAAAAAAAAGTTTGGGCTGTGGGGTGGTGTATAACATCTATGGATAACCTAGTGCTTCCTTAGCCATCTCAGTATGATACATAAATACCCTTATGGCAGCTCCACCTCACTCAATTCCCCAGCCACATCCTTCATATTATATTGTGCCCTGTCCCAGCCATCTCCATCTCACACATATAACTCAGCCACCTACCGCTCGCACACATATATCCAGCCATACCCCAGCCACTTTCCTCTCACAAACATATACCCCATCCACCTTCCTCTTACACATATATGTTTGTTCCAGCGTTGCCCAAGCCACTTCCCTCTCACACGCCTATACCCTAGTTTCCACAAACACACACACACACACACACACAAATATACGCACCCTGTATATATGTATATATCTGTACATATATCAAAATCAGAGGGTTGTCGGTTTTAAGTACAATTTGGCTACCTATGATGAAGTGTGGTTAAGTGACTGGCCAGCTGTTGGGTAATGTATAAAAATGCCATTACAGATAATATACATAAAGCGTTCCACGCTTTCCAACTTTTTATTGGGGACAATTTTCTAGGAACGCATTTTTCACATATATTACTGTAAAAATGCAGAATAAATAATGATTACATTTCTAACTGAAGTGCAGCTGCTTGGGCTGTGCACATTTATTGCCGGCTACAGGGACAAATTCAAGCACAGGCAGCCATTCAGATGGAGTCATTTTGGCTTTATGTAGAAATCACTAATTCTTAAAAGTTCATGAACTAATTCAGGTGCATCCGTGCATACAAGTATATCATCATGTATTTTACACATATGACACTACTGTATGTATCATATTGATTAAGAAATATTTGCTGTGCTTCATATGATCAAGATTTTAGCATTACTAGTTGATAAAATAAGAAATAATTCATGCAAAATAGTTAATTTTGGTTACATTCAACAAACAATAATAATTTTAGTTTATGGGGCTGATTTTGATTTGAAAGCAAAGCAAAAGAAAAGCAACTAACTTTTCACCCGGCAAAGCACGTTGCATGCATGATAAATACTGGCTGCTTTTACACTTTGTGCCTGATTCATAGTTTTACATATTGCCGATATTTACAGAATTGAGCGATTATCGGCCTTCTGTGCATGTGTCACAGACACACAGTATTATGTATCAAGGTACTTAGCGATTCCACACACAGTGGTGAGTGCAGTGATTGGCAATTGGTGACCGTTTCGGGGCGGTAACAAGGAGGGGATAAAAATTAAGGCATGCCGAAACCATTTTCGGGCATGTTTCAGCCTACATCTGCATTCTCAAATGCATAAAACATATGTGCACAGGTCAGGGCCGCCGAGAGGGGGGGGTACTAATTGCCCGGGCTTGATGGCACAGGCACACACTAAGGTCACCCGCACATGCAGGGCTAGAAGCTGAATCATAGCTTATAGCCATTCTGAGCAGTTCTATCCCTTGGCCTCTGCTCAGTGAGCAGTATAAGATGTGACAGTCAGCCAACCCTATAGGGTAGGCAGCTCCGTTGTTCATTGTCTAGCCTTCTGGGCATGTCCACCTCCCAGTTCTCTGCTCATTGGGATAGGCTCCTAAACACTAGTGCAATTTGGGCCTTTTTTCTCAATTTTTATGCATCGGGCCAATAAACCAAATAAAATGTGTAAAATCTGGTATGTCATTTAAGTACAATTTTGATGCGCGGTCTCTTGTGCATCAGATCAGATTTGGAGATTATCAGTGCTGCAACAAGAATTTATTGTATCCCATAGCGACGAATGGGATTACATGTGATACCTCGTTAGCAATGTGACTGCATACGATAGATCGCATGCATTCCAGATGTTGGGAAGCTGCAGGATCAGTATCCGGGCAATGCATGCAAGACTTGCATGTGATACCTCATACTAGTGTATGGGGGCCTTAAGAGTTGAGACTTCACAGTTGGCTGAGGACGGGAATACAGACATGAGCAGCACAGCCATCCAATTCTACTCTCTAAAATGAGCCTTTCCTGGCAGGCACTGTAACCATGAATACACCCCCCTCCGGTGACACAGGGTGTTGAGAATGCTGATGAGGACCCGTGAACGCTGATGATGGGCATAGGAAGGTGCTAAGGATCCTGATGAGGATGCTAATGAGGGGTTGAGGATGGTGCTGAGGGTTGAGTATGATGCTGAGGAAGGTGCTGATGGATGTGGAATTTGTCATTAATGTTAATTGTTACAGTTTTTGTTGCATTATAACATGGTGTTGGATATGTTCTAAATAGATATATGTAGCCTAATCTAATCACAAAAAAACTGTGCTTGAACTGCATTATAATATCTACCTTACATTAGAAGTGTTGTACATATTTGTACTGTGTAAGTTACAGTATCTAGCTATCTACGGGTCACATAACCTTGAAAAGATAAGAGGATACACATTTATATTTGAAATTGTGATATTGATGGTTCCTTTGCAGTTTGGATGGATTTTCTAACATCAGCATCTGTTTTAATTAACATTGGTTTCACCTATACTTCTCCAAGACAAGGATTCAGTTCACAGGGATTGTTGTTTTCCTAATCAGTGAACCATCCAAAATGTTGGGCTGTTGCAAAGATTGACTGCAAAAACCCAAACATTCAGCCTATTGCAACCTGCGGCTAGAATTCATAGTAACTCTCCACTTGCCGTTACGCTGTAATATCCAACAATTATTGGGTGTTATTCATCATGAGGAATTCAAATAGCAAATGTTAACAGTCTGGAAAACTGAGGCTATTTATCTTAGAGTTTTAAAACAGATGTGCTAAGAGTAACTGCTTCACAAAATAAAGTTTTGATAGTTTGCACATGTTATACTGTAGATTTTTTTTTTTTACTATTCTTTAGCGTGCCATAGAAGTTGAGATCTTACAAACTGATACATTTATGGCTTTCAAATAATTTACATTTTTGTTTCGGTCATCACTACTGTAAATCTTGATTTCTGCTTTTTCTTTGCATAAAAATAAATAAAATAGTTATTTGCATCATAGATAAACAATATCATAAATCAAATGCAATTTGTAAATATTACAGGGCAGGTTTAGGAGTTATTCAACTATAAGGAAATAGTTGAACGTGAAAATCCTGGAAGAAATAGCCATCATATGTCAAAACAATTGGTAAGAAAGTCAAATATACAATGTAGAAAACAAAGTAGCTAATCTGAGAACTGAGGCATACTATCACACCATACAAAGGTAAGCATATTTCACATATGATAGCTGTGATCAGCCATGAAAATAGGGGTTTACAATGATGACAGGTTGACAAGGTAGACAGTGTGGGTAGCAGCAATATGTATGTCAGACTCAAGACCAAGCATGTACAAACTATAACCATCCAGCTGTTGTGAAACTACACATCCCAGCATGCCATAGTTTTAGCATCCCCTAATAGCAAAACTGTGGCAATGCATGATGGGACTTGTAGTTTCACAACAGCTGGAGGGCCATAGTTTGGTCATGCATAGACTGATGTATGTGCAGGTGAGGATATGGTTGTTGTAGGAGGGGTAGAACAATTAATATTTAGGATAAAAGTATATTTTTACTCCTTTAAAATAATTTAGCAAATTCTAATTTACCAAACTGTAAGCCAATAGCATCACTTTGAGAAATGTGATTTCATCAACCTTGTTTAAAATTCCCATGTATTTCAACAGTCTTTCAAATTTTATAAAAATAAATGAACATATGATAATGAATGGAGAGAGCTGTGCTGAGCTTTGCCTTACTGTCAGTTGTTTATTTCTCATATCAGTAGAGAATGAGTTGTTAATGTGGGAATTAGTCTCTGTTTATGTGGGGCCATCCAATAGTACCCAAGTCCCCAGTGTACTTCTATCCAATGACGACATGTCAGTGCTAAGATTAGGCGAGGGCTGCATAGACACAAGACCATTTAAGAGTCTTATTTTTTGTGATTGGGTAAACGAGATTTAGTAGGTGCTAGGCAGATCAAGTTTGGTTGAAGTTTTGTAGCTGGAAAGAGATTAGCCTATCAGTGAGTTTATGGACAGATTCTTAATTAGGGTATTTAAGGTGAATTTGAATATTCTGACTTTTTTTTTGGTTTGGAAGCCCACCTAAATGTTTTTTTTTTTTAGATTTATTCCATTTGTATGTTGTTCTCAACTTACAATTCAATTACATTGGATAGGTGGTAAGGCAGTAATGTCCAGCGCTCACGTGTGGTATAAGTGGTTTCTGGGGGGCACTTACCCCTTTGAAAGATGGTGGGTGCGTCCCGCCTTTGTGGGGGAGGGGCAATTAGGCACTCCTCTAGGGGGGTGTCCATAGTAAGTGGTGGTGAGACCTTCAGTTTCAGTAGCCACCATATTCATTGGTGGCATTTCACTGGCTGTCATTTTGTATGATCTAGTTGAATAGAGCTGGTTAATATAGCACCTTTCTTGCCATCCCTTTAGGAAGAGTCATTCCAATTAATAAATATTAATGACCTTTTAATCCAATGCAGTTGTGCCTGTGTCTTTGTTCTTACTTGATAAGCTATCTTGAAGGTTTTGAAAAGAAATAATAGATACAGGGAAGCACCAATTTCAGCAGTATATACTGTAGATGCATCGTGCATGCATGCATCTGAGGACACAGCCTCAAATCACCAGAATTTGGTCAGTCTGCATAAGCTATTTGTTAACCGCACTGGCCAATGGATGCAAACAGCTTGGTCCAGGAATTATGCATCTGGCAACACAGACCCAGGGCCCATTATACAGAAGAGGTTGTCTAAAGCACTAGGGATAGTCGTCTGTGTGCGATACATACCAGCAGCCACTACGGTGGAGAGATGCCGCCCTCCAACAAAGAAATAGAAAGAAAAAATACCATTGGGCACTTATGTATATACTAGGAAACAATTGAAATACGTAATTTATTAAAATCAAATCACAGATATCTAAGACAATACATATACCCTAAACATTAAAAAATTAAATTAAAATATGCATAATACTTAAAAATCACTGAGTTTCTATATCACCCAGGGGTGACTGCAGACCAAATGGTGTAACTTTTATAAGCAGTTCCAGCTAGAAATGGTATTACTTCATGGGCTGGAGACCAGGTGGCCACTGGATGATAAGTATTAAAGGTCAATGATTTACTCAGACACACTGCCCCAAGATTAAATTTCTGTGCCTGGGTTTATGTCACCACGAGACCCTGGGAGCATAGGGATGCGGGTTTCGGTGTCCACAATACTCCTCTCCTCACTGCCAGATTTTTGAAGGCAGTTGATCACCTTAGGAAGCTCCTGGGACACTGACTGTGTGTGCCACACTCTCCACACAAATGGCAGAGCTCTGTTGGCCGTCGTTTATTACGTGGTGGGGATCCATCACTCTGCCGGCGCCAGATGTAATTGATAACAGCCCAGATAGTGTTCAGCAGTGCATCTGAGTTGTAGATTCCGCTGCACAAGGGCTCCCCGCTGATTGTGAAGGCAGAAAGCGGTGCTTGGTAGAGATGGTCCCATTTATAGCCAATATGTGGAGGTGTATGGAAGTCTTGAAAAGTTTTGAAAAGTCCTTCAAAACTAGTATCGCCAGGGCCCGCTATGCTTACAAAATGTAGCCGTTTTCACCCTCTGTACTCTTCAAAAATTCAACAACATGTCAATCATGCTGCAAATAAATGGGGGGGGGGTTCTGCAAGCAATTTTGCAAGACCCGTTCTGCACATGAGCAGATCCACAAACATTGGATTTGTACATAAACCATTGGATGTCAGCCGTCCCCCAGTTCTCAGACCCGGATGCCTAGTCTACAGATGGAGCCACTGTCATCTATCCCTATAATAGGATTAAGTGAGTTATTAGATTACTCTGCTAATCCCCTACTCCAGTGGTCAGGGAACTCGGTCCTCATTACCCCACACAGTGCATTTTTTGCAGGTCTCCTCACAGAATCACAAGTAAAATAATTAACTCCACCTGCGGACCTTATAAAATGTGTCTGTGAGTAATTAGTACACCTGTGCACCTGCTGGGTTACCAGCAAAACATGCACTGTGTGGGGTAATGAGGACCGAGTTCCCTGACCACTGCCCTACTCTATTGTTCTATGTATTGTATTGCAGCTGAGAACAATAGGATAGCCATGGCTAGCCATGCTGAGCCATGGCCTAAGGAAGATAGATGAGATGGGCTCCTACTGTAGGTCAGCCGGGACTGATTTAGATTTGTGAGCAGGGTAGAAATCATTTGATGGTCGGTGAGACGTGCATAGGCATACATGTAGTTTGTCATTCATGCATGTACAGTAGAAATTAGCCATCAGGAACTTGGCAGGAGCCATTTTCCAGAGGCCAGCACATGTGTCTACTGCATCACACATGCCCAAATGGAGTGTGCACACAGGCCCCATCCTCCCTTAAATCACCAATATGTGTTTTCATTAGTTGACTTGCTCATAATTGCTTTTACATTCAGTATAATGGGTCTTAGAGACTGGTGCACATTATATGGAAACACTGGGGTGGAAAAGTTATTTTAGTGATTTGCATTGCCTGGCAGTTTTCTTTTGCCATCTCTGGAAAACTGGTGAAATATATGTTAAATCACCATTACTAGGTTTGGTAATTCTATAATTATTAACTATAACTAGTTCATTCTCTGTTCTTGAATCCATTTTATACACAAAAGCCTTTGTCTCTTTCGGGTTATGGACATCACATGTGAACTAGTCGCCAAATGAGAGACACTTACTGGAGCTGTGGCAAAGTCATCAGTAACAGCATACTCATATTCCACATCACCGCAGAAATGAGGAACTTGACTCCCCAAATGAGACTATGGTCATACCGGCTAGACACTGGAACTGAAAGGCCAGCACCATGCATTTTTATCAGCACTCACCCCAAATGGTCTCTTCCTGTCAATTACTCTGTGATTGGATACTCACTGTGAGCAGCTTTATTAAGTTTTCGGTACTTGTTTCCTAGCACGGCGTCCACGATATTCAGTCGTATGGCATCTTATGCATTGTATCGCATAGCATGCCATATACCCGCATGCGATGCGATGCGATGCGATATTAAATTGTATAAGCACCCTAATGGGTTTTTTCAATGTTAAATGGCCCCCCTCTATGATTTTTAATTGTATAAGCACCCTAATGGGTGCTTACAATGTTAAATGCACCCCCACTATCAACGCCAACCCGAAGCATGGCAAACGCAGCGAGCCCCCGTGGGGCGGCGGTATGCGGCCTCTGACCTTTTCATACCCCCACTATCCACGTCAGCGTGGAGTTGATTTTATATAGTGTGGCGAGCGCAGCAAGACACCGAGCCCGAAGTGTGGCGAGAGGACGCGTATAACTTTACATGTATTCTGCGTCCCCTCCCTGTGCTCGCTGCGCTCGCCACTCTTCGGGCTTGGTAGCTCTCTGCGCTCACCACACTATCTAAAATCAACTCCACTCTGACGTGAATGGTGGGGGTATGAAAAGGTCGGAGGACGCGTACCGCCGCCCCATCGTCTGACATCGCGCAACATCGCATACCTTATGGTATACGATGCGATGGGCGCCGTGCTAGGAAACAAGTACCAAGTTTTCTTATGCTTGTGTCGACCAAATGACCCTGTTGACCTAAAGCAATATCGATCTTTTGAGTGTGTCGACCTAAGGCTTTTCGACCTTCCAGTGGTTGACCAAATAATCCCAACCCAAATAGAAAATGCACAATGCAGCATGGCCCCCGCTAACCACTCAACATTTTTCACACACCTGCTAGGTCCACCGCAGCCGCCGATATTGGTATCAATATTGACAGACACCGATCACACGTGTGTATCCTACTTTAGCCAAGCCTTAGCTGGCCACACTTCCTCTGTATGGTCCCCTACCCCTTAATTTCCACAGTGGGTCAAATCTGAGACTATGGGCCAGATACACTAAGCTTCAAACTGGATAAAATAGAGAGTGATAGACAACCAACCAATCAGCTCCTGCCTGACATTTTTCAAACACTGGGGCAGATGTAAACAAGAGATAAATTCAAGGGTGATAAAGAGAGATAAACATCCAACCAATCAGCTCCTTACTGACTTTTTTCGAACATGGCAGTTAGGATGTAATTGGCTGGACATTTATCTCTCTTAATCACACTTTCATTTATCTCTTGTTAAGGCTTAATACATCTGCCTCACTCTCTGTGACATGGCAGGCAGGAGCTGATTGGCTGGCTCTCCATTTTATGACTTTTGAAGCTTAGTGCATCTGGCCCTATACAGTTATACACATTATACATAAGAATAGTCCTATCAGCCCATCACCTGAGCAAACATTTTCCATATATCCATCCCACAAAAGCCACACTTTGAGGGTTATTCTGATTCACTCAGAAAGGCACAATCACTCTCTTATGGGCAATACCATATGCACTGCAGGTGGGGCTGATGTAACATGTGCAGAGAGAGTTAGATTTGGGTGTTTTATTGTTTCTGTGCAGGGTAAATACTGGCTGCTTTACTTGTACACTGCAATATAGATGTCAGTTGGAAGTACACCCCCCCCCCCCCCAATTCTAAAGGTGCGTACACACGTACAGATTATTCTGTCTGATCTATCTGGTGGCAACAAAAACCTGGAAATGTATGGGAGCATATGACAATTAAAAAATTGTTCCCAAACGCTTGAAAACAGACAGTGATCAGTCAGACAAATTGTTTAACTCATTCTGATATAACAAATTTATCAAAGCATAGATTTTTTTTCTGTTTTCCTGCAATTGGGTGGAAATTTTTGATTGTCATATGCTCCCATACATTTCCAGGTTTTTGTTCCCACCAGATAGATCAGACAGAAAAATCTGTCCGTGTGTACGCACCTTAACTCTCTCTGCACATATTGCATCAGCCCCACCTGCAGTGCATATGGTTTTGTCCATTAGAGAGTGATTGTGCCTTAACAAGTGAATCAGAATAACCCCCTGTGTGTGAAAAACACAGAGAAAATGAAGATGGTTCAGGGTGCAACTGATAAACCTGAACCATATCCCCAATAATGATCCCCACAGCTGTTCTATACATTACAGGATATTTTTTTCTTAATGTAATTCACATACATTTTGCTGAAAGTTATCCAAGCACAGTAGCTGGACTACTATATTTTAAGCATGCCAGAGAACCCATCACATTAATTGGCTGAGAAACAGAGTGAATAGTTTCTGTAAAACTCCCAAGAATGCTTCCCACAGCATGGACTGCACTTTCAACTGAAATATTAATTCCTTCCTTATTATTTTGCCAACGTTGAGTCAGCTATACACTGTATAGACAGTATGATAAAAGGCCACTACTAATGATACCGAGATCTTTTAAAAAGATGATTAAAAGTTGCACACAAGTTGAACTGACCACATTTATTACTACTTTTCAAGCAGAACACTTATTAGGTATCCGCTATATCAGCGGCGTAACTATAGCACCGCAGCCCCCGCCACCGCGGGGGGGGGGGGGCGCTGTGCATGTGGGGGCGCCGGGGGCTGCGGTGCTATAGTTAACCCCCCCCAATCCCCCGCAGACTTACCTATCGCGCTGGTCCCGGCGGCTCCGTTCTTCTGCTGAGGACCACCAGAAAATGGCCGCCCCCATATAGCACACAGTTCTCTGAAACTGTCTGCTGTATGGGTGCGGCCATTTTCTGGTGGTCCTCAGCAGAAGAACGGAGCCGCCGGGACCAGCGCAATAGGTAAGGCTGTGGGGGATTGAGGGGGGGTTTGCATGGTCGGCGGCGGGGCGGCGGGGCAGGGGGGGGGTAGGGGTGCTTAGCGGGGGGGCACCCAAAACGTAGCTACGCCACTGCGCTATATACATTCACCTGAGAGGTTTTAGGAGTAAGTAATATATTACAATCAAAACTCTGCTAGAGTTAGTCAGATTTATAATACAAGGCCTAGAACTGAGTAATAGGGAAATAACTTGACATCACTTTTAAAAAATAAAATTATAGCTTTTCCAGCAAGATCTGGCACTGGCTGCTATGAAAAGGTAGACATATACCACTCTCCTCTATAGTAAAGGCAGTTTTGCTGAATTCTAGATTGCTCTTTCCAGGACAAAGCTGAGCTCATTGTAGGAGGCTGTGTTGGGGGCATGGTACTGCACAATGGGGGATGGGCCACACTGATGCAATTCGGCATGAATCTCGTCATCAGTCTCCGCAGGCCCCCACATTGAGGGTGGGTTTGCGGGAGACTGTGACCATTGCAAGGGCCCTGCCCACCTTTCTGGAGGGCCCAGGAGGCAGACCCAGTTTCAGGAGCCTCCGGGCCATCCAAGGAGGGTAGGCAAGTATGAGTAAAGTTCTCATTGACAGGTAAGGATTCCTGCCTGGTAATTAATTACATTCACAAGGAACAGTTTTAATTAGAATTAGAATTCTCGTACAATAATCTCCATAACTACTGTATTAAGGTTTTGTTTGTTCCTGTGACCAACAGGTCTATTAAGGGATCTATTTACTAATCTTTGGATGGAGATAATGGGGATGGACATAAAAATTCCAGCCAATCAGCTCCTATCTGCAATGTTACACACTGGAATTGAAAAATGACAGCTATGAGCCGGATAGCTGGTACTTTTTTGGACAGAGGTCCAAAGCTAAAGTAAATAGAACCCACACTCTCATATATTATTCCATGAATAATTGTGTTGAGCCCAACATTCCAGAGTCTGTGCTCTGCCATCTACCCAGCTGTCAGGATACAAAGTAAACATTCAGGAAGAATTCAACCAGAGCAACATATCACTTACATATTGGACCTTATTCTGGTCCACACGCAACACTGTGAACTTTGCAGGGTTGCATGCGGACCAAACTACGACCAACGCCCGCAGTGCCGGCTGCCCCCCCCTTGCACCCGTGATACCCCATGCAGGGCTGCGAATGGATGATATGCATGATCATCCATTTGCAATCTTGGGAGCGGGTGAAAAATCATTTGATGGTCGCCGACCATCAAATGATTTCTCCAGCGCACGCAGATCAGAAACATCTCTATGGTGTCTCTGATCTGTGAGCGCCCTGTGCAGGAAGCAGGCAGGCAGCTGACATCATGCCATTGCCGGATTTCCCTAGAAATGCCCAGCAATGCCCATGAAACACTGGATATTCCCATGGGCTGAGCCCCCTGCCACCCCCCCCATCACTGTACCAGAACCATGAGCCTGATTCAGACCTGTTCACTAGGCTGTGTATGTTCGCAGCCTACCGAACAGGTAAATTCCAGCACCTGTCCAAACGACTGCCCCACCCGCCATGCAAATCTCTGCATTTGCATGCAAGGACATGTGTATGCTTACACAACCCCTCAAATGCGGCCGCATGGGTGAAAATTAATTGCTTTTCTTCTCGTTTGCAAATAAAAATCAATCTAGACTGGCTTTTATTTCTGACAGAGATGGCCGAAAAGGGGGTGAGCGCTAACGCCATGTGATATTTTCACACAGGGGGTTTGCACATGCGCATATTCATGTATGTGTTCATCATCATAAATGGTGCCAAATTTGGCCCATCTGATCAAACCTGAATAAGACCCATGTGCAGTGTCTACAGTTGCTGGTACTGATGTTGAGCCAGTAATGAACATGGAGACTTCTGGCCATGATAAAGAAATGCTACAGGATGTGACCGATACATGGAATGAAGAAGTTGTACTGTTGCAGCTTGTTGACATGCGGAAGACATGCCACATTCACCCCATACAAGCTCAACTTCACAGTGCATACTGTGCACCCTGCTGGTTGGCCATTTAACCCTACTGTTCATACTGTGCAAACTGCTGGCTAGCCTTTTAACTCCATATACTGTACACTGGGCCTGATTCAGACCTTAGTCCTTGGGTGGAGGTGCTGAGCATGTGCTGGACTAAACACACTGTTTCTAGAGTGGGGTGTACTATGAGGTCAAGCAGTTTAGCATCCAATGTAGCTAAGTGGCAAAGCATACAGATAAAAAATTGGCGGTAGGAACTTTGCTATGCAGATGGTGGAACAGTATCCCTGAACAATAGTCAATACACATGGGAGTGATTCAACACCGCTCCTTAAGCTGCTCCGTAGCGAGCAGCTTAATGCTGCCCATCACTCCATCTAACACCAAAATGTTGACATACCTTAGGTTGACAAGGTCAAAAGGCTGACTCAATCAAAAGCATAGAAATGGTTGACATAAAAAACATTGACATTAGTTTATCACGGGTTTTGGTGTCTATGTCAACAGGGACACTGTATAAGTGAACCATGTTCACTCGCCATGCTTCAGGCACAGTGGCTTGCTAGCGTTGGGACATTATTGTAATCTAACTCTAATTCCACTTGGATAGTAAAGTATGAAATACACCACTATATTTAATGTAAGGTGCACTGGGCTGCTTTTCAGGCCTTGGTACAGCACATACAGTATATTACCTTTACGTGTACATTGTATTTATTTATTAACAGTTTAGTATATAGCGCAGCATATTTCAATGTGCTTTACAATAGGAAATAGTGATAGAACAAACTGGGTATTTACAGATAGTGAAAAAGGTAGGCTTATAATCTATTGTATTCTGTAGTGCCATATCCATCCACGGCTATTCAGCACAGTACTGTAGTTTTCATTATTGGAGCAACTGCCACCCAGCAGTGAAGCAGTGTAATTACATGCTTTGGATCATCTTGCGCCATACAGTAGTACACCCTTGTTGACCTACAGGTAAGTGCACCAGACTTGGATGGCGATACTACAGCAACATGAAGCATGGACACATTTGTAGCTCATAGTTATTTTATCATCCCACTAAGTATATCATCCAGATTTGAAATCACACTTGGCTGTGCAGTACTGCATTTCGACTGTATTATATAATATAACCTTATATGCCTCAATTTCATAAATTATGTGATGAAATAGTTTTGCTAAGCTATCTTCCATGTAATGTAATACCAGATTATTTAACTACTGTGAAATATTCAACCTATAATCTAAACCTGTTTCCATTGGCAGACTTCTGAATTTTTATCCTAATAATATATTTCAGTAGTGGCCTGTTGTCCAAAAGTAGTAATAGATGGATGGTAAAAATAAGAATATATTTATCTATGTCATATAGAAACTACCATACCTCTGTCATATGCAATATACTTCTGCTACTTCATTCTTACATCACCGGTGATGTTTTAAATGATAATGGTCAGTTTAAATAAGTTCCATACAATCAGTGGTCGAAGTGGAAATTTGAAAGTGGGGGTATGGAAAAAACGAAGACCGTTATTTTACACATGCCTTTATAAAAGGGTGTGGCCACTCAAAACGTGGTGTGTCCTTGCGTGTAATGTATGACTCCATATACCCCTTAAGCACCACAATAGTATAATCCCTTAGACAAGTGATGGCTAACCTTGACACAGCATCTGTTGTAGAACTACACATACCAGCATGCCCTACATCATTTTACCATGGCCAGATAGCATAACTCTAGCACAGCATGCTGGAATGTGTAGTTTAACAACAGCTGGAGTGTCAAGGTTAGCCATCTCTGCCTTAGGCTATCTAGTACTAGTGCTTACACATTATGCAACACAGAATTAGCCACAATTCATGTTATACAACACAGAATTAGCCAAAATTCAACATTATGCCACATGCAATGAGCCAAAATTCAACATTATGCCACACAGAACGAGCCAGGGACAGAGAGGGAGAGGAACAGCAGAGGCAGAGAGAGGGACAGCCGAGTCAAATGGACAGGGAGACGGACATAGATGGAGAGGACAGCAGAGGCAGAGAGAGGGACAGCAAAGGCAGAGAGAGGGAAAGCAGGGACAGAGAGTAGGATAGGGAGAGTGATGGCAGGGACAGACCTAAGGACAACAGAGACAGAGAGTGGGACAGCACGGACAGAGCGAGGGACAATGTGACAGCAGGGACATGGAGAGGGACAGCAGGGGCACAGAGAGGGACAGCAAGGGCACAGAGAAGGACAACCAAAACATGGTGAGGGATAGCTGGGGCATGGCGAGGGACAGCAGGGGCACAGTGAGGGACAGGAGAGCAGGGCCACATAAAGATACTTCAGTTGCACGGAGACCGCAGGGACATGGAGAGGTACATCAGGGGCAAAGCGGGGGACAGCAGGGGCACAGTGAGGGACATGAGGAGCACAGAGAGGGACAGAAGGGACAAAGATATGGACAGCAGGGACACAGTGACTGGGAGAGTGACAGCAGAGACAGAGAGAGGGACATAGAGACAGTCACAGCAGGGACAGCAAGGACATATGAAGAGTGACAGTGGTTAGAGAGAGGGATGGCAAGGACAGAGGGAAACAGGAGGGATAGCAAGGGGAGGGAGAGGGATGGCAGGGGGAGGAAGAGTGACAGCTAGGACAGAGGGACAGGGGAGAGTGAAAGCAGGGACAGAGAGAGTGACATCATGGACAAGGAGTAATGGCAGGGACAAAGAGAGGGAGAGCAGGGACAAAGAGAGTGATGACACAGATGGTGATGACAGGGAAATAAAGGCAGCAGGGTAAGATTACCTTAGCTTAGGCTGTGTTCAGCGGCCTTGCAGAGGAGGTTGGATTCAGTAGCAGCAGTGTGGAGAAGGAGTCTGTGGTCAGCAGTAATGTTGCAAGACTGTTGTTGGCTTCTGCAGGATTTTACCTGCGGGGGCTGCAGCCCTGCAGCCATAGGCGTGCGCAGCCCATTTTATTAGGGGGTGCACCATTGGAGGGGCGTGTCCATCACCTCCTACTGGGCGTGTTCATCACCACCCATGGGCATCAGTGCAAACTAAATAGGTGACTTAACAAGGTCCATACACACTGGGTGACTATGCCCAGTGTGTAACGACAGCGAAGATGACAATCATCGCTGCGGGGAAAGACGCTCAGTGCATACATACTGAGCGGCTTTCCCCCTGCCCGGCGCTGACGGAGGGGGGAGGATGGCGTTGCATAGCCCAGCGCTATGCAAAGCCGTCCTGAAAGCCGCTCATCTGCTGGTATACCCAGCAGATGAACAGCTTTCCCGGCGATGTTGCGGGAGCGCAGCAGCACTCACCGCTCATCGCCGGACCATACACACTGGTCGGCTTTGAGCTGAAAGCCGCTCAAACAGGCAGTTTTGAGCGACTTTCAGCTCAAAGTCGCCCAGTGTGTATGGGCCTTTATTTATGTATATGCACTTCAGAGCATTAGAAATAGTGACAGTGCCACGCACAGTAATGCCCATTACATATAATGTATTGCACAGTAATGCCCATTCCACATAATGCTAAACACCATAATGCCCATCGCACAGTAATGCACATTCCACATAATGCCACACCTCCATGCCAGGGCTTGACTAATTTTTACCCATCACACAGCCATTACATAGTATACCATCTGCTAAAATGCTGATTACACGTTATGCCACACACCATAATGAACATTACATGTTGCACCTCACATGTGATGCCCATTACAAGTTGTGCCATACACCATAATGCCCATTACATATTACACAGGATACACTACATCGTAGGGTCCTCTCTACGATGTAGTGTATCCTGCTGCAGTTCTGACGCGTCTGTCACTGACTGTAGCCGGCTATTCAACAGTGTGATGTCGGACCTGGCTGCGATCGTGCGGGGGTGCCTGTCATTAGGAGGTGCCTGTGCACCTCCGGCACCCCCCTGCGCACGCCTATGATCTCTGAGTCAAGCATTGAGTCAGGATGCATCCCTCACATATAAACCTGTATGGGGATTTTACATTATGCCCTTTAGTGTAGAATTCGCACATCCTAATTGAGGCATATTTTAGAGTTAGAACAAATGTCCATAAACATTGGAAATGTTAAATACATGGATTTATTCCTAACACTTATCATTAATTATTATGAATTGGTGACTTTCGCTGTATGCTATTATCTTTTCCTGCAATCTGGGTTTAGTTATGTCTGATTAACACTAGTTCTGAATCATTTGAAGCATATGTTCTCTTTCTATTTTGGCTTAACTTTATTATGCATTTTTCTATCTTGAGAGCATAACATTTTCATTGTTTTTGGCTATTACTGGGCTAGACATTGATCTGTTTATTTGGCTAGCTACAATATTTCATATTTGTGTCCAATGAACCTTTGAAATTGATTTAATTTAATATTCAAATTTTATGTTTTGAAACCCATTTCAAGAAATATATTTCTTGTTTGTGACAAGTTTGTTACAGTGCATCATATATGCAATTATGTTTCTTATTTTACAGTCAATAATATGTGAAATGGTTCCCAAAGCTATACAAATAAATGGTCACATGACTTTGGAGTTTACACCTCTGGTTACCCCAGTGTTAACACAACATGAATAATAAGAGGTCCTTTGCAAAGTAGATCTAAGTGAGATTCCCTACAAATATCCTAGTTTGATATCTAAAAAGGTAGGTTATGCGGTTAAGGCACCAAGGTGGGAGAGTTAGTTAGGCTACAGAAGGGGTGAGTTAGTTATAGCCACTAATGGCAAGGGTTAGGCTTTAGGTATGGTGGAGTTAGACTTCATGGGGCCCTAAATTTGGGGCTCCGTTCATAAAAGAAATCTATAGAACTGTAGGTTGTCTGCCTCACTCTCCACTCTCCTGCGGCTGGAGCGCACACCTCCCCCCCCTTGCTGTCAGGATATAACTGTAGCCTCAAACCCTTGCCCCCCATGTGGTCAGGATATTATCTGACCCCCACAATACCCCATCAAAAATAAGTACCTATAGAATAAATATATAATACACTGCTCAAAAAAATAAAGGGAACAATTAAACAACACAATGTAACTCCAAGTCAATCACACTTCTGTGAAATCAAACTGTCCACTTAGGAAGCAAAACTGATTGACAATCAATTCCGCATGCTGTTGTGCAAATGGAATAGACAACAGGTGGAAATTATAGGCAATTAGCAAGACACACCCAATAAAGGAGTTGTTCTGCAGGTGATAACCACAGACCACTTCTCAGCTCCTATGCTCTCTGGCTGATGTTTTGGTCACTTTTGAAAGCTGGCAGTGCTTTCACTCTAGTGGTAGCATGAGACGGAGTCTACAACCCACACATGTGGCTCAGGTAGGGCAGCTTTTCCAGGATGGCACATTAATGGGAGCTGTGGCAAGAAGGTTTGCTGTGTCTGTCAGTGTAGTGTCCAGAGCATGGAGGGGCTACCAAGAGACAGGCCAGTACATCAGGAGACATAGAGGAGGCCATAGGAGGGCAACAACCCAGCAGCAGGACCGCTACCTCCACCTTTGTGCAAGGAGGAAAAGGAGGAACACTGCCAGAGCCCTGCAAAATTACCTCCAGCAGGCCACAAATGTGCCTGTGTCTACTCAAATGGTCAGAAACAGACTCCATGAGGGTGGTATGAGGGCCCGACATCCACAGGTGGGGGTTGTGCTTACAGCCCAACACCGTGCAGGACATTTGGCATTTGCCAGAGAACACCAAGATTTGCAAATTTGCCACTGGCGCCCTGTGCTCTTCACAGATGAAAGCAGGTTCAACTGAGCACATGTGACAGACGTGACAGAGTCTTGAGACGTCAATGAGAACGTTCTGTGGGGTGACACTTTTTGGGGGCCGCACAGCCCTCCATGTGTTAGCCAGAGGTAGCCTGACTGCCATTAGGTACCGAGATGAGATCCTCAGTTGGCCGTGGGTTCCTCCTAATGCAAGACAATGCTAGACCTCTTGTGGCTGGAGTGTGTCAGCAGTTCCTGCAAGACAAAGGCATTGATGCTATGGACTGGCCCGCCCATTTCCCAGACCTGTATCCAATTGAGCACATCTGGGACATCATGTCTCACTCCATATACCAATGCCACATAGCACCACAGACTGTCCAGGAGTTGGCAGATGTTTTATTCCAGGTCTGGGAGGAGATCCCTCAGGAGACCATCCACCACCTCATCAGGAGCATGCCCAGGCATTGTAGGGAGGTCATACAGGCACGTGGAGGTCACACACACTGTTGAGCCTCATTTTGACTTGTTTTAAGGATATTATATCAAAGTTGGATCAGCCTGTAGTGTGTTTTTCCACTTTAATTTTGAGTGTGACTCCAATTCCAGACCTCCGTGGGTTAATAAATTTTCCATTGAAAATGTTTGTGTGATTTTGTTGTCAGTACATTCAACTATGTAAAGAACAAACTATTTAATAAGAATATTTCATTCATTCAGATCTACGATGTGTTATGTTAGTGTTTCCTTTATTTTTTTGACCAGTGTATATTTAGAATGGGGGAATTCACCAATAGTGGCTGCTGTGCACTGTGTGCTCATAGACCGTGAACAGTGTGTGAGTGAACCTGCACAAAACACCTAGTGGTGAGAGTAAGAAAATAATGTATCTACTTTTGAATATGTTCAGAAGGGAAATTCGTATGAATTCAAAACAGGAACACCAAGGGAAACTGAGTATTCAATTAGATTACCTTTAAATACAAATATTAAGGATACACCACTGAGGAGAATAATAGGGTTACTGTGTAAAACAGGAATGCAATGCTCCTTCCCTCTGAGCTCAGTATGCAGAAGAGCTATGTGTCCTGTCTGCTGGCAGTAAGAGCAAAAGTGTCTGATAGTCATTAATCTTAATATATCTTGACCAGAGTTCCAATGCATAGGATCATCCCATACCTCCCTTGACTAAGCTAATTTCTCTTCAACATGTAAACATAAATATACAATATAGTTCATTTTTGTCAATTAAGCTCTATGTACCACTAAAGTACATATGTACATATTACATACTACACCACTCTACTCCAAAATATATGCATTAGCATTTAAAGCACAATGTTTTATGTTAATTTAAAATGTTGCCTTATGGT
This sequence comes from Crinia signifera, assembly GCF_055691185.1. Classification (NCBI taxonomy): domain Eukaryota; kingdom Metazoa; phylum Chordata; class Amphibia; order Anura; family Myobatrachidae; genus Crinia; species Crinia signifera. The sequence goes on from NC_139220.1 coordinate 177,034,896, forward strand.
CAAAAACATAAGGCATTTCTCTTTCTATGATCAGGGACATAACTTCAACCCAGTCATCCTTCATCTTATGAGTTTCTAAACTGTATTCAAACCTGATTTAAGTTGAAATGAGCAAAATATAAATATTACTCATCTGCTAGACCTATAAAATCAATTATAGGCAAATTCGTTTCTCAAAGTCTAGATTGTTTAATTGTTGGTTGTATATTGATAAAATAGCAAAGGACCTTAATCAGGTTTGAAACTTTGAACTGCGCAAGAATGTTTTAATCAGCTTTAAGAGAAGCTTTTTGTCAGTGATGGGAAGCATCTGATACAATAGGCATGTGGTGATCACTTCTGAAGAACTGCAGGACAATTCTGGATGATTGATCAAAAGGAAATCTACCAGTCCTTTTCTAGAATGAATGTTTCAAAGTTTCACACGAAGCATTCATTTGAATAGCACTTTTTCAGCTTCTACACATCATCTGTTCTGTTTTCCTGTCTGCATTGCAGATACATGTCTACAAAGCTGCCAGGAGCATATTGTGTGGCAGTGGAGGAGGTTCCAGTTCAGGACTGGGACCATTGCCTCCATTGTCTCTGAAGATCTGCCACAGGCTTTTATATAAGTTTCTTGGGCTGTGATTTGAAAAAAATATTACTGTAAATATAATTGATTTTTATTAATTTATTTTCATTTTCTGTTTCTTAGAATTATTAAGAGCTTATAAGACTATAGAAAACAAAAAAGTCCTCACTGCAGTACAAGAAATGATCTCAAATAGGATGGTGTGATCGTTAAACGTGATGCGTTTGTCATTTATACATATTGAGCCTTATTCTGCTCCACACGCAATGCTGTGAAATTCGCAGCATTGCGTGTGGCTGTAATGCCGCCCGTACGGCTGCCCAACCCCCCATCCTTGTTTGCCGAGTTCCCTGCACTGCTGCGAATGGATGTTTTGCATAAGGTGTTTTGCATTAGGTGTGGGGGCCAAATCATTCGATTGTTGTTATCCATCGTATGATTTGGAAGGTGCACGCAAAACTAAGACACACTTTGGTGTCTTAACCTTGCGTGTTCCCTGTATGGAAATATGGCTGGCAGCTGACATCCGGTGATGATCCGCATTTTGCATGGGAATGCCCAGTATTTACATGGGAATGCCCATGAAACACTGGGTGTTCCCATGGGTGCAGTCCGCCGCCGCCCAACGCCCGCACTGCTACAGTAGGTGCGAAAGGGCTAGTTCACCATGCCCACTCGCATCCAGCATCTGCACATGCGTATAAATGCGCAAGCACATACACAACACAGAATTCTCCAGAATAAGGCCAATTATATATTTACATATTTTTTTAAACAATTTAAAAAATGTCATACTTCAGACCCAGTACCGGTATCATTAACATGCAAACATGGGGATAATTTATAATTTGTGCCTTCTGTAGCATTAGAATAATTTAGCAGTACTGACTGCACCCGCATTGCCGGACCTGCTGCCTGGGAAACAGTATGCCGGGATGGCTGGAAGAGTGTATTCTGTCTGCAGAGTAATACGCAGATGTGGGGCAGGCCAGCCTGTGTGTGCTCTGTGTGTGCTGTGCGGCACCGGTATCTCATGTCAGACGCCGTTGCTGCATACCGTGCACTGACTGAATAGCTCAGCATCGGCCCATCTGCCCGTGTCCCACCGCACTTCCCCTACGTCATAGCCAGCCCAGGTAATGTGGGGTCATTTATGTACCTGCACTATGGGGGGCATTTATGTATTTGGAACTGCTGCCGTAATTTGAATATTAGAGACAACTGTGTAATATAAATTGGTATTATTTTGTGGCCACGCCCCTTCCACATGAAGCCACTCCCCTATATTTTTGGCTTGAGCACCCACCAGCAAAAAAATAAATCGGCACCTTTGTTTTAAGGTGCATACACATGGTTTAAAACGCATGGTGCTTTAGCATATAGCATGCGTTTTGAACTAGATGGGATGTGATCTAGTCCAAAACGCACAGGGCGCATCAAATGCTTCTAAATGAAAAGCTTAACATTCTAAAAGACATTCATTTACCACATATTTAATAATCAGACATACAGTATGAACTGCTCTATAGCCATCTGCTGGTCATTTACTATATTACAAACATGGATCATTATAGACTATATACTTGATACATGGGGTTGGGATCATTTGGTCTACAGCATTATGGTCGACAGTCATTAGTTTGACACAATTAGGTCGACATGTGCCTAGGTCGACATGGGAAAAGGTTGACATGGTTCTAGGTCGAAAGGTCATTAGTTCAACAGGTCATTAGTTTGACAATGTCTAGGTCAGCAGTCAAAAGGTCAACATGGGGTTTTTCACTGTTTTTTTACCTGAATTTCAACACAGTCAACCCTGTCGGCACATGTTGGCTCAAAAAACAGTGAAAAACCCCATGTCGACCTTTTGACTGTCACCCTAGACACTGTCGAACTAATGGGAAATGTTTTTTTTTTTAAACCACTTTGCGCTGCTGATGGATTTGTTTAGTTAGAATACCACTGGACAGAATAACACTGGACACACTGCTGAACATGTAGAAATATTTTATATAGGAAATAAAATAAAATAAATACATAAAATACACAGACAATTGATACACAGTAATTAAAAAATATATATAGGCAATGTACACTAAGCAATTGTAATGCCTATATGGCCATATGAGGGTCACATTTGCAAACTTTGAGTGGGAACTCCGGAGTACAATGGTATTACTGGTTAGTTGCAGTCATTGGTGGTAGTGGGGTGAAAATGCAGGGAAGGGAAGGGGAGAGGGACGGATGGGGTTAAGGCAGATAAGCCAGCAGCACAGTCAATTAGTGTTATATAGCTCAATGCAAGGTTAGTAAATGTTAGCACGGTGCCGTGAATATGGCACTGGAAGCAAGTTGTGGATATCTCACCCTCCGTTGGTAGAATTGTGGGGGGTGCCGGGGAGCTTCCGTTGGTTGCAGGCTCTACCCGGTTAGGATGTTGTGATGAAATGGGGAGCTTTAGGGTTGCAGAGCTGTACCCGGGGTCCGGTAACAAGTGCTGGTATCACAGCGTCCAAAGGTGTGAGCGGCTTGGATGTGCACCGAGCAGCGGGAGGAAAACCTCGACCGCTGGCTTGTGTCCAATGGCTGCTGCCAGATGACGGTGGTTAAGATGTTTGTAGACCGCGGCAGACCAGCTCATGTGGTGTGCAGTGGGGAGGAGAGTCATGGAGGTTTGCAGACGTGACCAGTCACGTTGACGTGTTTCGTCTCAAGGTGGCGGAGACTTTTTCAAGACTTTTTTCCATCTTGAAAAAGTCTCCGCCCCTTGAGACGAAACGCGTCGACGTCACTGGTCACGTCTGCAAACCTCCGTGACTCTCCTCCCCACTGCACACCACATGAGCTGGTCTGCCGCGGTCTACAAACATCTGATCCACCGTCATCTGGCAGCAGCCATTGGACACAAGCCAGCGGTCGAGGTTTTCCTCCCGCTGCTCGGCGCACATCCAAGCCGCTCACACCTTTGGACGCTGTGATACCAGCACTTGTTACCGGACCCCGGGTAGAGCTCTGCAACCCTAAAGCCGGGTAGAGCCTGCAACCAACGGAAGCTCCTCGGCACCCCCCACAATTCTACCAACGGAGGGTGAGATATCCACAACTTGCTTCCAGTGCCATATTCATGGCACCGTGCTAACATTTACTAACCTTGCATTGAGCTATATAACGCTAATTGACTGTGCTGCTGGCTTATCTGCCTTAACCCCATCCGTCCCTCTCCCCTTCCCTTCCCTGCATTTTCACCCCACTACCACCAATGAGTGCAACTAACCAGTAATACCATTGTACTCCGGAGTTCCCACTCAAAGTTTGCAAACGTGACCCTCATATGGCCATATAGGCATTACAATTGCTTAGTGTACATTGCCTATATATATTTTTTAATTACTGTGTATCAATTGTCTGTGTATTTTATGTATTTTTTTATTTTATTTCCTATATAAAATATTTCTACATGTTCAGCAGTGTGTCCAGTGTTATTCTGTCCAGTGGTATTCTAACTAAACAAATCCATCAGCGCAAACAGAGCCGGCCTTAGGCATAGGCATACTAGGCAATTGCCTAGGCCATTTGGAATGCCTAGGGGCATCAGCAGCTTCTGCTGATTAAAATGATATGCAGCATGCCTATATTCTGTGTGTGAGTGAGGTTGTATCTGCATATGAAATAGTGTATTCATGGAAATCACTGCACAGCATTCTGTATGCAGGTACAGTCGCACACAGAATATATTCATGCCGCATATCATTTTAATCATTGGATGCTCCTTGTGTGTGCTGGTCATAACAATGCAAATAAGACGAATTTTCAGCAAAAAAAGGCACCCAACGTTAGCAGAACTGGCCAGGAGCTGCATGGCTTATTGAGTCAAGATGTATGAGAAAACATCTGTATCCAAGCAGAGGCAGAGGTCACAGTGTTAGCGGCTGTGCGAGTGCTGTCTGAGGGTGGGTTGGTTGTGCAATAGTGTTCGGCATATGTGTAAGGGGCATTATGTGTGTCATGTGTATAAGGGCATTAATAATGTGCGACATATGTGTAACAGGCATTATGTGTGTCATGTGTATAAGGGCATTAATAATGTGCAACATATGTGTAATGGGCATTATGTGTGTCATGTGTATAAGGGCATTTATAATGTGAAACATATGTGTAAGGGGCATTATGTGTGTCATTATGTGTATGAAGGGCATTAATGAAGGTTGGCATAATGTGTAAGGGGCATTATGGTTATAAGGACATTAATAATGTGTGTTATGTGTAAGGGGCATTACTGTGTGGTATTATCAGGGGTACTGAGAGAAAGGGGTAGGGGGTACAAATTACCCAGGCCAAAGTCTGATGGAAGGGCCCAGTGGGGGCCCCGGGCCCCCTCCCCTTACGTGACAGCAGCAGCTGCAGCTCTTCTCCTCTGCCCAGCACACACTGCTTTGTGCTAGGTTGCAGTGAGGCCATGGAGGTGCTTAAAATACATTATTTTCTCAGAATTTTTTTCTAAGGGTATAATGTGAATAATGTGAGGAGTAATGTACATAAGGTAAAGTGGTACTACTGTGTGATGTAACGTGAATAAGGGACACCATCGCATTATATAATGTGAATAAAGGTTGAATTGGGGGTACTATTGGGTGACCATGCCCCTTCCCAGCAAGAACACACCCCTGTTTGGGCTGCGCACCGAATGTGTGCACTGTTTCTTTTTAAAATATTGCGGGTAGGAGCACCAAAATGATGACTGCTATGATGAGGGTTGATGGTGCTGGGAAAGGGGAGCAGGGTCAGAGGCAGAACTAGTGGCGGTGCTAGGGGGCATCAGCCAAAATCTTGCCTAGGGCATCATTTAGGCTAGGGCCGGCTCTGAGCGCAAAGTGGTTTAAAATAAAAAACATTTCCCATTTTGCACCCATATGAGCTCTAGCCAACTCATATAAACCATCTGCAGCAGCAGTGGATTTGTTAAATTAAGCTTTGTATATACATTATATATTTAATTTTTGTATGTACAATATTTATTTTCTATCAACAGCACCAGAATAACCGTGCAGTACGTGTTGGCTCCGCCTCCACATATTTGTGCACTCTTTTTACTGTTGAACTAATGACCTGTCGAACTAACGACCTGTCGAACTAATTACCTTTTGTCCTAGAACCATGTCGACCGTTTCCTATGTCGACCTAGACCCATGTCGACCTTTTCTCATGTCGACCTAATGGTGTCGACCTAATGACTGTCTACCATCACGCTGCAGACCAAATAGCCGCATCCCGATAGATGATAGATGATATTTTGATTACAAAGGCATATCTAGGCAATATGACATAGATGACTTATGCTGTGTACACACGGGTCTATCTGATTGCTGGGGATATATTGCTAGCAATTTATCCCCAGCAATCATATTGCTAGTGTCTCCTTTTCATCAGCGATGAAAAGGAGACACTGCTACGGGGCGGAGGCGGAGCGCAGCAGCAGGTGACGGGAGGAGGGAGGGAGCAGCGTTGCAGGGCATGGTAGAAGAGCGCTGATTTCTCCAGCGCTGACCTCCTGCCCGGCGATCGCTGGGGGAAGCCGCTGGTCGCAGGAGCATGCTCCTGCGACCAGCGACCATGAAGGGCTGGCCGCGGGAGCGCGCTCCCAGCCATCTATCGCCGGCTGCACATGAAATCACTGGCAAAATGGTCGCTGAGCGACCATTTTGCCAGCGATTTCATACATAATTGCACCCGTGTGTACGCACCTTAAGATGTTCTGATGATTTCAGTACCAACCACTGTATGCTCCCCAATTGCTGGGAACATGCAGTGATGAATATAAGAAAATAAATCCAGAAAATAAGGAAAAAATAGGATCATGAAAAATGGGATCATACAAAAGCTTTTCCGGCAAATAAGAGGTGCAAATGTGCATGAAAGCTGTAACCACCATAACAGTCCCTGTAAGAGCAGGATCCCAATACCACTGTTAATAAAATAACACATTAAAGGAGGCAATGGATTTTTTGTAACTTTTATAGATAACTATTTATATACTTTGTAGTCACTTATCTAAGAAAAAAGAAAGAATATGCACATCGGAGACGTGTGTGTGCCCCACTCTCGGCAATGGACACACGAGCATGTGAGATGCTCACACGTCCACATCCACTGGATCACCATCTGCCAGATACCAGTGGATGGCACGCTGGCGGACATGCTCCATCTGTAGATGATCAGATTCAGACTCTGGATTGTCTGTAAAATAACAGCAATAACACTGTAACTGACAGCTATTTACAGATTATGGGGGATAAATATCACTTACAATTTAAGCCAGGCTTTGATAAAAGTACCATGGAAATAGCCGCTGCTGTAAGTTTTACAGGCTGTATTTGAAGAATGACAATTACTGTAGGTGCTAGTTGAATGTTTCTTTATTTCTCACAATTGTATCACTTTCCTAGCTTTGATAAATACCCCCTTAATAAGTCACAAAGTAAAGCAGTGCAAATAATTCTTCTAGGTGCAGTGTGAGTTGCAAAACAGCTTTTTTAGACTGTATACTTTTGTTCCAAGCTATACCAATTTAAGCTAATATATATATATATATATATATATATATATATATATATATATATATATATATATATATATATATATATATATATATATATATATATATATATATGTTTGCAGAAATAAGTGTCACTCAGGAGTCTTGGTTCAAAGCGATGAAACAGGTATGCTTTATTCCAACATGTTTCGGGACTTCTGCCCGTCGTGCTCCCATCACCAGGTAGAGCACCAACAACATCAGGCGCTCCCTGGACTTCAACTACAAAAACTTCTGAGACTGGAGATCTTCACCTCTCCCAAACAAATCCCCCCCGTCCACTGGCTACATTCATTGGGACATAAATACAGAAGCAACCTAGGAACGGATTTAGGAATATACGGCTGAAATGTGGGTGACTATACAGACTCTCACTACTCACTATTGTGGTATCGCTGATTTTTATTGGATCTATGAATTATCATTTTTAATTATATCTAATTTTATTAAATTATTGTTTACTATTACCAACACCTGTTGCATGTTTTTAGATAAGCGCAGTTTCAACCCTTCTTTTTTTCTGTTGTATAAATAGGGGTATAGCTAGTGGAACTAAAATCAGCATCAGTTCAGAAGTAGGTGTCGAAATTGTCGAGGAGACTGAAGATGAAGTAGAGGAAGGGAAGAACAGGACAGGAGCACAGGTGAGGTAAAGAGGTAGGGTGAGTACGTGAGGAAGGAGGGCCCTACTCATAAGAGTTAACATACTAAAAGGAGGTGGGTGGACGAACGAAAAACAATAGGATAAGTAGGAACGGATGGGAACTTAGGCAGGATAGGAAGATCAAAAGAAGTTAGGAGGAGGGATAGGCTAGTCGGAAAAAAAAATGGGTTTTGAGGGAGCACTTGAAGGAGGTAAGGGAATCAGAAACCCTGATGGGTGGCAGGAGGTTGTTCCAGTGCTGAGGGGCAGCGCAAGATAAGTCTTGGACACAGGAGTGGGAGGAGGTGATTAGGTGAGAGGTCAGTCGGGTGTCAGCGGCGGAGCGAAGAGGACGGGAGGTAATGTGGATAGAGATCAGTGAAGAGAGGTAAGGGGCTGTGGAGGAGGAGAGAGCCTTGTAGGTGGTGGTGAGGAGTTTAAAGAGAACTCGGAAAGGAATAGGGAGCCAGTGAAGAGATAGACAGAGGGGGGATGCAGAGGTAGAGCGGCGGGAGAGGAAGATGAGCCTAGCAGCAGTGTTAAGAATGGATTGGAGAGGTGTGAGGCGGGTGAGAGGTAGCCCAGAGAGAAGAATGTTGCAGTAGTCAAGGCGGGAGATGACAAGAGAGTGAATGAGAATTTTGGTTGCGTCAGTGGAGAGGAATGGTCTGATGCGCGAGATGTTGCATAGGTGAAAGCGGAAAGACTGTGAGAGAGCACGAATGTGGGGGGTGAAAGAGAGGGAGGAGTCAATGATGACACCGAGGCAGTGCATTTGGTCGGTGGAGGTGATCTCGGTTTCACCAATGCTGATGGAGATAGTGGGAGAAGAGGGGATGATCGTAGGATGGAAGATTAACAGTTCAGTTTTAGTCATGTTTAGTTTCAGGAAGAGTTGGGTCATCCAGGCTGAGATGGCAGGAGTGATTGGGATAGGTCGGGGGAGGAGAGATAGATTAGGGTATTATCAGCATAACGGTGTTAATGGAAACCGTAGGAGCTGATGAGGGTGTCCAGAGAGGTGGTGTAGAGGGAGAAGAGGAGAGGGCCAAGGACTGACCCTTGGGGAACACCGACTGGCTGCGGGGTAGTAGGAGAGGAGGAGCTCGGAGGGGAGACGGAGAAGGAGCGACTGGAGAGGTATGAGGTGAACCAGGAGAAGACCGTGCCAGTGATGCCAAAGAAGCAGAGGGTGTTGAGCAGGAGAGGGTGGTCAACAGTGTCAAAGGCAGCCGACAGATCAAGCTGGATGAGGATAAAGAAGAGGCCTTTGGATTTAGCCGATAGTAGATCGTTAGTGACTTTGGTTAGGACATTTTCAGTGGAATGTAAAGGGTGGAACCCGGATTGGAGGGGGTCTAGAATAGAGTTAGCAGTAAGGTGGCTTAGGAGACGATTATAGGCCAGAGGTTCTAGGAGCTTGGAGGCAAAAGGGAGGAGGGAGATGGGCCTGTAGTTGGACGGAGAGTTGGGGTCCAGATTTGTTTTTTTTTGAGAATTGGGGAGACAAGAGCGTGTTTGAAGGAGGAAGGGAAGATCCCAGAGGATAGGGAAAGATTAAAGAGGTGAGCCAGGTGAGAGCAGACTGATGGACTGAGACGACAGATAATATTGGAGGGGATAGGATCGAGTGGGCAGGTGAAGGGAGAAGCGGATTGAAGGATAGAGTGGACTTCAGCGGCAGTGGTGGGGTAAAATGAGGACAGGGGTGGGAAGGAGGGGAGTGGAGATGTAGGAGGGGAGGAGGGAGAGGGTGAGGTCATGGCAGCAGTGATGGCAGTCCTGAGAGAGGAGATTTTGGTTGAAAAGTAGGTAGCAAAATCAGCGGCTACGATGGAGGACGGAAGAGCTGGAGGAGGGGGGGAGAGCAAGGAGTTGAAGGTGGCGAAGAGCCTGCGGGGGATGGATGATTAGGAAAGGATGAGGGACTTAAAGTAGGATTCCTTGGCCAGACATAGGGTCTGAGTAAAAAAAAGCTCACAGCACCGCTCCCAACGCGTTTCGACTCTGGGGTCTTTTTCCACCTTGAAAAAGACCCCAGAGTCGAAACGCGTTGGTGCGGTGCTGTGAGCTTTTTTTACTCAGACCCTATGTCTACCAACTGACCACTGAATCTGGTGAGCATTCTGAGGCCTCCAATTACATCTGGGTTCCCAGTGAAAGTGCCAGTGGGTGTAGTCAAGGTTTCTGTTTTATTTTGGACTTCTGTAAACCATGTTTTATGAAAGATACCTACCTTTTTATCAATAAATTACATCTTTTGGACCATTATCCTGTCTGAGGAGTTCGTGTAAAGATACCCTGATAGGAGGAGTCACATACTTTACAAGTAAGCATACAAGTATGCATATCAGAGCAAAGAAACCTTTATATGCTTAGATGGTGTTTCCTACATGTAAGCATATATGTAAGAATAGTACATTGTGGGTGACACGTGGTGAACCTATACCTTTTTGATCCGATCGAACACTGGTGGGAGAAGGAATAACTGCATTAAGGACTAAATACTTCCTTGGGGATCCCCATAGTAGTTTGCTGTGTATACGAGACTACACATTGTATGTTTTTATTTCATGACCTTGATGGAGAGAAATACAAGAATGACCTATTATGGACGTTGTTGAACCACACATTTGGGACTATAAGAGGCGTGTTTGATTTACCTAAATAGTAAGATCACATTATTATTTTATACCTAACTATTGGGCGCTTTTTCCTGCCTATCCATTTACTACGGAGTGCAATAAATGTATGGCAAAGATTAGAGAAAATAACAGTGAATGAGTAAAATTAAATACAATGTTGGAATAAATATAGATAAAATTAATTAAATGTCAAAATTAAGCAACAGGTTACAATAGGATAAAAAGAAGATGAATATATCTCAATAGATAAAATACTGTAGAAAGAATAGAAGATGAAAATTTAGACTGTGTGCAAACTCACCTTTTTCTGTATTCTAACTCACCTGTTTCAGTTTCCAACTCAAAAGTCACTTAGGAATTCAAGCTTCACTTTATTCTGCATGCTTCTCTCTCAATGAGCAAGCTCCAAATGAGTCTGCTCCCTGCTTATATAGTATGTCAGGCAGCTGTTACAATCAGCTCCGCCCACTAATCTCTCTTCACACCTAGATTTAGCTCCTAGTTTGCACCTAGTAACAATACACTACTGTATACTACAGTATACAGATATTGGCACAACCAAATTCACACTCAGATTTCTCCCTCAAAATTACAGTCTCTATAGAGATATATAGATAGGCAGCACACCATTATATGGATGATCGGGCACCCCTGGACTGAAAGAGAAGAGCAGACAGGGCACCCTGAAGTACAACAGCAGACCCACTCAACACCACTACTCACAGACAGACAGAGGTCCACCCTGCACCCTCTCATTTGCAGCACTGAAGATCAGCAGGGATTTATATAGGATCCAAATCCTGTGAGAATCTGACAGTGGGATGATGATGATGATGATGATTTGCCTTGTTTTGGGTTGCGAATCTGGCGGGAAACCAGGGGCCAGGTTAACAATGGCATACTGGGATTTGTAATTCAACAATGTTGGTAGGACCTGTTATTGCCCATCCTGAAAGTGAATTATGTCTAAATAAGTTTAGCATGTGATTATTGCAATGATATAGAATGGGATAGCCTACATACTGGAAAACCATATAGTGAAGTCTCTCTGAGGATGTGGGAATGTAACAAGACCGTACATTTGAGTTATGGGAGATTAATTTCACAAAATGGAGTTGGCTTTACCATGTGGCCTCCACCCCCCACCCCCCCCTCCCCACACACACCTCACACACACCTCACACACACACACACACACACACACAGTTTAACAGAACCATGCACTGATCTGTGCATGGTTCTATCATGATCTATTTGTTTTCCAATTTTTGGTATTTTTAAGGATGCAAAATGAAAATTCCAACCCTACAGTATTACAGTTGTAATTCTGAGGTTTTCTATGAAAAAACATCTGGATGCAAATTTTCAGACAGGTTACTACATGTGCGATTTTTGGTGGATGTGCGATTTCAGCATTTTTTAACAAAAAATCACACATGCTAACAAAATCACACCCTATGCCGGTGGTTCCCAAACTGTGTGTCTAGGCACCCTGGGGTGCCTCAGGACACTTGCAGGGTGCCTTGGGTTGGTGGACCAAGATCAAGACATATTATGTTTGGTCAATGTACCAGGCAAACCAGTGCTTGTGGCTGCCAATCATAGTATATGTGGACAAACAGAAGCAAATCCTGTCCCTCACCAGAAAACTGTGACATATTAACACAATGCACTTAATATCATATTTTTTTTCTGAATTTCTCGATAAGAAGCATTTGGCCTAGGGGTGCCTTGAAAATATTTTGATGCTCTAGGGTGCCGTGATTCAAAAAAGTTTGGGAACCACTGCCCTTTTACATTTCGCCCCATGTATGAAATCTTTCTTTGACAGAGTAAAAATCCCGAATGGGTCAAAATACAGACAAGGACAAAATCCCGACATGGACAAAATCCCGACATTTAATATCCCGACAGGGTCAAAATACCGACATTTAAAATCCGGACAGGGTCAAAATCCAGACATATAGAATGTACAGGTGAAACAGTCTACATGCCTTTCGGTCGACAGGTGCGAGGTCGACATGGGTTTTTTCACTGGTTTTTGACCCGAATGTCGACACAGTCGACATGAACCGCAGCCCCTCGCTTCGCTTGCAATGCTTCGGGCACGGTGCCTCACTGCGCTCGGCACACTATTTTATACTCCCACCACGCCTGTCGGCACATGTCGGTTCAAAAAACAGTGAAAAAAACCATGTCGACCTCGCACCTGTCGACCGAAAGGCATGTAGACTGTTTCACTTGTACATTCTATATGTCGGGATTTTGACCCTGTCGGGATTTTAAATGTCGGGATTTTGACCCTGTTGGGATTTTAAATGTCGGGATTTTGTCCATGTCGGGATTTTGTCCTTGTCGGTATTTTGACCCATTCGGGATTTTGACCCTGTTGGGATTTTGACCATCGGGATTTTGACTGCATCCCCAGAAAACAGCCCAAAATCACCCCGTGTGTAGGCCCCTTAAGATAATACTTACATCACAAAACTCTAAAATAATATTCTAAAAATACCAATTTACTGTATATATACTTTATATATCCAGCAGGTAGGATCTATCAACAGGTTGATCATTCCAAGCACAGCACTGACCTCTTTTTTAAAATCTCACTTTATTTTCTCTAATTATTATTTAGAGAAAATAAAGTGAGATTTTAAGAAAGACCTGTCTGTGCCGTGCTTGGAATGATCAACCTGTTAATGGATCCTACCTGCTGGATGTAAGAATTTTGCAAGGGCACACAGGCAATTGTGTGAACTGGAGTGAGTGCCGGTCCATCCCACTGCTATATATATATATATATATATATATATATATATATATATATTCTGTGTGACATTGTACATCTTGATGACGGGGTGTTTGTAACCCCCGAAACGCAGTGTTTCTCACCCGAGTAAAAGTTATTTTTCAAGTCCGCCGGAGTGCCTCTGTTTGTTCCAGTACCACAGTCTCATTTGCTCTTAGAGACTAAAAACTGAAAAAAATATGGTCATTCAGAAAAATTGGCTAAATTCATTTGATTTAACCATTCATTTGATTTATTCTGATTGAGTCGGCCGGCTCCGTGTGTAGTCGGACGGCTAATGTTTGGTGTTTGCGCATGTACAGAGGTGTTTCTGCGCATGTGCGAGCGCCTCGCAAGTCTGAACACGGCATGAGGTCCGTGCAGAAAACATCCGAGCGGGGGGTGGAGAGGGGCGTGAAGGGATGTTTGGGTTCATTACCATATGCGAACACCCCGCATTTCATGGGCGTTCCCATGAAAACATGGAGGGTCGAACAGCTGACATAGCCGGATGTCAGCTGCCCGTCCATATCCCTGCTTTCATGCGGAAAAATATCCGAGTGGTCTGGAGCACTCGGAGCTGTCTGACTGCTCGGTCCGTCATTCGATGGTCAGCGGCCATCGGAGGATGGGGGAGGTTCCCACTGATGGAGGAGGTGTTCACATGAAACATCCACTTGCGGTCCGTTTGCTCTGCATCTTACCGCATTCGGACAGTGTGAGCGATCCCTACGGTAGACGGGGCTAAGAACACTCGGTTCCTGTCTGAAAGACGCATCCGTCCGAATCAACTAGAATAAGGGCCTTTGTCTGAATGACCATTTTTGTCAGATTTCCGGCATTTCAGGGTAACTGGTAAATCAGATATTCATTCCATCCACCACATTGGACAATAGATCTTCAGTTGTATGGCCAACTTTATTACAGCAACAAAGATTAAATCAAACAGCTTAACTTTGTGTTGGTGGTAGAATGAATTCAATTAATTGAAACCAGACCATAATGGCAATGATAGCGGGCAAAAGGTATATATAAATCATTGATTAAAAAGCTTTACAAAACCTCCTGTCTCTTGAAAAAGGAGGGGCAGGTGGCTTTGCTGGGTGAGGCCTTAGAACAGATTTTTCTGAGAAATAATGGTAAAAAAATAATGGTATAGCCTCTTTGGATATGTAGCAATGTGACTTTAATGGATGCTACAGTGCTAAATAAACATTGGGCATATCATTTCCAGACATCACAGGCCAGTTTTTAGGAAGGAGCACACTGTTTAGGAGGATATGAAAGATTTTACTGCCCAGGAAGCAAAAACAAGGCCACAGCGGGTAGGGCTGCAGCAGTTCTGGAAGCGGAATAGATTTGTGAAATGAGGTCACAGCAGATTTTGCAGGTTTGTATGGGTTAGATGTATTAAAGAAATTTTCATGAAAATATTGTCAAAACAACACTACTGTACATACATGATGGTCATGTTTCATATGAATTTATTTTTACCTAAAAAAATATTAAAAATCATTTCAGTTGTTCTGGAAAGAGAATAATTTTTAAATGTATTAGAAAAAGTATTATATAATAACCGTAGTATAAATATTAAATATGGATTAAGGACCTGATTCAGACCTGCTGGCTAACCAGCGTTCTTTCACTGACGAGTGAGCAGGTAAACGTCTCCCACCTGGGGAGCGAATGTCTGCCCCCTTTGCCAACTGAATGTCCGCATGCATACGTATGAAGGTGTACACTGACACATCTATTCGCATGCGGTCTTATGGGGGAATTTTTTTTTAACTGTTCGCAAATAAAAGTCAGTCTAGGCTGACTTTTATTTGCCTCGGATATGGTCAAAATTGGGACGGGCAGGGTTCATTACACTTACTGACACATGGGGACACCTAGTGTTTTGTTGGCACACCCACCGTTTTTTGAGCACATGCCCAGGAAACGCTGGGCATCCCAATGTGACTGCCCCCCACCCACCCCGCTCTGTGCAGATGCCTCAGCGGGTGTGATACTTGCCAAAGGTGTTCGCACTGCGTATATGCACATGTGTATTTTCCCCAATATGCATGCGCAGACCCGCAACAATGGTCCCCGGAGCGAATTGAGGAAAGACCAAACGGCTCTGAATTATGGCCTAAGTGAGCAACTACACAAATGATCATCACCACATTTTATTCAGTTCTATTTTTTATCATTATTTCTAAAACCTTTCAACAAAAGAGAATTACACTTACCAGTAAGATCTCATTAAACCTATATCATTCATTTTTAGCTATCCTCCATATTAATGGACCTCCTCAAATGATCAGAGCAAGATCATTCAGATCCTACAATAATTAATACTCATTTGTTATCAGATGCTGCCATTGTTTTCTTCTCAAGACAGAATCTTATTTTAATAACACAGGATTCTTATTTCAGGACAACAGTGTACTCTAGTGGTGTAATAAGTAACTGCAACACAAATCACCATCTACAAAAAAGGATTCAATAAAGCAGTAATCCTCATAGAAGTAGGTAAGAATTACATTAATACAGTATAATATATACTGAACTGTGCAACAAATGTCCTCAGAATATTTTCTTAGTTAATGCCCTTAAAATGTTGTGATAAGGAAATATGTTTTGTTACTGGTTGTTGATGTAACATCTTGTGGTAGCGAAGGGGAAAGTTTCAGGTGCATGGAAAATATGCCTTTTTTCACTAAATAACAGCTCATTTATCCTTTTACCCAATTGGGTAACCGGCAATTTGTTCCATAATGATATTTGGGTAACTTGAAGATGCAAATATATTAACCTTTGAATGTTGGTAAACAAGCCTTGGTCACAAAACACACCAATTTGTGTATCAGACACTACTGTGTGGTGCTACCATGGGGCAGATTAATTTGATTGTGATTTGGCTAAATCACTTAAAAATTAAGCACAACTCACTTAGTGTATATGCCCCATAGCGATGGCGATGCGTGGTCCCGCGCGATGCTATCGTTCAACTAGACATTCAAGCATGCCGTATATATATATATATCTAGTCAGATCGCTTAGCAAGAGACTGCAAATCACCCGTGTTTTAAGGAGCAATCTGAGAGATCTACATCACCTCACTCCTGTAATAACCACCCATTATTTTATTTTTTTCGCTTAACACAAATCTCCCATACTAAATCGCTCAGCGCAAATCTCTTGAGCAAATCTTTCAGTGTGTATGGGAGATCTAGCCGGTAAGAAATCTCCCACACTAAATTGCTCAGAACAAATCTCTTGCTCAAATCTCCCTGTGTATGTCACTGGAAAGTAAACACATGTAAATCTCCTGCTTACAGCCACCAACACTCACAGCATCTGTTCCCATATAGGGAATGTTTTCTATCAGTACTTGCATGCATGTTATGTGTGCCCATTAACTTCTTTAGGGCAGTACAACAAGAGAGGGATCTTGTGAATGTACTTTGTTTCATGTTTGCAATGAACATGCGAGCAGAGAAAAAAATAGTTAAAATTATATAACAAACAATTAACCATTTGAGCGCAAACATCTCTATGAGAGATCAAAAAATTTGTGTAAGTATAAGACACCAGCGCTGTACTGATTCTAATATCACCATTACAGATATTCAGTGTAGCAATTTCATTATTCATCAGGCACCCCTCACCACCAAACTGACCTAATGGAGGTGCCCTAAATGCAAATAAAGGTTTCTTTCAAGTCTGGATAATCTCTCATTGGATGTGCATCAGGGGTTCCTTCCTGTGCCACTGATGAATAATGAAAAACATGGCAGGTGTCCCCTCATGTTTCTGGCACCTCAGTGCCCTTTCTCAAGGACACCTTGAGAAAGGGCACTGAGGTGCCAGAAACATGTCAGTTAAGGGGACAACTTCCATTGTTAGAGACCATCTGTATGTTTTCCATCTGTTTCACCACCTTCTTCTATTCCGGATCTCTTCAGTGAGGTGTTTTTTTAGTTTTTTAACAAAGTTTTTTGCTTAATTTAATTTTTATGTACATGCATCCCTTGATGTTCCTGTTTTATTTTGTAAATAAATAAGTTTCTTACAAGCTTCATCTTGACTTAGAAAATCATTGAATATATCCTGACAGAGGAGAAAGCTTTAAAGAAACCTTTTGAGGCATATAGGGCCTCTATTTGAGGTGAGTCCACTATTAAAGGGGACGTGGTGTGAAGGTACATTGTCATCCAGGAAAAAACCTGCATTGTACATGAAAAAGATACCTTGATATGGAAATTAGGCCTGTGGCTGAGGTCAGTATCTGTGCAAGGGTCTGATCTGATGATCAAAGAGAAGGAAAAGAACCTTGTTTTTTCATTATTCATCATTGGCACAGGAAGGAACCACTGATGCACATCCAATGAGAGATTATCCAGACTTTAAAGAAACCTTTATGTGCACTTAGGGCACCTCCATTAGGTCAGTTTGTTGGTGAGGAGTGCGTGGTGAATAATGAAATTGCTACACTGAATATCTGTACCAGTGATATTAGAATTAGGACAGTGCTGGTGTCTTATACTTACACTAATTTTTTGGTCAACGTTTTGAGAGTGTGGTAGACTCTTAAGTATAGGCCTAGCGGCAGTCTTGGGGCGTGATTGTCGATTGGTATAAAATACTTGTATCTCTATGAGAGATGTTCAAAATATCCACTAAAAGTTCCAACGTCGCTCACATTTGTAATATATATTGAAATAAAAAATTTTGTATAGAAAAAGATTATATTTCCTATATAAGGTAAACATTACAGGTCATTTTGATGAATAAAAATGTTTGCTTGGCAATTTTAATACCTATTTAGACCAAATCACTTGGCACTCAAAGGGTTAAATATAGAGACTAAATGAGATCAATTGTAACATAATATAATAAGGTTCATTTGCCAACTCCCCCTCAATACTCTACCATTCTCAAGAGATACCAGGAGGTGTTACAAATGCCGTTTTAAATTTGAGTTTGGATATCTGTAGATGTAGATTTGTAGATATAGTCGCAGTAAAACATTTAAAAAATGTGTCCAATTTTAGTCTCTTTTTTCTTGATTACCTCCTCCTAGGTCATATGGATAAGGTAAAATGATTTAGATTTGAAAAGATTAGATTATTTATACACATACTGTATAACAATTTAAATGGACTTCCATGATTAATTGACCACAATTATCATTAGTACATTACAGTATGTCTTTTGCTAAAATATTTTGCAAGCTAACAGTGGAGCAGATGTAGTAAGCCTGGTGAAGAGATAAACTGGAGATAAAGTGAAAGGAGATAATGCACCAGCCAATCAGCTGTGTTTTAAATATGACAGTTTGGAGTTGATTGGCTGGTGCTTTATCTCCTTCCACTTTATGTCCAATTTATCTCCAGTTTATCTCTTCACCAGGCTTAATACATCTGCCCCAGAGTCTCTAGTCTTTAATCTTTCTGGGGTAGATTTATTAATAGGAGCATTTTGTTCCTTAAGTATCAGGAACCGCTTCACCACATTATTGTGGTGAAGTGGGTCCTTTTATCGGCTGAATGTATCATTCCTGCTGCATCCTATATGGGAGTGCGTTAACTTACTCCCCCGGGGATATGCATCCTTCTGTATCGGCTGTGTGCTGTGTCTCCTGCCTTGTAATGTTCCAGGCCGCTTGCTGGTCTTTGGCGTCTTGTAGTAATGTAGTGAATGGATAATATAATAGTGTAGTTTTGTGTGTGTTGTATGTGCAAAATAATATTAATAAATAAAGATGCTTTCTTGGAGACTTGCCGAAGAGACAGATAGCGGCTACTGAGACTGGCTGAACAGAACGAAGAGACTGAGAAGAAAATGAGTTTCACTTTCAAAAAACATATAATGAAATGTTAAAGGGCTAACAATTTACTGCATCCTTAGGCTTTACCTTTACCACCTTACCTTTCATATGCATTCTGGTCCTTTGTCTTCAAGTTAAGAGCGTGGTTTTAACATTTACTATGCAGTCAATGGACAAGCACTAGCAGTTATTGATTCCAGCACAATAACTAATATAAAGTCAATTAAGCAGCTGTCAGATTGAGTTCCTCTATGAAACTAGTCCTGAATTAATTAAACAGACCAATACAATCATAAGCAAGAAGACTTAACTTGGTAGCACCTCTCATTATGTTTAAAAAATATGGTGTGCAGTCGTGTGTCCCCCTACTTTTCCCAATATTTGTGTATATATTGTACACTTGAAGGTAAGGCGCCTTCATTCTGGTACTGGCACCCCTCCAATCTACCCTCAGGAGTGTTAATTAGCACCTATACCTGCATTGCTAACTACATGTTATTATGGGCTCTATTTGAAGGTAATACAAAAATGACACAATTAGGAGCGCTTCCCACGTAAAAAACAAACAAATTGGGACTAATCAATCAATACAACATAATATAATCTTAAACATGAAAAGTAATTTAATAATCTGAGATTCGTAGCAATTAAGTTATCATATTCCAACAATAAGACCTCCTAACAATATACAAAGATATCAAACATTAAATAAAGAAAATAAAAAATATGAAAAAATATATATATGAAATAAAAATCTAGTAATATCTCTGCGACAACTAATGAGCACAATAGTAATGATAAACTGTAGGTACCTGTATTAATTTAAAAAAAAATAATTATCCTGTGCAAACTGATGGTATGTCTTTAATTATAAATGCCTTCAATTATATAAACTTTTCTATTCATTGGGATTAAAAAAGTCATGGAAATATTAATTGTATTATTAAGCGATGCATGTATTTACAGAAGTAAGAAGATTAGGACAACTCCAGCAGAAAACAAAAACTGTCCTATAATGCACGGAACCCTGGGGCTGGTGTCTTTTCATGTAATCCACTTTGTTTCTCCTGTGTTGCTGTTAAACAGAAAATGTTTCCCTGAAACTAGATAAAGACACAAGAATAATTATGTAATATACCTGAAATGCTATTTTTGTTTGCTTTATGTATTATTACACACATACTGTATATGATATCTTACATATCTAATACATCTTAATTGTGACTAGAACAACTAAAATCATTTGCATGTGTGCCTTTAGATTAAACCATCTTTAAAGTAAATTACAGCACTGTACAGTAATTTTTTATAAATTAGCAATGAATCTGTTCCTAGTTTTCTGGATCCAATTGTATTACCGGTTATTGCCTAGACCTAGAGTCTATAATTGGGATCTTGGTTTTGAATTTATGGTAACAGAAACAGAAACCTTATCTGTTATAAGAACTAGCAGTGAGGGATCTTTATCACAGGGGCATTTTAATACAGGCTGGGCCCTCTGCTCTCTGCCTGGAGAAGCAGGGTCTGAGTGTTCAGACCCTACTGTGGATGCACAGATCTTCGGAAAAATGTTGCAGTGGTCTTTTTTCCAGCGATTTCCGTATTATCAGCAGTGTTGAATCTGAGCACTAGAGCGCCCAGACTGCATTGTGCATGTGCATATTACCAGAAAAATAGCATCGCGAACAATGCACCCATTATAAATATGCCACTGCTGCATGAGCAGAAGTAACATTTGGTGAATCTAAAGCTTTTCAATGTTGCCTAAAACATAGCATTGTATCACTGCACTGAGTGTCAAATGCTCAAAGGATTTAAGCTGAGCATGCAATTCTCATTGGGCGCTCAGTAGGCAAGATGTTTATTTACATCATATTGAACTTGAGATCTCATTGTGTGATATGGCAGGCTACTGCTTCTCCATAATCCCTTTGAAAAAGTTGCCAGTTTGGGTGACGAAACGCGTCAGAATACAGAGATTTTTATACATTGGACCTTGGAGCATAACATATGAACTCTCCCTCAATACGGCTTGTAAAGTTGGCGCCATCTGTTAGAGACTTTTGTACCTCCTACACTGGAAAAGTTGTATGGGATACCACCACCATCTTAATTCTTGGGATGCCTACCACCAGTCTGTGAGCCTGCTACTCAACTAGAAGACGGCAACACCACAACACAGCGGCAAAAACTTCCCAGCATGGTTTATGGATACCCACCTCTCCAATTCCCAGTAAAGAATCACACACAAGCAGGAGACTACAATAAGTATATTGCCCGGTCCACTTTTTTATCTTTAAATCTTACCTTGAATTTATATTTCTTTTTTATTTTATTGTTGATATATTAACTCATTTATTCAAGTGTATTGGTCAATAACCTATTGGCTTTATTATGATATTAGATGCAAAATAAATATTGTTATAATTTGTGATACCCAATTGATCGTTTTTTAATTGGTAATAGCACCAACTATATTTATTTTAATTTTTAGTGCTCCACTACCCTTTTTGTTGTTTGATGTTTTTTGTTTATATATTTTCAAGGAATTGACTATTCCTTTGTGTGAGCTGCTTGAATCACACACACCCCACCTCTGGCGCCTGCTTTTTTACCCTTTGGTAAAAAAAAACCCTTATTTCTTTGCTTCTCCATATCTGTCTAAGATGATCTCCGTGTAATGTCACATCACAACACACTCCCAGCCCATTCCTAATACAGGATGCAGAGCACCTTCATACTGTAGGCATAATTTACTGACTCACCCCACCAGAACCAAACAAAGCAATTATGAAAGCAAGTCAGATTCCTGGTTGCATATAGAGAAGAATAAGCAACAGAAAGAAATAAATAATAATGGTACTGTACACTGTAGGTCATTGATACAGACTCCTCTAAATTATTGTGTTCAATTCTGGAGACCATATCTTTGGAAGCATATTAGTACATTAGGGGCTGTACAAAGATGGATAACTAAAATGGTGCATGGCCTACACCACAAAACTTACCAGCAAAGACTAAACAATCTCACTATGTATAGTTTGGAGCAAAGAAGGAAAAGGGGGACATGATAGTAACTTTCAAATATATCAAGGGTTTTAAAAAGGTCAAGAAGGGAGACATTTTCCAAAGGAAGAAAAGTATTAGAACACGAGGACATGCACTCTTAAACTGTGGGGGGGGGGGGGGGGGGGATTATTTTACAGAAAGGGTGGTGGACAAGTGGAATAGCCTCTATAGCCTCCCATCAGAGGCTAAGACAGTAGAGCAATTTAAACATGTACTGGATAGACATAAGTCTAGCCATACAAAGAAATAAGGATTAAAGAGTGTTTGAGATAACAATTATGGTTAAAAATGGCACAGACTTAATGGGTCAATTGGTTCTTATCTGCTGTCAATCCTTTGTTTCTGTTGGAAAGTTGCATCAACTGAGTGGTATGGATCTTAAGGCAGGGTGATATGTGGTACCTAGATCACCAAGTAACCTCCTGTTGGCACTTCTAGTTTGCCCCTGTTGGTACTTCTAGTTTTCTGCTAACCATGGTGAACTTAAAGTGGTCCAAATGATTTTTTACTATATTTTTGCCACTAGGAAGGTGTTCTTTATTGACTTAAAAATTAATTCCAAATGTTCCTCCAAAACTCAGTATTAGCTATTAGTGCTCATAACCATTTAGAAAAGTGCATTTTAAATTCTGATTTTAGTTTAAAATTTCTAGGCTATGGTTTCACAGTGAGTCTATTGAATAAGTCATTTGATCAGGCATTCCCATAATGGTTACAGGTGGAAAAACTTTTTCAATAAGAAACGCACTCTTTGAACTACTATGGACATCTTCTAAACCTGTCCTATCACCGGTCACAGACACAAGTACAGCAGATGAGGACATAGACTAAGGAGGCTCCTCATTATTGTATATCCCCTACAACATTAAGAACATAATGGGCCAAATGTAATGGGCAAGGTATTTACAAGACATCATTTCGGGGAAAAAACGCCTGAGTTCGGCCAGAATCATAGCTTATCCATGTTATACACAACAATATTAGGGTAAATATTAGTTACAGCTATTACTTAACTTCTGTTTTTATAAGATATTTTATCCATTCATTGCTTACCTGGGTCAACAGCACGGCCATCAAAAACATTTGAAGCCTATGTTAAGTAAGAAAAGGGATGTCAAATTCTTACTTAAATTAAGTTAAAAGACAAAATTAATGAAATACTTCAGTTGAAATCAGTACACATATCCTTCAACCTCCACTTTAAAATAAAATAAAATGAAATATACTTGCTGCAGACCACTGGCAAGCATTTATTAGTAAAAGGAGATTTGACACTGCGCTGAACTCCTCTGATGGAGGATTAGTATAAAGGAAATAAGAAGAGAAAAATAAACAAAAGAGCTGCTCTATTGTACTGTATCTGTGTCATAGCTGGGCTATGTGACAGTCTCTCTCCGGCCTCCCCACCAGTCACCCGGGAGGGGGGTCTGGATGTTGCTGCGGGCACTGCTCACTTGACACCAAATGGCCGCCCCACCACTCACCAGTGTCAACCCGGTCCAAAGGGGGAGGTGGGGGTCGGGGATATGTGTGGGCACCACTCACCTGGCTCCAGGAGGGGTGCCTTGATACAAACTGCTGCCCTCCAGTGGCCGGCGCCCCAGGGAAATGCTTAAAGCTGCCTAGTGGTGGCGCCGGGCCTGGATGTTACCCACTGGCAGAAGTCTCAGCCGCAAGTTAAAACAGCGGCAGCTGGACAGGAGAAGCTGAGAGTTACATGTACCTGGCTATTGCCCCCCCTCCCCCCCAACCCCACAGATATTATAAAAATGTAGTATTTGTGCATGTTACAAAAGGGGTTGTGGCTTTGCTGAAATGGGCATGGCCTAGCAGAAGTGGGTGTTACCATAAATGAAAAGACTACCTTACACACACAATAGTGCCCCTGACAACATATTATGCCCCCATAGTAATGTCCCTGACCCCATATTATACCCCTCACAGTTATGCCCCTGTCATAATATTATGCCCCATAGTAATTATGACATCCATGTCATAAAAAAATAAAGACAGACTTACAGCGAGATTTCCTGGTAACAGGTTTGGATTTTCACTGGAGCTGTTATTGTTGTTAGTTGCATTTTGTTTACTGGTCCTAGTGAACAAAAAGAAATAGAAAATCAGTTATACAATTTTAAATGCATATAAATATAACTGTACACATTTTAAATGTAATTAACCCCATTAGTGCCTCCACATGGAATACTTGTTTTGTCCGACAAAGTCCCATTCGATTGTCCAAGTGAAAATAAATAATTGAAGTTTTGTACTTTATAATTTCTAAATGATACTTGGGAGGGGTTTGAAATATATCTACTGATGCGGATACGTATTTTGAAGAAGGATAAGATAAAAAGCTGCCAGAATTTTAGTACTGTATATACATGTAAGTATGTAAATAATGAAAATGGTGCTCCTAAAGTAGAAATTAGAATGTGCACAAACATTTTTACTCTCTCCCACATGATCATGTTAATAAACATATAGTATGTCGATGCAGATTGAGTTTATATTTATTGTTTTCAAAACATTTTTAATGTTTAAAGAATATGAATGTGTATGCATACTCGTAAAGGATAATTGATCAAATGCACATTTTACAGTTCATAACAAATGTTCAAATAATTAGTGATTTTATATGCTCTGTTTTAAAAACCCAGCATTCACTATCCAAACGGTCAGGATGCCATCAGCAAAAATCGGGAAGGATATTGTTAAAGTATTTTAAACCTACACCTATCCTTACCTTTAACTACCTCTCCAGTAGCCTGTCCCTAACCGGCACCTCTGACAGTGTATATGTAAGAATCCGCAACCTTACCCCCCCCCACACACACACACACACACACACACACCCCACAGCCTAAGCCTAACCCTTCCACTAGTGCCTAACCCCATTTCTTACTGTCGGGATGCTGACCATTGGGAACCTACTGTCGTCATTCTAAAGGGCTGATTTTGCCCAATTCCGATGGATCAGGCTGAGAAATCGGAACAAATCGAATCTGTTCAACATCCCTTCCAAACCAATGCACATTGGATCAGAGTAGTTGGGAGGTCGGACAGGCTGCACATTAAATTGATCAGAATGGACCCATCAGTGGCACACCGCAGGAGCTTTTTAGCACCCATGATGTGTTGGGTCCAATCCTACAGTGACTCACCGCTGGCACACACCTATGTGCAGTGGTAGGGTCCATGTGGTGGGCAACGGGATCGTTGGAGTGGGCAGCAGGGTCCATAAGGCAGAGCATCGGGGTCCGCGTGGCAGGGGCGGAGCGGCAGCTGGGAGCTAGCAGCGACATTTGTCGGGAGGCGGGGTGGAAAGCGGCTGGTGAGTTTGAATAAATATTTTGAAATTACGCTAATTGGCTGAGAGAATTCTCTCAGCCAATCAATTGGGAGGCCACTGATCTGGCTGGCCAGTCTTTTCAAAATATATTACATATATACTATATTATTCAAACTACAGTAACTCCCAGCCCCCACTCTGACCCCGCTGCCCAGACTCCCGCCAATGCCTGGACCCTGCTGCCCGCCCCCTGCTGCTGCCAATCACATGCGATTTATTGCATGTAAAAATGATACAAGTGCCAAATTGTTTGTGAGCAAGGAGCAAACTGGTCTGACTTGTCCTAAGGACAAGTCGGAGTAGTGTATGGGGGCCTTAACTGTTGTGATTCTGAACGACAGGATCCTGATGCATCCTTCCAAAACATAAATCTCTCTCTCTATGTTTAAGCCTAATAATAGAATATACTATAACAGCATCAAGCTTAAATGGGTTGGCGTCTGTTATCTGTGGTGACTTTGCTTTGCATTAGTCTCCAAAGCAACTACTTTCTTCTTTTCCTCGTTCGTAATATTATTATTGGAATTCATTTTCATGCTAATTATTAGTTTTTGCTTCTTACATTAGGACTGTTCTTTTGGTTACCCATGAAATAAGCACAATAGAACATAAATCAGCTGAGAGATGTGATATTATGTCAATATTGTTACTTAATAAGATGACAACTTCTAATTCTTACTGTATAGTACTATTTATTCAGTAGTTTTCATGTTTACATTGTGTATAAGACATGTACAGCATATTCAAATTTTAATAATAAATGCTTCTAAGTTCTAAGTTCCTTGTATTACTTACCTTTCAGGGTTTAATTTATTGTCGGAAAAACTGGATGGTTTAGGGTTTTGGTTTCCTCTACACAAAGGAAAATATTTTGCATATTTTGGGACACTGTTAGAAAGTAATTGATATATTATTTAGGACAGAATAGATGAAAAAAATTCAAACCAATTTTAGGTTATTGCACATGTGATGGTAGAATAGGTGAGTATTGAACTGTAACTGCAAAATATCTAAATGTATCTGTGGGTATAAATGGTAACCTTAACATAAAATAAGTTCAATATGAAAAAACATTGTGATACCTATAAATGTACAGTATAATTTAAATGTTCACAATCCGAAGGAAAAACCATCTATTTAAAACTGAGTTAATTTCAAAGATGGAAAAGTGCAGAGACGCAGGATAGTGTTGTTTGTTTCCTGTAATATCTGTTGAATGTAACAGTGTTTTTTGGGAAAACACTGTAACATTTTATTTAGTATGAAGATAGAGGTGGAGTCGCACACAGGCTTGCTGCTATATACATTAAATCAACAGAGTCTGCTTCTGTATCTTATTCATATAGTGATGCAAATAAGACACATTTCTAGCAAAATGATACCTTGCATGAAGCCTGGGCTATCACCTGCACTCATGGGCGGTGGGTACCGGGTTGATAGTCCAATAAAGTGTTAAAAATAGAATAAAAAGCAGTGGGTTCTGTTGTGGAACAAAAGTCCCAGCATGCCTTCCCGCATGCAGGGACATGGAGAACCTGGACTGTCACCTGCACTTGTGAGTGGTGGGTACCGGGTTGAAAGTCCAATAAAGGGTTAAAAATAGAATAAAAAAGCAGAGGGTTCTGTTGTGGAATAAAAAGTCCCAGCCTGCCTCCCTGCATGCAGGGACATGGAGAACCACAAGTCCCAGCATGCAGGGCATTCATGGGCATGCTGGTGCTTTTAGTCCCACAAAAGAACCATTACTCCAATAGAGACAACCACACCAAATAAAGTTTAACTTTATTTATTTATTTACATACATACATCATGCATACATACTAAAATATCTTGAACCCAGAGGTTTGGACCATTTGTCGAGTAGAAATCGATTGCGGACCTAGGAAAAAAAATATATATACCCCCCTCATCCAGTGTAGATTGGTCCTCTTGGGTTCAAGTAGACGTCCAGGGTGTAAAATGAAAAATGCAAAGTACTCGAACACCAAAACTGAGGAGCTGCATGCTTTCACATACAGCTCCTCCCCGAGAATCAGGAGAATCTCCCTGACAATGGGACTCCCCTCAGCCTGCCAGTCTGATAGACTATGCGCTCTTCGTCCATACATGCGCATGTTAAGTATGAACATGTGTGTCTACGGTGGGAACCAGCTAATAGGCCTGACCTTTGTGCTTGAGCTCAATTGATTTTGTGGTCAGGCTGATTTTTTTGGTTCCCAACATAGATGTTATTTTTCTTCATTTTAACTCCTTTGATGCCTACTTGGACCCAAGAAGACCAATCTAAACTGGAGGGGACTGAGGTGAGTATAATTTTTTTCCCCACAGGTCCGCAATGGCCTGCATGCTGGGAATTGTGTTTTTTCAAGTCCCAGCATGCAGCGGAGACAACCCAATGCTTTTTTTAATTCTATGTATAACACTTCATGGACTATCAACCCGACACCAACAAACCAGGGTTGCCAGGGATAGCCCTGGACTTCACTGCCCTAGGGACCCAGCCAGTGCTGACCAGCCACAGGTTGATTCTTTGACCACGGGACCTTATATAAAAAATGTCCAATGGCTGTGACATTACCCTGGTGGATATTGGAGCCCAATGCTGGTTATAAAAATACGGGGAACCCCTAGTCTTTTTGGCCCATATTGGCCTGTCCAGGAGCCAAGTGCTGTTTTTTGCTGTTTTTTTTAATACAGGGAGACCAAAGATCTGTTGTCTCCTGTATTTCTGAAACTAGGAATGGCTCAAACAGCTTGGGGCTTGTTATGCTTTTGGGGGAAACCCACACCATTTATGCATTTATTTATTCTTATTTTTACACAGAGAAGCATCACACGGATCAGCCAGATCCATGTGATGCTTCAGTGTTGGCTTTATTTGGCTGCAGGTAAACTCAGCAGCCAAATACAAATGACTTCACCATCGTAAAATACAAATTCTGTGCTTTGTAAATTTGTAGAGTTCTCAGGCTGAAAATACGGTCAATTGCGGCCGATACGGTTCGTAGCCATTAGCATTGCTGCTTGGCCATTACGGCTGAGGTTAGTAAATTTTGTCCTGTCATTTTTTCAAATACAGCATGTAAACTGATAGTTAGGAGTAGATTGGTTAGTACTTTATATCTCTTCATTCTACTGTATTTCTCTCTAAGCTTTGATAAATCTCAATGAGTTACATTTACTAGATGGCAGTTTGGGTGTCATTTAGAAACTGAAAAAACTGCCTAAATTAACAACATTTAATAGAGGTCAGTTTTGATGTCTAATGAAAAACATTTGTTGATTCACAGCAGTTTCTAAATGACAATGCAATTTTGTTATCAATGTTCGATAATCGATCGCCATGCAAAAGGGATCAGCTCTGAAAAACCTAATGGATATGTCTGCAGAGCCGGTGCAAGGGTTCTTGGCACCCTAGGCAAAACCTCTGCCAACTCCCCCCCCCCCCCCCCATTAACCCATAGGAAAGAGGTATTATTTATTTATTTACCGTTTCTTATATAGCGCAGCAGATTCCATTGCGCTTTACAACAAACAAACTGGGTAAAGCAGACATACATGGAGGAAGGAGGGCCCTGCGGCAAGCCTCAGTTGCGCTCCACTTAGATGGAAGCTAATCGGGTAATGATTATGCAGTTTCCGGCTATGACCACTTTCTGCGCCTCAGGACCCTGCGTCATTGTGCGGCTCGTTGAGACTGATTGTTTCACCCCTATTTAATGTAAGCACCCCTCACTTGCTTTCTTCACCCACACCTTGACAAAGGGGATTGTGTATATATATATATATATATATATATATATATATGTGTGTGTGTGTATATACACACGCAAAGAAGGGGGCACTCACCACTTACATATATGAAAATAATCGTTTCATCTGAATGTATGTCCCTGTATCTTTATATACATATATGTATATACTTGTGGTACGGTCCGGCACTCCGTCTTCATGGGCAACTGCCCCAGTGCCCGTCTCGGTGGACAGTAGAAATGAAGAAAAAGACTGGCACTCGTGGGTCTTTTTTGAGATTGTATTAAACAAACAGTGGAACAACCTATATATATGTATATATATATATTTATACATATATATATATATACACACATACATGTATACATACATGTATACATGTATACACATACACAGCCATACATAGGCTCTGTTATACACAAATACATTATCACCCCCTCCCCAGGCAGCCACTACTTCAAGTGTGTGCCATACCTCCACAACAGCGGGCAGCTGCTCTTGCCCGCAGTTCTGTCACAGTGCCGCGGGTCCCCCCTCCTGCCTTCCAGAAATCGCGGAAACAGTTTTTTTAAAATGATGCAGCCTGCAGACAAGATACCAGCACTGGCGCCGATGACACTGACTAGCTCCGGGGGGAGGGCTGGGATGCGAGCGCTACCTCCCACCGATTACATTGACCAGCTTGAGGGGGAAGGGAGGGGGTGGGGGAGATGCGTGCGGGCGCTACCCCCGCTGATGACACTGACTAGCTCCGGCGGGAGATGGGGTGCAGGCGCTACCTCCCGCCAATGACACTGACCAACTACAGGAGGAGGGGGGGGGGGATTACAGCCTCACCTGCACTTTACATGAAGGCAGGGATGAATGGCCAATGCGTTCCTCCTGCTCCTCGCGCGGCAGCTGCTTTCCTGCAGCTTGGTACCGCCCTCCAGTGGCCGGCGCCCTAGGCAAATGCCTGAAGCTGCCTAGTGGTGGCCCCGGCCCTGTATGTCTGTCCCCCTTTTGGGGTATGTGTTTGTTTTAATGTTTTATTTATATTGTAGTAAAGGTAAAAATGTAATTCTCAACCATCATTGTTTTTTAAGAATAAATTGTATAAATTAGGATACAATAGAGAAAAAAAATGAAGTTAATTCTTACTCTTTCAGGAGACCCCATGCCAACGCATACATGCACAAGATAAAGAGAGCAGCTGTGATTGTTAAAATAGCAGGAAACCAACTATCAGGACGCCAAATATATGAAGATCGGATAAACACGGCTGTTGTAAACTGAAAATACACAATGTACATTTTAATTTGTTATTGCTGACTAATAGGAGTACTACATATTCATAAGTACTAGAACACAGAAGACACATTTTCTGACGGTTAACATGTCTGGAAACAAAAATATGAGTTGCTTAGATACAGTTGTTTATATTTAAGTGGACACGTTCATGTATTTAACATTATTGTAATTGGAAGGATCCATTAGTTTGTTACATTGTGATAATACAGTATAATGATTTTATATTTTGTTTGTTTTATGCAAACAGTATATTTAGCCTGGGGCTTGTTATACACCTGGGGGACTGCACGCCATTTATATGCATTAAATTCCCACTTTCTAGCCCCTGAAGTGAAAATGTAGAAGTTGCATTTTTGTAGTTCCACAGTAGCAATGTGTATTAAGTAAAACAAGGATGTCTTCCTCATAGTCATTGTTAACTTTGTGATAGGCATACTTGGTTATGCTTTCCCAAGATCCCAGCACCCTAGGAACTGAATAAAGCTGCCTAATTGTAGAGCCAGTCAATAATCATTCTTGCAGGTTTCTGCACCATGGGTATAACCCATTTCATGCTTATAGGAGTTTATTTACTAAGATGGGAGTTCTGTTGAAGATGGAATGTTGCTATGGGCAATCAATCAGAATCTACTTATTTATTTGGCACATTCTAGAAGATTATAGATAGAATCTGATTGGTTGCCCATAGCAACAACCCATCTTCAGTAGAACTCCCATCTTAGTAAATAGACTCCAGAGCATTCACAGCTGCTGTGAAAATAGATTGTACAAATGTGGGATTTATTTAGGTTATCATCAGTGTGTATCTATATACAGATGCAATTGGAGTTGCAAGGTTTTGCATACAGATAGGCTTCTGTTTCTTTGGTTAAAGGCAGTATTTGTTATGGATCTGGGAGTGTCCCCGCCAACCCTGACTCCGTTGCCTCTACCTGGAGTCGACGGATGTGTACAGGGCTAGTCTTCACCTGTACCTGTCCCGGCTGTAAGGGCAGATTAGGTCCGCCCAGACTCCATTATAGCCGGGAATTAGGTATTGACAACACGTCCGTCGAGGCCAGAAGAGAACAAGGGGACAAGCTAACTAATGCCCACAAGAGACGGGGAACTCCCAGAACCCCAGGAGAGTGACAACACAGAGAAGATGGAAATCAAGGAAAATACACCCACAGGTAATCTGGATAAGGTAGTACGCAGTGGGACGCAACAATGACAAATAACCAAAATATAATAATACTAAGGGCAACAATGCTCCAAGGGTGGTAACGGGTTAACAGGGGACAGTGAGACCCACGTGAACACACTGTCACATATAAATCTATATACAGATGGATACACAGGGGCCATCCACGGGACCCCAAGGAATGCGTCACCTGCGGCAGAGATAGGACCACGGATGGGACTCTCCATACACAGGATAATGCTACTTCCTCCAAAGGGTTAACGTACTCACAGAGATGGTTTCAGGTACTCAGGAGGGGAGAAGCAAGCTTCACAGGGTAGGAAATGGAGGCAGATCAGAGACCCACAGAGGGACCAGATACACGCTGAGCCCAACAGGACAGACCAATAGACTCTATATCCGGTGTCAGCCTGAGGTTCACCTAAGGATTATAAAGGAGCCTGGTCCAATCACAAGCTGCGGGACCAGCTCCTAATTCAATCATGCAGCAGCTGTGTGTGAATTCTCCCACCTGCCGGTGGCTGCCTGGCGTCCCCGTCGCCTAGGAAAACGCTGTGGCAGCAGGGAGTACAGAGTGGGGCTGTGTCGCGGTTGCCTAGCGACGGCATCCGGAAGTTCGGGCCCGGAAGTGTGCTGGCATCCCGGCTGCCTAGCCACAGCCGGGGCGCACACTCCGGGACCTGTCCGTCGGGCAGGGACGCCGGCGCTACGGGTCCCAACAGTATTAGCTAGGGACCGGGCTATTCTAGTCATGGAAAGGATGTTATTTCTAGATTAACCTGGCGATCGATTGCTGCCCTGGGTTACTATTGGATTGTATGTATCACCTAACATACACAAACAGAATATACAAGAAAAAGGTACTAACAGTATCCTTGGGCGCTGATCTTAAGTGTGTCTCTTAGTAGGTGGGTACCCAAAACACAGAAACAAAAAACCACAATAGTGTATTACCATATGGAGTATACAGTACAATATTATGGGGTCGGTTTCTCAACAAGAATTAAGGGGACTCGTACCCTAAAATTTGGTCTACTGTTCAGGCAGACCAATTAAGCTTTAAAGAGGAGCGGTTCTGTACCCGCATGTGGCCCTGCAGCTGCATCGCACACTGGCAGTAATAACGGCATTGCCAAGTCCTGATCCGCCCCCTGGAACCAAGAGCAGATATTCTGACGTCAAAGGCTGCTAGAACATACTGTGGCTGGACATTTACTCCTTGTACACAGAAATGTTGCAGCCTTATGATGGGTAATAGTCCTGTGGCCCTGTCCCCTCATCTAGAAAACGCGTTGGCCGTGGAGCAGGAGGGGATATCACATTGGACCTTCACCGTGAGAGGCTACAGGGACGCCTGATATTACAACCTGCCTATTTTGTCTACATTTTCTTGTGTGGACATTATAACTCGGTGAGAGTCTGCTGATTTGACCCCCTATGCTGTTGTTGTTTTTACATGTATTGTGAATAAAGCGGTATTACACTATACCAGCTTTTTTATCTTTTATATGCAATTGGGTATGGAGGATTCGGGAAACCTGATGGTGTGAAACCGCTCCCCCCCCAAAGCTTTTGTGGTCTGCCTTAAAACAGTAGACCTAGGAATATGGTACGAGTCTGCTTATTAATTGAAACACAAATTCATGATAAAGTGTCCAAACGATATTACACCATATTAGTTTTCTTTCCTTCTACATGATACCGGGATTGGACAATTGAGACCAGACGGTACAGAACCGCTCCTCTTTAAAGCTTAATTGGTCTGCCTGAACAGTAGACCAAATTTTAGGGTACGAGTCCCCTTAATTCTTGTTGAGAAACCGACCCCATAATATTGTACTGTATACTCCATTTGGTAATACACTATTGTGGTTTTTTGTTTCTGTGTTTTGGGTACCCACCTACTAAGAGACACACTTAAGATCAGCGCCCAAGGATACTGTTGGTACCTTTTTCTTGTATATTCTAGTCATGGTTTCCATTTGTTTTGCCATCCCCACTTATTTAGCTGCTGATATTTAATATTTATTGTTATATGCAGTGGTCTTATGTCAGGACCCATGTTTTAAGGGTTTATGCCCTATAGGGCTCTTCTTATTTTTTTTCTTTTATTTATCTGTCGCTGGCTTATACAGTATTTCTTTCCTCTTCTTTTCTGCTCTTCTTTCCTCTCCCCTATCAGGGCGGGTCTTCGGTGGATCCTCTTTCTTTTTCATAGTCTTTTCGATTCATTATTACTATGGCTCTTAAATTGATCTTCATAAATGTTAATTTAACTCCCCTAAGAAATGTACAGTGGTTTTGAGTTCTTGCAGACGGGAAAAAGCAGATATCTTTTTCCTCCAGGAACCCATTTTACAGGCTCCCAGTCACAGCTTCAGGCTAATCAATTTTCCCAGACCTTCTTTGTCTTCACTGATTGCAAGAAAAGGGGAGCAGCCATTTGAATCCACCAAAACATCACATTTGTCCATATTAAGACCATAACAGACCCATAAGTGTGGATTCTTATAATAGGATCTATTTCTTTAGTAGTTATTACCCTTGTCTCTATGTCCCAATCATGCTCAATCCCAATTTTATAAATTATTTTTCCAACACCTAGAAAGAGTAGCACAAGGACACATACTCTTAATTGGGGATTTTAACACTATACTTATCCTCTTCCTAGACAGATCTAGTGTTACTACTACCAAAAGGGATTCAACGTCACTTGGACTGACCATGCCAGTATCTATATTTTATTAGACTTACTTCAAAGCTCTTGGTTCTCGTAAATGGCACTTAGATGTTTCCCTACTACTACACCCAACTACCCTCACAGACTAAAACCCTATTACATTGTTTTGAAGATAATGTTTCCCCTGATATTTCCCCTGGGGTTATATGGGAGGCTCATAAAGCCATAATAAGAAGCCATATGATAGTAAAAGCTATGGCCATTTGGAAAAAAAGTTGCTTAAGAAATATTATCATTAGTACATACAGTATCTGAAATCTCCACTCTTTTAACCCAACACAAAACCTCCTCCTCTCATTCATCTATTCTTACTTGGATTGACTATCTTAAGGGCCAGCTGAATACCCTTCTAATGATCTTAAAACTCTTTTATAGCTCTCTTTACAATTTACTGCCAGCCTCCTCCTCTTCCACTGGGGTTGAAGAGTTACATACATACTTATCAACTGCCTCACTCCCTGCCACCATGGAAGACCAGCCTCTTTGAATGCAGATATTTCAGTTAAGGAGAGAATTACAGCAATAAAATCCTTGCAATCCTCTGCTGCCCTGACCCAGATGGATTTACATCCTATTACAAGGTATATGTAAAATAGCTTTTCCCTCACCTCACTTTTCTTTTTAATAATATCTTGAATGGCAAATATTTAGCTCCAGCATCCCTACAAGATGATATCGTTGTGAATCCGAAACCAGACAGAGACCACACGCAATGTGCCAACTATAGGCCAATTTCAATACTCAGTCTTAATTTAAAAATATTAATATAAGGCAGCCAAGATCCTAACAATTCCAGAAGAGCTATTGATATAATTAATTCTATTCATAGACAAAATTACTGTATCTTCCCTGGTCAATGCTTAGGAAGCTTTCAACCACATATCATGGTCCTTTGCTTTTTATGTTCTTAAAACTATGGGATTTGCTGGAAAGTGGCGTTATACCACTCCCCTACATCAACTGTTTCTGTTAATCATCTCACCTTTCAGAATCGCTATCGATAACAGACAGGGCTGTCCGCTATCACCCTTAATATTCTCTGCAAATCGCTATGGAATATGTGTGTGCTATATAAGAAACTGTTAGCAAATAAATAATAAATATTATGGTGCTGGAAGATGAGGTTCAATGTAGATAAATGTAAGGTTATGCACCTTGGGAGACACAACCAGTGTGCAAGTTACAACCTTAGCGGAGAGGAACTGGGTAATTCCATACTTGAAAAGGATCTAGGAGTCCAAATAGACAGCAAACTGGGATGTAGTGCCCATTGTAATGTAGCTACAAAAAAGGCCAACAAAATTCTGGCATATATTAAGAGGGGAATGGAAACTAGGGACTCAAGGGTAATTATGCCACTATATAAAGCATTGGTGAGACCTCACCTCGAGTACGGAGTACAGTTCTGGGCCCCACACTATTAAAGGGACATCATAGAATTAGAAAAAGTCCAAAGGCGAGCAACAAAGCTTATTAGGGGAATGGAGAATTTAAGCTACGGGGAGAGATTAAGCAATTTGGGACTATTTACATTAGAAAAGAGACGTTTAAGGGGGGACATGCTCAACATGTACAAGTATATCAAGGGCCAATATAAGGAACTGTCACACACCCTCTTTTCTACTAGAAAGGAATCTAGGACACGAGGGCATAGATTAGAAGAAAAAAGATTTCATTCAGCTAGTAGAAAGAATTTATTTACGGTCAGAACAGTCAAACTCTGGAACTCTCTTCCCAGAGAGGTGGTAACGGCTGGCTCATTAAATGCGTTCAAGGCAAAGTTGGACAAACATTTACTGGAGAAAAACATCCATGGGTACAAATAAGAAATATAATTTGTCTGTAAAATACCAGAAGCTACCAAATCAGCAATGGATATCTATACCAGGTTGAACTAGATGGACGCAAGTCTTTTTTTAGCCTTACCTACTATGTAACTATGGTCACTCTGCATTTCCTGTGCTGATAATTTTCCAACCCCATTACTAATGCTGGTAATTAGAGACTGTACATTGTGTCTTATCCATGATTTGTTCTTCTACAGATGGAGCAGCTCCCGTCGGAGCTGCTCCTGGTGATTGAATTGCCAACCACCAGCCGCCAGAATGGGGCCCGTGCACCCTGTTCCGAAGGAGCCCTCCGCCGCTTTCTGCCGCCCGCTGCTCCCCCAGCTGTCACTAGCCCCCCCATCCTTGCCCCTCTCTCTGAAGCGGAGATGGGCAGGGACAGCACTCCTCCCCGCTGTCTTGACAGGGATGCACGTGTGTGCAAGATGCTCGTGCATCCCCATCAGATGGAGTGCCTCTCCGACGGCATGTATTTTTGGTTTATGACTGTCCGAACTATTAGAACCAAATTTCAAGAGGCTTTGGGCAGTGGTAATGTTTGAAGAAATTGCTGGCAAGTTTGCCTCAAAAGAAACCAAAAAACCCTGACAGCAGTAACAAAAGAAAACTGTACCTTGACAGAAGTCACTGCTACACAAAAATGGAAAATGGTCTCTCCACTGTGAAATCTATCCCACACACACAAATAAATTGCGACATAGTAAAATGGAAATTTTTAGGCGGCTGAGGCATTTTTCACAAAACAGATGTCATTTTGAATGAAATTTGGAATAGTATGTTTGACAATATTTTTAAGGTCAAGATCATAGTTACCCTCACTCTTGTGTAATACCACAGGTGTGACCGGTTGATTGCTAGATGCTGTGTATCAGATCTTCAGTGT
The DNA here is from genome assembly GCF_055691185.1 of Crinia signifera. Classification (NCBI taxonomy): domain Eukaryota; kingdom Metazoa; phylum Chordata; class Amphibia; order Anura; family Myobatrachidae; genus Crinia; species Crinia signifera. The sequence continues at coordinate 177,072,073 of NC_139220.1, forward strand.
ATTCAATTAATACAATGTACTGAACAATGTACTGAACACAAAAAAGAATACACCACAAACAACTCACACAATACTAGTGTATTCAATCCATAATGTTGCAAATGAACAGTTCTCGAACTGATGCTCTTTCACGAGTAATAATGTAACTCGGTAGTGAAGTTGCAACCAAGCATGGACAAATTTCATGCTCAAAGCACTTGGCAGCCGAGTTCTGACAGCTTGTTTGGCGAAGGTGTTGTTGCTGATAGACGTTTCACTTCACAATAACAACACTTATAGTACAATTCAACAGAGCAGCTCTAGCATACAAAACTGATTATCTGACTTACTAGTGGCATACTATGACAGTGCTACTTACACACTTAACAGTGCAACACATTTTTGTTGAAGTTTGACAATGAAGATTACATTACAATATGCTTGCTTTTATGTGCTTGTTAGCAATAGGTGTGGCTGATATGGCTAGATACATTAATTAAAGGAGGTGTCCACATATTTCTGTCCATGTAATGTTTGATGGAGACAATTCATTTTTAAGTGCCCTCATGCTTCATAACTCTGGTTACTATAGATGTAGAAAATAAAGCCTATGCACATTTTAATGCAAAGGGTTTAAAAAGCAATTCAATTATCTTAGTCTTAACTAATGATGGAATATTAAAGTAAATGAATGTTTCTCACCACTTTTGAAAATATTCTAGCAAATGCAATGGTGTATCTATAATGGGTGTACAGTGTGCGGTGAACAGGGGCCCATTGATCCAGGGGGCATATACAGCACACCCTGCACCTATTTAACCCTACTCACAACTTGGGTGGTCCAGCTCTGTGCAGATGCAACAATCAACAGGCATGGGCAACATGTTTCCAATGACCTGCATATGCACTGTAGAAGCTGGCTAAATGCCAAAATTTACTGCACTGTCAAAGAGGAGGGGGCCAAAACATAGCCTGTGCAGCCATTCTTTGAGAACCTCATATATACAGTATATATATATATATATATATATATATATATATATATATATATATATATATATATATAAAATATATACACTAAACATCGGCACTCACCTTTCCTAGTTCTTATTAACTGATAATAAATAGTGGAGATTTATCAGTTAATTTAGTGTGTGCAGAGCCCCTACAATGTCTGTTTAAACAATGTGGTCACAAGCCATAGGGCACCCCAAAACTAGGAAAGGTGAGTGCCGATGTTTAGTGTATATATTGTTTATTAGACTAATTTTTTTAATTAACCCCAGAAAAGTGGGGTCCCGTGAAGGGGGCTGCAGGCTTAAATGCATTGATCAATTCATGAACCAAATCTCCACTATTTATTATCAGTTAATTTAGTGTGTGCAGAGCCCCTACAATGTCTATATATATATATATATATATATATATATATATATATATATATATAGAAATATAGAACGGAGTCACTCACCAGTCTCAGGCAAATCAAAATTGATTTATTCAGGCAGCATGGCAATATCAGTGGGCATCGACGTTTCGGTCCGCCTCTGGGACCTTTTTCAAGATACAATACAGGGGCTAATGCCTCACTATTTATGCAGCTTATGACCCGGAAGTGCTTAATCACAACTAATCAATCAATTAAACAACTAAGTTAAAAAATATACATATATCACGATAATTTATGCATCTCTAAATTTATGACACTGAAGTACACCAGCGCGGAGTCCAAATGTAAAGTGCAAGTGCTTATGTGCAAAATTTTAAGGTGCTCAAAATCATGTGCAGAATCTAGACGTACCTGTGGCCCGCATGTGGAACGCACGCCACCGGACCCGGAAGTGACGTGCGTGTGATGACCCTGCCGGCTAGCGCGATGTAAACCACCAGCGCCTCCGGCTAATCAAAGGTGTATTGTGTATACTATATGGCCCGCATGCGTGGAACGCACGCTGTCAGACCAGGAAGTAACAAGAAGCTTGTGTTGCTGGTACACGCTGTACGTGAAATCAGCGTCACCAGTTGCTATAGGAACAATGTGTATGAGGCTATCTATCGCGCCTCTCAAATTGTAATAGTTGTGCTTATAACCATAATATTATAAGTGTATTGTTAGTGTTTATATGGTGTGGTCTAGAAAAACTTGAAAAAATAATAAAAATAAAAATAAAAACTATTAATAAAATTGGGCTCTGAACAAGTGTCCACAGTGTCATATGATGTCATTGTGCGGTGTATTTGCATCTGCAGGGTCAACTGCTGACATAAATATTACATTCATGTAAACCATATTTGATAACCTGTATAATTACATGTGTTAAAAATAAATAAAAAAGGAAACTTATCAAAACATGTGAAAAAAAGGAAACTTACTAAATAAATAATAACTACTATATTTACATAATATACAAATGCTTGTAATACCTTCATGCATAAGGGTGCATGTGATGCGATATTTTAATTTACACTCACTCATGTGAGCGATAAGTGTATACTCTACTTTATTTTATTTATGACGTTGTCATTCATATTTATACACGTGTATATCACATTTATGCCACAAGTTGTATCGATGAAAAAAGGGGGGGGGGGAAAAGGTTACGGAAAAAATGAAAAAATAATAAGCTTTTTGTGTATGGTCATCTTAGTGACTCTTGAGCTATTGCAGGGGTTCATGCCATAGAGTAGTTACTCGTTGCAGTTCATGTCACTCTTCAAGGAAAATGCTGTAATGGATCGACTCATTAAGGCCCCTTGGCCATATGGTGTCTAATTTGTGGATCCACATGGCTTCACGACGTAGAAGGGTCTTTGCCCTATCTCCCCCACGGCTTAGTGGTGGGACTCGGTCGATTATCATACATCGAAGGGCAGATAGTGGGTGCTTAGCCTCCATAAAATGTTTGGCAACCGGTTTGTCGGTGGAGCCAGTGAGGAGTGCTGTATTAATTGATGATCTGTGGTTTGCCATCCGCTGTTTGAATGGGCAAACAGTTTTTCCCACATAAATCAATGAGCATGGGCATTTCAAGATGTATATCACATGGTCAGATGTACATGTGAGCCGGTGTAGTATATTTATCTTCCGTCCTGTGTAGGGATGATGGAAGAAGGCACCTGGCGTCATACTTCTGCACGTTGTGCATCCGGTGCAGCGGTGGCATCCCTTCTTAGGTGTTGCTAGCCACGTCTCGGTATTCGGCCTAGATGGCATTTGAGGCCTCATTAGCTGGTCTTTCAAATTTAGCCCACGTTTGTAGCTTATCAGTGGCTTTTTAGGTAGCCTATTTTTTAGAATTGGATCACTTGCTACAATATGCCAATGCTGCCTGATGCTTTTTTGTATTGCCCCACTTGCTGTACTGAAGGTGGTCGGGATGACAAATAAATTTTCACTCTTGGTGGTATTTTTTGTTGCCTTCGATGTGTAGATGTTACGGGCCTTTTGAAGACACTTCTGTATGATAGAGTTGTTATAGCCTCTGGCTTGAAAGCGTTGATACATTTCCTGCAGTTGCATTTCCGCTACTGCTTCATCAGAATTATTACGGAGGACTCTTAAGAATTGTGAAATCGGTAGATTTCTTTTAAGTCCCACCGGATGAAAGCTCTCCGATCTCAATAATGTGTTACGATCGGTTGGCTTACGATACAACTTGTGGCCATAGCCACCATCAGTCACATAAACAGTTACATCTAGAAATTCGATAGATTCACTTTGTATGTTAGTAGTGAACCTAATTGGAGAGTCAAGAGAATTGAGTACTGTAAACATCTGCAGCAAATGCTCATGTGAGTCTTTCCACACTAAAAAAACATCGTCGATGAAACGATAGTAAGCTGCAATCTTATCTCCAAACTGCGGGGCGACATGGGTCCTCTCGTATGCATCCATAAACAGATTTGCATACGAGGGCGCGATGTTACTTCCCATAGCCATCCCCGCAGTCTGGAGATAGAAACTGCCGTCATATTTGAAATAGTTGCAGGTAAGTGTTAACTCAAGCAAAGATATTAAAAATTCCACCGGTGGAGTGGTTTGACCACTCAAAGTAAGTGCCTCTCTCACTGTCTGAAGCCCCAGTTCATGCGGTATTACAGTGTACAGTGACGAGACATCCATCGTCACTAGGAGGTGATTCTCACTGTACACAACCTTTTTTAATTTTTCTATAAAGTCAGCTGTATCTTTAATGTAACTGCCAGTTTCCTGCACCAAAGGTTGCAAGAAACTGTCCAGGTACATTGCAATGTTAGAGAACAGCGAGTGCCTGGCGGAAATAATTGGCCGCCCAGGCGGACTCTGCAACGTCTTATGTATTTTAGGGGTCAGGTACAGTATGGGGCAAATGGGGTAATCAACCAGCAAAAACTGGCCGACATCCTGATCTATCCATCGGTGAGTGAGGGCTTCTGAAATGAGTTTGTTGATTTTATTTTGAAACCCAACTGTGGGATCACTTTCCAGCAATCTATATGTGGTAGGATCATTTAACTGGCGGAGAGCCTCTGTGTGGTAATCTGTGGTGTTCATTACCACCACAGCACCCCCTTTGTCTGCTGGCCTGATAGTTATTTTATCATTAGCTTTTAGATCTTTTAAGGCTTGTCTCTCAGCCTGTGGCAAGTTGTGTTTCATGTGACTAGGGGGTGATGTGGTGGCCATATTGCTAGGTATGTCACGATCTAGCAGCATGTTGAATGTTTTAATGCTGGAGTTAAATGACTGGGGATCATACGTACTCTTTCTCTTGAATAAAGATCTAGTCTGTTGATCAGCGGTATTATTAAATCTTTCGGCCAGGCGTAATTTCCTTGACATCTTGTATTTGTCAATAGTCCACTGGAAGTGGTTAAAAGGTACCGTTGGTATAAAGGATAAACCCCTGGCCAAAAGGTTAGTTTCAGCTGTAGTCAGCGTTTCTGAAGATAAATTGATCACCGTGTTTTGCCCGACCTCGGTCCCCTTCTCTTGTCGGTTTTTGTAGCGGCCCCGCCTCGGGTGGGGCCGCCTTCGCCTAAAGGGGGAGTATTTAATTGTGACCGGGTAAATGTGCGTTGTAAAGGTGGGCGTTCTTTAGTGCGCCCAGTCTGCTTAGCTTCTGAAGAAGATGCGGATGTACCGCTATCAAGGTTATATATCTTATGTTGTTGTCTATATGGTCTGGGTCTGAAGGAAGTGGTATCTGTACCTACTAACCAGCCATATACTCGGTGTTCCTGGTAGTCTCGTTTTACCTTTTCTAGCTTCGTTCTTTTAAATGATATAAGGTCTTTACGATAGCGATCGACTTGGTCTTTCAATTTGTCCAACCAAGGTTCAGTGGTGTCAGTTTGCAACTGTTGGACGGCTGTGGATCTCACTATGGACAGTTCCACTCTTACTTTCTTTAGCTCGGCTCCTACCTCCTCGACCACTAATAAAAGTAGGTCGAAGGAGCATTTATTAAGGACCGAGCACCATCGGCTGCAAAATATAGGATTATTCCTACCGATGGTGGGAATATTTTTCAGGCGAAAGCCCCTAGGTATCTGTTTTTTAGGATGATAATCTGATAGGAACTGTCCATGTAATATGAGATCCACTTCCTTCTTTTCTAGTTGTAATAATTTATGGTACAAGTCGATTGTATTATCTGCAGGTAAAGACCCAAATTCATCAGTATCAAATAATACTCGGTCCGCATCTTCATCAGTTAGAGCCAATAAATCATGCTCAGCTCTATGTAGCAATTCGGAGCTGACTAAATTCTCCATTCATGGAGCCACAAATGCGAGATCTATAGTGACAATAATATCCAAAGTAAATACAACACAACCCAGGTATATACAAATTGAGACTAGAATCGAGCAAACATCGGCTACACAATGTGAACTGATGGTGGCTTATTCAATGCATCCAAATGTCATATTATATCACAAGCATTGATATGACAAAAAAATTCAAAAAAGTAATGGTAACTTGCTTGTTACTATTGGACGTTGAAAAACATCTTCATCTTTGGAAAACATGATTAAGGTGAGGTTGAAAATAGTCCATGCAATTTCAAATCAGCTTGTAGCAGGTTTTAAGCGACTATTAGTATATCAGTCAGCAATATTTTATGGGTGCCCAGTATTGCAGAGTTGGGGGGGTTTAGTCCTCAATCCTTACATACATAGTCCATGGTACTGGCACTCACATCAATATGGTTATCTTGCTGGGGTGACAATCCAAGGTAAAAGACTTGCTAGCAGGTCATTACTTTGTATAGAAATATAGAACGGAGTCACTCACCAGTCTCAGGCAAATCAAAATTGATTTATTCAGGCAGCATGGCAATATCAGTGGCCATCGACGTTTCGGTCCGCCTCTGGGACCTTTTTCAAGATACAATACAGGGGCTAATGCCTCACTATTTATGCAGCTTATGACCCGGAAGTGCTTAATCACAACTAATCAATCAATTAAACAACTAAGTTAAAAAATATACATATATCACGATAATTTATGCATCTCTAAATTTATGACACTGAAGTACACCAGCGCGGAGTCCAAATGTAAAGTGCAAGTGCTTATGTGCAAAATTTTAAGGTGCTCAAAATCATGTGCAGAATCTAGACGTACCTGTGGCCCGCATGTGGAACGCACGCCACCGGACCCGGAAGTGACGTGCGTGTGATGACCCTGCCGGCTAGCGCGATGTAAACCACCAGCGCCTCCGGCTAATCAAAGGTGTATTGTGTATACTATATGGCCCGCATGCGTGGAACGCACGCTGTCAGACCAGGAAGTAACAAGAAGCTTGTGTTGCTGGTACACGCTGTACGTGAAATCAGCGTCACCAGTTGCTATAGGAACAATGTGTATGAGGCTATCTATCGCGCCTCTCAAATTGTAATAGTTGTGCTTATAACCATAATATTATAAGTGTATTGTTAGTGTTTATATGGTGTGGTCTAGAAAAACTTGAAAAAATAATAAAAATAAAAATAAAAACTATTAATAAAATTGGGCTCTGAACAAGTGTCCACAGCGTCATATGATGTCATTGTGCGGTGTATTTGCATCTGCAGGGTCAACTGCTGACATAAATATTACATTCATGTAAACCATATTTGATAACCTGTATAATTACATGTGTTAAAAATAAAAATAAAAATAAATAAAAAAGGAAACTTATCAAAACATGTGAAAAAAAGGAAACTTACTAAATAAATAATAACTACTATATTTACATAATATACAAATGCTTGTAATACCTTCATGCATAAGGGTGCATGTGATGCGATATTTTAATTTACACTCACTCATGTGAGCGATAAGTGTATACTCTACTTTATTTTATTTATGACGTTGTCATTCATATTTATACACGTGTATATCACATTTATGCCACAAGTTGTATCGATGAAAAAAGGGGGGGGGAAAAAAGGTTACGGAAAAAATGAAAAAATAATAAGCTTTTTGTGTATGGTCATCTTAGTGACTCTTGAGCTATTGCAGGGGTTCATGCCATAGAGTAGTTACTCGTTGCAGTTCATGTCACTCTTCAAGGAAAATGCTGTAATGGATCGACTCATTAAGGCCCCTTGGCCATATGGTGTCTAATTTGTGGATCCACATGGCTTCACGACGTAGAAGGGTCTTTGCCCTATCTCCCCCACGGCTTAGTGGTGGGACTCGGTCGATTATCATACATCGAAGGGCAGATAGTGGGTGCTTAGCCTCCATAAAATGTTTGGCAACCGGTTTGTCGGTGGAGCCAGTGAGGAGTGCTGTATTAATTGATGATCTGTGGTTTGCCATCCGCTGTTTGAATGGGCAAACAGTTTTTCCCACATAAATCAATGAGCATGGGCATTTCAAGATGTATATCACATGGTCAGATGTACATGTGAGCCGGTGTAGTAAAATTTATTTGTCATCCCGACCACCTTCAGTACAGCAAGTGGGGCAATACAAAAAAGCATCAGGCAGCATTGGCATATTGTAGCAAGTGATCCAATTCTAAAAAATAGGCTACCTAAAAAGCCACTGATAAGCTACAAACGTGGGCTAAATTTGAAAGACCAGCTAATGAGGCCTCAAATGCCATCTAGGCCGAATACCGAGACGTGGCTAGCAACACCTAAGAAGGGATGCCACCGCTGCACCGGATGCACAACGTGCAGAAGTATGACGCCAGGTGCCTTCTTCCATCATCCCTACACAGGACGGAAGATAAATATACTACACCGGCTCACATGTACATCTGACCATGTGATATACATCTTGAAATGCCCATGCTCATTGATTTATGTGGGAAAAACTGTTTGCCCATTCAAACAGCGGATGGCAAACCACAGATCATCAATTAATACAGCACTCCTCACTGGCTCCACCGACAAACCGGTTGCCAAACATTTTATGGAGGCTAAGCACCCACTATCTGCCCTTCGATGTATGATAATCGACCGAGTCCCACCACTAAGCCGTGGGGGAGATAGGGCAAAGACCCTTCTACGTCGTGAAGCCATGTGGATCCACAAATTAGACACCATATGGCCAAGGGGCCTTAATGAGTCGATCCATTACAGCATTTTCCTTGAAGAGTGACATGAACTGCAACGAGTAACTACTCTATGGCATGAACCCCTGCAATAGCTCAAGAGTCACTAAGATGACCATACACAAAAAGCTTATTATTTTTTCATTTTTTCCGTAACCTTTTTCCCCCCCCCCTTTTTTCATCGATACAACTTGTGGCATAAATGTGATATACACGTGTATAAATATGAATGACAACGTCATAAATAAAATAAAGTAGAGTATACACTTATCGCTCACATGAGTGAGTGTAAATTAAAATATCGCATCACATGCACCCTTATGCATGAAGGTATTACAAGCATTTGTATATTATGTAAATATAGTAGTTATTATTTATTTAGTAAGTTTCCTTTTTTTCACATGTTTTGATAAGTTTCCTTTTTTATTTATTTTTAACACATGTAATTATACAGGTTATCAAATATGGTTTACATGAATGTAATATTTATGTCAGCAGTTGACCCTGCAGATGCAAATACACCGCACAATGACATCATATGACGCTGTGGACACTTGTTCAGAGCCCAATTTTATTAATAGTTTTTATTTTTATTTTTATTATTTTTTCAAGTTTTTCTAGACCACACCATATAAACACTAACAATACACTTATAATATTATGGTTATAAGCACAACTATTACAATTTGAGAGGCGCGATAGATAGCCTCATACACATTGTTCCTATAGCAACTGGTGACGCTGATTTCACGTACAGCGTGTACCAGCAACACAAGCTTCTTGTTACTTCCTGGTCTGACAGCGTGCGTTCCACGCATGCGGGCCATATAGTATACACAATACACCTTTGATTAGCCGGAGGCGCTGGTGGTTTACATCGCGCTAGCCGGCAGGGTCATCACACGCACGTCACTTCCGGGTCCGGTGGCGTGCGTTCCACATGCGGGCCACAGGTACGTCTAGATTCTGCACATGATTTTGAGCACCTTAAAATTTTGCACATAAGCACTTGCACTTTACATTTGGACTCCGCGCTGGTGTACTTCAGTGTCATAAATTTAGAGATGCATAAATTATCGTGATATATGTATATTTTTTAACTTAGTTGTTTAATTGATTGATTAGTTGTGATTAAGCACTTCCGGGTCATAAGCTGCATAAATAGTGAGGCATTAGCCCCTGTATTGTATCTTGAAAAAGGTCCCAGAGGCGGACCGAAACGTCGATGCCCACTGATATTGCCATGCTGCCTGAATAAATCAATTTTGATTTGCCTGAGACTGGTGAGTGACTCCGTTCTATATTTCTATACAAAGTAATGACCTGCTAGCAAGTCTTTTACCTTGGATTGTCACCCCAGCAAGATAACCATATTGATGTGAGTGCCAGTACCATGGACTATGTATATATATATATATATATATATATATATATATATATACACAGAACAAGATCTTATGTGGCGTATTTAGTAAGGATCTCAAAAGCAACATATTTCTCTTTATCTTTCTCAAAAGCATGTGTACTGCAGGTTGGGGCAAATGGAACATATGCAGAGAGAGTAAAGGTGGCCATACACTTGTGCGCTATGGGCTCTTTTCACCCGATTCCATTGCATTGGGTGGGATAAGAGGTAAAAGAGTGTGTTTTAACATCCAATTCCGATCCAATATCTCGGATCAGAGCCTGAAGTTGCAGTGGTTGCCATATCAAATGCTGCAGCCACAGCTGGGATTGCATATGATACATAGTTTGCAAAAGGAGTAGTCACACTACTTTAAGGGGCCTTTAGATTTGGATGAGCTATTTTGTTTTTGTGCAGGGTATACATTGGTTGCTTTAATTTTACACTGCAATTTAGATTTCATTTAAAAAAAAAACTCACCCAAATCCAAATCTCCCTACATATGTTACAATCAGATAGATACTGTGGCGTTTCTATAGGTAGATGAGTCGTGCAACCACATGGAGTGCCGCTCCTGCAACCACGTGACTGCATGTCTCGTCTGCTGACTGCCATTGTTGCTGATTGGCCACCAGACACCAGCTCACCCACCACTTCCCAACTCCCGCTCCTCATCGCCCATCTTTGCAGCCTGCGCCCAAGTACTCACTGCATATGATGGCAGCGGGAGCAACTCCTCTCAGGCTGCTCTTGCGTGATGCTTCCTGAGAGGTGCTAGGTGTATAGTAGCTGCAGTCTTGTGTCTTCATTCCCCACTGCCCAAGTATGTGACGTGACCGGATATTATGAGGCAGGTTAGTGGTGGTTGGAAAAAATTATGCTTTATGGAAAGCATGAGTATGAAGAGTGGTAGTAGGGGGTGTTCTGTCTGGTGGGTGGCCATTAATGTCCAGCTATTGGTGGGGCTGTGTTGACTATCTATGGGGGACTGTTTCAAGGCCACGCCCCCACATTTTTAGCTGTTTACACTGGGAGCCAAATAGTCTAGAAACAGCACTGAATAGATAGATAGATAGATAGATAGATAGATAGATAGATAGATACACATGGTCTCATATTTATTTCCTCTATTCTTCCATGTTAACTGACCCTAGTATTTACGCATTATGTTAGTCATGTAACTTGTATTCAATGGCTTTTTTTAAACTGAAATCACTAAAAACATAGCATTATAAAATATGGTAGCTGGAGAATGATATACAAATCCTTACCTTTGTTGTTGTAGCTTTTGCTGTTGTTGTTGGTATTGTAGTAGTCCAGGGAACCACATGTATTATTACTGTAGCTGTAGTAGACAACTGTTGAGCTTTGTTTCCACCCAGTTCATCAGTAACTTCAATCAGTAGTTGAAACACTGTTGGATCCTGAATGCCCTCAAAAACATTATACTGGAAGTTTTCTCTTGTTACTATGAAAGGGGGGCTGTCATCTAAGGGGTTCCTCTTAAGCAAAAAACGGTTAGCTTTATTTTCTGAAACAAATTAAAAATGCATAAATGATTGAATTTACAATTCAAATTCATTTAAAACAAGTGAATGATGATAAAGGCCAAGGTTAAAAAAAATAGTGTACAGTATATTCCAGACATATGGGAAATTACATACAGTAGATACACACATATTTAGTACAGATGGAAGCAGAGGGCAGTTGGGGAGGCAGCAATTGATAGTGTCAGACAGAGAAGACAGAGAAAATGTGTTGCAGACAATAAGGGGGAAGTTTAGATGGGAATAAGACTTCACATGTGATGTTGCTATGGGCAACCAATCAGAATCTACACATTTATTTAGCATCCTCTAGAAGACAGTAGACATAATCTGATTGGTTGCCCATAGCAACATCACATGTGAAGTCTTACTCCCATTTTAGTAAATTTCCCCCTAAGACTACTAGAGTTCATATGTGTCAGAGTCAGTAACGTAGTTAACTAAACCCAAAGCAGAGTTGTGGAATGTAACACACTGGGGATATGCACCAGAGGCCCCCGAACAGGGACATGGATTTCACGGCACCCAAAGTGCAGGTGAAGGCCCTCTGCCCAGGTCACCAGTTACTGAACAGACAGAAGTGCCTTGGACACAGCAGGTATGAGGTAACAGGAAAACAAGACTGAGGATTGCAAGCCCAATTGCAAACTCATTATACCTGTACAGGTGCTGACAGGATACAGGGCAAGGATAGAAGGGGAAGGTAGGTATTCTGGCAGCATACGAGGGTTTTATGGAAACAGACAAGGTACGGTAGCAGGACAAGGGACCAGGAGCACACTCTGGGAACAATAACAGAGGCTATGACCGGCAAGGCACAGCTGGGCTGACTCCATTATAAAGGGGAAGGAAAACAGCCAAGGCCAATCACTGTGTGTACACCCTAATAGATAGACATATAATTATACCCTTATCAGGGTAATATGAGACTAGATCAATGAAATTTTTAACTTCTTGAAGAGGAGGAACCTTCTAATTGACCACAGAGCCAGTTCTGCCAATGGTCCCATCAGTGGCGGATCTAGACTTCTCTTCTGTGGGGGGGTTTACTGTTTAAACTTGACCCTCCCCCTCCATACTGACTCCTTCCTTTCCCATTCCTGACTCCTCCCATTGTAAGACTGCCCCCCCCCCCCAATAATAATTATAATTAAAAAAAAAAATAATAATAAATGTAATAAAAAAAAACCTGCATGGGGGGTCTGCATTGCACACATATACATAGCACACCACAAACACACATGTACATTTCACATCACACACAGCTCACCCAAAATACATACATAGTATATCACACATACAAACACACTGTATGTGCAGCCGGACACACCAGCAGCCGGACAGTGCACACACAAGGGAGCTCCAGGCTGTTTCTGCTCCTGCTCATCAGGCGACTTCATCCTGAAACCAGGCACACAACGGGCACATACCCACCGTGAGCCCGTCGAGCAGTGCTGCAGACACAGCCCACCCCACACTGTCTGTGAGCAATCAGGGTGGCAAACCACCTAATTTACAGCCCGCCAGCAAATAGGACGGCAGAATGGGGAGAGAAAGCCCCGCTATATCAGCTACTGGGAGAGAGAGGCGGCGTCATCACCTCCCCATCATCACTACAATCATTACTTAGTAGGTGCGGGTGCAGATGTGGGCGGCAGCAGTAAGGAGTATACCCCACGCAGTGATTCCGCTGACCCGCTGACCTAGGGGGGGGGGCGACCGCCCCCGTTCGCCACCCCCCCCCCGTTAAATCCGACCCTGGGTCCCATGAAACTCGACCCAATGCCAAAACCAAGGCTGTGAGTAATCATTGTATTTTGTTGTTGTATTTTGTTGGAATTTGAGTATATTCTCTGTTATTCCAGAAAGAATATCAGTGTAGAGTATTATAGCATTACTCAACAACAACAGATGAATGGAAGGATAGATGATATTAAAATGTACTTTTAAGATCCACAAACTAAGGGGTCAATATAATTATATGCGAAGAGTGCATTATGCTGTTGCCGTGGTGTTTCAACACCAGCAACGACACCCAAACTTGCACCCTTCACAGTCTGATCAGCCCACATTTGCACAAAATTGCTTGACGCCCTATTGCACATTAAAAAATGCGTACCTGATACAATAGAATAGTCAAGTTCGGAGTCAGGAGAGTCTTTGTCTGAGCATTTCAGTTGTAATACAGGCACCTTTCTTGTGGAATAAATAATGGTCTCATAGAAGGCTGGAGTGCAGACTGGAGGCTCGTCATTCACATTCTGCAGAACAAGAGCTGTGATCAATTTTCAAAGTAAACAGCCCATACAAACCGTAGTGTTTTATCTGGCACTGTACAGTGGAAATCTGTGTGTAAACAGGAACCACTTTACTTGAATTTACATTGATAACTGATACAACATGAGTAATCCATCATCTGTTATTTTACATCCTATTGCTGAATATGAACATTATATCATTCTTTAAGGATTGGCATATTTACATGGTAGCACATTACAATTTCCTCCTTCAATTTATCTTTTGAGGCCATGTAAGTAAAAAAAGGGATGCGTTCAGCATCGTGGTGGACATGATGCCGGCATTCACTATACCAACGTCAGTATCCCAACTACCACCAAGAGAATCCCAACATTACTAGGATGATTCAATCCTGACCGCCAGGATGCTGAACAACCCTGATGTGCGCCACCCTACAATTGTTTTTTCATATATACGTTTTTTTCTGCTTGCCAAGAGCCTCTGAGTGACGCCCGTTTATTTGCCATATATATATATATATATATATATATATATATATATATATATATTTGTAGAGGGCGGACTGGCACTCCAACTGTGGGGGGGCAAATACCTGGGTGCCTTCTGGAAACAAATTGTAGACAGACAAGAGACAGGCAGCGGCACTCCAAGGGTTTTTCAAGTGGTATATTTCAAAAGGTCAGGAACCTTGTTGCAGGGAGACACTTCGCAGTGCCTAGGCCGGCACTCAGGAGACTAACAACATGTGGCAAGCTATATGTGGGTAAAACCATCCGTCCCTTTAAAGAACGGTTTGCCTTGCACCGCTCCAACATCAGAAAGGCGTTGGAGGGTACCCATCAGCCGGTTGTCCGTCACTGCAGAGAGTACAATCATCCCATATCTTCTTTAAGATTTAAAATAATTGATTGGATCCCCCCCTCCAGTCGAGGCGGAGACCGCAATAAAATACTCCTGCAGAGAGAAGCGCAATGGATTGACAGGCTTCAAACTGTCTTTCCAGGTGGCATGAACGAAATCCTTAGCCTTAGATGTTTCTTGTAATAATGATTATGTGCTTCTAACGTCTTGGTATTTTCAGTTTACCTGTAGCTTTATTTATGCACAGATTAATCATTGTCTCTTATGCTTATTGCCTGTATGCTTATTATGTACTGATCCTGTGTTCTAATTGCTGTTTCCTTTCTTTTTTTCGTTTTTCTATTTTTATGGTGCTATTTGTGTATAGGTTGCCACAGCAACCGTTATGAGCGACTCCACGCCCCCTGGGCGAGTCAGCGTGACGCTCAGCAGCGTGCAGCACTGCGATGATGTCAGCAGACCAGCGCCAGGCCGGACATGGACGCCGTGGGGAGGTGATCTTGGGTTCGGGTAAGCTATTTATTCTTGTATTTTGCATTTACTGCTTTGTATGTCCTGACGAAAGAGGCTAATTAAAGCCTCAGAAACGTTGACCACACCGACTGGGGTGTAGCGTTTTTATTTCTGTTGTTAGTCTCCTGAGTGCCGGCCTAGGCACTGAGAAGTGTCTCCCTGCAACATACAGATCCTGATGGCAAGGACACCAGGAGCTGCTGCCATCCATCCAGAGTGCCGGACATAAAGAGCCCAATATATATATATATATATATATATATATATATATATATAATTTGAGATGGACTCGGCACTCAGAAAGGTGGCACTCACGGGCTTTACAATAAAGTCAGACCTTTGCAGGTAAGTATTGTGTTTGATTCACAAATGACCTGTGAAGGTCTGGCTTTATTGTAAAGCCAGTGAATGCCAGCTTTCTTCACTCTCACTCTCTCTATCTATCTATCTATCTATCTATCTATCTATCTATCTATCTATCTATCTATATATATATATATATATATATATATATATATATATATATAGTAGTCGACTCTCTTACACAGACTTTAACATCCAAGCAGGAGAAAGGAGGCGGCACTCAACACGGGTTTTTTTCAAAAGTGTATTAGCATGTAGATAAACATCTTAGGGCTTGTTTGTAACCCGCATGACTTTTCATCAGGTCATACAATAAGCATAAAGTGATGTGCATATAAACATAACATAACAGTTTCTTACCTCATCCATGAGATATTAAATAGGTTAGTGAGACAGCGTGCAGTCACAATGCCGAGCCCCCTGAACTTCCGGGAGGCCGGACATATATATATATATATATATATATATATATATATATATATATATATATATATAAAAATAACTAGTCATTACAGAGTCATTGAAACAGTCAGCTTATTGCAGCAAGGAATGTTTTCATCATTTAGGTTTACTTACTTTACTTTATGGGCACTCCTGTGGATATCGGCCATATATAGAGCTTTGTTATAACTGATATTTGGTTTTGGCACCATACTTGCTACTGGACTAGGGTATAATGCATCAAGTGTTTAAGTGAGTAAAAGGTGGTAATAAAGAGAAGATGTAAATTAAAATTGTAATTCACATATGGATCTAAACTATTAATGAGGTAGTTATTTCAGCTACTAAACATCAGGGCCGGCGCCACCACTAGGCAGCTCTAGGCATTTGCCTAGGGCGCCGGCACCTGGAGGGCGGAAGTTCGCCCCTCACCCCCAGCATGGAGGGTTAGCGAACTGTGTAAAAAACTTGCGGCGCCGGCTGGAGTGCTGGAGCGGGCAGGGGTGTCCGTGCTGCGGGGGTACCTGCAGCGCTGTCATTGTGTATAAAGCTGGCGGCGGCCGGCGGGGTCCCTGCAGTGAATAGAAAATAACTAGCGCTTCCCGCGCCGCCGCGCGCATAGCGCTAGTTATTTTCTATTTACTCCAGGGACCCCGCCGGCCGCCGCCAGCTTTATACACAATGACAGCGCCGCAAGTACCCCCGCGGCACGGACACCCCTGCCCGCTCCAGCACTGCAGGGACGCTGGCGCCGCAAGTTTTTTACACAGGTACCACCGCCCCCCCCCCCCCCCGGCACCGGGGCGCCCCCACCCTGACTCGCCTGGGGCGCTCCGGTGCCTTGCACCGGCCCTGCTAAACATACTGTACACTTTCTGGTTACACTTTCTGGTTTTAATTAAGGAGAAATGACTTGTGAAAGTGGCCAATTTGTCTCTTGTCATAATTAGATTCGCACAATGGCAATGTACGTATGTTTTAAGGATAATTAGACAGTTGCTGGGAAATATAAGAAGGACAGAATGTATTTATTGTAAAAAGCAGAGTTTCTGGAATGAGCAATTAAGTGAGTAATGCAATTCAGCCACAATGAATGTTTGCAGGAAATTAAAACTTTAGCAACAAGTAAAGAGTGAACTAGTATTTATTTAAATGTTTTTAAATGATCCATTCTAATGTGTTTATTTGACATTGTGCTGGATTTTCAAGGGATTAAAATAAAAATCTAATAATTTTGCCAGTGTGTATTTTTTTAAATCCACATGATCTCAGTGAGGTAGAACATACCTGTACTTCTCAGGAATCTGATCTGGGAAGATCAGACCACTCACCTAATTTGTCAGTGACATACAGTATGCTGATTAGAGCTGTTAAGGCCCCCATACACTATGCGATTTTGGGACGATTTCATCCGATTTCGGCACTTTGTGCCGATAATCGGATGAAATCGGCCCAAAATCGTAGGTATGTGACATTTGATCCGATCCGATGCGCGGTCCCGTGCGCATCGGACCGGATCAGGGAGGTCGGACGGTCTGTACATACGATCACGTCCGACCTCCCTGTATGCATATGCCTGCCACCTGACAGGCATATGCATACAGACACCGGGGGAGTAGTGGGGGCGGCCAGCGGCAGCGGTGGTGGGGGCGGCCAGCGGCGGTGGGGACGGGCGGCGTGTGCGGTGAGCGCAGTGTACTTACACATAGCAGCAGCGGCGGGGACGGGACGCGCAGTGGCGGCTATTATATTTTTAAAATACTTGTCAAATGACCGGCCGCTCTCTGATTGGCCGGAGAGCTCTCAGCCAATCAGAGAGCGGCCGGTCATTTGACAAGTATTTTAAAAATATAATAGCCGCCACTGCGCGTCCCGTCCCCGCCGCTGCTGCTATGTGTAAGTACACTGCGCTCACCGCACACGCCGCCCGTCCCCACCGCCGCTGGCCGCCCCCACTGCCGCCGCTGGCCGCCCCCACTACTGCCGCTGCCCGCCCCCACTACTGCTCACCGCCCTGCAGCTCCCCGGGGTTTTTTTTACATGGGATAAATCGCATGCGATTTATCCCATGTAAAAATGGCACATCAAGTGCCAAATTGTATGTGAGCCTCCCGGGGAGCTGCCGGGCGGCTCGCAGGTAAATTGGGTGCGACTTGTCCCTAGGACAAGTCGGCCTAATGTATGGGGGCCTTTAAAGATGCAATTAAAGAAACCATTGAACACACACGCTTTCAAGATGCAGCAAGTTGTGAAAGATCTCAAATCTCCATATAAACAACTTTCAAAGTCAGTGGTTACCAATGAACACCGGATAGGAGAGACCTTTCAACATGTAGCTGAACTTAAACAGAAATTAGAAGTCTTGCAAAAATCTAATTACCAATAACTATTAAACTCGATGATCTTGAAAATAGATCAATGAGATCAAACCTCAGAATATTAGGAATACCTGAAACACTGAAGGGACCTGACCTTATGTCTTTTCTGCTGACATCACTACTAGAACAACTGAAAATCAAAGAGGAATGTTCCGGTATGATCATCGAAAGAGCTCACAGACTTGGGCCTCCTCGAGAGTCTTCTAATGGCAAACCACGTGTGGTCATATTCAAGTGTTTGCATTTTGTTCGCAAAGAAGTAATTTGGTCTGCCTCAAGGAAACATAAAAATCTTCAATGTGAAGGTTCTCATTTGACCATTTTCCAAGACTACTCAGCAGATGTTTTCCGAGCTTGTCGAGAGTTCTCTTTAATGGACCTTCGTTTAAAGATTTTAGCACAGTTGCCGATGCAGAGGCCTATCTATCTGAGATTGATATGGCAGAAGATAACACTGAACAACAAAATGAGGACTAAAGTTAAAACACAGAACATTATTTGAGAAGTTGACTTTTATTCCAGCTTGAATTTCTGGACAATATCTTGATACAAACCTTAATCGAATATGCCGATGCTAGTATGGTTATAGTGACAATCCTTTTCTTAGGCCCAATTTCCAGAAACTGTATTTACAGCGTAGAAATGCGACCTCTATTCTAACCTGTACTTTGGGACAACATTTTTAAAAGTATACAGGAGGAACAGGCGGTCTTTGATTATTGTTGTCAGAAATGATATTGAATATCGACACAGAGATTGATGCATTAACAGTTATAGGAAGATGTCTCATAGCACAGTTACATCTCTGAATAATATCTTCAAAGTTCCTAGTAGGAACTATCGCTACTTATTGGTAACAATCAATGCAGGTGTTGATGGAGTTATACAGTATCTTTCTTTGTTTACCTGTAATGAGTTATGTTTATAGATGACAATTGCGTTATTATAGAATACCATCGCTTTCCTTTAATTCTTTTACTAGAGACCATGTGTTATTCCATACTGTTATGGGAGATGCTGGGAGACCCCTCCCATGTTTTTGCTCTTTAGTTGCAGCGGGTTGGGCCATACTGAGCTATGGCATTATAGATTCCTTTTATTTTTCCTCTTAGAATACCTGTTCATTTTAATCTCTTACATGGTTACTGTCAAGTTATTCTGAAAAATTCCCTTGTTTTTTTTTAATAATTTTTTGTTTTCCTTACCCTTTCTCCTCGTGTGTCTTACCCTCCTTGTCCATTGTTTCACAAATGCTATCTTGTCATGTACAGGGATGTTATGCCTTAAAGTTAAATTTAACAAGGTTCATGGGGTCTATATACCAATTATAGATTTAAGAGATGTTTCAAAGTGGGTACATGGAATATACATAGGTGGCATAGGATCTCCAGCCAAACGAAATTTTTTTTGGTGTATCTCCGAAGGATAAAAATGATGTAGCATTCCTACAGGAATCACATCTCATGCCAAAAGAAGTTGCAAAGTTAAATGCTCTTGGATGGTCTGTGGCGGCATCTTCCTCATTATCCTCCAAGTGAAGGGGAGTAATTATATTGATAAGAAACACCATACCCTTCTCTGTGCATGCCAGCATTGAGGATGCTCAGGGTAGATATATGTTGGCAGATTCAACGGTTGCGGGTTCCAGGCTTTTGCATTTGCTTTTATATATGCACCTAACCAATACTCAAAACAATTTTATAATAATATCATCACTAAATTGCTCAGCTACACTGAAATCCCTGTAATATTAGAAGACTTTAACATGGTCTCGTCTCCGATATTAGATAAAAATATATCTCCTCGTTCATCCACCTCTACTCCTAAAATTGATATTTCTCAGATATGCTCTAAATTATCACTAGTGGACGTCTGGAGGGCTTGCTATCCTTTAGAGAAAAATTATACATGTGTATCGGCAGCTCATCAGACGCTATCCAGAATTGATTCC
The DNA here is from genome assembly GCF_055691185.1 of Crinia signifera. Lineage (NCBI taxonomy): Eukaryota > Metazoa > Chordata > Amphibia > Anura > Myobatrachidae > Crinia > Crinia signifera. The sequence continues at coordinate 177,092,301 of NC_139220.1, forward strand.
TTGCTGATCTCATTATGGGGCTTTCTAGATAATATTATGAACACTTTTAGATATCTCCACTCTGCCTCATTGCAGGAAACACATCTTAAATTCTTTCAAAGGGCATTTATGGTCCCTGAAGAAACTGGCTGTTGCCTTAAATGTAATATAGGTAGTGCTGACTTATTCCATCATTTTTCGACATGCGGTAAGATTTCTAGATTCTGGTTCAAGGTAGTAGAATACATTAATCAAACATTTAATAACCAGTTTAGAAAACATACTATTGCATGCCTATTTATTGACTTCAACGAGTGGTATCTTGGCCCGGAAAAAAAAATTCATCCATCATCTTAGTTATAGCTGAAAAACAAATCTTAGTGCTGGCGATGCATGGTTAGCACTGAAGCCCAAAGTCTGCAGCCACCGCTGGAAGGTAAGTGTATTATGTTTTCCCTCTTTTCTGTGACAGGCCATTGCCATTTTCCACCCTATACTAAACTCTTTGCATTTTTCCTATGCAGACCACCCAACCAAAACACTGGTCACGCCCAGTGGCGCACGAGGGGGGGGGGGGGTTTCTGAGTACCCAGAAGTCCCCCAGGAGTCTAAGGGCCCTAGACTGAAAGCTGAGGGTCCCCTCTTTCCATGGGCACAATAATTTACTTATTTACTTTATATGTGTATCAACATATAAAGGTATCTTTAGTTGGATCACCTCCGTGTTGGTATGTGACAGAAAGCCAAAAGAGAGGCGTACCGTACTCACATGTATGTACGTCGTGTTCCTCCTATAAAGGTATCTTTATGGTCCAATTGTAATGGGCCAGAAACTTTGTATTTTTTTTTTTCCAATCCAACTGATATACAAAGAAAGAAGGGGGGACAAGGATTGGTCTCAGTAGGAGTTTTATTGAAATAAAGGATAAGTGCAAATCAAGCAGCCTGTACCACAATGTTGAAAAAAGGGGGCTATACCTGAGGGAGCAATGTTTGACCACCCACCGCTGACCAGGTAGTCCAAGGTTACAGGTAGGCAATAGCACAATCCCTCTCCACCCTGGTGCTATTGTCTACCTGTATCCTTGGACTACCTGGTCAGCGGTGGGTGGCCAAACATCGCTCCCTCAGGTATAGCCCCCTTTTTTTCAACATTGTGGTACAGGCTGTTTAATTTGCACTTATCCTTTATTTCAATAAAACTCCTACTGAGACCAATCCTTATCCCCCCCCCTTCTTTCTCTGTATACCAGGTTTAATTGGAGAAAATATACAAAGTGTCTGGCCCATTACAATTGGACCATAAAGATACCTTTATAGGAGGAACACGACGTACGTACATGTGAGTACGGTACGCATCTCTTTTGGATTTCTGTCACATACCAACACGGAGGTGATCCAACTAAAGATACCTTTATATGTTGGTACACATATCACTTTCGAGTGAGTGAGGGTACGAGTTATCTACCTGGGAACCTATTCACTTTATTTGTTTCCCCATCACATTAATAATATAGCAATTTGAGCTTGGGGAAACAGAAAACTATTGACTCTGTCCTGTCTACCACTGTTGTGGTTCTGATTGATCCTCACAGCCGATGTGGGACCTACTTCCAGTTCACTATGGAGGTGATTCCCCTGCAAATTTGCAACAGGGAGCGATGTTGAAGGCCTACACATGTGCATGTGCAGGCCATTTGTGTGGGCGCCTTTGTATTTTTGCATAGTCTTCGTGACGCTTGCACTGGGTGTGGAGGTGGGCTGGGGTGGAGGAGCCCTGCTTTCCCTGGGCATACCCATGAAACCTCTTGGTGCACCCAGGAAAACGCTGAGCATCCCCATGCAAATGTCGGGCGGGCATCTGGGGGTGGGTGGCTGATGTAACCAGACTACAGTTGCCCGCCCAGTTCTCGAAGCTGTGTGCTTCAGATGCAAGTCAGCAGAGACTGACTTAGATTTGCAAGCATGTTAGAAATCATTTGATGGAAAACATCTGTTCACAGTGCTGCGGGGACATGCAGCGTGCAGCTGGGGCGGCTGCCATTACATTGCTCACAAAGCATCCGAAATACCACTGCTTTGCCTTTGCAGGTCAACCAGAATCAGGTCCCTTAGCCATAACAAGAGAATAATCAGGTGACCAGCAGATAAGGTAGGGTATAAAATAGAATGGTTATAATTGCAGGAAGGAATAAAATAGCATACTCAAAATGCTGGGGTTTAGTTATGAGAGTGAAGGGGTTAATGCTTAATAAGGTTAATTAAAGAGAAGACTTTTCTGAAACTGAGATATCCAACTAGGTGGTAATTAAAAGTAACAGAATTCATTAAATAGATAGAGGTTCAATTATTATGGCGGGGGGGGGGGGGGGTTACGATTGTATAGGTGTTAATTAGGTTTCATGGGGTTATGATAATGCTGGAGTCATGGTAGGTTTTGTTTGAGGAGGAAATTATATTGTATAACATACTATCTTTTCTTTTATGTTGGTCACCTGTTTTCTGTACTACAGTATATGGAAATCACTGAGGTTCTCTGTATTGTAATGCTCTGTTATCAGTGTTGTTTACTACAGTAAGTTGTCTTTTGTGTTATATGGTGGGCCAATGCAATATCCTCAGTAAAAGGTCATTGTGATGGTCTCTGTGTGATCTGGCAGTCACTTTGATATTCTCTCTAACACTATATCTGGCAGCCACTGTTATGTTTTCTATATTATATTGTAGGCACTGTGATGTCTTTTGTATTGTATGGCAGTCACTGCATTCACAGTCACTGCTGCATAGGGGACAGCGGCAGAGGCAGAGGCAGGGAGGAGGTGAATGGATGCATGTGTGCAGCATCCATTCACCTCGCAGATGGGGGCTGGGGGGGGGGGTGCACGAAGGCTGGGGGCAGCCCAGCAGCTTACATTGGTGCTGGGCTTGCCCCCAGCGCGGCGATTGGCGGTCCCAAGCACCTCCTTCATCTACACTGCAGTTGGTACCGCAGTGTAATCAGTGCAAATCCCGAATCTGACCTGGCTTGGTTCCGTGTTCCGACTGCCGGGTCGGATCCGGGATTTTTGGTGTAAAAGGGGTATTAGTTTGTTGTAATGAAAGCAAAAGAATCCTGTGATAACTGATCCTTTACAACATTGAATGTACAAGTTATAATCTTATGGAAACATTTATTTAAACTTTTAAACACATAGATTTCTGTTACTGTTTCTATAGTATACTTACAATAATATGGATTGTTACAACTGTAACATTTTTTAACTGGTTCTTTGGATCTGGCTCCAAGTCATTGTTCATGTCCATCGCTTCTACTATTATTGTATACTTATTTTTCTCTTCGAAATCCAGTGTACCGCGCACCTTAATAATACCTAGAATTGTATATATATATTTATTATTTTGTGTACTGTACCTGGAACCGCAAATACTGTTCAGTAACTGAGTAATGTTATAGTAAACAGACAGGTTTCTATAGTTTTTGACTGTTAAGTGAAACAAGGCTATGGGCTTTGCTGGATGTTGTTCTGTTGCTTTTTATTTCATACCTCTTGTTGGTTTGATATTATGTAAAGAAAATTAGTAAAGATAATGAACACATGAATTTTGATGGAGAATGTTCTATTTAGGTTTATAGAACCTCCAACATGACCCTTCCATCTTCCACATGCTCATCCCTTATGTTATATGTTAGTCACCTCCTCCCCTAGATTGTAAGCTCCATGGAGCAGGCTCCTCCTCCCTCCTATTCTCACAAACCTCTTCCCTAGCACTTCAATTACATCTTTCACCTACTCTGTGTCCATTTAGCCCGGACGTCCTCTCGCTCTTCAGCTCCTGTACTCTTGCTATTCATGCCATCACTATTGGAGAACCTTCACTGATTACTCCCTTACTTACCTTGCTTTCCAGCTGTATTGTGTACTGAGAAGTGTGATGAAAATTATTACTTGTGCTCTGTTTATGTTTGGTTTCTGTAATGTAATGTTCTGTGTATATAAAGCCTTACTGTGGTCATATGTACAAAGGCTACGGTACACTTGTAGTTCCTTATACATAAAGACCAATAATCATCATCACTTAAGAGGCAAGTCCAGGTGAAAAGCATTTTGTACTTGATGGAGGAGATCATGAATCACTGATTTCTCATACTTTTCGGTGTTTACAATATATATTTCACCCCTAATCCAATCTATGTGGAATTTCTCCAGACTATACAAATGTAATCTGTAGCTTTCATACAGTAATTTCCATATGTAGTTGTCCTGATGAACTTAGCATAGCTATAACGTACTGTAAAGGTGTGCACCAATCAGTGGTGTAGCTAGGTGCCACGGCGCCCGGAGCAAGGGCATGTGTGTGCCCCCCCAATTTGTAGTAGGCAAGGCTCTTGCACAGTGAAAAGGGGGCGTGGCCTAACATGATACCATACACCGTAATGCCCATTGCACATTTTAGTGAACTTTGTAATACCAATTGCACATAAAGCCACATGCCGTAATGCCAATTACACATAAGGCCACACATGATGCCCATTGCATACTATATAACAAACTGTGATGCCCAATACACATTTGACACATAAGTGCCACTTACCTACATGCTCGATGCCAGAGGCTTCATGCTTGATGCCAAGGGGGACTGAAATTGCTCATTGCCAAGGGGGAATGAAATTGCTTGTTGCCAAGGGGGACTGATTGCTCATTACCAAGGGGGACTGAAATTGCTCGTTGCCAAGGCGGACTGAACTCTGCAGCAGCCCCCTCCCGGCTCCCTGCTGCCCTCTGTGCCTGGCTATAGAAGCAAAAGGTGAACAGCGCACTATGAAAAGAGAGAGCTGAGCCACACACTTTGTGGGTACTTGCCCCAGTGTCTTTGGTGCTCCCAGTGCTTGGGAAGGTTGCACATCCCAGTTGGTGATACAGTGGCGTCCCCAATGTGACACTGGGGATAGGACAGTTTACCTCAACTGCGTTGGTGGTGTGGCGGTACTGTCAGGTAGCACTTCTGTAGTCCAGGTGGCAGCTTTCCCACAGCAGTGAGTGATGCTTCTGGCCTGCTCTTGCTGATGTTCTTTGAGCGGGGGCGCTGTCAGACTTCTCTTATGCCGCGGGCAGTGCTGGTTTCTCAAGCTGGGCTGATGCCGCTGTGCCCGGCTCCCCGCCGCTATTTTTAATTCAAGTTTCTTGCTGGACCGCTAGCCAATAGGCGCTCGCAGTCCAGCAGCCATCAATTGATTGGCTGCTGGACCGCAAGCGCCTATTGGCTAGCGGTCCAGCAAGAGACGTGAATTGAAAATAGCAGCACGTCACCTCGACACAGCAGGGAGCAGGCAGCTGGGAGCGGGCGGGGGAGCTGGCAGGGGAGCAGGCGAGCTGGCGGTGCAGCACGGCTCTGGCGCCCTGTTATCTTCCGGTGCCTGGAGCCTGTGCTCCGCCGGCTCTACCCTCGCTACGCCCCTGGCACCAATTAAACGCTTACATAAATGATATGCTTGATACCAACCAGTGTTAGACTTGCATAAGATGGAGTTTCACTCTGGCTAGGTGGTGATTGTCTGAACACAGTCGGACTGACCCCTGTCTGTACATGCAGCTCAATCCTGACTATATCGTCGATGACAGCATGCTCCTGGATGTGACCTCTGAGCAATATTGTTTGTAATATCGTTTAGTGTGGATGCACTTTATCATTTATAAAGGAGTTGACAGTTCAAAGGAAATTGTTGATGGCATTGCATTGTTTGCAGAGCTCAGAAATTAATAAACTAATGTTAATAGATAATTATATCACCTGTGTTTGGCTCAATGTAGAATTTTGGTGGACTGCCATAATCACCACCCGCAAAAGTGAACTTGATGTTATTGAATGGCCAGTCAGCATCTGTAAAGGTGACTTTTCCAACCAACGTATCCAAAGGACTGTTTTCAGCTACCCGGAACACATTTGGCAATGGATCTGGTCTGAATTCATTTACACGTGTCACTCTTACTATAGCAGTGACCGTACCTATAAATACAGTATAATGGTTTTATATACAGTAATAGTCTTGAAGTTGAACACTGCGGATATTCTAGCGAATATAGTCTGCTATTACAAAAGCCCATAATCTTTTAGAAAAAGCAAACAGCAAATTTTTTTTTTATTATTCTCCGTTGTAAGTAATTTTAAAGAATAGTATTTGATAAAGCTATTATATGTCTGTTAGAGTTTTTTAAAACAATTGGCTCAAGCAATTCAGTATTCATTAGCACATTTTTATGTGTTGAACAAACACATGCAAAAAATATCTGTTACTATGTCCCGTATTCAATGCAGCTGGAGAGGGGGTTAAACGGCATGGATCACAGAAAACAATCGATCCTCGCTGTTTAACCCCCTTGATGGCCGCTCACCATATTCAATGTTCCAGGGGAATCCTCGCTGTCACAGGACAGCAAGGATTCCCCCAAACATGGAGGCTCATGGCTAATTCAGGAAGTCTGCTGCATTTAGCCACGAGTCTTGCTGTTTCATCTGCCGCATACGATTCCCCCTCGCTCCAAAAACAGAGTGCGGGGGAATCGTCGTATGCAGGGGGTCAGTTGAATAACGACCGGGCGAGCGGTGATATTGAGCAAGCAGCACTGCTCACTGTCACCACTCACACCTCGCATTAAATACACCCCTATATCTTAAATGTTAGTTTTGTGTGCCCCCTTCTCTGTACATTATGGAACAGGCAAAATCAATTTCATAAAGGAGTAACCACATTTTCAAATGCTTTGATTTAATTGTAATCATTCAGTTTGCATTGCATAAAGCTTCTACGTTCTCAGTGGGTATAGAATAGTTGTTGGCACACATTGTAAGCTGTAGTAGCGGTGTCTTACTTGATAGAGAAGGTGTCCCTGAGTCAGAGACTTCAATGAGCAGTGTGTGCTTGAACTGCATCCCAGCAAATTCCACATCATCATAGTCTAACGGTTTAGGTCCAGTCTGCTTAGAAAAAATATAGTTGAATATTTCACCATATTGAAAAACTGTTATCACATTTTAGAGCTTTGAATGAAAATAAGATTAATTAATGGTGATGTTTTTAAAACTACATTTTTGTACTACTTGCTGCAAGTTTGCTAGTCACGTATACTGACACAGGAGATCATTTCTGAAGCAAAAATTGACTGCTACAAAGTGCAAAAGCAGCTTTGAACCTTCTGTGTGATCCTTGTGGAAGAGTCCATGGACTATTTCGGAGACATACAGATGTGTCTTCACAGATCTTTGCTGCAGTTTTGCCAAACAGTCCTACACCAGGGACTCTGCTATAGCGGATCTTATTTTGTTGTAAATGCGTCTTATACTATGTACACATGGTGCGTTTTACTATATAGTCAAAATTGCATTGCATCACACTGTGGTTAGAACCAAATATAGAAATTGTGCTGCACAGTCTGTTTCTATTTTGGAATGAGGACCATGCTCAATGCATTCAATAAAACTCCCATTTAAGTAAATAAACCCCTCAGAGTGACTTCCCAGACCCTCCTCCCCCCCTGCTATGCTGTGCAGTCGATCATTTCTGATTGGGCAGCCCCAAGGCAGTCCCCACCCCGCGGCTGCAGAGTTTAGCAGCCACCGCGGAAATGAAAAAAGCATACCTTTGTAATAGTAGTGATATGCCTGCTCTGCCTACCCTGATTACTATCAACACATTACTAGATGCAATGTTCTAATTATTGTTGGGCTGATATCTTTTTAAAATAAAATTGTGTTGATATGTTACAAATAGATGTTTTAGCCTAATTTAAAAAATTAACCCTGAAAAAACCTGAATGCTTTTTTGTAAAAAATAAAATAAAAAAAAGTGCAAGCCAGTTACCGTATTTTTCGGACCATAAGACGCACTTTTTCACCCACAAAATGTGGGAGAAAAACTATGTGCGTCTTATGGACCGAATGTGGACAGCTGGAGCGAGATATGTGCAGTGACAGAACATTGCTCTCACACACACACGCCACGCAAGGAAGACCCAGTCTCCTCCAGTCGGGAGTTGAGCCCACACAGCTGGTGGAGGAAGTGACACCGGGTAGAAGGATCACGTGACCCCGAACACCCGGAAGTCACCCCCGCTGTCGGCACTGTGGAGCCGGGTTTGAGATTCTGCCGCACACAGACCAAACCAGGAGTACTTCAAGGACCAGCATCACTTCGAGGAGGACCGGAGGGAAGCCACTGTCTACACAGGTTAGAGGTGTACTGGGACGGGATGCCAGCCCCCTGCACCACCAACCTGTGACTGCCCGCCAAGCCATTGACTCTGCCTGCGGTAACAGGCCAGTACCCTTCTCCCTTACCCACGAAACTGAGTTTCACCTTCTCCCCACCCCCACACCCCTACCCCACTCTCCAAGCTGCAGCCCCAGCAGGGTGGAAACCACCTCTACCCCACTCTGCATCCCTCCAATATACCAACAATTATCCAAGCGCCCCTAATGTGCAGATGTACATATGTATATGACATACCACAGGACACATTGATAAATAAATGGTATTCTGACACAATTTGTTATACTGCTGTTCCTCCAGGCATCCGCAGACACTGTGTGTATAGGAGGGGCTGCAGCAGCCACACAGTTGCTGCATGTGGTTATTGTTGGGGCTTCACATCTCATGAATCTATGTATAATACCACACTTGCTGTAGAACCACTGTCCACTATTATTTTATAGTGCTATGCCAGGGCATTGGGTTTCAGCGACTGTACCTGAGCACTGTGGTTCAGAATATTTTTCCCCCTGTTTTCCTCCCCAAAAACTAGGTGCGTCTTATGGTCAGGTGCGTCTTATGGTCCGAAAAATACGGTAAGTGGTTAATGCTTATTATTTATATAGCACTAATTTATTAAGTAGCTCTGTGCGTTCAATTCAACCTCATAGGAGCTTTTAATCCAGATTCCATGCCACAAGCACACAACCCACTTACAAACTTGCAAAGACATTACTGCCAATTCAGTTATATGACAATAAAGGTACTCATGTGTTTTTTGGGAAGTTATTAGAGCACATATTGGTGCTGGGCATCTATTTACATTGCAGGGAGCGCTTAGCATCTCCGTATGTGTATGTATGGCACGACCCCAAAGTGGCTACCATAATGCCCTTCTCCAACTAAGCTCGCTCAGAAGTGCCCTGTGTCACCGGGAGATTCCCCGCCCATTGTTCTCCTCAGAGGGATCACTATTATATCATGGTCTTCAAGTTCTAATGGGGAGGATTCTACCTTTAAGATAAATTTACCCCAATCACAAAATTAAAACTCAAAGATCTATAAAAATGAATGAATCACTCACATTACATTCATCAGCCAAATTCATACTGTATAACAGTATAAAAAGCCATCAATGCCAAACTCACAATAATGATATTGTCGATGAGGGTGAATTTATTTGCTGAAAAGTCATCAAGAGGATTCATCTTATATTTCATAACATTATTTCTTTTGTCTATGTCTTTATCCACACATTTGATGTGTAGCAATTGGATGTTAATGGGTGTTGTTTCAGCAATTTCAATCCTAAAGGGAAAAGTGATATAGTATATCCGTCATACAATACACAAGATAGTACAATACATAATGTACTGGGAGATAAACAGGTGTGATTATTACACTGACTGTGTCTATCTAATATTAGACAGTCTAAGAGACAGTCATTATGTTGAACACGACCCTCAAAAGGACATCACATGAAATAGGTGGATATGCACCAGGGACGTGCGGTGGGGTGAGGTGTCCCTGGCAAGTACTAGAGTAAGATTTTCACTCAATTTATGAGCCATGGGGTTCAACCCAGAATTATACACAAGTGCAGCAGTATATACTGCTGGAGATTCGCTGAGTTTTAATAAATGTGCAGAAAAGGTAGCCAGGTGAGGCACTGCCTCACCTGCCATAGACTTTTTACTCCAGAGTTTTGACTACAAAAATTATTAGAATAATAAAAATAAGATTTTTTTCAAATATATTCTTTGTATTTTTTACATACTTTATAAGCTCAAAACTCCGGCATATACGTTAGTATGACAGGAAAGGCTGTGCCTCACCTGCCTCACCCCACCGCACGCCGCTGATATGCACTAGGTCAGGGATCGCCAACTCCAGTCCTCGAGAGCTACCAACAGTTAACGTTTTCCAGATCTCCTCATAGAATCATAAGTGAAGTAATCAGCTCCACCTGTGGATCTTTTATAATGTGTCAGTCAGTAATGAGTGCACCTGTGCCCGAACTAGGTGATCTAGAAAACGTGAACTGTTGGTAGCTCTAGAGGACTGGAGTTGGCTACCCCTCCACTAGGTCAACACAAGCAAAAGGACGATATAAAAAACACTGAAAAGGTCACCATGCTTTTTTCACATCTGTCGTCCACACATTGCTTGCTTTATCTGCCATGCTTTGGACCTGGTGCCTTGCTTCACTCTACACACTTTACCACCCTTAATTGTAGTAAACATGCATGGTAAAATATGAAAAAAGAACCAAAAATGTAAAAAAATATTAAAACTCATGTTGACCTTTTTACGTGTCAACCTTATTCATTATTGTAAATCGACCTAATGACTGTCCATCTGGACACTGTAGATCTATCAACTGGAACCAGAGTCAACAACCGTAAAAAAAATTAACCCTAGAATGTCTGTGTGCGTGTATATGTGGTAGGGAATATAGCTTGTAAGCTCCACTGGGGAAGGAACTGATGTGAATGTTCAAATATTCTCTGTACAGCTCTACGGAATATGTGTGCGCTATATAAGAAACTGTTAATAGTTAAATAATGAATACAAATACATTCCAATGTTTCAACAATTATCCTATGAAGGGACAGATCTTGTTAGAAAGCTCTCTCCCTGCAAATACACATCTGGCCCTATTGTGTTTTTTTATCAAGCAATATATAGATCAAGTATGAGGATAACTCTTGTTCAATTATAAGAATACTAGTCTGCAGCCAATCAGATGCGGAGCTGCTTGGACTCGTGGCTATGTCATAATGCGGTATGAAGGTGTAGGAGTGTGTGTAGATGTATGTGTGCTCCCCCGAACAGAGCTCCGTTTGGCGCCATCTAGTGATAAGAAGCAGCATTATGCTTTTATTATATAGGACTGATGTTGAAAAACTGAACATTTTTATAGACTGATACTGATTTACTATTTCTATTTCATGAAGTTTTAATATGTGCTTTGGGACATTGCGAAGTGCTGGAGATCAACATTTTTTGGATTGTGATATCTATCAGAACATACTAGCCTTCTGGCGTAACTAGACATTTTTTATCACCTACATTCTCGTTGCCGGGGGTTTCTATGCTTGTTGTCAATGGGTTACATGCTCGTTGCCATGGGTTGCAGGCACTGTAGAGACAGGGGGATATGCTGAGCAGAGACAGGGGGAGATATGCTGGGCAAAGAGATGGGGAGAGATGATGGGCAGAGAGAGGGGGGAGAGATGATGGGCAGAGAAAGCGGGAAAGATGATGGGCCGAGAAAGGGGGGAAACATCATGGGCAGAGAAAGGGGGGAGAGATGATGGGCAGGGAGAGGGGGACAGATTCTGGGCAGGGAGAGGAAAGATATGCTGGGCAGAGAAAGAGGGGAGATATACTAGGGGGGGACAGATGGTGGGCAGGGAGTGTAGGGACTGATGGTGGGCAGGGAGTGTGGGGACTGATGATGGGCAGGGAGTGTGGGGACTGATGGTGGGCAAGGAGTGTGGGGACAGATGGTGGGCAGGGAGTGTGGGGACAGATGTTTGGCATGGAGAGGGGGGACAGATACTGGGCAAGGAGGGGGTGGACATATACTGGGCAGGGAGAGGGGGGGATAGATACCATACCCTCCAACATTTTTAGGGCAGAAATCGGTACACATACTGAAAGGGGGCGTGGCCATGGGTAAAGGGGGGGCAAGGCATGTTGGAGGGTAACAGAGCCCTGGGGGGCATATGGCACCCTCCCCCGCTCCCCCCCCTTCCCCACCCCGGCCCAGCACCTGATGCAGCTCATGTCACATGGTGGCTTGGTGGGCTGCTGGCATATTAAATCAGTATATAGCCACCACGTGACATGAGCTGCAAACAGGTGCGACATGATGCTGGATACTATAAGACACCGCTGGAGTGATTTAGTGAGCCACCTACTTGCTGCACTCTGGATGATGTGCTTGCTGTTACTTTGGCAGGCTCCGGACCGGGGCTGCGACCACTGCGTCCTCATGGAGAATCATCCCCCCCCCCCTCATGCGCGTGCCGGGGCTGGCCACCGCATCCCTCTCTCCCTCACAGAGATTCTCTGTCTGCACGTCCGACTCCTTCCCCTGAGTGCGGTGCTGGCGCGTGACGTCATGACGCCATGCAATGCCCGCAGGCCGCAATGCACTCATGGGAGTGGAGGGGGAGAGGGGAGAGCCGGCGCACGGCACCACAGGGAAGCAAGCAGCGGGGCACAGGAACTGACAGCAGCAGCCAATAGAAGGATTTTTTGCGGCGCACTGTAAGTTAAAAAAAAGCGGTACATTCGGTACAAACTGATTTTGCCGGTACAGACTGTTAAAAACCGGTACTGTACCGGCAAAATCTGTACAGTTGGAGGGTATGAGATACTGGGCAGGGAGAGGGGGGCAGATACTGGGCAGGGAGAGGGGGGGGCAGATACTGAGCAGGGAGAGAGAAGCTGCAGGGACAGGCAAGAGCTACAGTGAAGGCAGGGGGCATAATCACAAGCAAGTCCATGCTGTGAGATCCTCCGTGTTCCATGGATCAGTTGAGCTCCTCCAATCAGGGGCACTTCTATTGAGCATGTGCCTGTCCAGCTCCTCCAATCTAGGCACTTGCTCATGCTTTCCTAGCCCTGTGCTTGCTGAGTTGCTGAGGGGGGTGGGGCTGGGCACCACAGAGAGGAAGGTGCGGCAGGCAGGGACTTCCCCTGCTGCTGCACTGTCTCAGACTCTCAGAGTCAGTACTGACGGAAGCGCTCTCTCTCCTCTGCTGCCAGCCCAGAGTTGTTGCTCTACACCTGGGGTAGCCAGTCCTCAAGAGCTACCAACAGTTAATGTTTTCCAGATCTCCTCCCAGAATCAAAAGTGAAGTAATTAGCTCCACCTGTGGATCTTTTCAAATGTGTCAGTGAGTAATAAGTGCACCTGTGCAGCAGCTAGGTTGTCTGGAAAATGTGAACTGTTGGTAGCTCTCGAGGACCGGAGTTGGCTACCACTGCTCTACACTTACAGGTGCAGCTGCGCCGGAGAGCAACCACAGCCCCCCACTCCTACCTCTGGCTCCCCCAGGTCACTGCACTATGACCCTGTGCCCCCTTGGCACCAGTCCCCCCCCCCTGCCACCGCTAGGGCTGCAGAGCCCTAGCTACGCCACTGCTTCTTTACCCCAACACTAGTAAAGGATTTCCCCTTTGATCACAGCCCACCAAAGCTTAAGGGACATTGCAATATTCCTACATCTATAGAACTGAACTATGTGAACTATGTGAACTATGAATCTGCAGTTCCCTTATATGTTAAAATGACGCTACCTGTATTTACAATATATAAACAGATGTTCAAAGATATCTTTAATTTTCCATGAACAACTATACAGTACTTACATGTTTGGATAGCCTTCACATTGGGGATAGTTGTCATTGACATCAGTTAGCCTCACTGTTATTTCTGCTATCGCAGGATGAACTCTGTCGTTATCGAATGCATGGACAACTAATAGTTGTTCGTAAACAACAGTAGGGTCTTCATAGTCCAAGGGGTAGGCAATTTTTATTTCACCAGAATCTGTCATCAAATAAAGTTAATTATCTTCCACATATAAATATGCAATTTATGTATAGGTTAGATCAGTGGTTCCCAACCCTGGCCTCAAGTACCCCCAACAGTGCATGTTTTGCAGGTCTCCACACAGAATCACAGGTGAGATAATTAGCTCCACCTGTGGATCTTTTCAAATGTGCCTGAGTAATCTGTGCACCTGCCGGGTGACCTGGAAAACGTGCACTGTTGGGGGTACTTGAGGACAAGGGTTGGGAACCACTGAGTTAGATTAATAGTAAGTAATCTTCATGTCAAACAAATATAATAAAGATTGCAATCAATGTTGTGCTGGGACTAAATAGAAATGACAAACATTCTACAAATTTCCTTTTTTTTTTTGCTGAAAACTAAACAAAAATCTGAATAATTTTTATACACTAGGGAAAATCATTTTAAACCTACAACAGGTTGAGTATCCCTTATCCAAAATGCTCGGGACCAGGAGAATTTAGGATAACGGATTATTCTGTATTTCAGAATATTTTTATATTTCAATGATGTATCTTGCAACACATGAAATAAACACAAATATATTTTATTTGTGCATAAAACAAGGTTTCAAAACATGAAACAAAGTTTGTGTACTAGCTCAGGTACTGAATTAGAAAGCAAAGCAATAATTTTATTGCACATATTTAGTGCTAGTTACAAATCATGTCCCCAGTAGTGCTGTTTCAGATGTCCCCAGTAGTGTCAGTTGCATATCATGTCCCTAGTAGTGCCAGTTACATATCATGTCCCCAGTAGTGCTGTTACAGATGTCCCCAGTAGTGCCAGTTGCATATCATGTCCCTAGTAGTGCCAGTTACATATCATGTCCCTAGTAGTGCCAGTTACATATCATGTCCCCAGTAGTGCTGTTACAGATGTCCCCAGTAGTGCCAGTTACATATCATGTCCCTAGTAGTGCCAGTTACATATCATGTCCCCAGTAGTGCTGTTTCAGATGTCCCCAGTAGTGCCAGTTGCATATCATGTCCCTAGTAGTGCCAGTTACATATCATGTCCCCAGTAGTGCTGTTTCAGATGTCCCCAGTAGTGCCAGTTGCATATCATGTCCCTAGTAGTGCCAGTTACATATCATGTCAGCAGTAGTGCTTATAGCAAGAAAATAAATGTCTTCACTTTTTGGAATGTCTGGTTTTTGGAATCATTTGGATAATGGATATTTGGATAAGGGATACTAAACCTGTAATTTATAAAGTGTCCACTATATTTATAGTTTTCTGTGAATTGTGTTAATAGAATTTAGTTATATGTTATATTTTGTCTAAAATGTATATAGCACTACAGTATGCTTCACAATGTGCCTCAAGTAAACATTATATATGTGTGTGTGTGTGTGTGTGTGTGTGCGCGCGCACAAGGTGCTAAAAGCACTACGACCTTACTAGATAAATACAATGTGAATATTTCACCATTGAATATTTACCAAGTAATAAATAACAATGTCCAGAAAAACACTCCAAGATAGTAAAAATGGCTGCGAAAATTCTTCATTTTCTGACAGAGCTGGGGAACAATGCGCTGTTTTTATGTACTTTCTGGTACGCACATGGAAGTCTTTATGGTACTTGTGTACTTTCACGGCTCCTATCGCATACCATCGCATGCCATATGTAGTGGCATGCGATGGGATGCGATTTTTGCAGTTTTTTTGCATTTTTAAAAATCGCATGCGATCGCATGCGATTTTTAACAGAAATGCATCCAAATGCATTGAAATTAGTATCAAACATGTTCAATGGCCCCCAAATGTCATTTTTGAGGCTGTACCACCCCCACTATCAACGCGAACCCGAAGCGTGGCGAGCGCAGCGAGCCCGCGAGGGGCGGCGGTACGCGTCCTACGACCTTTTCATACCCCCACTATCCATGTCGGCGTGGAGTTAAGAATAGAAAGTGTGGCGAGCGCAGCGAGCCACCGAGCCCGAAGCGTGGCGAGGGGACGCGGACACCTGTGAAGCCCGCGAGGGGACGCGGATACCTGTGAAGGTATCTGCGTCCCCTCGCGGGGCTCACTGCGCTCGCCACGCTTCGGGCTCAGTGGCTCGCTGCGCTCGCCACACTTTCTATTCTCTACTCCACAACGACGTGGATAGGGGGGGTATGAAAAGGTCGTAGGACATGTACCGTTTGCGTTGATAGTGGGGGTGGTACAGCCTCAAAAATGACATTTGGGGGCCATTGAACATGTTTGATACTAATTTCAATGCATTTGGATGCATTTCTGTTAAAAATCGCATGCGATTGAATCGCATGCGATGCGATCGCATACGATGCAATGCGATTTTTTAGTATGCGATGGACATCGTGGGAGCCGTGATTGTACACAAGTACCGTCTTTATTTAAGGATATCCACTGCACTCTTTTTAACAATGAAGGTGTGAGTGTTTTACTATTGATGAACATATACATATGATCATCCTGGGATAAAATCCTGCTTATTTTTTAATCGCTGGCTGTACTCCAGTTGATTTATAGAGGTGGTGGTTACTGGCCATTTTCTGGTAGTAGAAAACACAGGTATGCCCAAGCATATGAAGGTAAGTCCTGTCACATCAACAAATAGAAGCCTATGGGCTTCCTTTCGCTGATTTACGTCGCCCTCTCTCACCTTTGTCGGGCAGCATCTGTGCTGTGCTGCCCAGGTCAGTGACCTCCTCCTCCCTGCACCTCTTCTGGGTGCAGGGAGGAGGAGGCGGAGCCTGGCAGCCTCTGCAGATGTCTGACCAGGAGGCTGCCGTGCACAGCAGGAGCGGAGAGCTGCAGGGAGCTGCTGCTTCGCAAAGGGCAGCTCTTATCGCATGTTAATACATATGCGATTAGCATAATTGCAATGTGTGGCGGAATGTACCGCAACTGCTTGGTACATCCCGCCTTAGATGGTGAGCATCTTGCAAATTGTTTTGCAGCGAATCTCCCACCCAGCTCTTGTCGCAAGCCCTTCTAAGCAATTGCCAGGTTTGCATAGGGCGAGATTTCACTCAGACTGGGCAATCACTATCTAAGCGCAGGATGGTCGCAGGACACTGCTAAATGAATCAGGCCTGAATAACCCCCGGCAGCAATCAGGCCTGAATAACCTCCATAGTCCCAATGAGTCTGCACAGCACAAATCTATCACATCTGCACCATTTACAGAATGCCTGATTGCTTTACAATATTGTATCATTATGCTTGTACAGTACACAGTATTACATCATTACATCTGTGCAGTACAGGTTGAGTATCCCTTATCCAAATTATTCCAAAAACCATAGGCTCCAAAATGTAATTTTATTTTTAATTTTTTGCTAAAAACCTACTGGCTACATCTGTAACTGGCACTACTGAGGAAATAACATGTAACTGGCATTAAATATGTGCAAGGACATGATTGCTTGGCATTCAAATTCAGTGCCTGAGATACTAAAAAAAAACTTTGGCCCTTATTCTGGTTCACTTGCAAAGTAAAATTCCTTCTCAACTGGACAAAACCATGTACACTGCAGGTGTGGTAGATGTAACTTGTGCAGAGAGAATTAGATTTGGGTGAGTTATTTTGTTTCTGTGCAGAGAAAATACTGACTGCTTTATTTTTACACTGCAATATACAGTAGATCTCACTTTGAAGTAAAGCCCCCCATACACGGTCCGTTCATCGGATCCGTTCTGTGCTTAAACAGCACACATCGTATCGGATCGCATCCCTTGTGCATGCATTGTGCACGCACTGCGATCCGATACAATGTTTACCTAGTACAAAAAGTATGTGCAGCACATACTTTTTGTACCGTACTATGTGATGCGCGGGAGCGCGCATCGCATAGTACAGAACGGAGCCGGACCACAACGGACCGTGTATGGGCTCCTTAAGAAAAACACTCAAATCTAATTCTCTCTGCACATGTTACATCTGCTTCCCCTGCAGTGCACAAAGTTTTGTCCATTTGAAAAGGAATTTGCCTTTGCTAGTGAACCAGAATAGGGGCCTTTGTTTCATGTTTTAAAACCTTGTTTCATGCACAAATAAAATTATTTTGAGCGTACAGTATTTCATGTGTTAATAGGCATGCGCAGCACATTTTATTAGGGGGTGCACCTTCAAAGAGGTGTGCCTAACACCACCTATTGGGCATGTATAACACCGCCAATCAGGCATGTCTAGCATCATCTATTGGCACTCGCTACAATATAAAGCGTCTCTCAGCGACACGATAATCTCATGAATATTTCTTTCCTCAGTGTAACAGTACATGCAAATAAAGTCAAAAACATATATGGATGACGCAGGTATGTAGTGATAGGACAATGGTCTAGTACAATTAACAATGCAAAACACACATAATTGATTGATGGGCGATTCTTTTAATGGAATACAGTTCTAAAAATCTAAATGCTTTGGTAAAAGGTATTGCTGGTATAGCTAGTGGCAGGGAGGTGTTAATAAAGGGGGCACAGCATTAGGGGGTGCCTGTGCACCCCTAACACTCAATGTGCGCAATGTGTTTGATGTGCTTATACAACATAAATGCAAGATACCTCAAGATATTTCATTCAAATACAAAACTATTCCAAATTACGGGATAATCCTTTATCCAAAATTTTTCTGGTCCCGACCAGTTTGGATAAGGGATACTCAACCTGTACAACATTTTGCATCATGGTACCTGTTTTATCTACACGCTGCTTTGTGGGCGTGCTGTACTAGCACGGATCACATTGCATTGCATGTGCATCCGTTGTGCATGCTATGCGATGCAATGTGATGAAACCCGCAATGCAATGCAATGTGATCCGTGCTAGTGCAGCATGGAAAGCACGCCCACAAAGCAGCGTGTATGGGCTGCTTATGGGCTGCTTAATTTTTCACCATCCATTATCATCAGTTGCTGTTTTTTGTGTGCTCAATCATTTGGAGGTCATTGAACTCCAGTGAACTCTAATTGGTTGCTGAGGTTCACTGGAAGTTAAGCAAGCCAACAAAAATAATCACACTGTTTCAGTCAGGGCTGCAAATAGCTGGGCTGGGTCCCAGTACTTCTCAGGTGCGTAACCAAATCACAGGAGGCCACATTCCCTTAAAATAAATATTTTGCCATGGCAAATCAGGGAGTATGGTAGAGATAGGGGGGCGATCTGTGCAATCCTCCCACCTCATGCACATAGGCAGAATAGATGTGTGCTGGGCTGGGAAGAAGCAAAGCTGCCCCTCCCGGACCCCTCCAACAACCCCTTCACGTTGGCTCCGGTTGCAGTTACACATTGCACAGAATGGTGATTGGTGTCAAATTAGATGAACTCGATAGACTAATGTCTTTTTTCCACCTTAATTATAATATTACGATGTAATGTTAGGACACAGTGGATAACCATGAGCACAATACTGCTGTGTACACAATTCAACGGTATCTGCCCTATATTAACATAAGTATTGTTTTATACTGTTAATTATTACACTTGCCTTCATCTATAAAAAATCCAGGGTAAGTTGTGAAGAATTCATAGTGCACACTGTCCCCAACATCACGGTCAGTTGCCTGCACTTTCAGAATAACTGTTCCAGTGGGAAGATTTTCAGGGATTTCAATAGGATCACTTGGTAAGTCTCTATCAAAACAAACAACATACAGTATAAACACTGATGCACACAACGCAAAAGGACTCCCACTCATATGCTAATCACAGCGCATAATCAGTCTCCATAAACTAGGAGGAGGGGACACCTATGTTGATAAAATCTACATACGGCCTGGGCAAAATTAAATCTCAATCTACACTGCAAAAGGAACATTCTGATGCATGTACTCAATACATCTTCACTTTGCCCAACTCCTCTCCTTCTGCGCAAGATTCTGTTTCCATTTTATCTCTCTCCACATTTATTTTATTTATTTATTAACAGTTTCTTATATAGCGCACACATATTCCACAGGGCTTTACAGAGACTAGTTGAACATTCACATCAGTCCCTGCCCCAGTGGAGCTTACAATCTATATTCCCTACCTCATGTACACGCGCACACAGACATTCTAGGGTTAATTTTGTTGGAAGCCAATTGACCTACCAGTATATTTTTGGATAGTGGGAGGAAACCAGAGAACCCTGAGTAAACCCACGCAAGCACAGGGAGAATATACAAACTCCCCACAGTTAGAGCCATGGTGGGGATCGAACCCATGACCTCAGCGCTGTGAGGCAGTAATGCTAACCATTACACCATCCGTGCTGCCCCAACTGCTCCACATCTTCACACATACTGCCAAGGGTGCCGACGACTCTGTTACGCACTGGTAAAGCTGGTGGTGTGGGTGCAGATGTAACTGTAGGTGCATCCGTGAAGTACACCAGTGTCTCTGCAGGTGTGTGCCAGCAGCAGTGTTCGCTCCCTGGGCGGGATGTACTATACCAAAGAAAAAATGCAGTAAACCTCCATTTATTTTACTGCATTTTTAAATGTAATAAAGCCCCCTCCTTTACTGCACAGGATAAGGCCAGCTCTGGCTGACTTCTCCCCATAGAAGCTTATGGGCTCTTCTACGTTGTGCCGCTGTGTGAAGATTCTGACATGGATCCCTCCCAGCATGCCCTGCATCGGCCTACATCTCTGTGTATGCACAAAGATGTTGGCTTATTGCATATGTTAATGTGATGAGCATCGCAACAATGGGCAGCTTGGTATATCCCGACCCTTAGCACACAAAGGGGTAGATGTATGAAGCAGTGATAATGGAGAATTGAGCCAGAGGAAGAAGTAGCCAATGGCAACCAATCAGCTGCTCTGTATAAGTTTATATTATGCAAATTATAGATGTTACTTCAGTGCTAATTGGTTGCCATGGGCCAATTATTCTCTAACTCACTTCTCCTCCATTATCACTGCTTCATACATCTGCCCCAAAGAGAGGAGACCGAATGCTAATGCAGCTGCCTTTTCCCCAGCCCAGCACTATGGGGAAGATATATAATCGTCATGCGGGAGAAGCGGTATCAGCGCACGTTATGTGCACTGATACCGCTTCTCCCCCATATAAGAAGCAGTCGGGTGCGCTAAATGACAGGGGAATGTCCATATCAGCACTGCTATCTAAATGATAGCAGGCCAATATGCAGGGCAAATGTATGAACGGTCATCAGCGCTGACATACCCAAGGGTGTTTGTAATGGCCTGCCTTTACAAACACACATGGTGAAACACTGCTAGTACCTTCCACTGCCCCCTCCCCACTGTCTTGATAAAAGAACTAAAGGTTCTGAAATGTTGACCACTACCTGGACTACGTGTATCATTTATTTTCTGACTCTGAGTGCCATCCGTCTCTACACTATATATATATATATATATATATATATATATATATATATATGTATATTGGTGAAACAGGGTTAGTCCCACCAGATAGTGCTATATTTCTTTGGTCACAACCAGCCTCAGTGACCAAAGAGAGTGCTTTACAGCCAGATAAAAGAACCTGGTCCACTGTAAAGCCAGGAATGGGTCTCTGAGGTGTACTTGGGGGAAATATGGTTGGGCTTTCGAGTAAACGGCTAAAATCCAGGTTTTCAGACCTGCACAGCCAGAGATGGAACTGGACTAATTGCTGTAGAATAGATTTAAGCTTTCATAAGTTTGCTGTTCATGGCGCTAATGCCTGGTAGTGGCCAGCTAGTAGGCCTTGTAAGTATTGTAGCGCCAGGCCCTTGGTCCGTTTTTTTTTTTAAACCATTAGAGGTCAGTTTGTAATGGAATCTAATTGCATCCATCTCCTCAAGCTAGACGGACTTTACACGCAATTTATAACATATCAGTACTTATAAGGTGCTTAGTAGTTGTTAAGGAATTCGATACATCTCTACACAGTCCATACTGAAAATATTAAAATGATTAGCACACAGTTACAATACGAGGGAATACATCACAAGTTTAAACTAGAGAACAAAATGATACAAACTATCTAGATGAGTCAAGACCACCATGAAGATAAAAGAATGATAAAAACGATTAGATACAAGTTGAAACTTCTAGCATTAGGTTTAGGAATCTTCAATGAAGGAGGAAATTTCATAATTTTCGTTTAGAACGTGTGGTACTAGTGTATTTAACATTAAGATCCAATAAGTTTCAATAAATATATAATATACAGTATTTATATATATTTGTTATTATTTATTAATAGCACAGAAAATTCCTTACACATGGTAACAATGAAACAAACTAGCTTGAAACAGACAATCAAAATGGTATGATGGCCCTGCTCGCAAGCTTACACTGTATAAGGAAATAGGCACTGATATAAAAGGATAGGTGCTATCTATCGAATAATGATCCTCCAGTTTGCAAAGGTATGTGATTGTCCAGTTTTCTGGGAGTGGCAAGGCTAGCCTCACAAGCACGTGGGGTGTGGCCATTTTGGTGATCCAATGCTGCATGTGGATTCAGCACTCAGATCTGAGACAGCTATATCCAAAGATGCAGCTGCTATGCAAAAGTATCCATCTCTACCGCATCCATCTCTACCAGAGCGGCTGGTTACTGCGGTAACCACTGAACTGAGAGTGACGTCAGACGCAGGCGCCGGTTACAGACGCCCGGAAATGCACGCTGTCCCTGGAAGCCAGGGTGATGCTTCACAGTATTTAAGAGGTGAGTGTTCACTTTATTTTTCATGTAAGCTGTTTGAGAAAAGCCTGGATTAAAGGCTGAAACGTCACAGAACAAGCTCGTCTTCCTGTCTCATTCATTGAAGTCCCCAGTGCCGCGGCCGTCCTCTGTCTATATTTGACCCTGCTAGGGTCTTTACCGAGGGCACGGGGCCCTTTGATTTGTTTGGAGCTGAGTGCCGGCAACCCGTCTACACAATGTATTGGATGATATTCTGCAGACACTACCAAGTGAGTGCGTCTTACACCCGCTAGCAAGGCACCTTCCATTTGTTTCTTCAAAGCCTCTAAGATCAGCAGCATCATCCTTGCACAGCACAGGAGCACCAGTGCACTTTTGGACACGCATTGACTGCACTTTATCATAAGCACACAGCACTTTAGTTATTGAAGCTCTGTTAGCAGTTTTTCCTGCTCTTCATAAGCACTGTCAGCACTTTATTCATTCATTGCACGATGCACCAGCACTTTTGTAACTTATGGACAATAGTCTGATTTTTTTCTGAATGTGGGATTGTGTATGGACACTGGCGATTTTTTCACAAATTTTTTTCCTTTTTTTCTTTGCGATTTAACTGGTTCATCAGCCCCTCTAGCCCTTTGGTAAAAAAAGGGAGGTTTTCTCTACAAAGCACGTGGCACTTTCAGTCGCGCATTTATACTTAATCCTATTAAAGCCGACAGGGTCCTGTGTCGACCACTCGCCAATATGCAGCAGACAGGGGAAACCATACACCAGCGTGTGACACTAACACCAGGTTCCCTGTTCAGCTATTCTGAATCTGAGGCGGAAGGGATCCTTTTCCAGGATGATGCAGAACAACTGGTAGGAAAAGATAACCCCAAGAACATTTACCAAGAACTGTTCAAATACAAAAAACGTGAATTGGACTTTTTCTACCACGGCCTTACACTGTCCAATTATTATAGGGACAAGAAGATCCCTAGGGGTTTTCGTATACGCAATGTCCCTACGATAGGCCGCTATAAGGCGGACTTCTGCATTAAATGGACCTCGATCCTGAATAAATGCTCTTTTGACCTCCTCCTCCTGGTCATTGAGGAGTCAAAAAAGGAGTTTGAGGCGGCCAAAATCAAGTTCAAGGCATATGAGGACCTAAATATGCCCAAATTACAAAATGAAACTTTAACAGATTGGCTAGCCAAGTTGGGCGCAGACATAGCCAAATATAAAGATGAACTGATACAGTTTAAAAATGCAAAACGCACGAAGGTGGACCAAGATTACGAGCTCCAGCGCGTTTACGGCTGGCTCACAGGGGCCTCCTCAGCTACCGAGGAGCGACAGGGGCAGAGACGTAGAACGTATCGCAGTCGAACCAGATATATGGCAGATTCCGCCACTACAGGTACTGACAGCGACACAGGCGACAACAGAGACATCCCAGGTTCTCGCCCTTTAGGGGTTCGCACGTGGGCTCAAATCGCTGGCAAAGATCGTCGCGAACCAGAAGGGGGCGCCAAAACCTCCGGGAGAGGAAGAACAGCGAGGAAACCCCCGAGGTCCCGCAAGACTTAGTCTTTAACTTATCCTCACGCACCTTGACACCGATTGAAAACAAGGTGTTGCATAGAGGATTGTCCTTTATCCCCACTTGTCCTGTTGACCCCCTGCAAAATAAAATTGAGATCTACCAGTTGAATCGCAAAATCCGATTAAAAGAACATTTTAAGGATGTGCCTAGCCAAGACAGGTCCATTGCCATCCCGCCACATATTACTGCGTTTAAACCACGATCGACATTTGAACCCACAAGCAATAATGCCTCTTTAAAAACCTATACGAGGCTACTGGAAGCAGAATTCAAGAAAACGAATGACATCAAGATACCATCGAATAAATGGAACCTCTCACAAATGGAGCGTAAAGCCTTAAAAGACCTGGCGTCCTATCAGGACATTATTATCCGTCAATCGGATAAAGGAGGATCGATTGTAATCCAAAATGTGTCCGATTACAGAGAGGAGATCCAACGCCAGCTGGCTGACACGACGGTTTATTCCAAGCTCCGAGGGGACCCAACTCAGTCCTTCAAGAGGGAATTGGACTTATGTCTGGGGAGAGGTGTGAGGGATGGGATCATAACGGACTCCTGTAGAAAATACCTTACAGTTGAGTTTCCGGTGAAGCCCATCCTGTACACCATCCCTAAGATACACAAACACGCTACTAGGCCGCCAGGTAGGCCGATTATATCGGCTCGGGGGTCTATCTTCCAGCCGATTGCGGTGTACCTGGACGGGTTTGTTCAACCTCTCATCCAGTCCAAGCCCACATTCTTGAAGGACACAACATCACTCCTGATTGCTCTTAATGATTTGGGACAGTTACCGATGGATTGCTTACTCATCACCATCGATGTTTGCAATTTGTACACGTGTATTCCCCACCAGGCGGGAATACAGTCTATGCGTAGACTCATTTGCAACAATATTGCGTACAATGGTCCTGACCCGTCATTTTTTCTGGAGTTATTAGAAATGGTGCTAGTTAGGAATTATTTCTACTTCGATAATGCACATTATCTTCAAACATCGGGGGTGGCGATGGGGTCGAATGTGGCCCCATCGCTAGCCAATACCTACATGTTTGAGGTAGAAAACGACTTATTCTTTGGTGACCCACAGATCAGTAAAAATATCATTCGATATTTCCGATATATCGATGATATTTTGGTGTTTTGGGCAGGTACAGAAGGGTGTTTCAGAGAACTGATTGACCAACATAACAGTACATCACACCCCGTGAAGTTTACCTATAAAATAGAGGCCCAAACCATTGATTATCTTGATGTGACGATTTCTTTGAGTCCTGCGGGTATTTCTACCAACATCTATAGGAAACCCACTGACCGCAACAATTTGTTGTTGTCATCAAGTGCCCATCCGCAACATTGTAAGCAATCCCTGCCATATAGCCAATTCTTGCGAGTACTCCGAATTGTGAGCAATCCGGAAACAGCTCAAGTAGAGCTGAGGACTATGATGTCTAAGTTTAAAGAAAGAGGGTATAAACATAAAGATTTGGAAATTCAATGCCAAAAGGCCCTTACTAAAACTAGACAGGAAATTTTAACACCCCAAGTTCCAACTAAAAAACAGGCTGATAAGTTGGTTTGGGTCAATTTATTTTGCCACCAGTCCTCTGCCAAAATTCGCACAGCAAAAAAGTTCTGGCCTATAATTACAAGTGATGCAGGGTTAAATCTACAAGAAAGCAGACTCATGCCAGCATTCAGAAGGGGAAGAAACCTTAAAGACCAACTGGTCAAAACAGATATCACCAATTGGGGCAAGACCACAAAAACAACTTTTCTAACAGTTAATAAAAAAGGCTGTTTTAGATGCCCGCATTGCACTACGTGTAATGCCATGCAATCAGGGTCCACAGTAGTACATCCGTACACAGGCAAAAGGTTCCCCATTAGGTTCTATCTAACATGCACGTCTAGCTTCGTTGTTTACATTATCTTTTGCCCATGCTCACGACTATACGTGGGCAAAACAGAACGACAGTTCAGAGAGCGGATGGCGCTACATCGCTCAGCTGTCCGAGCGGCCCTTCAAAAGGGCACAAGCGACCAACCGCTAGCACGGCACTTTGCCCAAGCCCGACATCCTCTGGCTTCCATACGTTGGATGATCATTGATCATGTACCACCATTGTCCAGGGGAGGAGACAGGGGGAAAAAACTTCTTCAGCTAGAAACAAGGTGGATCTTTAAGTTAGACACCTTGGCCCCGAAGGGGCTAAATGAGCAGTTGGGCCTTCGTTGTTTCTTATAGGTGTTTAACGTATACATCCAATAGGTTCACTTGATTAATTTGTAAGAAGCATCATCAGACATGTTGCCCTGAGTTTACTTAGGTGTGATATATTCATTCTTGTTCATTATTTATGTTTTCACAAAGCCTGGGATAAAACCCAGTAGTTGTGAAAGGTAATATTATATTTTTTTATCACGATGTTTGTCCTTAATTGTCTATTTGTATGTAATTGCACATTATGTAGGTATAGATTTTCTGTCTGTATATCATTGTATTTTGTTTGTCCACGCCATTTAAAATCATCAGGAATCTTATGCGCAAACTATCTGCTCTATTAGACATTCCGCTGTCAGTTTAATTATGTTCACATTATTTTGGTTGCTTTGCAGTGTCACTTTTGTTTGCAGGGACAGCGGAGCATATCTAGTATGACAATGCGCCCATTGTATCATGTTTTTTCACATCCCTTTAGGGTTTTAATCTATTACACGCACGGAACAGAGGAGAAAAAAAATTTTTTTCAACAAATCTTTATTGTTCACTTTGTTTGGCTCACAGAGCGGCTGGTTACTGCGGTAACCACTGAACTGAGAGTGACGTCAGACGCAGGCGCCGGTTACAGACGCCCGGAAATGCACGCTGTCCCTGGAAGCCAGGGTGATGCTTCACAGTATTTAAGAGGTGAGTGTTCACTTTATTTTTCATGTAAGCTGTTTGAGAAAAGCCTGGATTAAAGGCTGAAACGTCACAGAACAAGCTCGTCTTCCTGTCTCATTCATTGAAGTCCCCAGTGCCGCGGCCGTCCTCTGTCTAATATACAGTATTTATATATATTTGTTATTATTTATTAATAGCACAGAAAATTCCTTACACATGGTAACAATGAAACAAACTAGCTTGAAACAGACAATCAAAATGGTATGATGGCCCTGCTCGCAAGCTTACACTGTATAAGGAAATAGGCACTGATATAAAAGGATAGGTGCTATCTATCGAATAATGATCCTCCAGTTTGCAAAGGTATGTGATTGTCCAGTTTTCTGGGAGTGGCAAGGCTAGCCTCACAAGCACGTGGGGTGTGGCCATTTTGGTGATCCAATGCTGCATGTGGATTCAGCACTCAGATCTGAGACAGCTACTGTATATCCAAAGATGCAGCTGCTGTGCAAAAGTATCCATCTCTAAATCAGGCCTTCAGTGATGAAGGAAGTGTGTTCATAATAATATGGTAGCATTAACAAAGCATTTTTTACACCATACAAAAAAAAAGACAATTCATTCTCCAATATGACATCACACAGGACTTGAAGATGTTTTTCTTACTTATAAACAGGATATTCATCATTTTCATTTTGCAAACTGATTGTGATTAATCCTGTGCAGGACATCGGGTTACTTCTCACGTTTCTGACCACAATTGAGAGGACAAATTTCTAGAAGTACAAAAATGTAATTGGCATTTATCATTTTATATATTAAATTGTTTTCTACATTTGCATCTTGCACTTACGGCTCCTTACTCTTGTTTTAGAAAGTTGTTTTTATTCAAGGCAGAATATTACAAATAGACCGCGCAATAAGGTAATCACATAGCAAATCTAACCAAATACAATCATCACACATGGGACATATCAATACCGACATCATAAAAAGAATACAGATTGTTTGACCATATTGCGTATTATATGATACATAGCAAAATGCACTACTCAATGAAAATAAACCATAGCAATTGGTTCAATTATTTGTTTTTATCATATGTGCCATGCCTATTCTTATACAGAATAAAAACAGATATACATATATTTTTTATAGGTACTTGCTTCCTAGCACGGCGCCATTCCTATGCAATATAGCGGCAGGCGATGCATGCGATGCGATTCAATTTTCAATTGTAAAAGCACCCTGATGGGTGCTTACAATGTGAAATGCACCCCCATTGTCAACGCCACCCCCACTATCAACGCCAACCCAAAGCGTGGCGAGCTGCGGCGGTACGTGTCCTCCGACCTTTTCATACCCCCACTATCCACGTCGGCGTGGAGTTGATCCTAGATAGTGTGGCGAGCTCAGCGAGCCACCGAGCCCAAAGCATGGCGAGCGGACACGGATTACTTTACATGTATTCCACGTCCCCTCGTGGGACTCACTGCACTCGCCACGCTTCGGGCTCGTATTCCACGTCCGTTCGCCACGCTTCAGACTCGGTGGCTCGCTGCGCTCACCACACTATCTAAAATCGACTCCACGCCGACGTGGATAGTGGGGGTATGAAAAGGTCAGAGGATGCGTACCACTGCCCCTCGCAGGTGCGCTGCATGCATCACACATCAGAGTGCTTGTACAATTAAAAATGCATCGCATGCCATTTGCTGGCATGCAATGCTATGTGATATTTCATTGTACAAGCACTCCTGTTAATTTAACGGGAATATCGTATCGCACGCATCGCACACCACTAAGTACGGTATGCGATGGGCGCCGTGCTAGGAAACAAGTACCTTTTTATATTATAACCTTCTCCTTAACATAGAGAACAAGAAAAAAAAGAGGCACAGTAAAGAGGTGCGCTGGCCAATCCTAAAAATAAAAACCGAACAGCATAGGTAAAACCAATATATGACATACATGCAACGTGCAATTGAAATTATGAGACATAAACTACAAATACGTAGCCGGTAGTTTGCGGAATCACCAGTGCCACGCAAGCGTATAAGTAGAACAGACAGAAGAGTTAGAGGAGTACGCTGACTCAAGCAACATAGACCATATTGTATCAAATTTGTTAGGTACTAGCAGGGATGGTTAGGGTCAGGCTACATAGGGGGAGAGTTAGGGCTAGGCTGCTAGAAGGAAGGATTAGATGGTTATGGAGAAGTTTAGTATATTTTAAGACCCTGTCTGATTTCAATTTACTATACATTTTATATGTTCTTGTGGACAAGGCAACTGGGTCCTTTATCCCTATTTGTGCCCGTGGCCTGGCTTCACATGTTCCTGAAAGTCAACAGACCAGCAGAACCTGGGTGACCCTACCACTGGGAGATTTTGGTTTCTGTTCATTCTCTTTCACCCTTTATCCTACCATGGATTTCAAAGTTACTTCATGAGGCACAGTGCTGGTTAAAATGCATCCTGTCATGAATCTGGGTCTTAGCAATACTTACCGAATCTACTGCTTCCCTTCCTTGTCCATACTCGTCAAGTCTACAATCTTATTACTGGTCTATTAGGACTCTGTGCTGTTTCAAAAGACCTTTGTACCACTTGTGATTCCCAGACTGCAGTTAGGAATTGCACAAGTGTTACTATTTTGCTGGTTAATACACTAATATGTCTATAGCAGTGATCTGGAAAACCTGATCTGTTATTAGCCTCTAAAAATCCTGAATGCTCCCTATGGCCATTTAGGACTTTGTCATGTGATTCATTCAGCCAACCTCAGTGCTGCAGTGGTCATCTGGTTCATTCACCAATGGACCTCATCATGTTACTATTTAGATATGGGTGTTAAGATCCGCCTCCAGCGGATCGGTGTAAATGTGCAGTTTATGTATTCTGTTTGCAGTTTGTATGTTTTCCCCTGGATCGGTACACCGTTTTTTGCTGATCCAGCTTCCTGGGTTTCATGCATACCCTGCTTTATGGGTGTGGCTGCATGCAAGGTTATATAATTAGGTTCTTAGCATTCAGACGCGGCCGGTTATAGTTCTCAGTTCTTAGTGCAGTTCTGTTTGTCAGGGTTCCTGCTCCAGACTGTTCCCGGTCCCAGCACCTTGTATCCAGCATCCTGTGTGCCAGCTTTTTTTGTGCCTCAGTCAGCGTGTTCCTGGTCCCTGGTTGCCTGCAGTGTCCTTGCCAGAGCCTGCTGTCAGTCTTCATAGGGGTCATTCCTTCCCTGTGCAAAGTAATCAGGATTTTTTTGTGTATTTTCCACCTTAGTGCATTGTTTTTGGGGTTATTTTCGCACGCATTGGTAGGCTGGGTGTGTATACCATCTCACCCCACCTTGCCGTGTGTCCCACTTCCTGCGGGCCACCTTGTCCCACTCAAGACCAGGCGGCACCAGTCTGGGGCTGGACCTAATTCAGCCCCACAAACATGGCTGTTATTGGTGAAGCCTTAGCCTGCATGAGGCCAGCAGAACTGTGGTATCACGGCAACCAGGTCCTACCTTACAATGGGATTCTCTGCAAACTGGGTCAGTGCAAAACCTTGCCTCTGGGATAGTTTCTGATCACAAGTCTTTGTTTATCAGATGCCAGTCTGATCCTGTCCAGTACTTCTATGTGTCCTTCTTCAATGCTAATTCCAGCTAATATGTGTGTTCTGTCCAGAGCTGTCTTCAGCATGTCTATATTCTCTGTTTAAAAGGCTCTTCCTGCTTCCCTACCTGATTTCAGGTTTGGAGGGTATCCAGTTCTCAGGTCTCTGCTGCTGATGTCTAGTGGGTTGTGTCTCCTTGTCTAGCTCTGAGTTTCTTCCTACATTGCGTGTTCCCTACTAGTGTTTTAGGGGTAGGTCTCAAAGTAGCTGAGCCTGTAAACTATTTGCCCTGCTACTCCGATATCGCTTACTAGCAATGTGTACTAGGAGAAGAAGTCCGGGTTCAGTACACTGGGATTCCAATCCAGTATGCTGTTGGTTTACCAGGGTGTGGGGTTGTCACCTTTCATAGCGCAGATACTGTAGCCTTTGATTATCTAGCCTCATTCACTATCACTCCACGAACATGTCCATATTACATACACCTCACATCACTCATATGCCTACATTAGCAGAGCCCAAGGGTCCTGATATGGATCCATCTTTCTCATTGCATGAAACACCCATATTGAACAGTAGGGATGGCAATTTACATCATTAATGTATAATTCATTGATGGTTTATGACCGATGTAGAATACTTTTGACATTGATGGGGGAGGACCCAATAGTTTGACTTCATTGATGGCACAGTATAATCAATTTTTTTCTCTAAGGTGCCAGGACACAGAGTATAGCTCCACCCCCTGACATCCACGAAGTCCCATCCCCAGGTTCTAATTTTCCCCCACAGGCCAGTTGGTCAACGGAAAGGGATACTCATTAGTTGGTGATATCATAGATGATCATCTTTTGCATAGCATTGATGGCCACTTACGCTATTGCCATCAATGGTAATATTCGATGACAACCACACTGATGGCCATCCCTAATAAACAGCATTGTTGCCCGTAAGTCTGATTCAAAATATGACTATGATAGTTACTTGAAATAATATATGTCATACGTCCATGGCTTAGAAGTTACCATCCCTTTTTGGTGGACTAGCTTTAAAAAATTAGGTACTGCTTTCCTAGCACGGCGCCCACGATAAGCATCGCATTAATCGCAAGCATCGCATGCATCTTATGTGTTTCTGTCCATAAGATGCATGCGATGCTTGCGATTAATGCGAGTACAGGGATTTTTTCATCGTATCCATTTTTATCACATGCATCGCATCGGTCGTACTGTTTTAATGTCATAAGATGCATGCGATGCTTGCGATTGATGCGATGAAAGTATTTTTATATCTTGGCCATTGTAAATCGCATGCATTGTATACTCTTAAACATACATACAATGTATGCGATGGACGCGATTTACGTGATTTCATAAATTTGGCGCTCACAGGCACATGATTACAATGTTAAATGCACCCCCACGCCACCCCCCCCCCACTATAAACATGAACCCGAAGCGTGGCGAGCGGCGGCGGTACGCGTCCTACGACCTTTTCATACCCCCACTATCCACGTCGGCGTGGAGTTGAGAATAGAAAGTGTGGCGAGCGCAGCGAGCCACCGAGCCCGAAGCGTGGCGAGCGCAGTGAGCCCTGCGAGGGGACGCGGATATCTGTGAAGCCCGCGAGGGGAAGCAGATACCTGTGAAGGTATCCGCGTCCCCTCGCCACGCTTCGGGCTCGGTGGCTGGCTGCGCTCGCCACACTTTCTATTCTCAACTCCACGCCGACGTGGATAGTGGGGGTATGAAAAGGTCGTATGATGCGTACCGCCGCCCCTCGCGGGCTCGCTGCACTCGCCACGCTTCGGGTTCACATTTATAGTGGGGGGTTGGCCTGGGGCTGCATTTAACATCGTAAGCACCCATTTGGGTGCTTAAAAGCACCCTTTAGGGTGATTATACAATTTTTAATCGCATTCATTGTACATATAAAACTACATACAATCCATACAATTGACTCAACATACAATCATCGCACGCATCGCGTACATCCTACATCGCACATGAATAAAGTAAATGATGAGTGCGATGCATGCGATTTAAACGCATACATCGCAGTCATCGCATCGCACGCATCGTAGCTTACTATACTACTGTTTTTCATACGATACATGCGATTTAAAAAACGAAATCGCACGTATCGCACAGATTGTATGCCATATAAAAATGTACACGATTAATGCGATGGGCGCCGTGCTAGGAAAGCAGTACCAAATATTCTGCAATCTTATACTTGCCAGCATTAGGGGCTCACATAGATTCATACAAGAAAAAATGCATTTATGTGCATATTTTAATCAGATGCATCTCTCACTGCAAACATTTGTAAGGCATTAACAGGAGGAAAAGAAAAAAATGTATCTAAGGGGGCTATCTTAGCTGCTACTCTTGAGGGGTGTATGAGAACGCTCTAAACAAATAGTGGAGAATGGGTGAGCAGAGCGAGGTTTCACTGAGTGAATTAAAAAACACACACATATCTTAATACATGTTTTTTTTTACCCTTTGAGTGCCATGTGTATTTGACAAGATTGGTGTGAAAATTGATATTTTGCATATTTCTCACAGAGATTCTGGCACTCAAAGGGTTAATAAAGACAAATGAAATATCACATTGCTCACTACAGTATTTATTTTTTTTACAATTTTTTTTCTTTAGTAAATTCAGCCAGATCACATTTCCCATTTATTATACTTCAACCTGTGGCCCTCCAGATGTTGTGGAACTACATGTCCCAGCATGCCCTGACCATTTTGGCATGCTCTTATAGGAAAAAATGTGGCAATGTATGTTGGAACATGTAGTTTCACAACATCTGGAGGGCCACAGGTTGAAGACCCATGCATAGTAAATGCGTTCCTGTTACTTTAAAAAAAAAAAAAAAATGCTCCAAAAGCCCTTTAATACATTCCAGTGATAATTTAAAAAAAAAAAATGTAAATAGTTTGTAAAAACACCTTTTCACATTACATTAGTAATAAATATGCCCCTTAACAACTGTTTCAGCATTATCTAATACCTTTGTGTCTGATTCATAGTCCAAAGGCTGGTCAGTGGTGGAAATAATGCCAGTATCTTCATTCAACATGAAAAATATGTCAGATTTAAGAGAAGAATGGGAAATGTAAAACTATAGAAAAAAATAATAATTAAGAAATGAAATTAGTAAAATATATGCAGCCCAGTATTTAAATATATACAAAGCTGCTATTTCAATGAGATCATGCAATATACAAATATACACTACCTTTCAATAGTTTGGGGTCACTTAGAAATGTAATAATATTTTTAAAGAAAAGCACTATTTTTTTCAATGAAGATAACATAAAATTAATCAGAAAAACACTCTATACATTGTTAATGTATTAAATGACTATACGAGCTGCCAACGTCTGGTAACTATATAGGTGTGTAGAGGCCCTTTTCCAGAAACCATCACTCCAGTGCTCTTATGGTACATTGTGTTTGCTAATCATGTTAGAAGACTAATGGATGATTAGAAAACCCTTGTAAACCCTTGTGCAATTGTGTAAGCAAGCTGAAAACTAGTTTTCTCATTACAGAAGCTATAAAACTGGTCTTTCTTTGAGCTAGTTGAGTATCTCGATCATCACATTTGTTAGTTTGATTATAAATGGCCACAAAATGAAAACTTTCATGCAAAACTCGACACTCTATTCATGTTCTTTGAAATTAAGGCTATTCCATGTGAGAAATTGGCAAGAAACTGAACATTTCCTACAATTGTGTGTACTACTCCCTTCAGTGAACAGCACAAACAGGCTCTAACCAGAGAAGAAAGAGAAGTGGTAGGCCCTGGTACACAACTGAGCAAGAAGAAACATACATTAGAGTCTCTAGTGTGAGAAGTAGATACAGAACAAGTGAAAAGATGCTGGAAGAGTGCCTGACACCATCTGTAATCTAAGGTAATGTGCTTTCGTGGTAAAGTGGGAGATTTGTACAATATAAAAGGGACTTTAAATAAGGAAAGCTATCATCAGAGGCGTAGCTAGGGCGGAGCGTTAGCTCCGGGCGCAGTAAGTTGACATGGCGCCGGAGCCACGCACCGCAAACGGCATCGCTGCCCTGCTGTATACTGCCCTCCCGCTCGCCCGCCTGCCCGCTCACTCACTGTAGCGGAAGCAGCAGCGGGATGTTGACGGCGGCAGCGGCTGGCAAGTGCAGGGGAGAGAGGGTGTGTGTGTGCCTGTGTGAAGCTGGGAGCCGGCGCCATGGGGTTCGCAGGGACGCGGTGCAGCACAGTCAGTGGCCTGCTGTGCCGTTGCTGCAGGAGCCGGAGGCAGAATGTAACCAGGCTGCTCCCTGGTTACACATCCGGATGAAAGGTTGCTCTGTGGACCGGAGGGAGGAGGACAGTGGCACACTGCCTATGTAGTGTTGTTTTGTGAGGTAAACAGCATGTGGATGTGCAGGGGCAGGGAGGGGATGTCTTTGCTTTGTGTTATTGAGGTGGGGTGTGTGCATGTATGCTGTGTGTACTGTGTGTATGCTTTGTATGTGTGTAAATATGTATGTGTGCAGGTATGCTATATGTATGCATGCATGCTATGTGTGCGCGTGTATATGCTGTGTTCATGCATGTAAAATAAGCGTAATAGCCCAGTGTGTAATCCACCTCCACAGTCAAATCATGTGTGTGTGTATGTATATATGTGTGTGTGTGTATATATGTGTGTGTGTGTGTTTGTTTGTTTGTGTGTGTGTGTGTGTGTGTGTGTGGAAACCCCCCAACGAAAATCCTGTGTTTGCCATTGATATATAATAATGTAAAAGGGTGGCGGGGCGGGGGGGGGGGGGCGGCGGCTATCGGCCTGCTACAAATGGGGGGGCGCAAAGTATGCCCTTGCTCCAGGCACTGTGGCACCTAGCTACACCACTGGCTATCATTCTCCATTTTGCAATGCTATGTCACATCTTGCGGGCAGTGCTTGACTGGAGTCAATTTCCTCCTCCAACAGGACAATGACCCAAAGCACACCTCCAAATTATGCAAGAACTATTTAGGGAAGAAGCAGGCAGCTGGTATTCTGTCTGTAATGGAGTGGCCAGCGCAGTCACCATGGCCCTTATTCTGATCGGTGCGGCCGGATCCGAATATGCGGCCAGCACCGTGCGTCCAAAACCCCGCCTTCCATACGGATCGCCAACTCCGTCCGAACGCGGTAAGAAGCTGTCCGAACGGACCGCACGTGTATTTCTCATGAATACACCTCCTCCATCTCAGGGAATCTCCCCCATCATTCTATGGTCGCAGACCATCGAATGCAGGACCGAGTGGCCAGGCAGCTCCCGCAACCTCAGACCACACGGGCATTTCTCCGTGCAAAAGCAGGGATCTGGGCGGGCAGCTGACATCCGGCAATGGCATATGTCCGCCCCCTACACATGCGTCATGGCCGCATTACCATACGTACGCCCAGCGTTTGCATAGGAACGCCCATGAAACACGGGGTGTAAACATATGGTAATGAACCCAAACAGCCCTTCACACCCCTCTCCACCCCCTGTTCGTAGTGTACACATTTCATGCGGAATGTGGCCGTGCGTCCCGCTCGCACATGCGCAGAGACGCCTCTGCACATGCGCAGACACAAAACATCGGCGCCACGAACGCACGCGGATATTACCGCACCAACCAGAATAAGGGCCCATATCTCAACCACATTGAGCTGTTGTGGGAGCAGCTTGACCGTATGGTACACAAGAAGTGCCAATTATTATTTTATTTATTTATTAGCAGTTTCTTATATAGCGCACACAGATTCCGCAGCGCTTTACAGAGAATATTTTGACCATTCACATCAGTCCCTGCCCCAGTGGAGCTTACAATCTATATTCCCTACCACATGTACACGCACACGCACACACAGACATTCTAGGGTTAATTTTGTTGGGAGCCAAATTAGCCTAGCAGTATATTTTTGGATTGTGGGAGGAAACCGGAGTACCCGGAGGAAACCCACGCAAGTACGGGGAGAATATACAAACTCCGCACAGTTAGGGCCATGGTGGGTATTGAACCCATGACCTCAGTGCTGTGAGGCAGTAATGCTAACCATTACACCATCCGTACTGCCAATCAAACCAATCCAACTTGTGGGTGCTTCAGGAAGTGTGGGGTGAAATTTCTTCAGCTAGAATGCCAAAGGTCTGCAATGCTGCAAAAGGAGCAATCTTTGATGAAAGCAAAGTTTGAAAGACAAAATTATTTCAAATAATAATCATTATTTTTAACCTTGCCAATGTCTTGACTATACAGTATGTTCTATTCATTTTGCAACTCACTTGATAAATAAAAGTCAGTTTTCAAGTAGAACATGAAATTGTCTGGGTGGATTCGGCATGAAATACTGACGGTCAAAATACCGACAGCTATTGACCGACGGTCAAAATCCCGACAAGGTCAAAATCCAGACATAGTCAAAATACCACATTTAAAATCCCAACAAGGTCAAAATCCCGACAAGGTCAAAATACTGACATTTAAAATCCCAACAAGGTCAAAATACCGACACATAGAATTTAGACAGGTGAAAAAGGCAACATGACTTTCGGTCGACAGGTCGCGAGGTCGACATGGGCTTTTTCACTTTTTTTTACCCGAATGTCGACACAGTCGATAAAGACACAGTTGGAAGTCAACCGCAGCCCCTCGCATCGCTCGCTTCACTCGCGATGCTTCGGGCACGGTGCCTCGCGATGCTTCGGGCACGGTGCCTCGCTGTGCTCGGCACATTATTTAATTCTCCCACCACGCCATAGTGGATGGGAGGGCATGAAAAACCCCTGTCGGCACATGTCGGTTAAAGAAAACAGTGAAAAAACCCATGTCGACCTGTTGACCGAAAGTCATGTTTACTTTTTCACCTGTGTACATTCTATATGTCGGTATTTTGACCCTGTTGGGATTTTAACTGTCTGTATTTTGACCTTGTCGGGATTTTGACTTTGTCTGTATTTTGACCTTGTTGGGATTTTGACTGTCGGCCAATGGTTGTCGGTATTTTGACCGTCGGGATTTTGACTGCATCCCGTCTGGATGACCCCCAACTTTTGAATGGCAGTGTACATTGTAACCCATAGCAAGCAACCAAACAGATTACAGTTGCAATGTTTTAGTGCGGTCAGAATAAAAGTAAAGGTAAATGTTTATTTACAGTACTATGCATTGTAGCACATATATGCACATTTTTTAGGTACCTGGGCTCCATAAGGTTCTTAACTTCACAGACAAGTCAACAGAATATTTCTTTTTTTTTAAATTGTACATTTGAACAGCATCATAGATTGTAAGCTTGCGAACAGGGCCTTCATATCTTTGACTGTCTCTAAATACCCAGTTTGTTCTATCACTGTCTCCTATTGTAAAGCGCAATGGAAATATGCTGTGGTATATAACAAATGGTTAATATATACATAAACAATCACCAGATTGATCAGTGACTCCTTAATACAAATTTTAAACACAGTTAGCTTA
The DNA here is from genome assembly GCF_055691185.1 of Crinia signifera. NCBI lineage: Eukaryota > Metazoa > Chordata > Amphibia > Anura > Myobatrachidae > Crinia > Crinia signifera. Next base: position 177,130,331 of record NC_139220.1, read on the forward strand.
GGGGGGGTTTCTGTATATTGTGTTGCTTTAATGTGGAGAGCAGGAAGTTGCATCAGTGGTCTAAACTTGTCATTCAAGAAGTGTACCTACAGTCATTAGTCAGCAAGTTGCAGTGAGAAAAAACATAGTTCTGCAGTTGCCCAGAGACCTGCCGTGATATAGAGTATGTGTTTTGTCTTAATTTTGGCATAAAGTACTAACAGTTAAAACTAACCTTTACAGTATCATCTTCATCTGGATCCTTAGCAAGTACAGTGTAAAGTGTTGTCAATATAGGAAATGTTTCTGGTACTGTTAAGGTGATGCCTGGAAACCAAAATTTTGAAAATTTGACACAATATACACATATGATTTTTCTTATTTATACAATTATCAATATGATTTACATCTGAAGAAATCACATTCACTTCTGAAAATGTAGAAACTACATTTGTAATCCAGTTTGCATTTGTCCTTGAGAAGTGATATAGACATTGGACACATATTTCAAAAAATAGCTGAATTATTCTTATGCTGAACATAGCAGCTAGTATACAATTAAACTAGGGATGAGCGGGTTCAGATCTCAGATCCTAGCCTCTAGAAATTCCCGATCCGAGATGGCATCCAAGTCCGGCTCGGGTTTTTCTGACAAACTCGGATCCCAGATCCCAAAAACGTCATCACCCCGATGTCAGATTCTCAGGTTTCGGATCCTATATAAGACCGTGCTGATCATTGCCAGGACGGACCTCTGACTGTCTGTCTGTGGGTGGCATGGGGCAGTTGCTGTCTTGAGGCAAGATGCACTATGCTTCAAAAGTAATAAAATTGAGAGTGATAAACAAGCAACCAGTAAGCTCCGACCTGCCATGTCGCTGCTGTCCTCCTGCGCTGTACTGGTGCTGTCCTGTGTGCCCAATACATTTTTACCTGTCTGCACATTTTTACCTGTCCACACTGGGAGCTAAATAGTCTACAAACAGCACTGACTAGTGGAACAATGGGCAGACCCTGTGGTGGCTTTGTGGAGCGAGCGCCAACAGGGTCTGTGGGGAGCATGGGTCCCGGTTGCTTCTGTGCTGACAGGTAGGAGCTGCTCTGTCAGTCTCTGCTGCTTATGCAGATGGCAGCTCCCGCACCTGCCTGTCAGCGCAGAAGCAACCTGGACCCAGCGATCCCCACAGAGCCTGTCAGCGCTCGCTCCACCAAGCCAGTGCCTCACCAATCACTGACCTCACCACATGCCACTGATGCACAGCAGCAAACACATTGCTCAACTCCATGAACCTCATAATTTTGTGTGACTCAGGAGGATGAGCCTTATAGGTAAAGTGTGTGTAGGGGCCTTGGAATTTGCACCCTAATTTTAAACATAATAAGAAGTGCCAGCATGTTGAGATTTGTCATGGCACACTGAAATAATAGATAATGCAATTGCATTTAAATATTAAACACTGCTAATCAGAAAAAGTATAATATATATATATATATATATATATATATATAAAACTATATATAATATAAGAGAGTAAACTTGAGATGCTTAGCAGAATTTTGACCAAAAATATGGGTCTAACTAGGGTGGCCAATCCTGGGATCGGCGGGATCCCAGGATTTGGCCCCTAAAACGCCAGGATTTCAATCCTGGGATTTGAGTTTACAATCCTGGGATTTGTGAGGGCAGCGTCTGAGCTGATTCTCAGACGCTGCCTGGCTACTCCCGTCCTGGGCGGAGGCTGCTGTGTGGCCTGTGCAATGTGACCTATGATGTTGGCACGCTGCACAGGCCACAGAGCAGCCGCCGTTGTATTAGGGAAGCCAATCCCGGGATTGGGCATTTTTCAATCCCGAATTCTGGGATTTAAAAAATGCCCCGGGATTGGCATCCCTAGGTCCAACAATTGCGGCCAGATGACCTCACCTGGTAGCTGCTTGATACTAAGGTTCAGTCCAGGGCATGTGAACATCCAGGCCAACATCAGCCAACCACCACAATGAGAGGTTTATGTGTTGAAAATGTTACTCTTGCAAGAAGCAACAGCTTAGCATTGAGAGTGTTTACATTACTTACAGTAGGTGAGAGGTAATAATTAGAGTGTAAAAAAGTGTTAAAAAATAGTGCTAGATTAAGGGAGGTATCAAATTACCTTCGATTATTGATCGCAAAAGAAAATGCTTTGCCTGGGGCTATCTGGGATTTTGTTTCACCTGCCTCAGTCAGACAAAGCAAATCCCTGAAAGCAGTCTTGTTTGTGTGCAAAAATGGGACAAACAGGTTTCACTGAATCTACTGTGTGTATTTGAGAGAAAATTATGTTTTTTTTTCTCTTTTTTTTGGAGATCTAATTTGAAAGCCTGTAAAAAAAATATCAGTGAAAAATCAGGAAATGAGGCTTTACGCCAGTTGAAAACACACAGGTTTGAATGAATTTGTGTGTTTTGGTGTGAAGAAAATGTTTTTTGATTTTTTCCTGAAAGGGGGGGGGGGGGGGGGGAGGTGTGGCTTTGACCAAATTGGATAGTAAATATCATATCAAGCCATTTTCTTGATTTTCAGCAGGTAGATAGCATACAGGATTTTACAGCTTGGCAGGCAATTCACAGGCTTCACAAGTGGATACAACAATCCAGCTTAGACCCCACACCCCCAAGTCTACCTACTGCCCAGCCACTAATGGGCATTGGGAACATTGATCCGCTTCTCTGAAATGACATATGCTGTAACAGCAAACCACAGGTGTTCTTGATTGCCCCAATTATGATTCACATTAAAGCTTAAGAAAAACCTAGAGTGGATATAATCAATACTGCTGCTCTAATCCTGATATCCTGCTGTTCTACACTAATCTCATGTGGAACTATACTGTCCCTGTCACAAGATAAATTCACTAATGATCTTCCTAATTTAGTACAAACAAAAATCGTGTATTTCCAAATAAATTCATTACATAATCTCCTGTAATTGTTCCTTCTATGAAGGGTCAGTAATCTCAAGTAATATACTGTAAATAATAAAGGATTTTACCTGTTCCAGTAGAAATTGCAGGATCACACAACGGAGGCTCATCCTCATCTAATACAATAACAGTGACAGGGTAGGCGGTTGTGTGGTTTTCACTGTCAGAGGCAATAATAATGATGGTAAAGGCTTTATGAACATCAGGGTCATCATAATCCAGCGGCTGAATGAGAGTTAATGCACCAGAAACTGTAATTAGAATACACATTGAATTAAACTTTCTATTTGCACAGAGAGGAAATATTTACCTTCGCTAAATAGAAGTATTTTCATTTTTCAATAATTAGGACCTTGTTTGTGTCTGATAAGTCGAGAAATAAGAAATGAACATTGGATTTAATTAACTACATGTATAAAAACTTAAATACGTGGCAATTTCAGCCTTTGCTCTTCCCAGGCGCATCAGTCTGTCACAACCAATGCATTTCAATTTGAAATATTGGTACTTGTTTCCTAGAACAGCACCCAGATTTTCTACGTACGCAAACGTAGGGAAATCGCATCGCATGAGCCATTTTAGTGGCATCGGATGCGATGCATTTTTTTAAATGTCATTTATTCACTGCTTTGTGTGCCCCGGGGGATTGCATGGCATCGCATAGCACCTCCCGCAAAATCGCATGCGATCGCATGCGATTTTATCGGGTGTGCGATGCCACTACATTAGCTATACAATGATATGATTGTATGACATACAATCATGGTTTACGCACCCCCCACTATCCACGCCACCCCGAAGCATGGCGAGTGGCGGCGGTACGCGTCCTCCGACGTTTTCACACCCCCACTATCCACGTCGACGTGGAGTTGATTTTAGATAGTGTGGCGAGCGCAACGAGCCACCGAGCATGAAGCGTGGCGAGCCCCGTGAGGGGACGCGGATAACTTTACATGTATTCCGCGTACGCTCGCCATGCTTCGGGCTCGGTGGCTCGCTGCGCTCGCCACACTATATAAAGGTATGAAAAAGTCGCAGGACGCGTAGGCGCTCACCACGTTTCGGGGTGGCACGGATAGTGGGGGGGTGCATTAAACCTTATTTTAGGACATACAATCATATTATTGTATACCTAATATTACATGAAAAATCGCATTGCACGGCAATACAATCGCATGCGATGCGATTTCACTACTCAGAATACCCGGCTAAGCAAATAGCTTAGTGGGCGCCGTTCTATGAAACAAGTACTGAAATATTTATTAAGGCGCCCTGATATATATTTTAGACAAAACATATCGGTGTGATGACACACCTAGACAGAGCACAGACAGGAAGTGTCAGTATCAGTGAAAACTCTTTAGAGAGGTAATTTGGGTCTAAGGTACATCTCCATCGTGTACCCCTCATTATTTGGATATGTTTTATACAGTACCATCTGCATTCCAGGATGTAGACAAACTGTTTATTCACATTGTATTCTATTGTACTTAAAGGTACAACCTTTTTGTGTTTTTTAAGTTTATTTTAAATACTAGGGCTTGCCTATGGCTTTGCTCTTGTGGATGTTTGTTATTGCTGAGCCAAACTCAGTTGGATTAAGTACATCAAGTAGTTTTTGTGTGATGCTGGAACAAAAAGAGACAGACAAAAATCCCCCTCTTCAGTGGCATAACTATAGAGGGAGCAGGGGATCCAGCTTCTATAGGGCCGGCTGCTTGGGGATTGGTGCAAGGAAATCCCACTGCACCATCTATAGTTAGCTTACTGTGATGCAGGAGGTGAAGCCGCTTCTCCTGTACAGGAATCCAGAAGCTGCTCCAGCAATGCGAGGCTGACAGACTGTACAAAGCACAATCAGTGTGCACCCACTAACAGCACACTGACGGAGCTGCTTCCAGATTCATATACAAGAAGCGGCTTTGCCTCCTGTCTTGCTATAAGTAAACTGCTCACCACCGTATTACCAATTTCTTAGGGCCAAACATATTACCAGCAATGAACAGGCCCTTGAATCATGTCTTGAGGACATGACTACTAAATTTAAAGAAAGGTGCTCCTCTGATTTAACCTTGAGTCAAGCACATGTTAAAATAGATGATATTTCAAGAAAGGCCCCTCAAAAACATCCTCTTGCTAAAAAGCAGAAAATATTAATAGATTACATTGGGTACAGAATATTACCACAGCACAACTGATTGATGATAAATGGTGTAAGGATTTATGCCCATCCTACAGCAAGATAAGGATTTAAAAAGTTTGAGACACTCCAACATAATGCCATGCTATAAGAAAGGCAGAAATACTAGAGATTGTCTGGTACATACAGATATTAGTGACCATGCGTTCATTGACATGCAAGTACATAAACGAGACCCAGGCTGTTATAGGTGTGTCGGCTGCCACCTGTAGTCATATGATTGAGACTAAAGTATTTTTTCATCCCCACAATGGCAAGAATATAATTTCAGACATGTACTAACGTGCAGTGCATGGTGAAATGCCTGTGTGCTCTCTGCTATATTGGCAAAACCATAAACTCCTTTAAGGAGTGTATGGCTTTGTTGTGGCAAGCCATCAGGTATCAGATCTGCCCTTGGTGGCAAATTGTCTAAATAGCCCCTTGGGAGACATTTTATATATGCTGTAACCAGATAAGATATGTGTTATTTACTACATTGTTGACTGCACTATAAGATCTTGTTTTTATGTTGCCACTTTACCCCGTCTGTCATCTGTCCATCTGTTGCTTTGTCTGTTCGTCTATGCCCCTTCTGTCCATTTGTCTGTACATTTATGTCCTCATCCATCTATACTCCCATTTGGTGTTCTGTCTGTCCATCAATTCTCCTCCTATTTGTCTGTCTATGCCTCGTCTATCTGCCTATGTCCCCTCTTGTCCATTCATTTATGCCCCCTCTTGTCCATCTATGTCCCCATATGATGCCCTATATATGTCCATCCATCCATCAGTTCAGGAATATGATTCTCATCTCCTTCCTCCTAGGTTATCATGTGCAGGTACTGTACGGGTACCAGGACCGTTGTATTATTAAATGTGTGAGAATTATTGGGTCCCATATCATGCTCTGATCCAATTATAAGTTCTGTCTTACACACTGACAATCGAATGCTGTTTTTGCTGGCCATGGAATCAAAAGAAGAAAAGTTGGTACTTGTTTAGTTTCACGGCGGCAGCGTCTCAGTCGCAGCAGCGTCTGTGTCCCCTTGCGGGGCTCGCTTCGCTCGCCCACGCTACGGGCTCGGTGGCTTGCTACGCTCGCCACGCTATCTGAAATCGACTCCATGCCAACGTGGATAGTGGGGGTATGAACCAATTCACGTTGGCATGGACTTTATTTTAGATAGTTTTCCCAGCGCCGAACCCGGAAGTAGCAGGCGGCCATGCTGCCGCCGTGAAACTGAACAAGAACTGAAGAGTCTGAAGAAGGTGTACTCCTGTCCTCCCTGGGAGGCCCCACCGCAAGTTCCCGAAAATGCGTGTGGCCTTCCAAAAAGGGAGTGACTTTGAGGTAATATCTTGAGGCCACACCCCAGTTTTTATCACTGTTGGGTGCATGGCCAGCGCTCTTTGATGTGTACACAGTGTAAATCTTAACTTTCACAATCTCTGATTCTATTGTTTGGTAATCATATTGTTTGCAAAAGTACATTTTTTTAAACTATAGCCAAAGAAGACCTCAATTTTGAGAAAAGCAACAGGTTCAGTAGTATAAAGTAACTCACACTGGGTGAGTGTAGCAGCGCTCAATTCAATGAATGAAACAAATATTTGAAATGTAACAATTTTACTGTTGATTAAAATACAATATAAAAAACATATAAAAACAATAATAACAATAATGGTATAATGGTAAGGGGGGGGGGGAAACGTAAATTGGAATGAATGTCAAAATTGAAATGAATATTTGCCCCGCCTCAATGGACACGTCGGAATGAGCTGTGTCGACACTTGTGTGGAAATAACAGGTAAGTGCACTTTACCAATAGCTTTCGTGGATCCTTTGAATGAAGGTGTTACTGGGAGTCCTCACGATGATGACGGCTTATGGGACAGCCGCTGGAGGAATAGATACCGCTGGAAGTGGAGCAGACCTTGTGTCGGTGCAGAGCCGATCTTGGGGGTTCAGACCACCGGATTGTCTGCAGCGATAACCCAGATGTAGATGAAGGCAATGCAATAAAGAAGTGGCTTCCGTGCTCAATGACAGTCCACACTGGTGTAGATGTAGTAAACCAGGTGCTTCTGATCCACTGATCCACTGGTTTACTACATCTACACCAGTGTGGACTGTCATTGAGCACGGAAGCCACTTCTTCATTGCATTGCCTTCATCTACAACATCTAAGCAGCAGCTCTTACCAGAGAAACAACTCTCAGCAAGGCGCCTGATTATTCCCAGCGAATACCTTTTCCTTAGGTTCTGTAGTATACTCTGTGTAGCCAGTAACATTTGTCCATGACCAATGAACTAAGAGCATTGTCTCCTCCTTCGCTGACTGTATGAGATAAGAGTCCCTCACAGGAGAACACTGGCCCTGACAGATCGCTCAGCACAGAGCACTGACACATTGCTGTGTGCTGAGCGATCATGCTGAGCGTTTTGAGCGATCCAGCATCGCTCGGAATGCTCAGCGAGTCTCTACATTTGTAGGGCCCGTTATGTTAATGCCAACTAAGAATGGAAATAAGAATAAGATAAGAAGAAATAAACCTCAAACTTAATAATGTCATACTGCTTTCACATTGCAGAAATGGGTAATGACACGGTATTCTTAAATGGGACTTTAAAACGGGTCTGAGCCTTGAGACCTTTCACATTGCAGGTGAAAACCGTTTTAAAAATCATTTAATACCATTCAAACATTCAACCCGTTTAACCTCAAGGGACACGTTTCAAGCCATTGAAATAGAGCTGTTCAAACTGCCAAAAAAACGGCTTTGAACCGTGTAGGACTCTGCTTTTTAACCGTTGTTGAAATACCGGTTAACTTTAACCGGTAAATCAACTCTGGCACTTTCACATTGCAGCCTTAAACGTTTTAAAATGGAAAAAAAAACGGCAATATACCATTTTAAAAGTGCGATGTGAAAGGGGTATCAGTTTATAATTGGCAGTCAGAAAATTGCTGGGGTTTTTTTTCAAAAGTTTTTTGTGCTCTGAAAAAACACATTATACATATCTGCCAGCATTTACAGTCACATATAGTTCTATAAGAGTATGCGGTCAATTATTTCACAAGATTATTACTATTATCCTGGCACCTACCACAGCAGGGGAGACACCATCATTTACAGATCATATAAAAGCATACAAATGTTGTGCATTTATAAAGTATATATTACACAAATATGTAATATTTATAGAAAGGTGTCTTTGTTACATGTACTGTACAGTATTATGCAGATCACCTGCACTTCTTCCTGCAATCACTGCTGTAGACATGCAGCACAGTAAGGAACAATCTAATTGGCTAAGGTCAGGAAATATAAGCGTGATCATACCTGAATTTATATTAAACATGTTTGATAACCCTGGAAAATAGTATTTAATACGATCATTAACATCTCGGTCTGTTGCCCTGAATACTTCTATGATGGATCCAACCAAAGTATTTTCATGTACATAAATAGTGTCATTCTCAATTTTCCTGCACAGATAAAATAAACATACAAGATGAAGATAGATTTTTCTATACATAATAATATACATGTATATAACAAGCAAACAAAAAAAAAGTTTGTTTTCATTCAGCTTCAACTGTGCCCATTAATGATTTTGATTTTATATCCATGTGGACTACACCAATTAAGAAAATTATGTTTGGAATTAGGAGATTACTAAAAGTAATCTAGGGGTCAGAATGTATATGTAACATGTAACCCTGGATTTTTAGCTTTAATTTAACAAGCTCATGTTTTCAGGCTGTCAGAGCTTCCCAGAACATAAAGCCCTGAAATGGTTTTAAATGTATAATATATAATTTTTTTTACATATTACCAATAGCAGATTTGACCTGTTAGCTGCAGGTCTACAGACCCCCAATAAATTCCCCCACTACCCTGTGGTCCGCCAGTATGTGAATTAGAAGTGGCTTCCCATTAAGCGCTATCTGCTAATGACAATTTAAATGGAACAACTCTATTAGGTCAATATGCATTGGGTGGACCACTAAAGGTCGACATGGCTTAGGTTGACACATGAAATAGGTCAACAGAGTTGGAAGTTGGTCACAAGCATTAGGTCGACAATGGTAAGGCTTCAAATTGTACCGCGTCCATTGGCCATCCTACGGGCACACTGTATTATTCTCCCTTCACGCCCTAGTGGAAGGTAGGGCATGAAATACCCCCTGTCGCCACATGTTGACTAAACATTTTCATGTCAACCTTCCCATTGCTGGCCTAATGCTTGTGTCGACCTTCCAACCCTGTCAACATTAGTCATGTCAACCTATTTCATGTGCCAATGTAAGTCATATTGACCTTTAGTGGGTGACCCAATGCATGCCGACCTAATGGCCATATCCCCTTGGCTTCTAGAGCTATGTGAAAGTGCAAGGCTTAGTTGTACCGGGGATTTTTCCAGACACAATCAAATTCAATCATATTCAGCAATCCACATGAGGGTTTAATTTTAAAACAAAATGTGGGTTCTATTCCATTTGTACCCAGCGATAATCACTCTCCTTTTCATACTTGGGAACAGGAGTCTCTTCAATTGAGAAGTTTCTTAATTATGTTAACCTAAGGCTGCACTGTGAAACAGTAAACATCAAATCCCCCTCTGACAGATACACACACACACGTCCTTAATTTGGTTGACTCGCAGGGCTGCAAACTTCGCAGCCTTGCGACTCCTCCAGACACCCCAAGCCCCTCTACGCCCCCCGGCCATACTTTTGTGTGCAAACGCTGTGAGCGCTCACACACATCAGCTGCACATGCGCATTAAAAACCTATGCACATGCACAGTCATGAACATTTGGTCCCCCGTGCGAACGCGCGGGGGAACGATTGATTTACAATGTCCTGGGCCTGCCCCTACTCATCTGCATTTCCTTTCTCCAGGAGAGAACAGAAGAAAGGTAGGTAAGTATGAGATACAGCAAATGGAACTTTTTAATTAATAGAACGTTATTTATATAACAAGTTAGATGGGGGAATTGCCTATTTTACTTAAAAAAAATATTTTATTAAAGATTTATCTGATCTGCGAGATGTTCATAGAGATTGTGTACAATTTAAGTGCTGTTAAAGTGCTGTTAAAACTACAAAATAGCTGCGCATAGCAAAAAATACCCCTGAAAATGTTCTCTCTCTCTCTCTGTCTCTCTCTCTCTTGTAAGAAATGGATGAGATGAAACGATGTCGTGCCGACAGCTCTGGACTGCAAAGATCTCGAGGGTGGCTAACATTGGGCCTTATTCTAGATCAATCTTTCTGACAAAATCCTTCTTAGATGGACAAAACCATGTGCACTGCAGGTGGGGCAGATGTTAATAGTGCAGAGAGAATTAGATTTGGGTGGGGTTTTACTTCAAAGTGAGATCTATATTGCAGTGTAAAAATAAAGCAGCCAGTATTTACCCTGCACAGAAACAAAATAACTCACCCAAATCTATTTCTCTCTATGCACATTTTACATCTGCCCCCCCTGCAGTGCACATGGTTTTGTCCATCTAAGAAGGATTTTGTCAGAAAGAGTGAACTAGAATAAGGCCCTTTGTGAGTATACTCTCCACAAACATTCCAGCTGGTTACCATTTTTTTGAGCAATCCAACAAACTCCCCTTTTTTCAACATCTGTTTAGTTACAAAGACTTTTATGTGCAGACTATGGGGGTTATTTTGGTTCACTCTTTCTGACAAGTTCCTTCTTAGATGGACAAAACCATGTGCACTGCAGGTGGGGCAGATGTTACTTGTGCAGATAGAATTAGATTTGGGTGAGGTTTTACTTCAAAGTGAGATCTACAGTATATTGCAGTGTAAAAATAAAGCAGTCAGTATTTTCCCTGTATAAAAACAAAATAACTCACCCAAATCAAATTCCCTCTGCATATTTTACATCTACCCCCCTGCAGTGCACATGGTTTTGTCCATCTAAGAAGGAATTTGTCAGAAAGAGCGAACCAAAATGACCCCCTATATACCTGGAATCATTTATTTATCTTATTATATTCTATTCTCATCACGTGTTGAAAAAGGCCGATATTAATTGATTAGAGCATGGGTCTTCAAACTGGGGCCCTCCAGATGTTGTGAAACTACAAATCCCAGCATGCATTGCCACAGTTTTAACACTCCCTTATAGCAAAACTGTGGCAAGGCATGCTGGGATTTGTAGTTTCACAACATCTGGAGGGCCACAGTTTGAAGACCCATGGATTAGAGGATAATCCTAATGTGAAAAACTGAAGTTTATTTTTTTAATGTGTTTACAAAGTATCTTGTAAGCTGTTCAACATGGTTACAATTGTTTCCTTTGTACTAAAAAAAAAAAAAAAAAAAAAAATGTAAGCTCCATTTGGTCTGAGTACAGCACTTTATCTCATCCATTTCTTTCCAAAGTTTTTTTGTGGATACAGTACAATAGAAAAACAGTGAGGGGGGATTTTGGGGCTGTTTTCTGGGTATACCTGCGCACGGAATCTATTAGTGTGTACCTAGGACTAGCAGCTGCACTTTAACGGGTGACTGGGTCCGTTGTGGTTTACAGTATACAGAGATTGGTTTAGTGCTGCGCTCTGTCACTAAGATTCTACCAATGATTGGGTAAAATAAATGGTTTTTATTTATTGTGCAAAGAAATACTAATATGCATAGAACAAATGCTCTTTTCAATACAGTGTCCAGTCAGTGAGGCTGGAGCGTGTGCATTCCTTCAAGGGCAATTTAAACTATACACAAGAGGTTTTAAGAAAACGAAAAAATGAGGAAAAATAAACAAACTGTATATACATAAATAACAAAATGGTCTGGATACTTGTTGACAAATATCACTGCATCAAGATGATGTTAAAGAACCGACAGCACATGATAATGGAAATGAGAATCGTGCAACCAATTATGATGCCGATTGTTGGTCAGATAAATTGCTTGGTGTGTACCCGCTCAGGTGGCGAGTGCGCAATATTTGTCCTGATATAGGGAAATGGGTATCTTAAGTAATGTAGGTAAGTTCAGCGGCGTCCCGCTATTTGTAATCCTAGTATTATAATGTTCTGCACAGTGTTCAGGTACCTTTTGTTTTCGTGTTCGGGAGCGGTGGCACTTTCGGAGGTGAATTGGGGAGCTAGGGGTCCCGGATGGGTGAAGCTCCGTCTGTAACCCGTCCGGCACCGGCAGCTAGGTGCGAAGCACTGCTGACCGGGACATGGGATGTACAAATGTTGCTGCCCGTCTGGCTGAGTGGTCGCGGCTCACCGTGTCAGGACGCTAAGCGGATCCTTTGCGGTGACCGTTTCTCTCAATTACAGGACCTCACTATTGCAGCCCGTTCTCCCTCTCCTGTATACTCACCGCTGCCGTTACACCAGGATCTGTCTGTATCGTTGCGGCTTCTTGTTTAACGTAGTGGCGTATACGCCCGCTGGATGCTGTGATGGTCACGGATGTCGGTCCTCGGCTGTGGCTCTTTGTTGCAGGAATTGTTTCAGTTCTGTGTGTGTCCCTCCAACGCGTTTCGGCTATCTTTGCCTTCTTCTAGGGAGATGGTTGGTGTTGTGTGTCTCTTGGTTTAAATGTCCCTCCATTTTGCTCCTCTATTTTTTGATTGGCTCGGGTGTTCTGTCTCTGATTGGGCCAATACATGCATGAGTCAGTCTGCAATTGCTGTTCAATTAATCAATTACATTGTTATTCTTTCTTTTATTGTGGTGTGCACATACTGGATTATGGTGTTGTTATCGTTACTTAATATTCAAACTGTTGCTTCATTATGGGTTTATTACAGTTGGTCGGGAATAATTTATTAAATAATGGTTTTATTATTTTAAATGCTGAAAAAATTATAAGCTAATTGCTGCTATATTGATGCAAATATGGGTTTTGTTATTTTGGATTCCCAGCCTTTTACCCATCTCAATTACTAATTTGAATGAATATCTGTCTGTTGGGGGGTCATCCCTCTCAACTGTCATATGTACGTCAATTGTCAATCAAGTTGGTATCTGTCTGTTGGGGGGTCATCCCTCTCAACTGTCATCTTTATGTCATTTTTTTCCTATTATTGCTTTCACTTCATTATCAAGATTCAGTCCCTGCGGTTTCAGTGTTTTTAATTCATACATGTATTTGAGTTCAAGTTTGTTAATTTTATGTGTAAAATCTCCTCCGCTCCAGTTGTTTTGAACATCTGCAATGCCTATAAATGTCAATGATCTTGGATTACCGTTGTGGTGATCTGAAAAGTGCTTGAATAGATTGTGTTCCTCATTCTTTTTGGTAATATTCCGGATGTGCTCGCTGATTCTTGTTTTTAGGGGTCTTGTAGTACGTCCCACATATTGTTTGTTGCACCCACATTGTAGCAAATATATCACCCCTTTGCTATTGCATGTGATTCTAATATTTATTCTATATGTTTCTTGGGTTGATGTTGATATGTAGGTTGTAACTGGTTGGGTAGTTTTTTGGTTTTGATTTGTGCATCCTATACACGTCCCACAGTAATAAAAGCCTTTGTTGGGTTTATTGGTCAAAGTTTGCTGGATTTGTTTCTTTGGGGGAATGTGATTTTTGATTAATTTTTGTTTGATGTCAGGGGCTTTCCTATATACTATATTTGTTTTTTCTGGGAGAATATCTGAAAGTGTCTCGTCCTTTAACAGTAGTGGCCAGTGGTTTTTTATTATTTGTTGGAGTTGTTTGGATTCTTGTGAGTATTGGGTAATAAAAGGTGTTTCTTGATATATTCCACTCTTTTTGTCCTTGTATTTCAGGAGGTCAGTTCTATCTACTCCCTCTATGTCTTTGCGTGCTTTTTGTAGATCGGTCAGTTTATATTCTTTTTCTGTGAATTGTGTTATCATGTTGTTACTTTGTTCTATGAAGTCTGAATTTTTTGTGCAATTGCGTTTTAGTCTTATGAACTGGCTTTTTGGGATAGATTGTAACCAATTTGGGTGGTGCCAGCTGGTGGATAGTATGAAACTATTGACATCAACGGATTTTTTGTATGTATTGGTGTGTATTTTGTTATCTTCAATGAATATCTTGAGATCTAGAAATTTTACTTCTTTTTTGCTGTAATTGCTGGTGAATATCAAGTTATTGTTATTGTTGTTTATGTGTTGTAAAAACCTCTGTAGGGATGTCTCGTCTCCTCTCCATATGAACAGAATGTCATCTATAAAGCGTTTCCATAGCACGAGATTTGCCCCTGGTCCGCCATCCACCCATATGTGATGGTCCTCCCACCAACTCATGAATAGATTAGCGTACCCAGGGGCAAATCTCGTGCCCATCGCGGTCCCTGTTGTTTGAATGTAGAATTGGTTTTCAAACCAAACATAGTTGTGTTTTAAGATAAATGTAATGCTGTCTAAAATGAATTTGGTTTGTTCGGGTGGGATTGTTGTGTCTTGATCTAAGTGATATTTAATGCTGTAGGTGCCTTGTTCGTGGTCTATTATACTGTACAGTGAAGTCAACAAGTATCCAGACCATTTTGTTATTTATGTATATACAGTTTGTTTATTTTTCCTCATTTTTTCGTTTTCTTAAAACCTCTTGTGTATAGTTTAAATTGCCCTTGAAGGAATGCACACGCTCCAGCCTCACTGACTGGACACTGTATTGAAAAGAGCATTTGTTCTATGCATATTAGTATTTCTTTGCACAATAAATAAAAACCATTTTTTTTGTGGATAGTCAGCTCCTCTTCTCAGATGAAGCCACAGTCTATTTTTTTTTTAAATGCACACATAACAGCTAATGCCTTCACAACACTTGGGTTTTTGTTGTTTTATCTACTGTAGGTAATGATTAATAATCTGCTTACATGAGAATAGATTACTATTGGCTATGATTGTAAATGCATTTGAAAAATGACTGCTAATGAATATTGGTGCTTATTTATTAAAGTATATATGAGGGTGTTTTCAGGGGCTAACCATAAATATAAGAATCCCCATGTTATAATAAGAAGCGTACTTCTATTGCCAACAGCATCAACCCCCATAGGTTTCTAAAGGGCTGCTGTGCAGACTCCAGATAGAATTGAACTTTTTTATTGTCAGTAGATCCATTTGGCCAATCTAGTCTGCTCCTTTGGCAAAAGTCTATAGTAACATAAGTCTATAGTGGAGTAAGACTATAGTGACCTATGGGCTATCTTTCACAGATTGGTTCAGAAGAGGGATTTAATTTAAGGACCCTTAGCCTACTTGCATCTGTCCTGATATCTCAGAACTTGTATATCCTGTAAAACAAAAATTCCTTTGTGCAGGGATAAGAAATCTTTATTTTTGTGAGCTGGCTGACTAACCTAACAAGGCCATGGGATTTATGTAAGAGCCTGTGAGCTGTAGACTGTGCAGGAATTATGGTGTGTCTGCCCATATTTATAAAATGGCAATCCTTTACACGTCAGGCTAATACGTAACACCCCACATTTGTTTTACAAATGATAAGTTCCTTTGGTGCTCTTGTTTAGTATTTGTACACTCCATACACATTGCTGACAGTGATCCCGTTGTATGGTACTGTTTTAGCAGCAAAAGCAGACTATATTACCTCAGCTTTACTTCAAGCCAGACAGCCATATTTTTTGCTAACCTAAACCTGTTAGATCACTGATTGTCAACCTTTTTCAACTCACAGCAAGCCAAATAAGATTTTTCTATCGTTAAAGCACACCATCAGTTCACCATAAGGATGAAACACAAATATCCCCCCCCCCCTCCCCAAGAAAAAAAAACAAACCCTTTGGCCCCATAGAAGACAACAACGATCAATCATACTATCCCTATAGAACATAAAAATAAAACACATTTTCCCCAAGATGAACACAGCACTGTACAGAGTAGCTGTCAGGCTCACCTGCTTGCAGAACACAGTAGAACCCTTATGCCAAAACCAGTTGTTTTCAATGTGGAGTGCCCCATAGAGTAGAGATAATAATGCCCTCATGTGTACACATACAAGTCACTGCCCAGCTACCATCTTCCATTCATATGGAGCTAGTGGGGACAGTATAACAGCAGGACACCCGAGCAGCTCTTCACCTTGCTCCCTGTGACGAGTCTTCTCTAAATCTGATTTCTGGCCTACTGTATGTTGTCTATGAGTTGCATCACAAGCAAAGAGCCATTGAACAGGGACACTAGGACTGGCACCATGCGAGAGAGGGAGCAACAGCAGCTACCATTTAATGATTATTAGCGGAGGACAGGAAGACAACCCATTAACATGAGAGATGGGAAGAATCCTATGTCAGGATACAAACACAGAACTCGAACAGGAAAAGACCATTTCTGTCAAAACTTTTATTTAATTGGTGGCAGTGAATGTACACTGGGTCAAGAACTGCTCATGGCATACTAGTGTGTCATGGCACAGTGGTTGAAATACTTTGATAGATAGATAGATAGATAGATAGATAGATAGATAGATAGAGTATGGAGCAATCACATAACAAAACATACACAGTTCATAATGAACATGCAAAATCTAGCCAGCCAACACTGAAAGAATGAGACACATTAACAAACTTAAAGGTTCATACACACATGGTGCAATTTGGGCTTCCGATTTTGAATTTACTGTATAGTCAAAATCAGAAAGATAGCACATGTTGCACAGTGTGTGTGTATATAGCTTGTGATGTCAACCGGCAAGAAAACACTGTGCAGGAAAGCCAATGTAGACTATTGTTTACACAGTCTAACATTCTACTATAGTCAAAATCGTCCATAGTTAAAATCTCAAGTAAATATACCACATTGTATGGTTCAAGGCAAATGGCATAGTCAAAGTCATACATAACCAAAATCTCACTGTGTGTATACACCTTCAGTGATGCACGCGTGTGAAACCCCCCCCTCCCTGACAGGCCAAGTTTTTTTAGGTGGGCACCTGACGTCCAGCTGATGCTTCCATGTGCCCGTCACTGCTTATTGTCTGCTGTACCCCTTCAGCGGTGAATAGTGCATGTCGGCTCCTCAGCACTGAAGGGGTACAGCAGGCAATGAGCACATGGAAGCAGCAGCAGCTGGACATTGGGAATGGAGGCAGCAGCAGGAGGTCTGAAGGGAGGTTCGGAGTCACGTGCAGGGTAGTGTCTTGGTTCACTGGGCATGGGGCAGCAGGAGCCGCAAGAGACAGGATGAGGGCAGTGCCTGCTTCCTTGCCGCTGGGCACTTACCAGAGGGGAAAGGAACTACTGGCACAGAACTGAAGGGTTCTCAGGTGTGGTGTCTGGCTGCTGCAAGAGGAGAGGACGGAACCCGCTGCTACTGGAGCTGAGGACGGGACCCTCTCCCACCAGACAGCAGCCAAAGGGGAGTTTAGCCTCCAGGGCAATGCAGCAGCAGGGGAAAGAGGATGCAAAGGCACAGCAGCGATGGGGAGGTGTCAGGCCTTCTACTGACCAGCACTGAGTGTAAGTCCAGCTTATGAGCTGTGTGTGTATTGGGGTACAATGTGTGTGTGAGTGTGTGTGTATTGGGGCACAGTGAGTATGTGTGTATTGGGGCACAGTGTGTGCATACAATGTGTTTATGGGGTCACAGTGTGTGTGTATTGGGGCACAGTGTGTGTGTGTGTGTGTGTGTGTATTGGGGCACTGTGTGTGTGTGTATTGGGGCACAGTGTGTGTGTATTGGGGCACAGTGAGTGTGTGTATTGAGGCACAATGTGTGTATAAGTTTACAGTATGTACGGGGTCACTGTGTATGTATTGGGGCACAGTGCATATGTTTGTTGGCACAGTGTGTGTATGTGTGTACAGTATGTACATGTAGAAACCCCCCCATGAAAATCCTGCATTTGCCACTGACCTCTACACATAATAAATCACACATAAAGATATACAATGAAACACAATCTTTTAAATTACATACAGTATATATGCATAACTTAATAATAAAAAAAATATATAAAATATTCACTTACTCAAATATTGGATATTCGTCATTTATGTCATCAATACGGAGTATTAGCCCTCCTTCACAGAAAAGACCCCCATTATCTGTTGCTCTTAATATGAGCCTGAATTCCTGATTTAAAAAAGTCAATAAGAATAAAGTGCAATGTCTATTTTCAACAATGCAGAAATATTTCTCCCATTTATACAGTATACGTTTTTTTATAGAATTGCCCTATGGCACTTAAGAGATAAAAAGACAAATATATTATTTGAAAAAAATAAATAAGTGCAGAAAAGCTAAACAATCTACATAAATTAAATAAACCTGCTTGTAATCTCTGACTATGCTGTCTGCCACAATAGCCAGAATTTAGTAAATTCTATTTATTAGTTTTTCAAAAACATACAAGCAATCAAGTATACTGTATATGAACAAGAAAAAACATGCAAACATAATGTATACAAATATTCAGCCAATGAAAGGACGTACAGTACTTGTAATCACAACAGCTGTTGTGAAGAGTAAATGTGCGTACTGTAAATATCAAGATACACTACTTCAGAAATATAAAGTACCCCATACACATATCCAACACCAAGGTAGAATATACACTATAAGACCAGACAATAAACCTATACAAACATTGAAGGTAAACAGACTAAGGGCCTTATTCAGATTTCATCGGTACTGCGCGGTATTCGCACGCAGTACCAATGTTGTGCGTCTGCGCATGCGCAGGCGTGTTTCTGCACATGTGCAGGCGCATGGTGCGTGCACCCATGGCGACCTTTCGGGTCGCCGGGTGCACGCACCCATGGCAGCGAGGGGGGGGCATAGATGGGCGGGGAGCACCGGGCTGCCCCATTACCATATGGGAACGCCCAGCGTTCCTTGGGCATTTCCATGAGAACGCTGGGCGTTCTCATGGTAATGAGGCAGTGACGCGGGTGTGTGGGCCGGGCAGCTGACATCACCGGATGTCAGCTGCCCGCCCATATCACGCCAGTGTGCGCGCTAAACTAAGGGGGTTATTCAGGTTGATTCGCAAGGCTGCGAATTCGCAGCCTTGCGAGTCCACCAAACCCCGCCCGGCGAACGCACGCCCCCCTGCCGCCCCAGCAAAGTGCAGCTTCGCCCGCACAGCAGCGAATGGATGTTTTGCATAAACATCCAATCGCTTTGCTGGGGTGTCCGCCCACATCATTCGATGGTCGGTGACCATCGAATGATGTTTAGCGTGCACGCTTATATAAGTGACTTTTGAGTTACTTAGTTTAGCGTGCACGCTGGCGTGATATGGGCGGGCAGCTGACATCCGGTGATGTCAGCTACCCGGCCCACACACCCGCGTCACTGCCTCATTACCATGAGAACGCCCAGCGTTCTCATGGAAACGCCCATGGAACGCTGGGCGTTCCCATATGGTAATGGGGCAGCCCGGCGCTCCCCGCCCATCTCCGCCCCCCCCCCCCTCGCTGCCATGGGTGCGGGCACAACATTGGTACTGCGTGCGAATGTGCGCAGTACCGATGAAATCTGAATAAGGTCCTAAGTAACTCAAAAGTCACTTATATAAGCGTGCACGCTAAACATCATTCGATGGTCACCGACCATCGAATGATGTGGGCGGACACCCCAGCAAAGCGAATGGATGTTTATGCAAAACATCCATTCGCTGCTGTGCGGGCGAAGCCGCACTTTGCTGGGGCGGCGGGGGGCGTGCGTTCGCCGGGCGGGGTTTGGTGGACTCGCAAGGCTGCGAATTCGCAGCTTTGTGAATCAACCTGAATAACCCCCTAAGATACATATACAGACAAGGGAGAAAACATAAGGAAGAGAGGGGATGGAAAAGGAGAAAGAGGTCAAAACACAATGAGTAAATAGCCTAATCAATGGTCACAACATACATTATCTTCAGCATAATATTATACATTTTCTATGAAGAAATGATGATGAATTCAGTATGTCCAAATACAGTATTTCAAATATCTGGTGTTGAGTGGACTTAGTAAGGGTTTCTACATACAAACCCACCTTCATTAAAGTTGATTAAAGCAGATTTTCTATCAAAATACATGATCTGTAACTCTTTTTGATGGACCTCTGACAGCAAAGGGGAAGATAGAGACAACCAATGAGTTAGGATTTTTTTTTTGCAACTGTAACTGAGTTTGAGAAAAGGGATGGTCGTATGCTTGTTAAAGCCTAAATCCCTGTTCTAAAAGTTTGCGAAAAGAGAAGCCACCGGGTCCAGTTGAATAGATATGAAGAAGAGGTATTTAACATAGTTTATGAGTTTATTCCAAAATGGTGTAATGTATGAGAAACCAAATATACACGGAAGAGAAGAAAGGTAGTGTTGTACTTGCACATACAAAAAAAGTATATAAAAATATATTATGAAGGAGATTGAATTTACATCTGCTCTCAGCAACCTGGACAATGCGGCCACCTGGATCAAACACTTTAGAGGAATATGTTCAACCCTTATATCTCCAAAAATGGTAATAATTATAAGTAAATGAAGAAGTGATAGCTGGATTACCCCAATATAGGTATGTGCACCGGACACTTTTTCGGGCTTTGTGTTTTGGATCTGGATCACCGTTTGTGTTTTGGATCTTACAGATTTTGGTTTTGCATCTGTATTTTTTTGGGGGGAAAATCATAAAAACTGCTAAAATTAGAGAATTTTATTTTCGTTTCTACAATATTATAAACTTCAATGACATTCCTTTCCACTCATGTCTATTCTGAACACTTTACAGCTCACAATATTGTTTTTAGGCCAAAAGGTTGCAGCAAGGTAGATGATGACTAAGCTTAGGGACACAAGTGGGCAGCAAAACGCATGGCATATGTAGAAGTGGAACCGCAGTGGCAGACAGGATGGCAGTTTTAAAAGCTGTGCCAAAAAATGCTCCAAAGAGCACATAATGCAAAGAGAAGTTGTGCAAGATGGAATTGTCCTTGGGCCCTTCATTTCGCACTTATGTTGTATAAACAGGACATGCACACTTTAACAACCCAATCATTTCAGTGACAGGGTCTGAAATGATTGGTTTGTTTGCCCCCCCCCCCCCCCCCCCTCAAAACAAGTTGGCAATGCTCCAAAGTGCACATAATCCAAAGAAAAAAGGTGCAAGTGAAATTGTTCTTGTGAAAATTGATGTTGGTGTTAGAGATTGCAGGAGCTGGGCAGGAGATAATGTCACTGTATCTTTGTTGGAGCAGGCAATAGATGAGGAAGAGGAGCTGAGGAAGAAAAATGGATGCTCATAATAGGCTGAACTGATGAAGACTCACATACGGGCAGGTGTGAGATTAGGACGTAGAATCATTGGTTTGTTTGAGCACCCACAAAACAAGCTGGCAATGCTCTAAAAAGCACAAAATGAAAAGAGGTGCAAGCTGGAATTGTCCTTGGACCCTCTGACCCTCTCTTATGTTGTTTAAACAGGACATGACCAGTTTAATAAACTCATCATTTCAGCAACAGGTGGTCCCCTTGGAAAAATAAATTCTATAAATCATAGCTAGCTACAAACATACCACATACTTGGTGAGGCAAGAGGAAGAGGACAGTGAGGACAAAACAAGGTTCCAATGACAATAAGTGGCAAGGAAAGGTGAAGGTCTTGTCCTGTGTTTTATGCCTTTAGTCTTGCTCCAGGATTACAGACTGCATCTTCAGTTGACAATCCCACAATTGTCCGGATTGTACTCCACTGGATTTAAAAGGGGCGAATTGTATGGTAGCACAGGGCAGCATTGCTGGACTTATATGGCAGCAAAGGGCAGCACCACTAGATTTATATGGCAGCAGAGGACAGCACTGCTGGACTTATATGGCAACACAGGACACCACCTCTGGACTTATATGGCATACTTATACAGCAGCACTGCTGGACGCATGTAGTAGACTTATACAGAAGCACAATGCAGCCCCACTTGACTCATATGGCAGGCTTATACGGCAGCACAGGGCACCATCATTGGACTAATACAGCAGTACAGGGCAGTACCGCTGGACCTATATGAAAGACTTTTATGACAGCAATGCTGAATTTATGTGGTATCACAGGACATCACAATTGGATTTATATGGCAGCATAGGGCAGCACTGTTGGGCGCATGTGGTATACTTATACAGCAGTACAATGCAGCACTGCTGGACTTATACGGCAGCAAGGAGCAGCACCACTGGAATTATAGGGCACACATAGTGGCATCTCTGGAAGCATACATGACCCATGGTTGCACCCCTGGAATAATACGGCACACTTGGCAGCACCCCTGCAGTAAAAATATATATTTTAATTTGAATATTTAAAAAAAATAAAGTAGCCCCTTAGGAGTCCCCTACAGCAGCCTGCTTAGTAGTCCCCAATAGTAATCCCACATAGTAGGTCCTCCTTAGTAGACCCCCATAGTAATCCCTTTATCAGTCCCCCATAGTAGTTCCCCACAGTAATCCCCCATAGTAGTCCCCCTTCACAGCCCTAACTAAATGACCCGCAACCACAGCAGATAGCACAGACATGTCCTTGCTGTCTGAATTTACAGCCAGAATGGTACCGATCTCAGGGACTTATATAGGGTCCGGGTCTCACGAGAATCCGACAGCAAGATGATGATGTTCGAACTTATTCTGGATCTGGAAAATACACATCTCAGAGAGGAATATGGCTACATATCAGAGGAAGAATGGGTACTTATGTAGTATCTGGGCGCCCGATTTTGAAATCGGGTCCATCGCATCGCATCGCATACGACCATATCGCATGCGATGCGATGGACCCGATTTTTCCATAGGATTCAATGTTAAAATGGACTGAGTCCATTTTAACATGGAATTCAATGGGAAAAAGGGGTCCTTTTCATACCCCTACTATCCAAGTCGGCATGGAGTTGGATATAAACCTGTGGCGAGCGTAGCGAGCCACCGGTATTCTGTGTCCCCTCGCTACGCTCGCCACGCTTCGGGCTCGGTGGCTCGCTACGCTCGCCACAGGTTTATATCCAACTCCATGCCCACTTGGATAGTAGGGGTATGAAAAGGACCCCTTTTTCCCATTGAATTCCATGTTAAAATGGACTCAGTCCATTTTAACATTGAATCCTATGGAAAAATCGGGTCATCGCATCGCATCGCATGCGATATGGTCGTATGCGATGCGATATCGCATCGCATCGCATCGCATCTGATTGTTAAGTTAAGGCATACAATCACAAAATCGGGCGCCCAGATACTACATAAGTACCGAAGAATGTTGGTCGATTTAATGTGAAGGGAAGAGCAATGCCTTGCCCAATTGAACATCAGTAAACGATTCTTCTCAGTGAGCCAATCAGCAATACATTGAAGCATAACAGATGAAGAATATTCAGCAAAATCAGGCAAGCCCATACCTCCCTTTGAGCAAGTTGTCAGCAGACAACAAAACATGTCAGGAAACACCTGCTCACAATAAACAGCATTGGACTTGGTTGAGGTTTCATTGGAAGTCCTATTGGATGTACCATCTACACCAGCTCTTATTTGCACTATCCCTGGTCATTGGTCCGGAATATTTTGCCATCTTACAATTTTGCCCATTAGGAAACCACCACCTTCCTAAATCTTGGACTCCAATATTGCAACATGCTGGTGATGCCTCTGTGATCGAGGACTGCAATACCCTACAGTGGCACCAACAATCCTGCAAGGTTAATGGACTCCCCATAAGTCAAGCTTTACTAAGTACGGATCTACATCAGGGGATCAAGCAATTGTTATTTACAGAGCACATCAATTGCAAATTGGGACTCCATACCAAATAAATATACAACCTCTCTTGTCCATTTTAATATTTTATTGTATTAACATTATTGTGCAATACTCTTGCTGCTATTATAAAAAAATTCTTACTTATATAAAAATGTGCTTGTATTAATAAAATATACTAATTATTGTAATACCTAATTGATCCACATTATTGAGCGCTCCATCAATCCTTTTATCTAAGCCCATACCTCCCGCTTGTGTGGGGCTATAACTCTGCAAAGAGCAATTTTCAGCTTTTTTAGCACTCCAAACAAAGGGAGTCATATCCCTTCATATGATTCTCAAGTTTGAATTAGATAGGCAAATCAGTAATTTGTGCATCAGATAAAAGATTTTAGGAAAAATGAAAAACCGCTATGCATTAGTGAAATTTGAAGAAGCTTCCAACTATCAAGGAGGTTTGGGCAAAACCTTGAGAATGGCTGCGTTAAGGTGAAGGGGTATGGTCAGGAAGGATAGAAGGGAGTTAGGTACCACAAATAGTGTTAGACCAATACGAGGAAACAAAATGATATAAAAAACCTCACTAAGGCCATCTGGTCCAGTTCCAAATGCCTTGTCACATTTCATCTGAGGTATGACCAGCTCCACCTTTTCAAGTGTTATAAGGTAAGCTGCTCCGTCTGATGATAATCGAGTGCAGGATAAAGGGTTCTTGTGTAGTTTCACAGCGCCAGCATGGCGCCGTGCTACTTCCGGGTTGGGTACGCTCGTCAAACTATCTAAAATAAAGTAACTTAACTCCATGCCAACGTAGATAGTTCATACCCCCACTATCCATGTTGGCATGGAGTTGATTTTAGATAGTGTGGCGAGCGTAGTGAGCCACCGAGCCTGCAGCGTGGGCGAGCGAAGCACCCGGTCCACCAGCGGTAGTTCATCCCCTCCATACGCCCTCAGGTTCCCTCACGACTTCAAACATTCTATAGTTTATTATATTCCGATCCTCCCCCAACCCTGCATGAATAAAAGGGTCATCACTGGTAGGCCAGGCAGAGGTCACGCACAACAAAGTGAAGAATCCAGAGAGTAAGTAAAGGATTGTCTGAAATGGGATCACTGATGTCAGTCAGCGGTTCCTGGGATAATTCTCATAAATATGCTTCTGCACCCTTGGGAGATAAGAAGTCTCTATTGTAGAATCGGTCGTTATGTGAAAGACTAGGTAGAGCAGGCCAAGCTTGCAGCCCTCAATTACAAGCCTGGTCAATTCCACAGAATAATCCTGAAATATTTATAATTTGTTACCCTCCCATTGTAGATCCTTCGCACTTCTGGAGGCGGACCAGAAAGCCATTTTGTGAAGGTAGTTCAAGCATCTGAATATCCTGACCAATGGTCTGAGTTTATTCGGTGTACGAACAGGGCCAACTCAGCGTGCCTTCTCAACCACTAGATCCTGACATGCCTGCACTGTTCCCAGGAGAGAGGGTAAAGTGTTCTGGAGGAAAGTGCCAATGCGGGACCCTCAACAGTTTCTGGCAAACCCAAGAGATGAATATTATTATATCTCAAGCAATTCTCAATTTTGTCTAATTTATTCCAAATTTGTTCATTATCAGAAGCAAGTTATTTCACTAAAAGCTTCATATTTCTCAACATCATGCAAGGCAGACCCTAACTGATTTTCGACTGCGATATTTTCTGCGTGAGAGCTTTGTGTCTGTCTGCCACTGGTTGTTTCAGGAGTGATGCCATAGTAGATTGTATGGAATTACCTACTGCCCCAAAGGTAACAGAAGTGTCTGGGGTTGGTAAACCAATTCTGCTAGATCAGCATCAGCTTTCTTCAACTCTGGCGTCTTTGGCTCTGGTCCGGGGTCCGGCGCCATGTTGCCCGCCACATTCTAGGAGGCTGGAGTCAGGTCACAAAACAGTCCATCAGGACCAGGGGGCAGTTAGGTGCAATTAAGTGCAAGACTGGAGGAGTTTGGAGGCTGCTATCCACCATGACAAGATGCTAAAAACACTGGGTATTGTTAGATTTGTTTATGTAAAGCAGTTTTAAAGGTAATATAACACAGCAGGATTGAGACGGCTAATATGACAATGTTTTTATGTTAACCACAGACAGACTTTTCTAAGTTTTGCAGTAACCACTGCTGAAGGGTTAGGATCACTATAGAAATGCACACAGTACCTCCCAACATTAACATTAGGAAAACTGAGTCTCTTGCGGAACAAGGGGACATGACCTCAGAATCCTTAGCAGAGAGATGTGTCAGGCTAGCCTATAGAGTCCATGACGGAGATAAGTGCAGGAAGACAGCAAGATAAAAGATACATAGAGGTGTGGACGCAAGACATTAGAAAATTTAAGGTCAGATTAATTAAGCCTGGGAAAGCGGTAAAGTGGCCAGTGACAAGGCACCAGCCAATCAGCCCCTAACTGCTATTTTTCAAATCCTGCTTGTAACTTGACAATAAGAAGCCGATTGGCTGGTGCATTATTATTGGCCACTTTATCACTTCAGCAGGCTTAATATATCTGCCCTTAAATGAAAAAAACCATCGGTAGGTGGAAGACGGTGTTCAGAGAGACAACTTGCATTAAAGAGATTGCTGAGACTTATGCTGCCACAAATAAACCACCTGTATGCTATCTTTTTTTGGAGGGGAAGCTACACAAAAGATAACCATTATTTCAAAAGACACTGCTACAATAGAGTTTCTGTGAATTAAGGGCCTCATCTGTGTGCACAACAATCTCAAATACAGCCTGGTTTGCAATGTTTTATTATCATTATAAAATGGACATTACCACCTACTGTAGCAGGGGCGTAAATACAGGAGACAATGGAAGGTGGTTCCCTCCGGGCACCAGGGCCAGACTGACCATCTAGCACTTCTCTCAAATGCCAGAGGGGCCGATGGCCAGGTGGGCTGATTTCTTCTTGTAAGTGGAGGCTCCGCCTCCCGATCCACGCACAGAGAGAGAGCCGCTGGACTTGCAGCGGGTCCGGCAGCTCTCTCTGTGCGTCGTTGAGGTCCAGTAGAGAGGGGGGCATCACACACCGCTATTCCCCTCTCTCCTGCAAGCCAGGAGAGGCAGTGCACGCATGCGACAAAGGTCACGCGCGTGCACAAATGCCAGTGCCAATTCGAAGGCCCAGTCCGTCGCTGCCGGGCACCAACTCTGAAGTGAGCAGAAGGTTTTGCTTTATGTACACTAGAGTATGAGTGTGCTGTGAACCTCTGTCTTACATGTACCATATTCCAGAGTCTAGCCTCAGCCTGGGTACCTATCTCAAGGAAGCAAAGCACACTAATGTACATAACAGGGGAAAGTTTAGAGTGCATGGCCCCTCCCTCCATGTTGGCTCTTCCCACTCACACAGACATGGGACCTGCTGCTTTTACTACTGTTGTGGGAGCAGCAAATAACGAGAAAGGAAAACTGCTTGCCACCTATTTTTTTAATTGAAATGACCTCCTAGTCACTTTTGCAGCCATTAGATATAAATTGAAAATCCTTTTGCATACAGTATGTTGTATGCCATTTTGTCTGTCTAGGAAAGAGCACATCTTCATTGCCTCTCTTTTGCCATGGTGTGAAGGAGGGAAAAAGCAACAGTGCTGCGGAAGAACGCATGCTGGTGGAAGAAGATCGGATTCCTGCCAACACATCGCAACCAGGAAAGATTGGGCCTGCAATAAATTTATTTGTGATAGCATATTTGTTCAACTTCTTTCTAATGCTGTGTACACATTACACCAGACCTGGGCAATTGCGGCCTTCCAGATGTTGAGGAACTACACATCCCAGGATGCTTTGCATTAGTTTTGCTATGTGGCCATGCTGAAACTGATGCAAGGCATGCTGGGATGTGTAAACAGGAAAAAAAGTACCAGTAGGCGCCTTTTGCACACTAAATAAAACAATTTAATTGATCAGCAAATAACATGAAAAATAAATGAAAAATAAAAAATAAAATATAAAATAATGTACAATATAAATACACAAATACACAAAATATTATGCATGCATATAAAATACTTTAAAACATGTGCATCAATATGGTGATATATGTAAATGGCATATAATTACCAGATCCCGGTTGATTGTTCAAATATAGACCAGATGTTGGTGTCCTTTCTCAATTGATAAAGCCGCCGTAGCACGGCGAAACGCGTCTTGATAAGGAATTCCTGCTGCTGCTGAGACCGTGGACCTGGAGGAATCTCTTACCTAGTGTGAGCTCCAACAAACACCCCATACCCCGGTCCCTGACAGACCTCACCAGCGCAGTTTCGGAGTGTTACCTAGGATGAGACACAGCTCACCTGCCATCCCGGCGGCATACGGCAGCAACACGCACGAGACCTGACATTAAGGAAGTCTCCGCCCGCCGCAGTGTTCAGCGGCTCACACTTGGCTCGCTGGCCGGTGTAGCTGCTCCACACCAACCAACACTGCAGGCATGTGACGGTTCAGTGCGCCAACGTACCCAGACTGGGACCTGCCGAGAGCCCCACTATCTACAGTAAGGAAGCATAACATCGCTGGTGTCCGTACCGATTAAAGGTAACATTAAGTACACCTACTCCGTACCTGACTTCTCTGCTAAAAAGCCTTTAAAGGAATATTTCCTGTGGATTACAAATTTCTGTTGGGAGAACTCACAAATTATCCACCGATCCCCCTTATTGTTGTCCCCCAAATACAGCGCTGGGAATTCCACCCCTATTATTCAGGACACCAACATCTGGTCTATATATGCGCATATTTGAACAATCGACCGGGATCTGGTAATTATATGCCATATACATATAGCACCATATTGATGCACATGTTTTAAAGTATTTTATATGCATGCATAATATTTTGTGTATTTGTGTATTTATATTGTACATTATTTTATATTTTATTTTTTATTTTTCATTTATTTTTCATGTTATTTGCTGATCAATTAAATTGTTTTATTTAGTGTGCAAAAGGCACCTACTGCTACTTTTTTTCCTGTTTGCTACGTTTCTGAGGGCGGCATCCCTCTCCCAGAGGGCAGCCACTTGCACACAGCATCCAAGCACTTGCCCCTAGCGCTCAAGGTATATTGTTGTTCTATGCTGGGATGTGTAGTTCCTCAACATCTGGAGGGCCGCAATTGCCCAGCCCTGCATTACACGATGTGTGTACCCAGAAACATTGCAGCTGATGGGAGTTACAGAGAGGGGACGGGGACCATACTGAACTCTGCAGCATGGCTCTCTCTTGGGATCAGGGCCTGATTAAAGGTTCTAGGTGCCCTAGGCTAATACACATGTAGCTCCCCTTGTAATGCTGTTAAAGACACATGTAGGGCGCTCAGGGACTCGTCATTCATACTGCCATGTATGATTTAATGCTTGTGGCGTGGGAGTGAGGCTATGGCTTTAGGCTGTCCAGCTGGTGCCGTAGCACAATGTACATAAAGTAATGGTTCCATCAGTAAGTTACAATTTCACAGTTGTCACCTGCAAGGTACCCCCAGTCCTTGCACCCTAGGCTGCAGCCTAGTCAGCCTACTGGATAATCAGTCTCTGCAATGTCTTCCATCATCCTGTATGTAGAGACATCTGAGGATGCCACTGATGACGTGTGGGAGTGCACATATAGTGGGTGCACACTGGACGATTTGAACATTTTATGTTTCAGATCATTTGCTAAATTATTACAAATATTGTGTACTGTGTACCCAGTTTAAGACACAAGTTATTAACAAAACAATAAAAGTGCAATAAATATATCACCTCATATCCAGCATCAAAGTCCAATGGTGTAGATGAATTTCTGTATAGAAATCCTATGCCTTCGTCCACATCAAAAAACCACCCATTTGGGGTTGGGCCAGATAATTGTGACTGAACTGAATACTGTTAAAACATTATAGGTTTGAGTTTACCAATTAACACTTTAGATATCGGAAAGTAGTAATAGTTTTCATTTAAAAACAGAAAACATTAATTGACTTGAACATATTTTTATATAATTAAATACAGGTTGAGTATCCCTTATCCAAATATTCCTTATCCAAATTATTCCAAAAACCATACATTCCAGAAAGTTAAAACTTTTTTTTTTTTTTTGCTAAAAGCACTATTGGGGACATCTGTAACAGCACTACTGAGGACATGATACAGATGGGGCAGGTCCCATCTTGGCAGGGAATGGCGATGGCGACGCCAGCCACCATCCCCCGCCAGCGCCATATCGATTGCGAGAAGAAGACGTGCGCGCACGAGAGGCGCGCGCGTCCCCTTCCGATGGCGCTTCCAGCTGCTCCCCCGGGTCCCCACCGCCTGCCCGCACCCTCCCTAACCCTGTTTGTCTCCCTGAGGTGGAGACGGACAGGGTTCCTGTCGCCCCGCCGACGGAGATTGAGACGCACGTGAGACGCACGCGCGTCTCAGTCTGATGGCTGGCAAGGCTGCTGGCGGATCGCCAGCAGGGACATTCTGGCGATTCGCCAGCCAGGAAGAGGCCTGCCCCATCTGTATGTAACTGGCACTACTGGGGACATCTGTAACAGCACTAGTGAGGACATGATATGTAACTGGCACTACTGAGGACACCTGTAACAGCACTACTGAGGACATCTGTAACAGCACTACGGAGGACATGATATGTAACTGGCACTAACAAAGGCAAATATAGAAACATGGTAATGGGTGGTCCCAGATCCAAATACTAATGGATGGACCTGTGGCAAAAAAGGGTTGTGGCCTTAAGGAAAGGAGGCCTGTCATCACAAAAAGGGTCATGGTATTACACCACACACTGTAATGCCCATTACACATTTTAGCAAACTCCATAATACCCATTACACATAAGGCCACACACCGTAATGCCCATTACACATTGTGCCACATATCATGATCCCCATTACATCCTATATAATGAACCATAATGCCCATTACATATTTGACACATAAGTACCGTTTACTGTTCCTAAATGCTAGGGGCTTCATGCTCGATGCCAGGGGCTTCATGCTCGATGCCAGGGGCTTCATGCTCGATGCCATGATGGCTTCATGCTCACTGCCAAGGGGAAATTCATGCTTGTTGCCAAGAGGGAGTTAAATGCTCATTGCAAAGGGGGAGTGAAATTGTTCGTTGTCGGGGGGCGGAAGGAGAATTGCTCATTGAAAGAAAGTAGTGAATTTGCTCATTACTAAGGTAGGGAAGGGAAATGCTCATTGCCAAGGGGAGAGGGAATTGCTCGTTGCCAAGGGGGAGTGAAACAGACAACCACTGGATGCACACAATTTAAAGAAATGACAGCCGGGCAGAGAGAGCTGTGCGCTGCCCGGCTGTATAGTCTAAACAGGTCCCTAGATATTTTAAATTCTCCTGCTGGACCACGAGCCAATAGGAGCCTGTGGTCCGGCAGCCAATCAGGAGCGGCATTGCTGGTATTGGTGGCTGCTTCTGATTGGCTGCTGGACCTATTGGCTCACGGTCCAGTGGGAGAATTAAAAATATTGAAGGACCTGCTTTGCTTAGAGTATACAGCCGGACAGCTCACAGCTCTTTCTGGCTGGCTGTCATTTCTTTAACTTCTGTGCAGCTGGCGGTCTAATGGGTGGTCCGGTGCACCCCCTGACCACCCCTTAGATTTGCCTATGGGCACTAAATATGTGCAAGAAAATTATTGCTTGCCATTTAAATTCAGTATCTAAGATTGTACACAAACTTTGTTTCATGTTTTGATGTGTTTGTACAACATAAATGCAAGATACCTCAAGATATGTAATTGAAATATAAAAATATTCTGAAATACGGAATACTCCTTTATCTAAAATTAATCTGGGCCTGAGCATTTTGGATAAGGGTTACTCAACCTGTATGTATCTTTACAGTATTTAAAATGTGTTTATTGTTATATTATAGTGTGCTTAAATGCATTTTATGTAATTAATAGACTACACAAAAATGGTAATAAAGTTCCAGCAAATAATAGCCTAAAATGTATGTCCCACATAGGGGCTGATTCAGACCTGTTTGCACAGGTCCTAATTCGTCCCCATCCCCGGTGGCTGGGGTGTGCGCATGCACAAACCCCCAGAGTTTTACCCTCGCCTAGCCACTCACAAAATGATTGACAGACAGTGGGCAGTCGTTGGGGGTCCCACACGGTGGTTACGTTCCAAGGAAACGCAGACATGTCATTGCCTGCTTGGGTGGGTAAATCTCGTCTGCTCTCGTATGGAATTCGCACAAGTGGCTTACTTTTATCTACGAGGAGAGGAGAAAGCATTTGATGGTGAGTAACCATCTTATAAGTTCTCCTCTGTGCAGACGCATGTGAGCGGGTATGTAAGCGTACACAGCCATTTGCATCATGTCACGGGGATCCAGTCGGCGGTGGGGCGTGCATTCTTCGGGGCAGCGTTTATTTGCTTGCTAGGCAGAGAATATACACAGTCTAGCATGCAGGTCTGAATTACCCCCGTAATCTAAACCTCCATGGAAATGACTACTAATTGTGATCCTTACCTTTAGTGGGTCACCATCAACATCAGTTGCTGGCACTTGATAAATGGGGACAAACATTGGGTAATTCTCCGGAATATTCTGAAATTCTTTAAAAAAAAAAAGTTACAGTAATCACATTATTATAATGATCATTTTCATCAGATTTTTTTTCTTTAATTAAATGAACAAGGATCAAATCAAGCAGCACAGGGGGCGAGATTTAGTGAAATGCGATTTTTTTGCAAAGTGCGATTTTGTTCAAAATCGCCCTATATCGCCCTTTTAAAAAATCGCACTTTTGCTGTGAATTCGCTAATTTAATTAGATGCAAATTTGCGGCAAAAAAGTGCGATATGGTGCGCTAATGTGCGATTTGTAGTCATGAAAATGTGCGATTTTTAAGTCATGAAAATGTGCGAATTTGATAAAATGTGCCATTTTGTGTTAAAAAAAAATGGCGTGAGGTCCTCCCTCCTGTGCATAACTAGCCCCGGTCTCATTGAGCCGGACCTGTTCCAAAAATCTGGGGGACCAAAAATCTGGGGGTCCCCCATATTTTGAAACCAGCACCGGGCTCCAACAGCCCGTGGTGTCATGCCACAGCCGGGGGACACTTTTTATATAAGGTCCCCCAGACGAAATATGAGCACCGTGGCTGGTCAGCCTTGGACACGCTACAAAGGCTGAGAGCTTGATTGGCCAATGCGTCTCCATGGAGACACATAGCTCAGCCAAAAAGGACTGAGCTATGCGTCTCCATGTCAGTGCAGGGTGAGCTGGCTCTGGAGGAGACAGAACAGCGCTGGACCCTGGATTGGTAAGTATATTGGTGTAAAAGTGAGGTGTGTGTTTGTGTGTTTAAAGTTATACTTTTCAGTGTGTGTGTCTTTTATTTTAACATTCTTTTTACAGGTGGACTACAAGTCCCTTTGGGCCCATTAATGCCCTGCATGCTGGGACTTGTGGTTCTCCAAGTACCAGCATGCGGGGGAGGTCTGCTGGCACTTGTAGTTCTCCTGCATAAAGTAATGTTAGGAGTGTGAGAATTAACCCTATCAGGCCAGTGTCCACTGGCCACGGATGCCGGTGACAGCCACGGGCTTCAGCCCTGGACGGGTGAAGCCTGGGGGACCCCTTTATTGGGGGAGTCCCCACTCCTCCAGGTATCCCGTCCAAGGCTGACCAGCCACGGTGCTTATGTTTCGGCCGGGGAACCTTATATAAAAAGTTTCCCACGGCTGTGGCATGACACCGCGGGCTGTTGGAGCCCGGTGCTGGTTTCAAAATACGGAGGGACCCCCAGATTTTTGGTCCCCCGTATTTTTGGAACCAGGACCGGTCCAAGAATCCATGGCTGGTTTCAGAAACACGGGGGACCCCTACACTTTTTGTCCCCTGTATTTTTGGAACCAGGTCCGGCTCAATGAGCCCGGGGCTGGTTATGCTCAGGAGGGGGGGACCCTACGCCATTTTTTTATTTTATTTTTACTTTTACAAATATTTTAACACAGAAACATACACAGATCTCAATGATCTGTGCAATGGTTCTGTCAAATTCGCCAGTCAGAACCTGGTCTATTTTTTTGGCGATTTTTAGACATTTTTTGGGGGCGATTTCCAAATTCACACCCCATTAAATTGGCGATTTCTATATTTTTCAATGGGAAAACATCTGGATGCGATTTGAGAAATCGCCACTTCTGAATGTGCGAATTCGCGGCAAAAAGTGTGATTTTTGCCGCAATTCGCATCCCATTAAGTTGGCGATTTATGAAAAAAGTGCGATCTTGGCCGTTTTTGCGGAATTTTTTTTTGCCAAAAACAGAAAATCACTCCCTATTAAATGTCACCCAGAGTTTTTTTTTCCACTGTACTGTAAGTTAGTATTACATTGTACTGCAGTATTGGAGAATAGACAGGGTATAGTGGAGGTAATAAGTGGGTATACTGTATAAGCAGTAATGAAACTGGCTGATTAAACAGGATTCAATTGTGCCAGCAATTAACATAGGGCCTTATTCAGACATAATCATAGGGGTGCGAATTTGCAGTCCATGTGATTACCAAATGACTGCACATGTGTACTGGTCGCAGGAAGCCAGCATTTGGGTGTCGTAATTGTCTGTTTTTTGGGAGTGTCAGGGAAAACCCAGGCATGCCCAAGTGTTTTCGGGAGGGTATGTGATGTCAGTTATGGCCTTGTTCAGGCTGATTCTAATGCAGCCGCCGAGTAAGACAAGAGCTACTCAGAGCCTGCACACACTGGGGAAATTATTTGATGGTGGGTGAGCAGTTTTTTAATATTACGTATAGGCTTATATTTTTAAGAATAGGAGACAAAACTCTTAAAAATATAAGCCTATATGTAATATTAAAAAACTAATAATATTTGAAAATTAACATGCAGCAAGTGTTCATCTTTTACTTCATTACTGTGGGTATAAAGGACTGGTACATGGTACCCCTGATATCACCTTGAAAAAGCTTCTAAGCGAAACGCGTTAATGTATTATAGCAAAGGGCACCCACCACCTGGATTACAAATTTGTTTTCATTACGTGGGCCCGGACCAGCATCCACAACTACCCCAGCAGCCGTGGATTAATGGGACTCTAAAATTATCCTCTTCACCAGGTAGAACACCACACCAGCACTGTCCCTGGACAGAAAAATTCAACACCTCCAGCATAGTCCCTGCTATAGTAATCGGCATTCAAAACTTGGGACGTATATAAAGGAAGCATTATAGGAACGGACATTTAGCAAATTCATTTACCCTCTTTTTAATGTTTATTGCATTTATTTTATTGTAATAAATTTGAACATATAACCTCACACCTGTTGCATGTGTATAGACACATAGCGCAGTTTCACACTCCCCTTTTTTAAATTGTTTCTACTTATTTGGGCTTGACACCCAAATTACCGAAACTGCAGCTTTAGCAAACCCACTCTCCCTAGGCACCTTCTCAGGACACCCAGTGTCCTAACCCGTTGTTTGTAAAACAAAAGTCTCTGCCTTACAGCGCCTCCCGCAGCAGCATACATAGACACATCCAGACGCAGCTTTTTGGCATGCACAGACAGGTACTCTCCCTCCCCGTACTCCTATTTTTGATTTCCTCTCCGCTTCCTTCTCATTGCAGGCACTGCCTACGCTGCATACTTCAGCTATCCCCTCTCTCCTCTCTTTTTTTATGGCAGGGCAGCCAAACCAGGTGCCGCTCATCCCCCACCACTGTAGTGCGACTACAAGTGGAGGACAGCAGCACACCTGTGGAAGCATAAAGCCGTACACTTATCTACACAACTTATCTCTCTTTTTATTGGGAACACTCATCCGCTAATGCCCTAAGAGTCCACCATGCACTGGAGATTATCTAACCAGGGGGTCCCTAAAACAAACGGGGAGAAGCAGTATCCCATTTCATTCCTCTTAAAATTCTCCCCACTATACTGAAGCACACTCACCCGCTATACCTATAACAGCGCATCATAATTACCTTGGTGGTAGCTGGTAAAATGTGGATATACATTAAAAGAGAAGGGTGACCTCTCTAATTAATCAATGTAACATTTCCAGCTACTAATACAGGTATACAAAGCCGGGCAGCAGCTGCTCTCAAAGGGAGATAAAAGAGGTATTTCCCCTTCATCCCTCAGATCCCACAAAAGATTGCGATCTCCTACAATAACTAAAAAGCCTACCTCACATATAGTGGCAGCTGGAAAATCTTGGGTGGTCCTGCCAAACGGGAAAGTTGACTTCCCTGAAACCCACCAGGCAACCCATTAATGCTATGGGTATATAAAGGTCGATTGAGATCGCCTAGCCGGGCTAAATTGGGAGACTGTAATTTATACTTTATCTCTCCCTTATATATTCTCTTCTATCCTTCTTTTTTCTGTCTCTCCTTTTTCTTCTTTTTCAACCTTTTCTCTCCATTTGGGGGGGGGAGGGGGGGAGACATAATATTACCTATATTGACTACCCATAACAATTTTGTATAAATATGTCTGTTCCTGTCTTTTGACATTTACAGGAACTGTCAAAAAACATATACTGCGCCTATGATTGTCGCAAACTGAACGCCACTATTTAAAATGATATCTGACTCTATTATATACACCTTTATTTTTCACTGGTTATACCTTGAACAAAATATACTTGTTTAAATCTGAATATGGTCACTCAGCGATACTATATTGTGTATATATATATTTCAACTTTATTATAAGATTGGAGAACAGACTTGTTTCGCGCCACAGGTTTTTCGGTTGCTATGTTAGGGCTGCCTGACTTACAAAATCCCCTGTTGGATAGAGATAAGTAGGAAGAATATGGGTAACAATTGTAAGGTGGCGCCCTTATTATGACCTCAGCAATTGGGTCAATAATGCCTTGTAGTCAAAAAACAAGTAAAGTCCAAAGTTTATAAACATTTATTAAAAAGTCTCTTATTCCACAACAATGTAGGTGGCTTTTCCAGACTAGTAAAAGGTTCAACATGATATTTATTTTATTTCAGGATAGCAAACAAACGTTTCCAATGCGTTTCGTCCCTACGTGGGACTTCATCAGGGGTTTGCGGATGTCATTATAATCAATTCCAAAGATTTTAGTAGGGGAGTGTCTACAATGTGTTGGTTTATTTGTTAGGTCCTTGTAAAGAATTTGTTCAATGGTACTCTATCGCTTTTTTTTCACTCATAGGTCAGCGTAAGAGCCTCTCAATTTTCACAAATAGATACACCTTAATAAGGTTAATAAATTTATTGACAGCTCTGGGTTGTTTGAAATGGACCAGCTGGACCGTTTCTCCAAGATCTGCCGGGGTTCCCAAATAGACTGCTATGTCTGTTAGGGCAATGCTGGAAATGAATATATAACCTCAATACAGAGTCTGGGATTATTCAGGGTACAGTTTTCGCCTTCAGGAGATGTGCTCAGTGGGAAGGCTCTGTAGGAGTGGGCTTTATTATAAGATTGTATGCTTCCAAATATGTGTTGGTTTACTGCATTGAGCAGTTTGAAGCACTGTACAAACAAAAAACCTGTTTCATCAACCTCAAACAACCAGCCAGAGGGTTACTTGACATCAGACATACTGTTTCTTGTATATAGACTGTGAGTGAGCAAGTTTTTAAACAAATTATCATTTTTCTTATTATTGTTACTAGGTGATTCATCGCGCCCTACGGGCGCTCTTCACACCGTCGTAAGGGGCTGCGCCCCCTTAAATTGGGAACTGCATTATTGCAGGTGCCAGACGGGGTCCCGACAGTCGTTATCCCAACAGGCATTTACCCGACGTCGGGATCCCGTTGCGCTCAGCCTTGCTTAGTTGCGCTCACCATGCTGTCTGAGTCCAGACAGTTGGGATCCCGACGTCGGGATCCCGACTGTTGGACCCCTGTACCACACCTGTTATTGCGTGGAAGATGTTTCGTATTATATGGAAGATTCCCTGCTGTGGGTGTGTGAGCAGGGGTGGTGTTGGTGGGGGAGGGATGTGTGCGGGTGAGGGGTGGGGGGTGCGCGCATGGGGTGGAGTGTGTGCGGACTCATAGTACATGTGTGTGGTTCTGGGACTTGTAGTTCCCCAGTTGCAGTGGATACACAGTGTACAGTGTGTGATGCTGGGACTTGTAGTACATGTGTGTGTGATGCTGGGACTTGTAGTTCCCCAGTTGCAGTAGATACACAGGATACTGTGTGTGATGCTGGGACTTGTTGTACATGTGTGTGTGGTGCTGGGACTTGTAGTCTTCTAGTTGCAGTATATAGTAGTATACAGTATGTGATGCTGGGACTAACCGATGGCGCAAATCTTCCTGTCCCGCACCCAGACTCCGGCACAGGCCTATAGGCGCGCCCTCCAGCATGAACACATAGCGGCGCAGGCGGGTGAGCTCCAGCACCGGGTAACATGGAAGGTGCTGAGGCCGCCACGGTCAGTGCGCTGGAAATCCACCCCCAGGGCCCGGAGCCTGTCCGCCTCCCCACCGTGTACAGGGGAGGCTGCTTGCACAGCTGCAGCGTGCCCGGGCCGTCCTCCTCCTGCAGCTCCCGCAGACAGCGCTGCTTGCACACACAGCCTCAGGGTAAGGTAGCAGCCCCTGCCGGAGCACATTCAGCACTGGCCGGGGAGTGCTCGGCGCCATCCCCAGGTCTCTGTGAGGCCTACAGCGGCCGGGAAGGAGTCCGGGGGAACGGGATGGTGTGACGCCGGCATCAGGGAGGGATCTGCACTGGTCGGTGTATGTCTGATGGCCGGGAGGGAGGGGAGCATTATCTGTCAATCATCCCCTTGTGTATAACGCTGTTATACACAACTCTGCCCAGCGTTATATACACAGGGGATGATTGACAGAAGTGGCTAAGTATATAAGAGATTTCCAATGGCTATGTGTATCTATGGCACTTATTCGGATCTGATCGCAGTACAAATTTGTTCTCAAAATGGGCAAAACCATGTGCACTGCAGCTGCATGGAACATGTGCAGATAGAGTTAAATTTGGAAGGAATGTGTTGAAACTGAAATCTAAATTGCAGTGTAAGAATAATGCAGCCAGTATTTACCCTGCACATAAACAAAATAACTCCCCCAAATCTAACTCTCTCTATATATGTTACATCTGCCCCACCTGCAGTGCACATGGTTTTGTCCATTTTGAGAACAAATTTGTACTGCGATCAGATCTGAATTAGGGCCTGTGCCCCTCACCAGTGTCACCATCACACACTCTTCCTCCCAGTACTACTGGAACAGAAAACTTCATGGGCGGTCTGTGGCGCAGTACAGATCAATTTTTATAGTGAGTAAACGCAGCATCCATGTATATTTTAACTATTTAAAACAAACATTGCATGATCTTTTACTGAAGGGCCTGATTCTGATTGACATGCACCCCTTCGCATTCACACAGGGGAGTGATGTTTAGTGGCAGCACATGCGCATAATCTTTTATGCGCAAGTTCAGCTGCATTTTGCGAGTGGGTACGGCAAATTGATTATTCACCGGCCCATTTACACCTAGCAGTGCGGATGGGGGGGGGGGGGTGCTGTGGTGGCAAGGGATCGCGCCCATGGGAACACCCAGCATTTCATGGGTGTTCCCATGGAAATGCTCCTGTAATTCGGGTGCCGGGGCGCAGGCATCTGACAGCAGATGTCAGCTGCCCATCCGCTTCTCATTCGCCCATCCATTCGCATGTGTGCTGGGAAATCGGCATGTGTGTGTCTGGGGCGGCAACAAAAGTCTTGCCTAGGGCATCAAATTGGATAAGGCTGGCTCTGCCTGCACCGCTGGATAACCCCCTCCCCCCATGTCGCCATTTCCCCTCGCAACCATGCAAGGGAATGTGTTACAAAAACACATCCCCTCCCATGATGCTGCTGGCGGAGAAATCATTTGATGGTCACCTGGTTTCGTAAATAAAAGTCAGTGGAAACTCTCATGAAATGCTGGACGTTCCCATGAGTGACCCCCGTCCACTCCTGGCCCACCCGTATCCCTGCAAACAGCCTGGCGACTATGCAAGTCACCGAAGCCATTCACAAAGGGGACCTGCCAATGCACATAAAATACCATGCGCATAAAATACCATGCGCTGTCTGACAACCATCTGGATGGGGCCAAACTCACTGCTTAGTAAGTAGATTAGAATCGCCTCCAATGTGTATTGGTTTTGGGGCACTGAGATGATAATGGAAAAAGACTTCTAGTGCTGTTGGAGCAGCCATAGGTCCCAATAAAATCCTGTTTAGTCAGTCCCTTTTGTATCACTCATTGGAATCCACTGTACTCCCAATTCACAATACCATTGTTATGAAAGCACACATTTGTGACATCACCTGTTCAGCTACTCAGGCTAGAACTGTTTACACTTACCTCTTTTTAGCACAAAGGGAGCTGCACACACCGGGGGTTCATTTACATTTTCAATAAGCACAGTTAAAGAAGCAGTCTCATCAGCAACGAGAAGGCCACCTGAAGTTGAAACTATTATATCATATCTTCTTGGTGATCCATCTTCAAAATCAAAACTCATAGTAGTAGTAATTATTCCGGTACCTGCAAAGCACAGATTTCATTTCAAATTATCCATATAAAACCAATTTCAATTAATATTGTAAAAAATTGGAAAATACTAAAGCTGTTAAATGCAGTTATATAGCCACAGTATACTGAGTATGACATTTGTGTGCATCAAGCATAGTCCGCACACTGTGGGCCTGATTCAGGATGCAAAGATGTGCAAAATGACAACTCCCAGCAGCAGGTCCCGCCCCATGATGAAACACAGAAATGTAGCATTTGCATCGCCGAATTGCGCAGCTATGACCTGTTGCGCGTTAGACTGTGATGGCATTGCAGTCACAGTGTAAGGATGATGCACATGCACTGGCACATGCACAGTTCTACATAAAAAAGTGATCTGCGATGTTTGCAGATCTGCGGGGCAAGATGAATTAGCCCCTATACACGATAATCAACAGGGTTCTAAGTTAGCAAATTACAAAATGTTTGTTTTAGTGAACATAATTATTGTAAATGTGACTTTCATATGTTAAGTTCCTTATTCTGGTCCAATTCGCATGCTTGTTAGAGTTTTGTAAATGCGCATGTGCATACGCCGGGTGCGTGTCACCATGGCGAACAGATTATTCACCAGGTGCACGCAACCCAAAATTGCCGGCAGGGAGTGGGGTACTCGCCCATGGGAACACCAAGCGTTTCATGGGCTTTCTCATGAAAAAGTTGGGCGTTCCCTTGGAAATTGCTAGGTGACTTGAATGCCGGGGGTGGGCAGCTGACACCGGATCTCAGCTGCCCACCCAGTTCCTCCCGAATGTCCACGCATTTATAGGTGAGCCGAGAGTCACTGTATATATGTGTGCACGCATCACATCTCTCGATGGTTGGCGACCGATGTGGGAGTTTACCCCTGGACTGCAAATGATTGTTTATATAAAAATGGGGGGGGGGCCATCGCAGGACGGGTTCTCGTGGACTCGCAAAGGTGTGAATTCCCATCAGAGCAAGTCAACCAGAATTAAACTACCTTGTATCAAGCAGTCAACTGCCCACAACTATCACCATGTCCCACCGCATCATGTCCACCGGCTGCTGTCACTCACATCATGCTATCCGTAGTCTGGATGCTGATGTTGTGCCGCCCACCTGACCCCCACCCAGAGTGTCATGCCTGCAGCCTGCCAATCATGGGATGGAGACAGACTAAGGCAGTGGTAGCCAACCCTAGCCCTCGAGAGCTACCAACAGTTCACATTTTCCAGACAACCTAGCTGCTGCACAGCTGCACTCATTAATCACTGACACATTTTAAAAGATCCACAGGTGGAGCTAATTAGCTCACTTGTGATTCTGTGAGGAGACCTGCAAAATATGCACTGTTGGTAGCTCTCGAGGACTAGGGTTGGCTACCCCAGGACTATGTGTACACACGGTTCGATATGGCTTCCGATGTTGACGATATCGTCAACATCGGAAGCCATATCGCATACATATCGCATACTGATTGTATGCATTGTAAGGGCTTCCTAGCCCGATGCGCGCTCCCGTTTAAGGAGAGATCGGAGGGGAGATAGAGTGGGCAGCACACTCTATCTAGCACAAATCGCAAGCATATCGCATGCATCGTATGTGCCTTGCGATATGCTTAAGATGCGATGTGCTATACGATTTCCAGGGCCCTGTCAGTCATCCTGTTGTTAAGTCAAAATTGCTTAGTCAAAATCTTAAGCAAATCTTAAGGCACATAGGAAATCGCATAGTAAATCAAATAGGAAATCGCATAGCAAATTGTATGGTAAAAAGTCAAAATGTTAAGCATATCTTAAGGCATATCTTAAGGCAGGGGTGGGGAACCTTTTTTGTGCCAAGGGCCGTTTGTATGGGGAAAAAATCCTTCGGGGGCCATATGTAAAAATGTATCTTACAAATTGTCCTGCTGCAGCCGCCCCACGCTCCGGTGGCTGCCGCTGAATAGGCCTGACAGTTTCTGGCTGCTGTTGATTTAGAGGAATCTCGAAAGAACTACCGACCTCTCACGAGAATTCCCCTGTACTTGACTCCCGGCAAAGCTGCCAGGCGGGTGGGAGGGCCACTGAGACCGGCTACGGGTTCCGCATATGGCCCCCGGGCCTGAGGTTCCCCACCCCTGTCTTAAGGAGTAGAGAAAAAAAAAGGGAAAAGTAAAAATCGGACAAAACATCGAATCGTACATCGGATCGCACAGAACATCGAACCGTGTGTACACACTCTAAGGTCTATGGGCCTTATTCTGCTTGGAGCGTCCGGGCCGTACGCGTACGTCCCGGGGTTTTTCACGATCTGCGCATGTGCAAATACGCTAATGCGCCGGCGCGAGCACTCCACAACGC
Organism: Crinia signifera; assembly: GCF_055691185.1. Classification (NCBI taxonomy): domain Eukaryota; kingdom Metazoa; phylum Chordata; class Amphibia; order Anura; family Myobatrachidae; genus Crinia; species Crinia signifera. The sequence continues at coordinate 177,173,082 of NC_139220.1, forward strand.
TTACGGCCGGTGTCTCAACGTGCGAAAAAACCTGTACGCGAGCGTACGGGTAATGGGGCGGCATAGGGGCGTGCTGATGGGAGCGGCCGAAATAATGAGGGAAAATGGGCGTAAATATGGGCGTACACGGGGGTGTGCACCAGAAATGAGCGGTGCTACTACCGCACGATCGACTGAGGCACCGTTCGTTTCGGACACCAAACAGGCGGCCGCCAACCGCCAGCTAAAACCACTCCTAGAGATACCGCTTGCCAGCGTGCGCCTGAGTTGGCTAATTAACGCTGATTAGTACTCAAACACATACACCTGAATGTAATAAGCAATGCTGCAGTCTATTAACTCCAAACCATGATTTCACTGCCTGCAAGCCACACATGCAGCACGCAAACACATTGGAAGCTTATGTTTCTATACTTCTCCACATTTAAAGGTTTGTTTAATTTAAGGTAAGAATCTTTTTATACGCTAAGGTAGGTATTTGATAAACAGACACATTCACTACCTGCTTTCATAGACTTTACGCAGTAGCACACTCAATCTACACAAGTCGACATGTGTCAACGTGTTCACTCTAATACTAACATAGGTTTTGTATTTAGGATACAATAACATAAACCACATCTAACACCTACAAAGGATGTTTCAGCAATGTTTGAAGCCCATGACCACTATTTTCCACACAATCTTTGTATAGTACCCAAAATTATGACCTGTACCACTATCTCATCTGCTATGATTTGGATTTCACTACACTCTGGATGTAAGATGCCACCAATCACATTATTGCACTCTCATCTCTCTAACAAAGGATTCCTACATCTGCTTATGACACTGTCAAATCATATATATTTTAAAAGTTATGCATGTTTGTTCACAAGCTAATTTATCATGTTTGGCCCATTCACACATCTTTTTTAGGGAGGACACATATGAATTCCTACACAAATGTACCTTTTCACCCTTGTTTGTCTGCCTCACCCACTCCATGAGGAAAGCATTGTTCTGGACCTGCTTTTACCTACTACTGTAGGAGCTACCTCACCTGCACACAAACTGCTTTCTCACCTATTAAGTTGCTCTGCACATGTGCTGACACAAACTAATTAGCAGGGAAAAGTTGGATAGGAACATGGGAATGGCCATAGAGAGGGTTACACATGGGAAACTTCCACCACACTTCAACAAATGTTCAAAAATACCCTGGTCAGTAAGTACACATAAATCTAGTATTTGTTTCACACAAGAAATTACACATACCACAATTTAGATGTAATTTGTAAAATAAATTTATTTGCTGTTCAGCATCACAGCTTGACACTTTAATGTGAGAAATCAAAAAAACAAATAAAATAGACACACAAATAATAAAACAGCCAGAACAAGAGGTTGCATATCTCCAAACATGTGTTACCCTGCAAATGCAATGGTGAAAGAAATGGGGACACCAGAATACGTACTGCAACAACCAGGGTGAATACTAAGCAAGATACACACCACCAAAAAAAAAAAACCTGCATTTGTAGAGGTCAAAATACGAACTTTCATGCCCATGGCACGCAAATGGATCGATGGGCAACTCAGGAAGCGGATGTCCAGTGCAATTTAAACCTTTGGCCTCCAACCACAGAGGAAGTGAACCAGGTCTCATTTGGGCCCTTTTTTGCCCCTTTTAGATGGGGCCTTGGGGACAGGGGCCTTTGGGTCAGCTGGCTTTCGGCGTCTTCCCCTAGTCGCCACAGGAGGGTCAGCCGAGGTGGAAGGTTGGGGAGCAGCTTGGGGTGGGGCAGCAGATGGGGGATTGTCCCTTAGGGACCTGGCGGTGGACAGCTGCTCCGCAATAAGTTCATTCTGGCGGCTGAGGTGTTGGCCAATGCTTAGCATGCCAGCCGCCAGAGTTTCATTAATGCGGTTCAACGCCTCAACCTGCAGCTGGTTTGTGGCCTTCCACTCCGCCAGAAAATCCGCCACCTGCTGCTGACGGATCGCAGCATCCACCCCTTGCTGCTCGATCCTGTCCAGCGTCACCAACAGGCTCTCACTCAATGTCTCCTGTGGCTGGGGCTGGGGGCGACGTCTTGCTGTAGGCTGGACCACCTGCTCCACCTGTGGCTCTGCAGAGGAAGATGCTGCCGGTACATCCTGACTTTCTGCTTCTGCTAGGATAAGAATTGAAAACAATGTCACCATCACATAAGCAATAAAAAATATCTTTCTAAATACAATGCATTACTGTGACTTACCATCAAAAGCAGCAGCAAAGACCTCCGCCGGGAGCTCACTGTCCATATTGGAGATCCCCCTGATCTCCCCCACATCGATGACATCACAGGAGTCCAGCTCCAGGGGGGTAAACTCCAAATGGTCAGGCATAGGACCGCTCCCGGTGGACATGCTGTGGTTGTACCGGTCAGTCATCTTCCTCTTCAGGGCACTTTTGAAGTCAGTCCACCTACAAGTTTAAAAATACAAATATCACCATGAGATATGTGCACCACTGTGCTACGTGTAGGCTTACCACCTAGTCCCTTTAATTCCGGACACATGTTACTTACACAGGTTCTGTGGCAGTTTAAAATTAGGTGAAGTGGAGTCTTGAAGTCAGCCAGCCACAGAACCTGTGTAATTAATATGTGTCCGGAATTAAAGGGACTAGGTGGTACCCGTAGCTACGTGACATTTCCTAGTGTGGGTGATCTTCTGTTTTTTTGCCATGTGTGGCCAAATAATTCTTTGATGGACAAAACCATGTGCACTGCAGGTGAGGCAGGTGTAAAACCCCACCCAAATCGGATTATCTCTGCACAAGTAACACCTGCCTCACCTGCAGTGCACATGGTTTTGTCCATCTAAGAAATATTTGGCCAGAAAGAGTGAACTAGAATAAGAGCCTCAGTTCCTGCTGGAGACTGCTGAAAAATTGCCCTGACAAACACACTAACCTTTTCTTCACTGCGTCCCAAGTTCTGACCACTGGTGCCACCTGGTTCACTTCCTCTGTGATCTTGTCCCAAAGGTTTCGCCTTGCACTGGCACCCGGCCTCCTGGTTGCCAATTCAATCCATTCGCGTGCCCTGGGCACGAGAATTCGCATTTCGGCCTCTACAAATGCAGGGTTTCTCCTTCTGGTGGTGGTATCCTGCTCAGTCATCACCCTAGATGTTGCAGCACGTTTTCTGGTGGCCCCAGTTCTCGCACCATGCACCTGCTGGGTCACACCTGTTTGGAGAGATGCAACCTCTTGTTCTGGCTGGTTGCTTGGCCCTTGTGGAGCTGGTGGAGGTTCACCAGGGCCTGTTACTGAGGGGCCCGCTTGATCTTGCAGGCGACTCCTCTCTTGGGCCCTCCTTCTCCGCTCCTCTTCCCTCTTCTGTAATGCTTCAAGCATGGATTCTGCTTGTGCTCTCTGCAGAGCGTCCTCTGCTGCTGAATCGTCAGAGTCAGACATGTTTGCAGCAATTGTGGGCTGCATCTGACTGAATATTTATATGTTAATCTCCCGCCACGAACAAGGGGGCGTATATTTTTCCCCGCAAGGTAGATGCAAATTTACGCCGATATTTCCCGCCGATAATTGCCGCTTAAATTACGCAGGTCTCAATGCACCTGATTAATCACCCGTATATGTATATACACAGGTTGTGGAGCATTGTGGGCTACATCGTGAAATGTGTGCACCTGTCATTCCAATGATGAGTGTTGTCACCTGGTATCTGTTGGAGTTCGTGTATGCTTTGTGAGTCACATTTCAAAACATCACGTTATCATGCTTGCCTTGCATATGTAATGTGTATGAAATTGTCATACAGCAACATGTTGCATTGTGGCCCTTTAAGCAGCGTAGTTATAAGTTGAGGGTTGCGTGTATTATTTTCCGCCTACTGTATATACAGTACTCCTCCCCATGAATATCGGTGTATCGTGCCCCCTTTAAGTAGCGTAGTTATAAGTTGAGGGTTGCGTGTATTATTTTCCGCCTACCGTATATACAGTACTCCTCCCCATGCATATCGGTGTATCGTGCCCCCTTTAAGCAGCGTAGTTATAAGTAGAGGGTTGCGTTTATTATTTTCCGCACACTGTAAATACAGTACTTCTCTCTTCATTGAATGCATGCTGTTGGTTGTGGTGTGTGTATATCGGAACGGTCCGCGTAAGTTTCTATTCGCATCCAGTTTGTTAATATAAGAGGGATTAATAAAGTTAATACCAAACAAACAATTTTTTCGACCAATCAGCAAGCACCAAAAGTGATATATGTACCTGCAATTAATAACTGCGCCATTGCCAATATGACTTCTACAAGAGCCAGGCCCTTTTCTACATCAGAGCTTTTGGCCCTGGTGGAAGTGATGGATCGTCACCTGGGGCCCAGGGGCCCATATGTATCTAATGCGGACAAGCGGCGGGCGTATAATGCTGCCCGCCGCCTGATATTTTCCACAACCGGCGTCCGCAGAAGCCTGGGCCAGGTTGAGCGGCGCTGGTCCGACCTGCGCCGGCGGCAGCCGGTTCTACTCAGCAGCCTTCGCCGCCATATTGCCCAATGTAAGTTTTGATTACTAGTATGTCAGCGTTTTTTAGCAATGTTTGGTGTACTTTTTATAAATATGTTCCTGAGTATGGGGGTGTATATGGGTGTATAGGGGGTGTATATGGGTGTATAGGGGGTGTATATGGGGTGTATATGGGGGGTATATGGGGTGTATAGGGGGGGTATATGGGGTGTATAGGGGGTGTATATGGGTGTATATGGGGTGTATATGGGTGTATAGGGGGTGTATATGGGGTGTATATGGGGGGTATATGGGGTGTATAGGGGGTGTATATGGGTGTATAGGGGGTGTATATGGGGGGTATATGGGGTGTATATGGGGGGTATATGGGGTGTATAGGGGGTGTATATGGGTGTATAGGGGGTGTATATGGGGGGTATATGGGGTGTATAGGGGGGGTATATGGGGTGTATAGGGGGTGTATATGGGTGTATATGGGGTGTATATGGGTGTATAGGGGGTGTATATGGGGTGTATAGGGGGTGTATATGGGGTGTATATGGGTGTATATGGGGTGTATATGGGGGGTATATGGGGGGTATATGGGGGGTATATGGGTGTATAGGGGGTGTATAGGGGGGGGTTTAAGTAGTTGATCAGTTTTTGGGTGTAGGATATCAAATAGTTTGCATGATAAATGTCTGAAATTTCACAGCAATGATAATTGTGAAGGTTATGAGCATGACTAATGTGAATTTTGCTTTCCCCCTTTTTTATGAAACCCAATCTTCGATTTCTATGCCATCAACATGAACATTTCAGCACGGGCAAGGGCACGCATTCAAGCCCGGGAGCAGGCAGCCCGGGACCAGGCAGCCGAGGAGGAGGAGGAAGAGGAGGAGGAAGAAGAGGAAGAGGAGGAGGAGGAAGAGGAGGAGGAGGAGGAGGAAGAGGAGGAGGAGGAAGAAGAGGAGGAGGAAGAAGAGGAGGAGGAACAAGAGGAGACCCAGGGTGCAGTTTGGACCCACACCATTTCCCCATCCCCTTCCCCCTCCACAACCCCCCCCCCCCCTCCACAACCCCCCCCCCTCCACAACCCCCCCCCTCCACAACCCCCACCCCCTCCCCAACCCCCACCCCACCCCCTCCCCACCCCATTTCCAACCCCCCTACACCTCTCCACCACCCACCCCCAAACCTCTCCACTCCCCAGTCACACCCACTACCTCGGTCCAAACACCAGGACCATCCACCTTGCTCCTGCCCCCCCCAACCACTCCACAGCCAACCAGCGGCGCCCAGGATGGCTCAAGTAGCCGTAAGTAAATAATGTGTCTAATGTTGACCTACACATTTCTACACATAAACAATCACAACAACCACATATGTGTATCCAACATCAACATTAGTTGCAACATATCACTGCAGGCCGACCATGAGGTGTGTCCTGTCCTTCTCCAGGAACAAGGCTCCCCTTGGTGGTTTTTTGGAGTGTGGCCATGCCTCACCCCTTGAATAATTGACATAACAGTACATCCAATGAGATATCCGACATTAGTGGTGTGGTAGTTATGTGGCTCCAGGTGTTGGGTAACTCCAGTTCCCAGCATGATGTGCAACACAGGGCCAGATTATAATGGAGGCGCAAGGGGTCAGTGCCCCTGGGACCCCCTCTAGCTAGGGGCCCCCTGTGGTTGTCATTTTTTTTGGTAAAAATAAAATGTTTAAGTTATGTTTTTTTTTTTAGCTAAATGTTTTGTGCATGGGTGGGGTAGTGCTGCAGCTTCACCTATCTGCCAATGTGACAATGATTTATGGTGCTGAGCATCGGGAGGCAAGGCACACTGATTGCACAAGTGTGCAGTGCATTTCTGGGAGTTGACTAAGTCCCATGACACTTTGCACCAGAGGACAGAGGCTGAGAAGTTTGTGCTGAGCTCTGATTGGTGGAGCTCATTACATGCTTCTAAGGTCCATGGAGAACAGCAGCAGCAGCTTAGTCATAGGAGGGTTTTTAATCAGAGGCAGCACTAGGACTGTGAGGTCTCCTCCAGAGTGAGGGCAAGAGGGACAAACACAGGCTTTTCATGTGGTATGGTGTCTATTATTATTCCGAGTGCCGCCAACCCCCTGTCTATATATATATATATATATATATATATATATATATATATCCCCTGCAGGTAACCATTGACCAAGTTTATTCTGCCTTTACTCTATGTTTTGACAGTATAATATTCGCCCATGCAGTGTGCGGCCAGTAATGACAAGTGCAAGGGGGCCCCCCGCTCTAAAGTACCCCGGGCCCCCCAAAGGCTTAATCTGCCACTGGTGCAACTTAAATGTAGAGATTGTTTTGGTAATAGTGTGTGAGGCCATGCGGATGCATGCTTTACAAACATAGCTGTAGGCCTATAATTTGTACAGCAATGTCCTAAATTTAAAATAGTAAGGAGTGCTTAAGCCACAACAATGTCATAACCCTTAAATAGCACAGGCTAATTGTGAGGTTAGAGGAGAGTCCCCCCAAAACCAAAGTACCAATTGGGATACAGCATACATTCATTGATGAAGGAGTAATTGAATTAATGTTATTTACTATGTACAGTATGTGTGTGTTAACATATTATTTTTTAGTACTGTGTTTACAGCAGACCCATCTTCAATGTAGTTTACAAATGTATGTGGCCTTCACACATAACTCTGAACTTTTTATTATGTACAAATACAACAAACATTTGTGTATGTTATATATTAATTTTTTTTTTTTATCCCTTCACTACAGACACTGAACAGCAACAGGAGGAGGTCGCCAGAATAATGAGGGAAATGTTCCTGACCCTCCTCTATTTATTGATTCTTTTTGGGCAACTGGAGGCCCTCATTTAATTTATTTTTATCCCCCCCCCCCCTTATTATGTTTGTTACAAATAAAAGTTTCAATTCTGTTATAAATTGCCTGTGTTTTTACTAATAAATATGTTAGAGGGCTTGTAAGGGTAGGTACATACAGATGTGTACTGTACGTTATACTTGTAATTTGAGGTGAGGGGTAATGATTGATGTGTGAATGTGTGTGTTTTTGAGTAAAATAACACATAGTGAAAATGCATGAATGTTTAATGTTGTTCGATTAAAACATCACACATAACATCAGGGTAGGTATACATGTTACACATTTTGGACAAAGTAATTACGTACATAATTTTGTACATATACAGAAACACCAACATAACTTGATTTAAAAGTAACAGCAATATGGGGACACATAGATAGTGATTAAAATGCCACATTAGAACATAACAAATATACATGTAATGAGGGTTAAAATGTAGTTTTATTAGGTCTTTATTAAGGTAGACAATTGAGTTAATAGAAAACAATAAGTGAATAACAAATAGATTAATTAATCAATTGTCAGATTAGTAGTTGAGAGGCAAGATTTGCAGGTCCATATATGTGAAGGGTATGCCAGCGTGCACGGACGTACGCTCACTCTCACGAGCGGTGACATAAGCTGAGTTTTCCATTGAAAACAATAGGGACCCGTCCGTGCAAACTGGCGTACGCTCAGATCTCCGCAAGAAGGCGGTGGTGAGACGGAGGAAAGACGGCCGTAGACGGCGCCGTACGCTCAGTTGTACGCCTGTTGTAGGAGTGCAAGGGCTGGGCCGTCCGCGTACGTTGCCGTACGCTCATTTGTACGGCACTCCCCTTCTACGGTATTTCTGGCCGTACGTAAGCGGCTGATTTGTGGGTGGACTTAACCCTAACGGCCGCGTACGGCTAGCGTGCGGTAATGGCGAACGTACGCACGTTTGGCCGCTCCGATCAGAATAAGGCCCTATTTCACACAAAAAGCTAGACAAACTTGGCCTGTTTTTTTGCCGGACGGCAGAGCCTTTCACATTTACTTGTTTTAGCTGGATAAACGTTGTGCTTATCAAAAATAAAAAAATAAAAACATTAAAAAAAAAATTAGAGAGGGGGGGGGGAGCAGGTACTAATTACCCCGGCCCGGGCTTGCTGGAGGGGCTCAGCAGAGTCCGATCCCCTCTGTCCCTCCCGGGAAGCAGCACACACGTACAGCATGTGGTGTGCTGACAGCACCTTCTCGACTTTAGAAGTATTTTTTGCTCTCCCCGTAATAAATTTAGGGGTGTGGCCTAATCGCAGGAGGTGGTCACGCCTCCCACAATTAGGCCACCACCCCATTTTACCAGGTCAGCATACCTCACGGCAGCCCTGTGTGTAATACACTGTCATGTTAGACCGGTCCGGTCATGGTCGGCAGCCGTCCTCTTCAGTGAATACATCCGACTGCTAGCCAGCAGCCGGACTGTGGCTGAACTATGTGAAAGTATCCCATATTATACATTAAAAGCTCAGTACTTCCCCTATGGCGTTTTGCAGTCCGGCCTGAACGGATAATGTGAAATAGCCCTAAGATGGACAGTAGTCCAAAGCTTAGCTCAGTTCCACATATGCATGGACATGATGACGTCATGCTGCACATACATCATCCCACCCACCCACGCTCTCTACCCCTGGGCCTCCTGTCGTGTACTGCACTGTCTGGGAAGGTGGAGGAGGAGGGAGGGCTGCAGCTGCTTCTGTGCTATCTGACAAGGAGAAGAAAATTCCTGGTGTTTACAAGTAGGAGATGTGGGGTAGATGTATGAAGCAGTGATAAGGGAAGAGAAGTGATAAAGTGCCTAATACTTTATCATTGGCCAATCAGCTCCTGACTGTTAAGTTATAGGCTGGGTTTAAAAGGGGACAGTTAGGAGCTGATTACCCGATGATAAAGTACCAGGCACGTTATCACTGCTTCATACATCTACCTCTTATTAGTGTTTTATTTATTTAATTTTTTTCTTTGGGGGGAAGCCACTGTATTTAATTATAGTGGGAGCAATATATTTGTTTAAATACTGCGGGTGCCAGATTGTGTTACTGTGGGGACCAGTGTGATTGTTTTACTGAGGGGACCAGTGTGAATGTGTTATTGAGGGGGCCAGTGTGAATGTGTTACTGTGGGGGTAGTGTGATTATTTTACTGTGGGGACCAGTGTGATTGTGTTACTGTGGGGGCAGTGTGATTGTGTTACTGTGAGAGCCAGTGTGTTTGTTTAATTACTGCAGGGGTCAGTGTGATTGTTTAATTACTGTGGGGGGCCAGTGTGAGGGTCCAATGTATTTGTTTAATTACTGTGGGGGAGCCATTGTGTGAGGTTTTTTTTGCACTGATGCCCAGTCAGCGGTGAACCCTCTAATAAAATAGGCTGTGCATGCCTATGACCACAGTGCCGCAGGTGAGAGACGCAGCAGCACTGTCTCACCAACAGCACACTGATGCGGGACACTTGCAATCAGTATATGGCAGGACTGTTGGTTCCAACAGCTAAGGGCAAAACATCACTGCGCCGCAGGTGAAAGACGCGGAAGCCCTTTTCTCCTGACAATTTATCCACGGTAAAATGTTGTCCTGATAATTGGATGCATTAGGAAGAATGTGAAAAGAAGCCCAAGAGCTTTAGTGCAAGCATACAATATGATTGGCCTTTTTCTGATGTTGACTGGCATACAAACTCTGGCTGCATCAAAATATCATTGTATTTTAAATTGAATAATAATGTAAATAGTGTCAAGAACTAGTAGCACATTTTTTCAGTAACTATCACAAGGATGTAAAATACATGCTTACTTGGATCAATTGCAAAAGGTATAGGCGTGTTCCGAATACGGTATGTTCTACCACTTCCAGAAGCTGTGGCAATTTCTGTATTTACTGGGTTGTTTTCATTGATGCGAACAGGAGATACTCTGTTAAATGTGATCACAGCTGTAATTTGAGATATCCCTGAAAATACAAAGCATCATTAATGTTCGTTAAAATCTACAGTCAAAAAAGGCAAAGCTTGTAAAATCAAAGATTCAATGTAAACTAGTGGAGACAGTTTTTTTCTCATAGTAATAGTAGTTGAGGTTTAAAAAAGACATATGTCCATCAAGTTCAACCTTTTATGCAGATCTAACTAAGGTGTATGGCCTAGATTGGCCTAGCTGTGATACCCCCTGTAATATAATCTGCCTATTATAGCTTTTGGCTTTTGGCTTTAGATGAGAGTTTTAGTCGCTTTTCAAAATCACCCATTATCTCACTTTTTGACATCGCTTTTCTGCGTGTTCCGGGCAAAAAAGTGCGTTAAAGTGCGATAATGGCCAATTTTTAGTCATGAAAATGTGTAATTTTAGTCATGAAAATGTGCAAATTTGAGGAAATGTGCGAATCTGTGTTTAAAAAAAGAAAAAAAAATGGTGTGAGGTCTCCCCTCCTTAGCATAACCAGCCCCGGACACAGTGAGCCGGACCTGGTTCCAAAAATACAGGGGACAAAAAATCTGGGGGTCCCCCATATTTTGAAACCAGCACTGCGCTCCAAAAGCCCACAGTGTAATGCCACAGCCGGGGGACACTTTTTACATGAGGTCCCCCGGCTGTACCATGAGCACCATGGCTGGTCAGCCTTGGATGGGGTACCTGGGGTAGTGGGGACTCCCCCAATAAAGGGGTCCCCCCCAGGCTTCACCCATCCATGGCTGAAGCCCGGGGCTGTCACCGTCGTCCCTGGGCTGTGGACGCTGGCCTGATAGGGTTAAAATGATCATACATAACATTGCTTTATACAGATGAACTACAAGTGCCAGCAGGCCTCCCCCCGCATGCTGGGACTTGGCAAACCACAAGTCCCAGTATGCGGGGCATTAATGGGCCCACTGTGACTTCTAGTCCACCTGTAAAAAGAATGTTAACATAAAACACACACACCCTTCTCCAGAGCCAGCTCCCCCCACACTGACAGCGGGTGAGTGGTCTTTCTCCCATGCTGATCACAGCTTCTACAGCGCTGTCCCAGTACTATAGAGGCTGCTAGCATCCTTGGATCGATGCGTCTCCATGGAGAAGCATAGCTCAGCCAATCAGGGCTCTATGTCTGGGAGATAGCAGAATATACATATTCTTATATATATATACATATTCAGAATATACATATTCTTCAGAATCATACAGTAGCTTCCACTTCCAAAATGGAGGGAGCGGAACGATTGAGCCAATGATATAATATTAATTTATTAGCTACTCCAATTATCACGGTTAACACTGGTAATATTTTCCTTTTTCTAGGGCCTAAGTCCCATTCCTGAAACACAGAACACAGGCCTGTGGGCATTTGCTATGTTTTAAAGAGAACACTTTATTTATAAAATGTATCACTTTATTCCAAAATGTTGCTATCTTTCCGCATCTCCAAAAATTATGGATAGAAGAAGCTGCCTTCTTACACTTAGCACACCTGATTCCCCTGGTATGATATGAGCTCTTTGGTCTGGAGATATATAGGCCCTTGATAGTATCTTAAAGTTTACTTCTTGTAATAACTCTGAGTGTAGGTATTTGTAAGTGTATATACAGTTTTTCACCACCAGTTCCCACTCGGGATATCTGGTACAGTATATCTTTTTGCCACCTAAGAATCGAACCCTTCCATTTTTTAATTGAGTTGGTTATTTGTAGCAACTCGTAGTACAAAGATAAACGATATTTGCCTGAGCCAGTTATTACCATCAATTTTTTTATAGGGTCAGTAACCTTAGTGTCTTTCATTGGTGGTTACAACCACTTCTTTTTTCTGTTACTGAAAACTCAATGGGGGATATTTACTAAGATTTAATAGGTACGAATGCACCCATCTGTAACCATTCATTTTTAATCACGGCTGGGAGCCCCTGGTCAGCACATTTATTAAGTACTGAATTTGTCTGTGTTGCAGTTGTTATAAAAGACAAGCACAGCTAGATTCGGCATTACAAATGTGTAGATCACTGGTTCTCAACCACTCAACCTCGGTTTTCAAGTACCACCAACAGTTCACGTTTTGCAGGCCTTCACACAGAATCATAGGTGAAATATTTAGCTCCACCTGTGATTTTTTTAAAATGTGTTAGTAAATAATGGTGACCTGGAAAACATGCAGGTAACCTGGAAAACATGCACTGTTGGGGGTACTTGAGGAACGAGATTGAGAACCACTGGTGTAGCCGAACGATAGAACTCGGCCACATATGGCCATAAAGTTCTATAGTGGTTGGCACATTTACTATAATTTGTACGGCTGAATTCGGCCTTTACAAATGGATCTGTGTTTGATGAAGCATGCACAGATCAGTGAGATCCATGCATGCTTCTTTGTGTAAAAATTTTAATAAAGCACAAGCATAACCAATAACCATCCCCTGGTTCCAGAAATACAGGGGGAAAAAACTGGAGACCCCCAGTATTTCAGAAACCAGCACCAGGCTCTTGGACTGGCATTGGTTATAAAAAAAAAAAATGGGGGACAAAAAAATGTAGGGGACTCCCGTATTTTTATATCCAGCACCTGGTTCCAACATTTGCACCCTGACTGGTCAGCCCTGGCAAGGTCCCTGGGGGAGTGGGGACCCCTTCAATAAAAGGGTCCCCCCCCAAGCTACCACCAGCCAGGGCAACTATCAACCCCTGGGTGGTGGGTGCCGGGTTGATAGTTGCCCTGGCTGGTGGTAGCTTGATCCATTGTGTGGAAATTATTTGATTGATCCATTGTGTGGAAATTATTTGAGGGAATTTTAAGAGATAGTATACAGGAATACCTAAAGGTGAATAATATAATCAGTGGTAATCAAAAATGGGTTTGTAAAGCATTGTTCATTCCACACTAACCTAATAATATTTTATGAGGAAATTAGCACAAACCTAGACATTGCAAAATCCACAAAGAACACATCTACATCATTGCCAAAGGCCTTTGACACTGTGCCACATAAGAGGCTGGTTAAAAAAAATGAGGATTTGGTACTAGGAGTTAATATTTGTAGCTGAGCAAGAAGATAGAGAACAGAGAGTGGTGGTAAATGGTGGATTTTTAAGTTGGTTACCAGTACTATGTGGAGTACTACAGAGTTCGGTGCTGAGGCCTCTTCTATTTAACATATTCATTAATGATATAGAGGATGGAATACTAAGCAGAGTCTCCATATTTTGGGGATGACACAAAACTGTACAGGGTGGTAAGAACGTTTGAGGATGTCTCCATTCTACAAAGGGATCTAGATAAACTTGATGAATGGAGTGATAAATGGAAAATGAGGTTCAATGTAAATAAATGTAAGGTTTTACATCTCGGAAGACATAATCAGTGTGGGACTTACAGTATAAACTAAACGGAGTAGAATTTGGCAAATCATAATTGGAAAAGGACCTAGGAGTCCAAATAGATAACAATAACTAACTGGGGTGCAGTGCTTAGCATCCTGATGCAGCCACGCAGTGGCGGATTCAGGGGGGGGGCACCTGGGCACGTGCCCCCCCTGTCATTTCATTTTGTAGCTGAGGACCAGGGCTTTCCAACGAGCCTAGCCCTGTGTCTCTAGCTCCTCGGGAACCAAAGATATTGCCTGGCAAAGCTGTAACGTTTTTTCCCCATAGGATAATATGGGACCCGGCAATTCCGACCCCCACCTAGTTCCGACGGCTGCCAGTTCCCTCTCTGGCATCACAGAAGCTTGTGGTTGATCTCATTAAATTCCAAATCGCTGGGCCTTCAATATGATACCAGGCTGGTCCATATCGGTCAATTGGTTCCAGAGATATTGCATGTAAACCGATTTTTTTATTTTTGAAATGTAATTTCATGGCTGTTCATGTTCTTTGATGGCAGATTACTCTGGAACCAAACGTTTCAGTTTCACAGGACCAAAATCATTCAAAGCCCACTCAAATCAATATGATACTTGTCTCATGTAAATGGGTCAGTTGGTTCCGAAGATATAGCCGGTTAAATGAGATAACTGGTTAAAGATGGGGAGGGGTGGTTTTCTCTCCCCCTCACACCAGAAAATGCAGGGACTAGGCTGGTGTAAAGGGGGCCAACCTGGGAATGCATTTTCTGGTGTGAAAGGGGTATTATTTCAAATACCCGGGACCTGCAGTGCTCTGAATACAGCCAGGCTCTGCCACTATCAGTGGCTATCACTTCTGCCTGGAGGCGGCTGTCCCCCATTTACCACGAGCATGTATTCTCCCTTGGCAATGAGCATGTAATCCCACATGGCAACGAGCATGGAACCTCTGGCAATGAGCATGGAACCCTTGGCAATGAGCATGTAGATAAGCAGCACTTATGTAGCATAATTTTTAATAGGCATTATGGTGTTTGGCATAATACATAATGGACATAATGGCGTGTAAATTACTGTGTAATGGACATTATGGTGTAAATGTTTAATGCACGTCTTTGATGGACAATGTCCCTGTTTATGAAGCGTATTGGGAATTTTGGCTTAATCTGTGTGGCATTATGTGAATTCTGGCTCAATGCGTGTGGCATTATGTGAATTTTGGCTCAATCCTAGTGGCATTATGTGAATTTTGGCTCAATCCGTGTGGCATTTTTTGAATTTGGCTCAATCTGTGTTGCATTATGTGAATTTTGACACAATCCATGTGGCATTATGTGAATTTTAACTCAATCCATTTGGCATTATGTGAATTTTTGCTCAATCCATGTGTTATTATGTGAATTTTGGCTCATTCCGTGTGGCATAATGTGAATTTTGGCTCAATCCATGTGGCATTATGTGAATTTTGGCTCATTCCATTTGGCATCATGTGTAGGGGCAAGTATAGTGGGGTCTAGTATTTTGTTGCATAATGTGTAGAAGTTGTATATGGTGTTGTACACTACACTCAAGGACATGCCCCTTGTTGAGTGGCCACACCCCCTTTTCCGGAGCGCGCCTTCGGCGCGCGCACAACTGCATCTTTCAATTTTGTCACCATGGGGAGCCTGCGTACTTTAAATGCCAGAGCCTATTTTTAATCCCATTCCCACCCTCTCTCTGCCTCTCTCTTATCATGTACACTGGCATTACTAACACCGCCCCTCCCCCACCTAAACCTTCTTTTATCATGGTGCCCCCCCTGTCATTTTATCCTGGATCCGCCCCTGCAGCCACGAAAGCCAACAAAATACAATCCTGTATAAAAAGGGTCATGGAAACTAGGAAAGACAATGCAAATATGCCAATCTACAAGGCACTGGTTAGTCCGCACCTAGAATTACTGTAGGAGTGCAATTCTGGGTCCCACACTGCAAAAAGGATATTATGGAGCTGGAAAAAGTACAGATAAGGACAAGTAAGCTAATAAAAGAGATGAAATTAAGAAGATACGAAGAAAATATAGTCAAACTAGAAATGTTTACGCTAGAAAATAGACATTTAAGGGGAGACATGCTTAACATATACAAATATATCAGGGGCGCTATTCGGAACTATCAGGCAACCTCTTTGCTTTGAGGTTGGAACAAGGACCCGTGGGCATGTGTTCAGACTAGGGGTGAGATGTTCTAAGCTTGAAAAGTGATAAAATGTAGACTGATAAACTACCAACCAATCAGCTCCTACCTGTCATTTTTCAAACACAGCCTGTGACATGGCAGGTAGGAGCTGATTGGTACAACTAATCACTATTTAGCCCACACTGTAATTGGAACAAAGGTTCTCATTCTGGTTGACATGCAAAGCTGTGAAATTCACAGCTTTAAGTGTCATTTAAATGCCTCCCACCGCCCACCCGAAAGCCCACCCCCGCTTTATGTTTAGCATAAACATCCATTCGCAGCCTTGCGTGAGGAGACAAACTCATTCGATGGTTTTGTAAGCACTCCTGTCAAGGCCGCATTTACATGGGGACACCCATGAAACGCTGGGCGTTCCCATGAGCGCAGCCCCTCGCCGCTGTCCCACACCCAGCTCCCGCACTGCTAGGTGCAAACCAGATGGCTGCACATGTGTGTAAAAGTTTGTGTGCATGCAAATTCGCTCACCATCGCTCCCTTGTGTGAACAGGGGAGAGAGGAGATCAGAATGACCTCAAAAAGGTAAAATTGAAATGGGAAAAACCCAAAGTCTATAACCCTCTAAAGCAGTAGTTCTCCACCTTGGCCCTCAGGTCACCCCAACAGTTCACGGTTTCCAGGTCACCCTGCAGATGCACAGGTGCAATCATTATTCACTGACACATTTTAAAAGATCCACAGGTGGGGCTAATTACTTCACTTGTGATTCTGTGTGGTGACCTGGGAAACGTGAACTGTTGGGGGGGTCCTGAGGACCAAGGTTGAGAACCACTGCCCTAACGGGTCCTGTATAAAGTTGAACTAGGTGGACATCTTTTTTCAACCTCTTCTGCTATTTTACTATGGGGGTTATTCTGATTCAATCGATCCCCTGCGCGTTTGCATGGGGGACCGATTGTTTGTAACTGCGCATGCGCATATGTTTTATGCACATGTGTAGCCACTGTGTGTGAGCGCTCACAGCGCTCGCACATAGAAGTCTGGAGGCGCAAGAGGAGGTGGGCCCAGCGTTTCATATGTGTTCCCATGAGAACGCTGAGCGATCTCATGCAAACTACCCGATGACGCGGGTGCGTGCAACTTACATCAGCGGATGTCAGCTGCCGTCCTGTCCAGGCACCTGCAGATCAGAGACACCATAGATGTATCTCAGATCTGCGAGCACTGAAGGAATTTCTACCCCACACCCAAGGCTGCGAATGGATGGTTATGCAAATCATACATTAGCATGCAGTGGCATACCTATATATTCGTAGGCCCCATAGCAAACGTTTGTAAGGGCCCCCTATTTAGCAATTGATGGTGATAAATGTATGTAAAACATATTACTTACACAGCAAAGATGGGCCCCCTTCAACTCTGGGCCCCATAGCTGCAGCACCCCTTGCACCTATGGTAGTTACGCCCTTGTTTGGGGGGGGGGGGGATTTCATTTGGGGGACTCGCAAGAAAAGGACCTATGATTAATGTTTTAAAAAAAGATGTACAAATGTATAAACATGCAGCTCCTCATGTCCGCTGGCGCTGGTTATGGGTGTTTTTTTTATTTTTAACCACTGGATGAATACTGTGGACTGATCTATGTTAATACATTTTTACTTTACACTGTGTGGGTGTTTTTATTGGGGTATTGGTTCTGCTCTGGGACTGGGGGGGGCCTTTATTGGGGGGGTCCCCACTCCCAAGGAATTTGTTCAGGGTGTGAATGTGACGGCCGGCGGACTTTGTCTCCCCCGCTGTGGCATTCCACCACTGGCTATTGGAGCCCAATGATGGTTATAAATATACAGACGACCCCCACTATTTTTGTCCCCCATTTTTTTTATAGGAAAAAATTATTAAAAACTTCCCCGTAGCGCCACCTGTGCCACTCAGCTCAAATGACAAAAAATATATGGAACCTTTCACCAAAGTTCAAACTGATGCACCAAAACAATGATTTTTAAGTCACCCTGAGCGATATCACAATAGAAAAGACCAATGTAAATCTTACATGAATAATCTTGTGAGGTACTGCAATTACAGTTTCATATGATCAATCTAGAAAGAAACTCACAAGAAAAAGACTATAGTGCAGATGGTAATGGGACAACTTCAAGGGTTTATTATTAGAATCACTCACATAATTAGGTGATAATTCCCCCTACTTAAATCATACAGTGTTGCACTATTATATGTCATTTAAGTTACAGGAATTACTTTGAGGAATCCACGCACTATTGGAGGAGTGATCTATGCAGGACCGCAGTGTCCATAATACGCTAATTATCACCTAATTATGTGAGTGATTCTAATAATAAACCCTTGAAGTTGTCTCATTGCCTTCTGCACTATAGTCTTTTTCTTGTTAGTTTATTTCTAGATTGATCATATGAAACTGTAATTCGAGTGCCTCACAAGATTATTCATGTAAGATTTACATTGGTCTTTTCTATTGTGATATCGCTCAGGGTGACTTAAAAATCATTGTTTTTGTCCCCCATTTTTTATAACCAGGACTGGTGCTGGTCTATGAAATACAGGGGGACCCCAATCACTTGTTCCCCTGTATTTCTGGTAAATGTGCCGAAAATAACGCAGATCGCGGTCGAAGCCTGTCGTACACATTTGTACTCAATCAATCTGCTTTTTTCCTGAGATCCATTATTATTATGTGAATATACTCACTAATTGTGGTTAGTAAATGCTACACTACCCTTGTCTTCTCAATACAATATCTACATGAGTGTGTCACTAATACATTGAACTAGAAGCTGTTTGTCTGATACCACAATATGGGGGAAATTTACTAAGATGTGTATTCTACTTCACATGTGATGTTGCTATGGGCAACCAATCAGAATCTACTTCTCATTTATTTAGCACCCACTAGAAGATAGTAGACAGGATCTGATTGGTTGCCAATAGCAACATCACGTGTGAAGTATAATACACATCTTAGTACATTTCCCCCAGTATGTTTAAAATAAACTTAGCATGTAAATGAAACTAATAATTTGAAATAATTATATTTTGCAGCCTTTCTGATGGCAAAAGTCACAGCTGAATATATATATTTCTTACTGCATATCCAAATCAAAATAAACATTTGTGTAAAATAAAGTGTAGCATACACTAGAAATGGTTACTTTAGAAATGTACATTAAATGCATTATGATGAGCAGAATTCCAGTAATGCTTTTACTGAGCCTCCAAATGCTTATGCTGTATGTACCCTTGAATGTCACTAGGTAGATGTTCATGTGTAATAATGGGGACAATTTAGATGTGGCCGGAGTTGCTAACATAGAGGCAGCAGCGATAGCACTAATAAGATAGTGTTATCACATCTGGTCTTATTACATCTTCTGCTGCATTACCTTCCCAGCACCATTGGTCAGCTTGTGGCAGAGATATGAAAGCTGCCCATTACAGACCTGGAAATCTCTGCGCAACCTTCCAAAAATATACTGGTAGGTTAATTGGCTCCCAACAAAATTAACCCTAGAGTTACTGTGTGTGCGTGACATGTGATAGGGAACATATATTGTAAGCTCCACTGGTGCAGGGACTGAAGTGAATATTCTCTGTAAAGCGCTGTGGAATATGTGTGTGCTATATAAATATCTGTTAAGAAATAAATAATAAATATATGGTCCCCTCACCCATCACCCCCCAGACACCAGGGACACAGGTCCATTTCACAGATGGAGACCTTCGCTGACCCCCATCCTCTCCAAATACATCATCAGACTGTCAATCCCTGTCAGTCTGATGGTGTTCCTGCATCTTGTGTCACAGGGTCCTGCACATGGCTCCAGGATGGGTCCTGCACATCTGTACTTTGCGCATCAGAGCGCTACAACAACAGGACTTAAATAAGCATCTAAATCATCTTTACATTTCATATACTAAACAGCAACTTACCTGCAAAAAAGAAAAAAACTGTAGCAATCATCTTTGAAGTCATCCTGTTCATTCTGTAGAGAGCAAGCTGCACATGCAGTGTATCTAACGATGGAGATTCTTTACTCTTCCTTTTCCTTTTGTGAGGCACATTGCTGATATTGTCATACTGATCTAAAGCAAACACATAAGTGTGTACATGATTATTGATAGCGTCCAATTAGAAAATATGTACAGTGGACTTGGCTCATTGTTGTTTACTCTGTAGTTGCTATGTTCCCTAGGTGCATTGTTCTTTTGCTGGTAAGAGAAAACAAGAAAACTTTAATGACAAATTATCAAGACATACTGTATGAAACATAGGGGGAAGAGGGAGCAATTGAAAACAAGAGATGGAGTGAAAAGAGTTTTGTGTGTGTGCTTGTATTGATATTACAGATTTATACAGGCACACACCTACAGATGAATCAAGCCATGAACAACCCAATTAACAGTTGTGTTGGTTTATTACTAGATACTAGCAGGTACAGCCAGATTCACTGTTACACACTGGTTCTCATGGAGTGGTAAACTGACAAGAGCAGGGTGTGCAGGGGCATTTTAATAGAGGAGGAGGCCCCTGTGCAGTCTCCTTGGGCTCCCCCACTCTGATAGGAGTACTGCAGCGGAGGACAGTAGAGTCTAAACAATAGAGCGCTCAGGGGCAGATTTATTAAGCTTGGGGAAGTGATAATGGGCCAGATGCACTAAGCTTCAAAAGTGATAAAATGGAGAGTGATAAACAGCCAGCCAATCAGTTCCTGTCTGACATTTTTCAAACACAGTATGTGACATGACAGGTAGCAGCTCAATGTCTGGCTGTTTATCACTCTCCAGCTTAGTGCATCTGGCCCAAAGTGTCTGGTTTTTATCACTGGCCAATCAGCTCCTAACTGTGAAGTTACAGGCTTGGTTTGAAAAATGACAGGTAGGAGCTGATTGGCCGATGATCACTTCACCAAGCTAAATAAATCTACCCCTCAGTCCCTACTGCGCATCCACCAGATCACTAGAAAAATATTTTTTTCTGCTGAGTTCCACAGTGATGCTGCCTCAGTGACTGGACTCGAGAGGGCAAGAAAACAATATGGTACACTGCACCCATTATAAATATGCCTCTGGCGGTGTGATACTGTACAGCTCACCTGTTATTGAGTGAATGCTACAAATGGGAAGCTGTGCAGGGATGCTGGAACAGCATTATATGCAGGTATTAACTAGGTCTTTGATAAAGGAGCTAAGCAGAAGTCTCCTGTCTACTACCATGTCACTCTTCAGTGAAGACACAAGATGACCCCTCCATGTACTCAGTAGAGATTTGCTGGCAATATAGATATCAATTTGAAGAACAAACCCCACCCAAATCTAACTGCACATGTTCCATTAGAACATGATTGTGCCTTTCCGAGTGAACCAGAATAAACCCTCAAGTCTAGAACATAATCATGAGACTTTATTTATTTTACGCACCATCTGCATTTTTAACACACAAAACAGAATTTACTCCCTAATTCCAATTACCTATGGCTCTAAAAGAAACTCATCAATAATACTTTCTTCTAAGCTGCACTCTTTTTCTACCTTGTGTTGCCACTGGTTGGAGTGGGGCTTTTCAAACCCCAACAGTAATTACTTAATTCATCAAGATCTTATTTACAAAGATGCAAAAATAGTTTCGGTACTTGTTTCCTAGCACGGCCACAACGATTTTGATCTGGGGCATCGCAGGTAAAAAAATCGCGTCGGTCGCATCGCATGCGGGCTAAAAAATCGCATGCGATGCGACCGACGCGATGCCCGCGATTTCCCATAGGGAACAATGTAAAATGCCTCAATTTAACCAAATCAACATAGGGAACAATGTTAAATGGGCCAGAGACCCCCAAAAAAAACCCTGACCAGTGAAATGGCCAACCAAAAATAGTTAACGCCACCCCACGATCAACGTGAACCCGAAGCGTGGCAAGCGGCGGCGGTACGCGTCCTCCGACCTTTTCATACCCCCACTATCCACGTCGGCGTGGAGTTGAGAATAGATTAGTGTGGCGAGCGAGCGAGCCACCGAGCCCGAAGCGTGGCGAGCGCACGCGGATACCTTCACAGGTAAACGCGTCCCTTCACGGGCTTCACAGGTATCCGCGTCCCCTCGTGGGGCTCGCTGCGCTCGCCACGCTTCGGGCTCGGTGGCTCGCTGCGCTCGCCACACTAATCTATTCTCAACTCCACGCCGACATGGATAGTGGGGGTATGAAAAGGTCAGAGGACGCGTACCGCCGCCCCTCGCGGGCGCGCAGCGCTCGCCACGCTTCGGGTTCACGTTGATCGTGGGGTGGCGTTAACTATTTTTGGGGGGCCATTTCACTGGTCATGGGCGTTTTTTGGAGTCTCTGGCCCATTTAACATTGTTCCCTATGTTGATTTGGGTAAATTGAGGCATTTTACATTGTTCCCTATGGGAAATCGCGGGCATCGCGTCGGTACCATCTTATGCTTATTTTGGCCACATACGATGCGACCGACGCGATTTTGACTTTTTCAATGCATTTCAATGGGAAATCGCGGGCATCGCGTCGGTCGCATCGCAGACCATTAAAAATTACCCACGATGCCCGCGATTGTGGCCGTGCTAGGAAACAAGTACCATAGTTTCTTGCAATTAAAATACATTTTTCAATACAAGTACTAGATGGCCCGGTACTGCTTTCCTAGCACGGCGCCCACGATTAGCATCACATTAATCGCGAGCATCGCATGCATCTTATGTGTTTCTGCACCACAAGATGCATGCGATGCTTGCGATTAATGCGACTACAGTGATTTTTTCATCGTACCCATTTTTATCACATGCATCGCATCAGTCGTACTGTTTTAATGTCATAAGATGCATGCAATGATTGCGATTGATGCAATGAAATGCGATGCAATTAAACATTGTATAAGCACCCTAATGGATGCTTACGATGTTAAATGCAGCCCCACGCCAACCCCCCACTATAAACGTGAACCCGAAGCGTGGCGAGCGGCGGCGGTACGCGTCCTCCGACCTTTTCATACCCCCACTATCCACGTCGGCGTGGAGAATAGAAAGTGTGGCGAGCGTAGTGAGCCACCGAGCCCGAAGCGTGGCGAGCGTAGCGAGCTCCGCGAGGGGACGCGGATACCTGTGAAGCTTGCAAGGGGACGCGGATACCTGTGAAGCGCGCGAGGGGACGCGGATACCTGTGAAGGTATCCGCGTCCCCTCGCGGGGCTCGCTGCGCTCGCCACGCTTCGGGCTCGGTGGCTTGCTGCGCTCGCCACACTTTCTATTCTCAACTACACGCCGATGTGGATAGTGGGGGTATGAAAAGGTCGGAGGACGCGTACCGCCGCCCGCTCGCCACGCTTCGGGTTCACAGTTATAGTGGGGGGTTGGCGTGGGGCTGCATTTAACATCGTATGCAGCCATTTGGGTGCTTAAAAGCACCCTTTAGGGTGATTATACAATTTATACGTATAGGGGCATACATACACCATAGTATATCGCACCCATCGCATTCATTGTACATATAAAACTACATACAATCCATACAATTGACTCGATGAGTGTAATGCATGCGATTTAAAAGCATACATCGCAGTCATCGCATCGCACGCATCGTAGCTTACTATACTACTGTTTTTCATACGATACCTGCGATTTAAAAACCAAAATCGCAGGTATCGCACAGATTGTATGCCATATAAAAATGTACACGATTAATGTGATGGGCACCGTGCTAGGAAAGCAGTACCGATGGCCCTATTATTCCCTCACTGTAATGATTAATGGGTACTTATGTAGTATCTGGGCTGCCGATTTTTTGACTGTATGCCTTAACTTAAGGCATACAATCAGATGCGATGCGATGCGATATCGCATCGCATCGCATACGACCATATCGCATGCGATGCGATGACCTGATTTTTCCATAGGATTCAATGTTAAAATGGACTGAGTCCATTTTAACATGGAATTCAATGGGAAAAAGGGGTCCTTTTCATACCCCTACTATCCAAGTGGGCATGGGGTTGGATATAAACCTGTGGCGAGCGTAGCGAGCCACCGAGCCTGAAGCGTGGCGAGCGAAGCGAGCCCCGTAAGGGGACGGTATTCTGTGTCCCCTCGCGGGGCTCGCTACGCTCGCCGCCCTTCGGGCTCGGTGGCTCGCTGCGCTCGCCACAGGTTTATATCCAACTCCATGCCCACTTGGATAGTAGGGGTATGAAAAGGACCCATTTTCCCATTGAATTCCATGTTAAAATGGACTCAGTCCATTTTAACATTGAATCCTATGGAAAAATCGGGTCCATCGCATCGCATCGCATGCGATATGGTCGGATGTGATGCGATGGACCCGATTTCAAAATCGGCAGCCCAGTTAGTACATAAGTACCGATTAATGTAAGTAACCTATTAGGCATAACTGAGAAATAACAGAAAATGTATATGTAATGAAGACATAAAATGCTTTACTTAAAAAAAATATATGTTAATTTTTATTTCATGCACGTTTCCAGGAAAATCTGTGACAGCATAAAAAATAAAAACATTACAAAAACTACTTTATTATCAGTTTATGGTAGGACACAGTCAAACTTTCAAATAAGTATTACAATCCGATTGGTAATTTAAAGATAATGGTTATTAATATTTGTTTATTTTAATCATTGCTGTATATCACAATACAGAATTTCAATTTAGTTTTGATAATTTTGTGTTACAGTAAAGCTTTAAAGGAGCGGTAGCTTGGAGATTAATTTAAGACCTGCAGTAGCCAGATTCACGAATGCTGTATGCGTTTCTCTTATAGCCGCAATCTACATTCTAAGATAAGTAATGCTAAGTGATATTTAGGTGAGTATTTATTTATTTATTTACAGTTTCTTATATAGCACAGCAGATTCCGTTGCGCTTTACAACTGATTACAACACTGAAAGAACAAACTGGGTAAAACAGACAAACATAGAGGTTGGAGGGCCCTGCTGCAAGCTTACAATCTATAGGGAAATAGGAAGGAAACACAAGCACCAGCAATAGCGTAGCAGTCCCACCAAGTTACAAGTCCAGAAGGGAAGCTATATAATACATAAGTGCCTCAGAGGGTTATACGTGTAGAACTTAAATATGATAGGCTTGCCTGAAGAGGTGAGTTTTCAGGGAACGCTTGAAAGATTGGAGTAGGTCACTATCTCATTTTACAAATTCACATGTTCCTGTCAGTACTAATAATGCATTTCAGACAAAGCCAGAATATAAAGAATTAAAAAAAAAATCAGCATCAAGAAATGGTTATGAAATGTACAGTATTATTTAAATGCAGTGTAGGAATAATGTATTGTAGAAACAAGTTAAGTAAAATTGCCAACATCACACAGTAATTTTCATTAAAACTGTTCCAAACATTACTCAACCTATAAAGCACAAAGAGTTGAAAGAAATAACAAGTGCTATTTGTCTCCTCTGGTATAATAAGGCTCTTAGACCAATAGTAAATACTACTGTATGTAACAATGTACATACTGAATGTAATTAAGCATATCCAATATTACAATTTTGTATGTTTTTTGTTTTTGTTTTTTGAGAAAACAATCATAATATTTCACAATTGATACACATCAGACATGACAGATCAATCCATTGAAATGTACAACCCTTTTGCTTCTAATAAACCAGGCAACACAGCTGAATAAGTATTTACCAAGATCATTAAGTGAGGTTTGGAAATATTCTGACAAAGACAACACTCCAATTTTATGATTACCTATTGGCATCTCAGCGTACACAAAGATGGTTGCTATGATGCTTCATGGGTTATTAATATTGAAAAAGATAACATGTGTTTACATGTGTTTACAATTATGGCTATAATAAGTAATATTGTTTCTGTCATAGAAGTTGCATTGTAGGGAAATGCTTGTTGCGCTTCTAATTTATTGCTCTGATCTTTTCTCTCTGTAGCATTGCTTACATGTCCAAGCTGCTGTTATAGATTACTGTAACTGCGTAGCCATCTACCTAGACTGTCATATGAATCTTTATCACCTTCACTAAACTATGATCAAAGTTTATTTTTGCTCTTGAACTTTGAACTCTTGTCATACATGACCACATGACCAAATGGTTTATCGCTTATGGTTACACATGAAAGCATAATTAGATTTATGTCTTTGAAGAATTTTTTTTTTTCACAGATAAGGGGAAGCATGATCCCTACATTCAGTTGTCATGTAATGTAATGAGTGCAGTTGCTTGAAGATGGTGGAACTTGCATCTGACTCCCTGGTGGAAATTTGCTAAGAAGGAAGTTATATTTCACATAGGATGTTGCTATGTGCAACCAATCAGAATCTACTTCTTATTTATTTCTCAAATGACAAACTAGGCATAGTAAATTGGGGAGCCAGTAGTGCTTTGCATAATTAATCTGGGAGCATGTCCGCACCGCTGGTTTCAGCTTTAATGTTTGGGCCAATATGGGTGGCATACCAAGTACAAGCAATGAATCTTGGCAGCCTTGCCCATTGCTTTCTCACTTCGTGATAATGTACAGTATATTGAAAAAATAAAGCTAAGAATGATCGTTGACTAATAAAGTATACATTATTGTAAGTAGCGATGCCACTCCCAGGGCATTTTTCCAATCCCGGGATTCATGATTGAAAAATGCTCAAACCTAGGATTCACAGGATCAGCCTCCCTAATAAAACAATGCCCCCGCCACCCCCAATCAGCTGGCCGGCACATTTACTCTCATAAGCGGGTGAGGGGTGCGGCCGGGAGCAGCGTTGCAGCTGGTAGGTTGTGCAGCTTGGCCGCTGACCACGTTACGCTATGCAGAGCAGCACAGCTGGAGATGAGAGCAGCTGGGCGGTGTCTGAGCATGTGCTCAGAAGCTGCCCAGCATTAAACTGCATATGCACAGTCTAATCCCGAAATCCTTGGATTGAAAACTCCAATCCTGATGTTATTATGCAGTGTCTGAGAAACACTTACTTACCATCCAAGTGTTTTGTCAGACTTACTCAGAGACTCTGTCCTGCATTCATGCTGTAAGCATCCCGGGTCCAGAAAGGGTCGTCTGCTTGTGACTGGCGGCTCCTGCATCATCCTCCGGGCGGTTACCGCTGATACAGGCTGCGGTCAAGTTACAGACTTCAGGCCTATTCCACTTGTATGCCAAAATCCCTCCAATTCCAGCATGTGCGCAGCCATATTGGTTTCATCCGCATGATGCTTTTCAGCCAATCCTGGAAAAGCCAATCTACTGGACTCTCGTCCTATAAGTATGCTGGGAGTAGGCTAAACAAATCGCCAATGCAATGATGTCTCTTGAGTAACAGTGTCTCCAATTCGCTCCTGAGTGTCTCCTGCTTTCTACAGCATGTGCAGTTGTCCACCCTACTGCAGCCTGACTCCCTCCAGTGTCCATACTGGGAATTGCCTTGGTCCCATCCAAGTCTAGTACAGCTCTTAACTTTGGTTACCTGCCTATCATCGATTGCCATCTTGATACCATCATCACTGCTTACTGAATATGAAGTTAGTTCCATCAGTAGTTACTAACAGTGATATAATAGGCACCAATTATGTGCCCCCATATAGCATTTGGCAAAGTATTAACTACCAATTTATACCATCAATAATTGACTCAATGGCGAGCAGGGAGACCACCCCGTACCTCTTACCAATTGGCTCTCCCCAGCAGTCACTGGAGCATGGAGGGTCACTTGAGCATGAAGGAGAGACCCAACGCTGGCGGGTAGGATCTCGGCCAGATAAGCAGAGAGCGATGCAGTGGGATGATTGTATAAAGCCGGACTGGGATCAGGAATCATATGGGGGAAGGAGATGGGGGGGGGGGGAACGGAGACATAGACAAAGCCCTGGGACATAACAAGGATATAAACGGGGGTAACTCTCAGGGTGCATCAGGAATGTCATGTAATAAAATGTTATGTTGTAACAGTCACGTTACCCCATTACAGTTCTTTTTTTTTTTTTTTTTTTTTTTTTTTTTTTAATTCAGTATTTCTTTATTGAAATTATTTTATTTCTTTTTTTTTTTTCCCCATAAAAATGATACACAGTTAAAATACACATGAAAAAAAAAAAAAAAAAATATTATAAACATATGATTCCTTATTCCCCACATACATTGACACACAAATATGTTTATGCAGCTAACAGACAACCTTTGTTACAATTCCAGAGTTATTAGCTTACAGTGCTGTCACCTATCCAACACAGGGAATACCAACTATCATCTCTAATTTTACCTATTACCTTTTATCCCCATAACCCAGCCCAACCACCCCCTCCCGCCCCCCCTTGACCCATGGGCAAAATACAGCTTTATTATTCTAAATACAGAGGTTTTGGACTTGCTTCTCCTATCTTTTTAACAATAAAGTGCAGTAGTAATTTATTTATTATTGTGCACAATTGTGCCAAACGTGCAGTAAGGTGCATTCTATATACTTTTTTTTTTTTTTTTTTTTTTTTTTTCCACAACTTATTCCAAACTTATATTAAAGTGCAATAGTATTTCGATTTAATCCATTTATCCCAAATCTTCACAAATTTATCCATCTTGCCCGTATAATTAAGATACATGTGCCTTTCGTGTACTAGAGTATCATTTACAAGTTTGATCCATTCCAGTTTTCCTGGGCAATTGTTTGACATCCATTTTCTTGCAATTAGGACCTTAGCTAATGTCACCAGGCATTCTATCATTTTCCCCTCCAGCCCTTTGTGGCGGTCTGTTTTTATACCCAAAATACATAGCTTTTTATCTAGGTCCTGATCCCTGCACCCAATTTCAATTAAAATATCTATTACCTCCCTCCAAAATTCATTTATTCCTTTGCATTGCCAAATCATATGGAGAAACGTTCCCGGGCTGCTTTTGCATTTGGGGCAGATGGTACTCCTATTCTTATCATAGTGATTGAGTTGAATTGGAGTAACATACGTCCTGTGAGTAATAAAGTATTGAATTTGTTGGAATTTTATAGATTTAGTGGCTCGATTGAGAGAAGATAGTGCTTGAGCCCATTCCACATCCGTAAACCTTCCCATATCTTGCTCCCATTTGGCTCTAAGATTTTCAATTTGCGGGACTGAGAAAGCAGTGATGAGCATTCTATATACCTCAGCTATCCTTACTTTCCTATCCTTGCTTAACAGTTTTTTTATAGGAGAGTCCTGGATAATGATTTCTTTTGTTCCTAAGGCATTTTTTAATCTGCTCCTTAGTTGTATATAGCGGAAATTATATTCCTGGGGGAGACTGTATTCCCGCTGAAGCTGATCAAAACCTTTCAAAGTCCCTTCCTGATAAATCTGGCTAATTGCTTTTATTCCTACTTTTTCCCATACTTCCTTAATCTCAATCATGTTGGCCAAATTATTACTGTCCTTATTTACTTTGCTGATCCATATTGGGCTTTCCGGGTCAACCCACTCATAACCTAGGATCTTATGGACCGCAATCCATGTTTTAAAGACCAAACACATGATCGTATTAGGGGGTTTCATTTTATCACATGCTAATAGAAGCTGTTTAGAGTCTATATTTCCATATGTTTGTGAAATAAGGGTATTGGTATATCCTTCTAATTGGCCATTTACCCATCCCTGAAGCTGACAGATTTGGGATGCCATATAGTATAGCCGAAAATTTGGAAGGCTCAAACCGCCTAGTTGTTTTGTTTTTGTAAGGGTAGTTAATTTCACTCTGGCCCTTTTTTTACCCCAAATAAATGATGTGGTTACGGCGTCTAGTTGCCCAAATATTCTTACCGGAATATGGCAGGGTGAATTTTGAAAAATATACAGCAATTTTGGTAGTACCACCATTTTTACTAAATTAACCTTCCCAGTTACCGTTATTGGTAGTTTTTGCCATGCCCGGGTTTTTTCTTGATACCACTTAATCGCAGGTAGCAGATTATTTTTAATATACTCCTTGGGATTATTGGATATCGTCACCCCCAGATATTCCACCTGCTTGGTCCATTTTAGAGTGTTACTCATTGGTTGGGAGGGGGCTTGTCCTTTTTTTGGTAGGATATTAGATTTTTCCCAATTAATTATTAAGCCCGAGTACTGCCCATGTTCTTCTATTGTATGGAGTACTGCTGGTAGCGCCCGAGCATGGGATTCCAGAAAAATCATCATATCATCAGCATACATAGAGATGATCTCCTTCCTACCAAAGCCCCCTGGCACCGATCCCCCCATCCTACCCAATTCTCTGATTTTGCATGCAAGAGGCTCTAAGGCCAAATTAAACAGGATTGGGGACATGGGGCACCCCTGCCGCGTCCCGCGGGACAGTTTAAATGGTTCAGTGGTGAACCCATTCACCACAACCCTGGCTATTGGGGACTGATATAACAACTTAATCCACCCGATAATTCTTGGCCCAAATCCAAGCTTGGTCAGTACGGCCCATAGATATTGCCACTCGACGCAGTCAAATGCTTTGGCTGCGTCGAGTGTAGCCACCCCCGCCTCCTCCCCTCGGGGTAAATCCAGTTGAACATTTGTGAAGAAGCGACGGATATTGGTGGCCGTACTTCTCCCCTTACGAAATCCCACCTGATCTTCATCTATAAGCTTATTAGCCACACCCTCTATTCTTCTCACTATAACTTTAGCCAGGATTTTAGCATCTATATTTATCAAGGAAATTGGCCTATACGACTCAGTCTGACATGGATCTTTTCCCTCCTTGTATAACACCACAATTACCGCTTCCCCCATCGATTTTGACAATCTTCCATCCTCCATGCATTTCTGAAATGTATGTAATAATATAGGGGCGCAAACATCGATATATTTCTTATACAGCTCAACTGGCAAGCCGTCACTGCCTGCGGCTTTACCCCCAGGCAGGGCCTGGATTGCCTCTTTAATTTCCTCCAGCTGAATATCCCTCTCGAGCACCACCATGTCCTCCATTCCTACCCTGGGCATTGAAATACCCTCCAGGTATTGGCCTATCTCCTCCGAATTTTTTCTGATGCGGGATGAATATAATTTCTCATAGTACTGAGAAAAAACCCGGGCAATTCCCTGTGTATCATTTATAATTTCCCCCTGACTATTCATTATATTGCATATATTATTTTTATGTTGAGCTGACTCACTATTGATCAAATATGACATATACCTACCTGCCCTATCCCCATAAATGTAACTATGATTTGATCTAAACTGGGCTTGTTTTACTGCAAATTCTTGGCTTTCCCGAACCCATGCCGATTTAGCGGCCCACCACATCGATCTATCAGCTTCTGTTTTTGACTGCCAGTATTTTATTTCTAACTGTTTGCTTTCTTGTTCCAACATACTGTTCTTTTGCCTAGTCACCCTTTTTATCTGAGCTATGTTTTTAATCAGAGCCCCTCTCATCACCGCTTTTCCGGTGTCCCATACTATACTCATATCCGCTGACGCCATATTTTTCTCAAAGTATTCCTGCCATTCTGCGCCAAGTTCTACTTCTGGGCCCATTTGCAGCAGCCAGTTGGGATGACATTTCCAAAGTCTGCAACCTACTTCTGAATTTTCGGCCATTTGTACCATAATGGGGGAGTGGTCTGAAATCCCGCGCGGGAGATATGTGATTTTTTCCACCCTACCAAGAGTGTTATTATCTGCAAAGGCCATATCGATACGGGATAGAGCTTCGTGGGATTGTGAGTAACAGGAGTAAGCTATCTCATCCCCATTTTTTTCGCGCCATATATCTAGCCAGCCTATACTAGTCATAAAATTATGCAACCCTTTATTACTACCCCTCCCAAGTCTAGCACTCTTTGACCAGCGATCAATTATGGGGTTCATAACATTATTAAAGTCTCCTACACACAGCAATTCATTATTCATAGATTTGGAAGCAAAGGTGACCGCCTTTATCAGTACCTCATATTGAAACGGAGGAGGAATATATATTGCAAGAATGCATATCGATTTATGATTGATAGTACCCTGCAGGAACACATACCTCCCATATGCGTCAATGTCTTGTCTGGCGCAAAGGAAGGGTGTGTTCCTGTGGAACATTACTGATACTCCACGAGAATCGTTTGTAAAACATGAGTGGTAGGACTGTCCAATCCATGTCCTTTTTATCATTCCAATTTTCTCATGTGTAAGGTGTGTTTCTGCCAAACAAGTAATTTGTGCCTTATACTTCTTCACCTGATTCATAACAATAGCCCTTTTAAATTTGTCATTTAAGCCACGTGTATTCCAATATATTAATTTAACCATAACTAAATTTGATTATCTTATCCAAGTCACTTAGATGTCGTACCTTAGCCCAAAGGCTTATCCCAGTATATCTAGTACCTTTATTCCTTAACAACCATAAATTGCCCATCCTCCCGCCCCCCTCCCTGTATGCCATCACCCTAATAGCACACTTAAAACCCCCGACCCCCCCCCCCACTATCCCCCCAACCCCAACCCCCCTCCCAGCACCCTCCCCCCTGCCCAAACCTATCCATAAGGAGCGTATCCACCCTCATAACCTCGCTGATGACCTGCTGGTTCCCGTATTGCGCCAAGAAAAAAAAAAAAAAACCTTATTCTTCATATATCTTAATATGACAGGGAGACATCATTAGCCACTAATATACTTTTTGCCACATAACATACTTCTTATAGCTTCTTCTAGCGACCCCGCTGTTGCTTTTTTTTTTTTTTTTTTTTTATTATTAATCTCCAGATCCCCCCCAAGAAACTCCCTCCATCACATAACTATTCCCCAAGTCCTCAAGTCCTCAGTATTCTAGTCCTTAGAGTCCTCAGAATTTCAGACTATTATACTATTTCTTCCAACCATCTAACCAGCTGGACACTTCTTCCGGGGAGGTAAAGAATTTACTTGTGCCGTCTGCAATAACGCGCAGTTTTGCGGGATACAGCATAGCATACTGCAGCTCATGTTCCCTAAGCCGTTTTTTAACATTTATGAATTTTAATCTCTCCTTCTGAACCTCCTTTGCAAAGTCCGGGAAGAACATTACATTAGACCCATGGATTTCCATTGACTTGCTACCCCGGGCTAGGCGGAAGATGGCATCTCTGTCCCGAAAGTTAAGGATCTTTGCGATCATAGCCCTAGGGGGAGATCCTGGGGGACCTGGTCGTGAGGGAATTCTATGGGCCCGTTCCACACAGAACATGGTGGAGAAGGCTTCTTTTCCAAATTGCGCTATAAGCCAGCCTTCCAACCATTTTTGCGGATCGAGGAGGGGGCTGCGGTGCTGGGGGGAAGGATGGTTAGAGGGTTGGAGGAGATTTTAAACTAGGCGACGGGGGGGTGGGGGCAACAAGACATTATGGGACCATCAGGGAGAGAAGACGGACTGGGATCAGGAATCATATGGGGGAAGGAGATGGGGGGAGGGACGGAGACATAGACAAAGTCCTGGGACATAACAAGGGTATAATCGGGGGTAACTCTCAGGGTGCATCAGGAATGTCATGTAATAAAATGTTATGTTGTAACGTTACCCCATTACAGTTCTTAGGTACAGATGATCTTAGTATACGGGAAGGAGGGAATGACAGAGGAAGAATTCCCGGAACTATGGAGAGGGCAGGCAGTGTGCATGGTGGGGAGGCCTGTAGAGAGTCTATTGAAGGGGAGAGGGGAAAGAGGAAGCTAGTAAAGAATTCAAATGGGTCCTGGGGTGAAACTAATCACAATATTAGAGCCATATCTAAAAATAAACATAAATTAAAATGCTTACTGGCTAATGCAAGAAGCTTAGTGAGTAAAATCGGGGAGCTTGAAACGGTGATCAGTAGGGATGACTACGACATCATTGGTATTACAGAAACATGGTGTAATGAGTCGCATGACTGGGCATTAAACATGGAGGGATATACACTCTACAGGAAAGACAGGGAAAATAGAAGGGTCGGGGGTGTGTGCCTATATGTAAATAATAACTTAACATCATGTGAGAAAAATATGAGCACAGACCTGGAAGACGACAACTCAGAGACAGTGTGGGCAGAGATAACCGACAATAATAAGAAACCAAAAAACAAATTTATAATAGGGGTATGCTATAGACCACCAAATATAAATGAAAGGGAAGAGTCTCTTCTTTTAAACCAAATCAAACAAGCATCAAATCAGGGTCAGGTATTAATTATGGGGGATTTTAATTTACCCGACATTGATTGGGAAATCGAAACAGGTAAATCAGCAAGAAGCAATGGGTTCTTAAGCTTACTTAAAGACCAGTTTATTACACAAACGGTAGAAACTCCAACTCGTGATGAGGCGCTCTTGGACTTAGTATTAACAAATAACACAGACTTAGTTTCAAACACAAAAGTAATTGAACAATTAGGGAATAGTGATCACAATATGGTTTCACTGGAAATCAACTTCAGTAAATTACATCAAAAAGGATCTGCAAAAATACTAAACTTCAGAAAAGCGAACTTTGAATTATTCAGGGAAGCCCTTACAGGAATTGGGTGGGAAACGGTTATGGAGGGAAAAAATGCAGAGGAAATGTGGGATACTCTAAAAAAGGTGCTTGATTCACTAACTATTGAATACATTCCTAAAGTAATTAAAGGTAAATTCAACAAAAAAAAGCCACCATGGTTGGACAAAGAAGTAAGGTCAGCTATCAACAATAAAACCAGAGCCTTTAAATTCTATAAAAATAACTTGAATGAGGAGGCGTTCGCAAAATACAAAGAATCAAACAAAACTTGTAAAGGGGTAATCAAAGCAGCTAAAATATTATATGAAGAGTGCATAGCCACTGAAAGCAAAACCAACCCAAAGAAGTTTTTTAAATACATAAATAGTAAACGTTTAATTAAGGAAAACATAGGCCCACTAACTGATACTAGTGGAAAAAGTGTTACTGAGGACAAGGGAAAAGCAAAACTGTTAAATGAGTTCTTCTCATCAGTATTTACTAAGGGAGAGCAGACTGTGGAACGAACATTTACCACAAACGGGACAAATAAGCCAGATCTCATTGTGGATTTCACGCCGAAGGAAATAATACTGAGGCTAAGCAAACTCAAAACAAATAAGTCACCAGGGCCAGATGGGATTCATCCGAGGGTATTAATGGAATTAAGGGATGAACTAGCTACCCCCCTACATTATATTTTTAGCAAGTCACTATCGTCAGGTATAGTACCAAAAGATTGGAGAATAGCAGAGGTAGTGCCAATATTCAAAAAAGGAAAAAAGGAAGATCCCGCTAATTACAGACCCGTTAGTTTAACATCAATTGTGGGTAAACTATTTGAAGGATTTTTAAGGGATGGTATCCAGGAATATTTAGATAATCACCGTCTACTCAGTACTAACCAACATGGGTTCGTGAAAAATCGTTCATGCCAAACTAATCTACTAGGGTTCTATGAAGAGGTTAGCAAAAACCTTGATGATGGAAATGCTGTAGATGTGATTTTCCTAGATTTCGCTAAAGCATTTGATACTGTCTCACACAAGAGATTGATTAATAAAATGGAGAACCTAGGATTGGGTGAAAATATCTGCAGATGGGTAGGGAATTGGCTATGTAATAGAGAACAAAGAGTGGTTGTGAATGGTGCCGTATCAGATATGATACCGGTACTAAGTGGAGTGCCTCAGGGCTCGGTTTTGGGGCCCATTTTGTTTAACATTTTTATTAACGATATTGGGATAGGGTTACTAAGCAATGTATCCATCTTTGCGGATGATACAAAACTTAGCAAAGTCATCAAATCACCAGAAGATGTCACCATGCTTCAAAATGATCTTGCAATTCTTGATGAGTGGGCTAAAAAATGGAAGATGAGGTTCAATGTAGATAAATGTAAGGTTATGCACCTTGGGAGACACAACCAGTGTGCAAGTTACAACCTTAGCGGAGAGGAACTGGGTAATTCCATACTTGAAAAGGATCTAGGAGTCCAAATAGACAGCAATCTAGGATGTAGTGCCCATTGTAATGTAGCTACAAAAAAGGCCAACAAAATTCTGGCATGTATTAAGAGGGGAATGGAAACTAGGGACTCAAGGGTAATTATGCCACTATATAAAGCATTGGTGAGACCTCACCTAGAGTATGGAGTACAGTTCTGGGCCCCACACTATAAAAAGGACATCATAGAATTAGAAAAAGTCCAAAGGCGAGCAACAAAGCTTATTAGGGGAATGGAGAATTTAAGCTACGGGGAGAGATTAAGCAATTTGGGACTATTTACATTAGAAAAGAGACGTTTAAGGGGGGACATGCTCAACATGTACAAGTATATCAAGGGCCAATATAAGGAACTGTCACACACCCTATTTTCTACTAGAAAGGAATCTAGGACGCGAGGGCATGAGTATAGATTAGAAGAAAAAAGATTTCATTCAGCTAGTAGAAAGAATTTCTTTACGGTCAGAACAGTCAAACTCTGGAACTCTCTTCCCAGAGAGGTGGTAATGGCTGGCTCATTAAATGCGTTCAAGGCAAAGTTGGACAAACATTTACTGGAGAAAAACATCCATGGGTACAAATAAGAAATATAATTTGTCTGTAAAATACCAGAACCTACCAAATCAGCAATGGATATCTATACCAGGTTGAACTAGATGGACGCAAGTCTTTTTTCAGCCTTACCTACTATGTAACCTACTATGTAACTATGTATACCCCTGCAGATAAGCTAGTGCTAATGTCCTGGGCCCAGCAGCGCATGGTGTGTGTGAGGTTGCGCCTGCAGACATTATTCCAGCCCCTCTCTCCCTGCATCCACCAATAAAAAAGAAAAAGGGGGTGTCCTATTATGCAGCAGAAGCTCCATGCAGAAATAAATGCACAGAGCGGAGCTGCAGATACTTGTCTGTGCAGCTGTGAGGCAGTCTCTGCCTCTGAATTTCTTGACATTATGAATATAGATGTGGTGCGCCTTAATTCTTAGGGGGGTTGGCCGATTAAGGAGTAGCAGATAATATAAAGTGGGAGTACTTCCCTGTCAGTGAACCCACAACAGTGTATCAATACACATAAAGTTTGGAGTTATCCTATTTCAAAAATATAGTTTTATTGTTAGTTAGGTTAGGTGCTTGGGTGCAGATAGTTAGAAACGTGCAGAAATCCACTGCAGTTACCGTACATATCCCCAGGCACACTGGTTGTGGGGCTACTGTTGGGCAGTGACCGGCTACTGGATGCCGCTGTCGGTCACTCCGGCAGCATGGATGTTAGCCGTTGCCGTGAGTCTGACCAAGTGGCGTGTCCATGTGTTCCGTCAAACTGCCAGACAACAACCAGCCAACATGCCCTGATGTCAGTCACTCATGCGGCACAACTGATAGCCACTTACGTGAATCTGTGTGGTTGTGCAGTGAGCGTATGGATGCGCTCCAATTTAAGCTAAACACATTTCAAAATACATTTCAAGAGGGTGCACACATGAAGCCCCGATCAGAGAGAACGGCCTGCGTACCCTTCACAGTGAGCTTCCTTATGCAGGAGTGGGGGATCGGTCCCAAGAGAGCAGTAGTCTGTGGACTGGAGAGCCGTCCAAAGCAACTGCTTGGGTTAGGTTCTTTTAGTGCGCCCAGTCAGCACTGGCTCCCCCAAGCCACTGCGGTGGCTGCCGCACTATAGCTACGCCACTGCATCAAGGGCATTTTCCCACATTCAAGATGGCCGCATAGGACTTGGGCACTACCACTCACAGAGAGTGTTAAACCCCACTGAAATTGAACACTGACATATTCTCCCTGAAGAAGACCCATACTGGAATGATACGCATTGGAGCAACCACCATCTACAATTTTATCCTTTGCCCACCACCTATCCAGAAGTCTCTTCCAGACCGGGAGTCAAACGCACAGAGCAGGTGGGGTGCACAGCACTGAGTGCTGGATCTCATGATACTGCTACCCAGAAATCGCGCCACTGCGAGCACTGTAGAGCCGGACTGGTTGTGTGGATGCCATGCACAGGTTACAGGTATACTGAGGAGGAAACACGGTGCCAGCCCCCTGCACCACCATCCTGTGTTTCAACCCATCGTGACTTTCTGTCTGCACCTAAGACATAACTTTATTGTATGCAACTGTTTGTCCTTACTTCATCCCCCATGTGCATAAGCGTTCTCATATTTGACCATAAGAGGAACCTGGCATTGTGACCAGAATGTAGTTTTTGTACTAATAAATCAATTGTATGAGCATATTCTCTGCACCACTCTTTATTTTCCTGCGCCTATCATTGCTGTATCTTGCACATATTAGGTCTATGCAAGGGTACATTACTTTGGTACATAAGTATCAGGACTATCTGCTTTCTGTATTACCTCAGCATTTCACTATTCCAGAACAGATCTCCACCCCCCTTGATTTTTATTTAATTTGCTACCTGCTTGTATACGCAGTACCACCGAAATTACCAGCCACCTTTTCAGAGTGTCAATATCAATATTACCATAATCGTTGCATTAACATTGGTTGCAGTCATTATCGGTGGACCTCTCCTGTCTCTGTGTTATTGGCATCTGCTAGAGCCATACATTTACCTGAATTTCCATCCAAGCTCCTGAACTCCTCACAGACACACCTTCGGACCTCCTAATTCCGCTACACACATTAAAGGTCTTTGTTTATGTGGTCTAAGTTTATTAAAGAACTCAGCTTCATTTCACTCCAGCCCTAGACCAGAGTCATTACTCATATGTGATACCCGGGATTTAAATCCCATCAAATTTAGGGCCAAATACCAGGATCCCGGGATTGGCCACCTTATTTGTTAGCATAATTGCCAGATGCCAGCAGGATCTAATTTCATAAATACAGTACTGTACCACCAAAGCAGCCTAACCCTCATCTTCTTAGAAAAATCTTATCTTAAACAAAGGAAACAAATGTCAGTAGATCTGGTGGAAGCAGCTGAAGCAACCAAGATAAAGAAAGTGCTCTCTGGCAATAGTATAGCAATATAACAACTGCGATAACACTTTTTGTTCAGCTATAAATCCCAGAATGCTCTAACACAGTTGGGAATAATAAGACTGTGGCAGATCATGCTAAGAAGTGTTGTTTCACATCAGCTGAAGTGCCATTGGTTGCCCACCCCAGTATCAAAGGGTAATTTATACACAACAAATTCTTGAATGGTGTAGTGACTGCAAGAGAGAAACTAAAAAGGTCTAGATGTTATACAATAACAGCTATTCCCCAGTAGTAGTAGTAGGAGGAGGAGTAATAATAATATAGAAAAATCCTATGCACCAAATTGATTTGTTCATATCACAAAGCAACTGTTTATAGGCCCCCATACACTATGCGGCTTCTCCTACAGAAGAAATTGCATTCAATTTCCTTTGAACCACCCAGCAGATCGCATGTAGCCCTTCTGCATGCGATTTATGGCATGCGATTCTGGCTCCCTGTCGCTGGGAGGGAGTCCAAACCAGAGATCTTCTGTGCAGAATGTATGATCTCTGGGTCCTATATGATGTGCACGGGACCGCGCATCGGATCGGACATCAGACATATGCTATTGGGACGATTTTCTTGGCCTGATCCGCCGGAATCGGGTGAAATTGGGCCTAAATCGCATAGTGTATGTGGCCTTAAGAGAAAGGTGATTATTGGGATTTGTTGTGCATTCCTTACATTTTTATACTGGGTTTGGTTGCATTCATTATGAATAAATGTGGCCACATGCAACCTTGTTTGCTGACATATTACACATTACCTATACTCTAGTTCTTATCTGCCATCAAATTCAATGTTATATGTATACTTCTCAACATGAAATGTGAAAATTGAGGAGTCAGATTGACCATACAGTAGCTCAAACTAAGGGGCTCATTTATCAACAAGTGATAAAACTTGTTATGAATGATAAAACTAGTTGAGTATGATAAATGGTGCTCCACATATTCAGCTACAAACTGTCATGTATTTGAAATATGACAGTTGTGAGCTGATTTGATGGAGCACTATCTCTTATATGTAACACATTTTATCAATCAAAACAAGTTTTATAACTCATTGAAAAACGACACTATTAAAGGTCATAATTGCCATGGTCACTTAGGACTAAACAGAGTAAAAATAAACCAAATCCTCATGTAATATTCTTATAGCCCTTGAGGTATATATTGAATAAACAAGTAATACTGTTGGATTAAAAGTAAATCAGTTATTAACAAAACACTTCTGAAAAGACAAATATACCTACAAAAGTGAATGTATTAACCGGTACTAATATTACTGTGTAATTAAGGTTTGGTTACAATCACATAATCCAGGTCTTTTATGCTGAATGACTTGAAATATAGCCAAGTTCCCTGTAAATTAAAACATTGGGCATTGAATAGCAATAGGTGCAGTTATGATTCCAAGAACAAACCAGCAGTTACCTCAGAATTCTGCAATGAAAAACATTGTTGTATTCAAGTGCATTCAAACATGCAAAATACAATAGTAGTATATATAAAGAACAAACATTCCTTATGAACACCCTGCCTGACTAATAAACTCTCATCTTTATGGATGGATGCACAAGAATATATAACGATTTTGCAATCTATTTCTGGTGACTGGAAAGGGTTGTCAGTAGTAACTATTTGTTTACAAAACTCATATTTACTATTGGCATGCATGTGATGATATAAATAGTGTCATGGCAGCTAGATAGATGGGTTTAATAAGATTATAAAACTACAATCATTCATTCCTTATAGAATTCTGAAATAAAAATGTGCAATGGATGCAACCATCAAATGTTTTTCACACTGATATCCTTAAATGTTGCTTTGCATTGTGGGAAATTAAAAGGTAATAGTAAACCTCTCAAATTCTACATTCTGGCTTTTAAGATATAACACAGCCCATGTGTAAAGCCCGGTACACATGGGGCGACTTGAGTCCCGTGCTGAGCAGGGTTCTTAAGCACAGATTGGTTAGCACACATCACTGCACACCTGCAATGTGTGCTAAGCAATCTGAGCTGAGCAAGCAATTTTATGCCTATGCTTATAGGAGATCTTACTAGGGTAGACAGTGCATGCATCCTATATGGTGTGTACACGCAGGGCCAACTTAACAGCAGTGTGGGCCCCAGGGCAAAGCAATGCACTGGGGCCCTTACCTATTCTCCCCTCCTAGGGGTGGGGGGTGCTATCAGAAGCAGCTTTGATGTCCCATGGGTGGCAGGGGGTGCTCTATCTTCCATTCAACATGTAGGACCTGGAGCAGTAACTTCTGCTTGTTACTCCTTTACTACACAGGTAGTGGTAGGGTGAACACTAACATGTGGAAGGGGGCACTGAGCTGAATGAAGGGTCCCTTGTAAAAAGGAGGTAGGGGGCATCGCACCGTGACTCTGTGAAGGGCGGTACAACAAATTGATTACAAGGCTGATGTTTCCCAGGAGTCTTTGCAGCTGCACAAAAGGTCAGGAGCATGTCATATGACCAGTTGCAGTTGGTGACAGTTGGCCAGGACAGTGAGTAGTGAGAAAAAGTAGCTGTGCTGCTGACTAACAAAATGGCTGTGCATTTGTACAACATGTACAGTTGTGAGAGGTGTGGAGGAGATGTCAGGAGGCCGGATTATTCTGCCAGGATAAAACTGAAATTTCTATTGGAGGCCCAGCAGTAGGAAAGTACTGGGAGCAGGGAAATTAGAGAGCACCAGGGGACGTTGAAAGTGCCCCAATATACTGTCACAGCGACAACAGCCTGTGCTTAAGAAAGTTCACTGCAGCTAGAGCTATTATTAATGTGCAGAAATGCTCAGGAGCATCCAGAACTTTATTACTGATAAAAAGTAATGAAAGGTGGTACCCCTGTCCCCGCTCATCTTCATGTTGGCCATAGAACCTCTGGCTGAAAAGATTAGATTAGCCAGTGGGATTAGTGGACCAGTTGTTGGAGGGATATATCATAAAATATGTCGCAGACGATATACTTTTATGCCTCCTGACCCCTGAGTACTCTCTTTCTGCACTACATACTGTAGTGTTCTAACATCTCCTTTTATAAACTGAATACATCGAAGACAGAGGCCCTTCCCTTAAACATTCCCCTGGAGGTGGTTGCGCTACTAAAAGACAAATACCGTTATGCCTGGCAAACTAGGTCTATTAAATACCTGGGGGTGCATGTGACTAGGGACAGTAATATATACGAATTTAACGTTAAACCATTATTTAATTCTTTTGAAAAACTTATTTCAGAATGGTCTCTCCTTGAGATCTCCTGGATGGGCCGGATCCCTAGAAACCCTACCAAATATCTTACCTCCAAAATCAACACCCTTTTCTCTAAATATATTTGGAAGGATACTAGGCCCCAAACATCTAGGAAGACCCTTACACTCCCCAAGAGCTCTGGCGGCGTTGCCTACCCGGATATCGAGAGTTATCAAATGACATGTCTACTCGGCCAGGCCAGAGACTGGTTCGAGTCTCACTCCCCCAAACCTTGGGTCATTATAGAACGCTTTTTTTTACCTAAATTCTATCTCACTGACCCTTTTTCGATCCACTCTTATGCATTCCCAACTTGGTCTGGCCCAGGTGCGGCTATCAGAGCTATAATCTCTGTCTGGCATAGGACTATTTTAGATGATGATGATGTCTCCCAACCGGGTCCTGAGTTACTGCTAAAAGCCATCGCCAGGCTAACCCCTAATCTACAGTTGGACTCCTGGGTTACTGTGGGCTTTATAACCCTGAAACAGCTGTTCCCTGAAGGTATTTTCTTACAATTCTCCACTCTCCAGCCACAATATGGTGTCCCTAGGTAGGTTTCTACAAATTCCTTCAGATACAACACTGGTTATCCAATGCTTTTAAATCCCCATCCAAGTTCCATCCTTCCCTAGAATTCTACTTTCTCTGTCTTCCCCATTACATAAAGGAGGGATCTCCAGATTGTACGAGTATCAAATAACACAAAAAAAGGGAAACTACCAGCCCATATTAAATGAGAATTAGACTTATATACCACTTTTACTGAGGAGGAATGGGATTCTATCTCCTATTCTGGTTTCAAGATGTCCAAATGTCTCCATTCGGAAATGTTCTATAAATTATGCCAGAGGGCATACTTCACCCCTCGGCGGCTACATGGCATTTGGCCTTCCGTCTCCAAATTTTGTTGGAGGAACTGTGGAGGTGTTGACACCATATACCATATTTTTTG
The DNA here is from genome assembly GCF_055691185.1 of Crinia signifera. NCBI lineage: Eukaryota > Metazoa > Chordata > Amphibia > Anura > Myobatrachidae > Crinia > Crinia signifera. The sequence goes on from NC_139220.1 coordinate 177,216,187, forward strand.
GGAGTGCCCGGAGTTACGCCCGCTTTGGTCTGAAGTATTGTCCTTCATAGGTGATGTTTTGAGAACTCACATTCCACCCGACCCTGTTGTGGCGTTGTTACATCACAATACACAGCTCTCAGGGATCTATATCTCCTTGGACACATCCTGATTTCCACTAACATCAAATATTCACCCTCTGCTTCGTCGATCCATACAGTATTAAATGGTTTAAGTGGAGCGAATACAGAGAAAAACAGGGCCAATCAGTACTGCATAATGAACCCTTAGACCTAGCAGTTCTTTCCTCTCCTCCACACACCAACGACGAGTAATGTCTCTTTGAGATTATGTTCCCTTTTGATCAGTCTTTACTGTACGGTACATGTTGAGGCCCCCATCAATTGTCCCCATTCCCTTCCTTCCCCCTCATGCACCCTACTTCTTCTGTTTCTTATCCCTATATTGTTTATGACAAAAGTAAGTCTTGCTTATTCGGTTAAGATTCGGCTGCTTTTGCTACAGACTATAAGCTGATTTAAAACGTTTTGCCTTTTTACTGCTTCTCCTTGTTCATTGTGTTTTATTGCAATACAGTTTCTCGTCTATATTCTGTATCATTGCAAGACTTTATAAAATACATAGGGATAGTGGTAGATGCTCAATTAGTTCAGTAATACCACTCAGGTGCATGCAAGGGAGGGGTAAATACTGAGTAAGTAAAACAAGACATTTTTTCCCCCAGCTCACTGAACGGTATTAGTAACCAATCTTGAACACTACATGACAATAGAATTCAGAGATATTGGTTACTTATACCTGCGCAGGTGTATGATATGCCCCCAAGCCACTTCAAAGCTTCTCTGTATATTGGGGGTCCCTAGCGCTATATCTAGGTGCAGGGTGCGGCACCCCAAAAAACTAGCATAAGCTAGAAAGCCCAGGGTGGCACAGCAGTGAAAAACTGTAGTGTTAATAAATATTAGTGGTAAGAAGCCGAAGCTAGGTATAGAGAGAGAGAGAGAGAGAGAGAGAGAGACAGAGATAGAGAGAAAAAAAATGAAATGTAATTAAAATATTAAAGAAATAGTGTTAGTGAGGAAAATACAAAAAGTGTTAATAGAATGTAAGGGTGTGCCGCACTAGAGCCACCCAGCCCATCCAGTCCAGGGGCACCGCAACCCACACCACTGTTACCCTAAATTGGGTCTACGATTAACCAGCAAGAAGCCACATGATAAACTTAAAATTACCTGATATATCTAAACTAAAAGCTACCTACCTTGGAGCAACCCCAGACTACTCCATGTGGCAAATAAGGAGTATAGTATCTACACAACCAATTTCTAATTGAATGTAATAAAGGCTATTAGTCCTGTTATTTGCAAACTAGTTAATCTTTGTTCTTCATTAGATACAGTAAGTGGCAGTTAATATTAAGCATGTATCTATAAAAGTATCGGTACTTTTTACCTAGAACAGCGCCCATCGCGGGCATCGCATGTACATCGCATGCCATTATAATGGCCGCGATTTCACATAGAAATACATGTTAAAATGTAAATCGCGTCGGTCGCATCGCATTCGACCAAAAATCGCATGCGATGCGACCGACGCGATTACCGCGATTTCACAAAGGGAACAATGTTAAATGGCCCAATTGACCCGATTTTACATAGGGAACAATGTTAAATGGCCCACAGAGCCCAAATAGCCACCCTCAAGTGTGAAATGGCCCCCCCAATTGTTAACGCCACCCCACGATCAAAGTCAACCCGAAGCGTGGCGAGCGGCGGCGGTACGTGTCCTCCGACCTTTTCATACCCCACTATCCACGTCGGCGTGGAGTTGAGAATAGAAAGTGTGGCGAGCCACCGAGCCCGAAGCGTGGCGAGCGTAGCGAGCCCCGCGAGGGGCCGCGGATACCTGTGGAGCCCGCGAGGGGACGCGGATACCTGTGAAGGTATCCGCGTCCCCTCGCGGGGCTCGCTGCGCACGCTAAGCTTCGGGCTCGGTGGCTCGCTGCGCTCGCCACACTTTCTATTCTCAACTCCGTGCCGATGTGGATAGTGGGGGTATGAAAAGGTTGGAGGACGCGTACCGCCGCCCCTCGCGGGCTCGCTACGCTCGCCACACTTGGGGTTCACGTTGATCATGGGGTGGCGTTAACAATTGGGGGGGCCATTTCACACTTGAGGGTGGCTATTTGGGCTCTGTGGGCCATTTAACATTGTTCCCTATGTAAAATCGGGTCAATTGGGCCATTTAACATTGTTCCCTATGTGAAATTGCGGTAATCGCGTCGTCGCATCGCATGCGATTTTTTGGTCGCATGCGATGCAACCGACGCAATTTTTTACCTTGCGATGCCCAAGATCAAAATCTTGGGCGCCGTTCTAGGTAAAGAGTACCAAAGTATCTATGTAGTTGATGCCTTCTGTTGTGGTAATTCCACACAGCAAAACGAGGCATATTTATCACAATCCACATTTTTTATGCAGGTGTGGTACATTTTGCAACAAGTTGAATCTTATAATTTCAGGCTAATTTACTAAGTTACTCTTGCTAGGAGATGGGCATCAATAAGAAACCATCCTGGCAAGCAATGTGACAGTGTAATGCTATAACACGTATGGTTTCAGATCCCCTGTAGCTAATTCACAAGAATCATAAGGGACTAAGGGAGAGGGAGACATACAATAGGCTTCCTTTCTGAAAAATAAAATTGCACATTACTTGCCAAAAGGCCACTGTAGGCTAATACCATTTGGCATTATCCTACCAAGGCAAACCTGTGGAATTCTTTGCATTGGGGACTACGGATGTGATCAGAAAGGTAGAGACAGCAGCAGATATGAGATAATGGGAAGTATCCTGAACATATTTAATCATAATAACAATAACAATTGAGCCTCTATATGAGATTTTGAGCCTCTAACTAATCTTAAGATATGCTGTTCTTTTTCCTTGATTTGTCACAAGGTACATGGGGCATGTGTCTAAAGGCACCACTTACTTGGGGGCAGTAACAGACTCCCTTGCATGACAACCCTGATAGGCCATTGGTCAGATGAGACTATAAAACTAGAAAAGTGTGAGGGAGACATTGGGGCTGAGTGGGTGGTCTAGAGGTTTTGGGATTCCCCAACATGAAGGGGAAGGAAGGATCAGTGCATCAACATCAATGATGTGTCTGTGTGCAATCGACACCTAAATTTGCCCCTGCTTACTTACAGCTTGTAATTGCTAAACATGTTGATAGTAAGAGAGCCTTTGTCACAACTTGCTAATGCAGTTTCCATTTGCTCTCTGAGTGTTTGTTCTCAGGTATCTAAATTCAGTTATTGTATCTGTGTGTGCTTAATCTCACCTGTTCCTTTGTGGTTTTGAGGCAATACAGGTATTCATTTAATCTGCCTCCACTCTACCTATCACATTTCAAATCTTGGAATTTCTTCAGCTGTCCCTGTATCTTGAAACTTAAATATATTGTAATGTCCTCTGCTTTTATTTATGTGCTATTCTAGTTACACATTTTCCCGTTATAACGTTTGAGTTCCATTCCAGGCAGGTGTTCATTTATAAGACATGTTTTCAGAAGTCTAATTATACTCCGCTTTAGAAGATGTTCCTGGTGAACTGTGAAATGTGGCTACCATGGTAAAATGTGGCTACCATGTGTTTATATCTTCATCCATTAAACAAATGTTCACTATTAGCATATTGACAATACTGACTGTGTTTTTGTATATCCTTTGAATGTCTTTTTTTTATTTAGCAAAGCCGAGGGTTTTTGAACCCTCTGTGATTGACCTGAATGATATAGCAGACGTCGTGACATCCTACGTCAGTTTCTGCGAGGATCTGTGTGAACCAACCAAAACAGTTTGATCCTTTAATAACAATAAGCCATGGTTCGGCAGTCAGCTAAGGAAGTTCCGCCGGGCCAAGGAGGAGGCCTACAGTGGTGGGGATAGGGCACAGTACAAAGAGGCCTGGAACACCGTGACACGTGAAATCACACTGGCAAAAAAGCACTACGCCAGCAAGCTGACAAACAACCTCTCAACCAACGACCCTGCAGCAGTCTGGAAAAGTATGCAAGCTACTACCAGCTACAAGAAAGCCCCAAGCTCAACTCCAATGCTCCAGGAACTGGCTGAGAAGCTGAACAAGTTTTACTGCAGATTCAAAAAAGGAGCCCAGTGCCTCATACCCCCCCCCCGACCATAGTAAGGTGGCTCCACCGCCACACCACCCTGACCAACACTCCAAGGTATTGCAGGTCGACCAGTTGGGAGGTAGAAGCTTTTTTTGAAAGGGTCAGACTTAGGAAGGCTGCGGGTCCTGATGGAGTGTCGCCATCTACCATTAAGACCTGTGCAACGCAGCTTGCACCCATCTTCACTGTGATCTTTAACACCTCACTGGAAATGAGTAGGGTACCGGTCTGCTTCAAATGCTCAGTTATCATTCTGGTTCCCAAGAAGTTGGCTTTGAAGGTTCTAAATGACTACAGGCCAGTCACACTAACATCAGTGGTCATGAAGGCATTTGAAAGACTGGTATTGAACCATCTGAGGGAGGTGACAAACACCCATCTCGACCCCTTGCAGTTCACCTACCAAGCAAACAGAAGCGTTGAGGATGCAGTTAACCTAGGGCTGCATTATATCCTGGAACACCTTGATCATGCAGGCACCTACGCAAGGGTCCTATTCATTGACTTCAGCTCGGCATTTAACACAATTGCCCCTGCTATCCTAAAGCCCAGACTTCTCTCCCTAGGAGTTCCAGAATCTATCTGCTCCTGGATTGTGGACTACCTGACACCAAGGAAACAGGTGGTGATGCCGGAGCCTTCACATCATCCATTCGTTACGTCAGCACTCCTTCTACACTAACGACTGCATCTTGAGTGACCAGTCAGTTAAAATAATAAAATTTGCTCATGACAACACCATCATCAGCCTAATCAAGGAGGCAGATGAGTCTGCATACAGAAGGGAAGTGGACAGACTTTCACAGTGGTGCTGCAGAAACAACCTGGACCTAAACCCCATCAAAACAGTTGAGATGATAGTAGACTTCAGGAGAAAACCAAATGTCAAGGTCCAAACGAGTGGTGTCATGGGTAGAGACCTTCAAATTCCTTGGGACACAAATCTCCTGCAACAGATGGGAGCCCAACATAACTTCCATTTGTCAAAAATTCACAATTCCGCAGTAGCTGCTGCAGCTCTTTTACACTGCTATCATAGAATAAGTTCTATGCTCCTCTTACAATCCGGTAAGGAAGGGCCAATGAATCTGACAAACAAAGCCAGCAAAGAGTGGTGAGGACAGCAGAGAAGATTATTGGGACAGACCTCCCCCTGTAATAGAACAATACTTAAGCAGGGTCAAGAAGCGAGCTGGGAAGTCTCCACCGTGGCCATAACTTGTTTGATATTCTCCCATCAGGTAGACGCTTAAGGTCCATCCCTGCCAAGTCATAAAGAACCGCAAAAAGCTTCTTTCCAATAGCTATTCAGCTATTGAACAATGTGATAAGATACTGCTAATCTTAACACCTAACTGCTCTGTCTAACCAAATCCTAACATGTGAATTGACATTTGTATGTGCAACTGATGCAATGTATGTATGTCCTGTTATCCCTCTTGTACCATGCTTGAAGCTGCACTGTATCCACAAAAAATTCCTAGTATACGAGTATACATGGCCAATAAAGTGATTCTGATTCTGATATAGCTTCCTCAGTAGAAACAGTTTACTGATTACATAGGATATTTCATGCAGATTTTGTAATGCATATCTCACAATTTTTTTTCCATAATGTGTGAATTTTATAAGCTTTGAATTGCTTGTGCCTTTCTATCTTTCTTATCCAACTGTTGGTCTGTCTATAATAAAAACATTCCACGAGCCATCTCTGAATTTCTGCAACATTTCACCTCTAAGCTTACATACTGTAGTTGAAAATTGTCTTTTAAATTTAGATTTTATTAACTGATCTCTTAACCGATCTCCAGACTATTAGTTCCCAGGCAAACCTCAGACCATTCAGGGCCAGCTCTACCACTAGGCAGCTTTAGGCAGCTGCCTAGGGTGCCAGGATCTTGGGGGCGCCACCAAGTCTGCAAATCAAAAAATCAAGGCTGTCTATGAGGATCCTTGTTGTACATAATGCAGGTGGCTGCTGCGGAACTTCAAAGACCTCACCTCCATACTTTACCTTGAGTCATACTTCCTACATTGCTGCCCCCTACTCCAGCAGCTTGTAGTTTTGCCTAGGGTGCTGAGAAGCCTTGCACCGGCCCTGAGACCATTGGTTTCCTAACCAATCTCCACACCATCGGTTCCCACCGACAACCAGGCCATCAGTTCCCAGGCCGATCCTCAGACCATCGATCTCCAGACTATCGGTTCCCAGCTGATCCCCAGAACAGAAAAGTTCTCAATGTTTGTTATTTTCTGAGATAACACATTTTTGTGTGCATTCACATGGGGCTACTATACTTTTCAGCCAGGATACATCTCGTATTGTGTGTCATGTTGTGCATTATGTTCTTATCTATACCTCATGGTTTTTTTATATTATTTAAATAAATATGTCTAGATTTACACATGTTAATCATTTATACTATATACGAGCTACGCATCATGATCCTGGAGACAGAAAGGATTAAAAGAAACCTGTATGGGCTTTGCAACACTTTTTATTACTTAAGCATACTGTACGTGTGAGCATACCATTGTTTTTGCCTTTTAGGTATGGGGTGTCCGGATTTAAGATATCAGGTACACGTTCTGACCTGAAAAGACCCTAAAAACCCTTCATTGTCCCACAAAGATGTGCCAACTAGGTAGTACTTCTCACACAGCGCCGGTAACCGCCAGATCCCCTGCACTGGAGGACGCCGGAAGAGAGGTGATCATGCGGGCGCTGGCGGAGAGGCGCTCCATCTGCCTGAGACGCCTGGCAGTTTTTAAGCTTTCTATCCCATTTCGATGCCAATGCACACTCTCGTTCAGTTGAAAACGAAAAGCCAAATAGACAGTGCAGTAATGACTATATAGTGCAGTTTGAATGTAGATAAATATATATATTTTGTATGTAAATGGCACAGGAGTTAGCAAAAATTGCATTAGTCGAATAGCAAAGATATCTCACCATGTGTACACACCATTAGTGTGGTACAGTAGATATAAAAAGAGATTAAATGTTTTACACTATTGCTATATGTCTTTACCTAATTGTTACATCACTGTATTGTACTGCGAGCATCATAAAGAACAGTAAGCTTGTGTAAATAGCTTTTGAATTAAGTACTAAGTGTTCCTGTAAAACTGGCTGATGTATGGATTCATCACACATGCCAGAAAAATCAAATACTTACTACATATAGGGCCTTATTCTGATCGGAGCGGCCAAACGTGCGTACGTTCACTATTAACGTACGCTAGCCGTACGCGGCCGTTAGGGTTAAGTCCACCCACAAATCAGCCGCTCACGTACGGGCAGAAATAACGTAGAAGGGGAGTGGCGTACAAATGAGCGTACGGCAACGTACGCGGACGGCCCAGCCCTTGCACTCCGACAACAGGCGTACAACTGAGCGTACGCCGCCGTTTACGGACGTCTTTCGTCCGTCTTCCCACCGACTTCTTGCGGAGATCTGAGCGTACGCCAGCTTGCACGGACGGGTCCCTATTGTTTTCAATGGAAAACACAGCTTGTCACTGCTCGTGAGAGTGAGCGTACGTCCGTGTACGCTGGCATACCCTTCACATATATGGACCTGCACATCTTGCCTTTCAACTACAATTCTGACAATTGATTAATTAATCTATTTGTTAATCTATTATTGTTTTCTATTAACTCAATTGTCTACCTTAATAAAGACCTAATAAAACAACATTTGAACCCTCATTACATGTATATTTGTTATGTTCTAATGTGGCATTTTAATCACTATCTATGTGTCCCCATATTGCTGTTACTTTTAAATCAAGTTATGTTGGTGTTTCTGTATATGTACTAAATTATGTCCATAATTACTTTGTCCACAATGTGTAACATGTATACCTACCCTGATGTTATGTGTGATGTTTTAATCTAACAACATTAAACATTCATGCATTTTCACTATGTGTTATTTTACTCAAAAACACACACATTCACACATCAATCATTACCCCTCACCTCAAATTACAAGTATAACTTACAGTACACATCTGTATGTACCTACCCTTACAAGCCCTCTAACATATTTCTGATTAAAAACACAGGCAATTTCGAACTGTACATAAACTTTTATTTAGAACAAAAATAATAAGGGGGGGGGGGATAAAAAAAAATTAAATGCGGGCCTCCAGAAGGCCAAACAGGATCTGGAGGTACAGGAGGGTGAGGACGATCTCCCGCATTAGGGCTGCCACCTCCTCCTGCTGCTGTTCAGTGTCTGTAATGAAGGGATAAAACAAAAAATTAATATATAACATACACAAATGTTTGTTGTATTTGTACATAATAAAAAGTTCAGAGTTATGTGTGAAGGCCACATACATTTAGAAACTACATTGAAGATGGGTCTGCTGTAAACACAGTACTAAAAAATAATATGTTAACACACACACATACTGTACATAGTAAATAACATTAATTCAATTACTCCTTCTTGAATGTATGTATGCTGAGACCCAATTGGTAGTTTGGTTTTGGGGGACTGTCCTCTAACCTCACAATTAGGCTGTGCTATTTAAGGGTTATGACATTGTTGTGGCTTAAGCACTCCTTACTATTTTAAATTTAGGACATTGCTGTACAAATTATAGGCCTACAGCTATGTTTGTAAAGCATGCATCCGCATGGCCTCACACACTATTAACAAAACAATCTCTACATTTATGTTGCACATCATGCTGGGAACTGGAGTTACCCAACACCTGGAGCCACATTACTACCACACCACTAATGTCGGATATCTCATTGGATGTACTGTTATGTCAATTATTCAAGGGGTGAGGCATGGCCACACTCAAAAAAACCACCAAGGGGACCCTTGTTCCTGGAGAAGGACAGGACACACCTCATGGTCGCCCTGCAGTGATATGTTGCAACTAATGTTGATGTTGGATACACATATGTGGTTGTTGTGATTGTTTATGTGTAGAAATGTGTAGGTAAACATTAGACACATTATTTACTTATGGCTACTTGAGCCATCCTGGTCGCCGCTGGTTGGCTGTGCGGTGGTTGGGGGGATCAGGAGCAAGGGGGATGGGATGGGAATTTGGATAGAGGTAGTGGGTGTGAGTGGGGATTGGAGAGGTTTGGGGGTGGGTGGTGGAGAGGTGTAGGGGGGTAGGAAATGGGGTGGGGAGGGGGTGGGGGTGGGGGTAGGGGAGGGGGTTGGGGAGGGGGTAGGGGAGGGGGTAGGGGAGGGGGTTGGGGAGGGGGTAGGGGATGGGGTTGGGGAGGGGGTGGGGGTGGGGGTTGGGGAGGGGGTGGGGGTTGGGGTGGGGGTTGGGGAGGGGGTGGGGGTGGGGGTTGGGGAGGGGGTGGGGGAAGGGGATGGGGAAATTGTGTGGGCCCCAGCTTGAGCCATTGTCTCGGCCTCCTCTTCCTCCTCCTCCTCTTCCTCCTTCTCCTCTTCCTCCTCCTCTTCTTCCTCCTCCTCCTCTTCCTCCTCCTCTTCCTCCTTCTCCTCTTCCTCCTCCTCTTCTTCCTCCTCCTCCTCTTCCTCCTCCAGGGCTGCCTGCTCCTGGGCTGCCTGGTCCCGGGCTGCCTGCTCCCGGGCTTCCATGCGTGCCCTTGCCCGTGCTGAAATGTTCATGTTGATGACATCGAAATCGAAGATTGGGTTGCATAAAAAAGGGGGAAAGAAAAATTCACATTAGTCATGCTCATAACCTTCCAAATTATCATTGCTGTTATATTTCAGACATTTATCATGCAAACTAATTGATATGCTACACCCAAAAACTGAGCAACTACTTAAACCCCCCCTATACACCCCCTATACACCCCCTATACACCCCATATACACCCCCTATACACCCCCTATACACCCCATATACACCCCATATACACCCCCTATACACCCCCTATACACCCCCTATACACCCCCTATACACCCCATATACACCCCCTATACACCCACATACTCAGGAACATATTTATAAAAAGTACAGAAAACATTTGCAAAAAAACGCAGGCATACTAGTAAATAAAAACTTACATCGGGCAATATGGCGGCGAAGTGATGATAGCAACACTGGCTGCCTCCGGCGCAGGTCAGACCAGCGCCGCTCAACTTGGCCCAGGCTCCTGTGAACGCCGGTCCGGGCGAAGATTAGCTGGCGGGCAGCATTATATGCCCGCCGCTTGTCATTATTTGACACATAAGGGCCCCTGGGCCCCAGGCGGCGGTCCATGACCTCAACCAAGGCCAATAGCTCCTGGGTAGAAAACGCCCTAGCCCTGGTTGAAGTCATGGTGGCAATGGCGCAGTTATTAATTGCAGGTACATATATCACTTTTGGTGCTTGCTGATTGGTGTAAAAAATTGTTTGTTTGGTATTAACTTTATTAATCCTTCTTACATTAACAAACTGGATGCGAATAGAAACTTACGCGGACCGTTCCGATATACACAGACCAAAACCAACAGCATGCATTCAATGTATAGAGAGGAACTGTATATACAGTGTGCGAAAAATAATACACGCAAGCGTCTACTTACAAATACGCTGCTTAAAGGGGGGCACAATACACCGTTTTCCATGGAGAGACGTACTGTATATACAGAGTGCGGAAAATAATACACGCAAGCGTCTACTTACAAATACGCTGCTTAAAGGGGGCACAATACACCGTTTTCCATGGAGAGATGTACTGTATATACAGTGTGCGGAAAATAATACACGCAAGCGTCTACTTACAAATACGCTGCTTAAAGGGGCACAATGCAACATGTTGGTGTATGACAATTTCAGACTCATTACATATGTAAAGAAAGCATTATAACGTGATGTTTTGAAATGTGACTCACAAAGCATACACGAACTCCAACAGATACCAGCTGACAACACTCATCATTGGAATGACAGGTGCACACATTTCACGATGCAGAACACAATGCTCCACAACCTGTGTATGTGCATATACAGGTGATTGATCAGGTGCGCGGAGACCTGCGTAATTTAAGCGGCAGTTATCGGCGGGAAATATCGGCGTAAATTAGCAAGTCAATTGCGGGAAAAAATATACGCCCCCTTGTTCATGGCGGGAGATTAACATATAAATATTCAGTCAGATGCAGGCCACAATTGCTGCAAACATGTCTAGTTCAGACGATTCCGCAGCTGAGGACGCTCTCCAGAGAGCCAGAGCAGAATCCTTGCTGGAAAGGTTGAGGCAGAGGGAGCAGGAGAGGACAAGGAGGACCCAAGACCAAGCGGGCCCCTCAGTAACAGGCCCTGTTCAACCTCCACCAGCTCCACAAGGGCCAAGCAACCAGCCAGAACAAGAGGTTGCATCTCTCCAAACAGGTGTGACCCAGCAGGTGCATGGTGAGAGAACTGGGGCCACCAGAAAACAGGCTGCAACATCGAGGGTGAGGACTGAGCAGGATGCCACCACCAGAAAGAGAAACCCTGCATTTGTAGAGGCCGAATTAAGAATCTTAGTGCCCAGGGCACGCGAATGGATAGAATTGGCAACCAGGAAGCCGGGTGCCAGTGCAAGGAGAAAGCTTTGGGACAAGATCACAGAGGAAGTGAACCAGGTGTCACCAGTGGTCAGAGATTGGCTAGCGGTGAAGAAAAGGTTAGTGTGTTTGTCAGGGCTATTTTTCAGCAGGCTCCAGCAGGAACTGAGGCCCTTATTCTAGTTCACTCAGACAAAATATTTCTTAGATGGACAAAACCATGTGCACTGCAGGTGAGGCAGGTGTTACTTGTGCAGAGATAATCAGATTTGGGTGGGGTTTTACACCTGCCTCACCTGCAGTGCACATGGTTTTGACCATCTAAGAAATATGTGGTCAGAAAGAGTGACCTAGAATAAGGGCCTCAGTTGCTGCTGGAGCCTGCTGAAAAATAGCCCTGGTGTTTGTCCCCCTGATAATGTCATATGTGTTTACATATGTTACATGTATGTTTTGAGAATAATAGAAAGGTGTGTTTGTAGATAGTGCTACACTTCAATGTCACATGTGAACACAACCATGTCTAATAACCCACATTGATATATGAAACATGCACCATTGGTGTGATGTGAGGTTATGGGCACAGTTCTGCTCATGTGAAGTATGTGATGGGACAAGAGAAAGTGTGTTTTTGAAAGAGTTGTTGTAACATGTTCCATATGATGCTACTGAAACAAGAATGAGCAAACTGTGCACATGTAGCTGGTGAGAAACTACACATCCCAGTATGCCATCCCATAGTTAAATTACTCCATAATAACCACATTGTCAAGCTATGGTGGAATGTGTAGTTTCACAACAGGTGGAGGTGCATAATTTGGCCATGGATGATGTCATTTCTGCATAGTGATGTATGTATGTGCATTTAGTGGCCTAATGAATGTGATGAGACACTGAAATGCCTCGTAATGGAGACATGAATGTGTGTGTGGGACACATATGGCTAAAAAACATAAGATCACCCACACTAGGAAATGTCACGTAGCTAGGGGTACCACCTAGTCCCTTTAATTCCGGACACATATTAATTACACAGGTTCTGTGGCTGGCTGACTTCAAGACTCCACTTCACCTAATTTTAAACTGCCACAGAACCTGTGTAAGTAACATGTGTCCGGAATTAAAGGGACTAGGTGGTAACCCTACACGTAGCACAGTGGTGCACATATCTCATGGTGATATTTGTATTTTTAAACTTGTAGGTGGACTGACTTCAAAACGGCAATGAAGAGGAAGATGACTGACCGGTACAACCACAGCATGTCCACCGGGAGAGGTCCTATGCCCGATCATTTGGAGTATACCCCCCTGGAGGAGGACGCCTTGGACGTCATTGATGTTGCCGAGGTCAGGGGGATCTCCAATATGGACAGTGAGCTCCCGGCGGAGGTCTTTGATGCTGCTTTTGATGGTAAGTCACAGTAATGCATTGTATTTTGAAAGAGATTTTTTAGTGCGTATGTGATGGTGACATTGTTTTCAATTATTATCCTAGCAGAAGCAGAAACCCAGGATGTACCGGCAGCATCTTCCTCTGCAGAGCCATAGGTGGAGCGAGTGGTCCAGCCTCCACCAAGAAGACACCCCCAGCCCCAGCCACAGGAGACATGGGAAGAGAGCATGATGGTGACGCTGGAGAGGATCGAGCAGCAAGGGGTGGATGCTGCGCTCCGTCAGCAGCAGATTGGGGAATTTTTGGAGGATTGGAAGGCCACAAACAGGCAGCAGTGTGAGGCCTTCAACCGCATTAATGACACTCTGGCGGCTGGCATGCAAAACATTGGCCAACACCTCAGCCGCCTGAATGTCATTCTTGCGGAGCTGCTGCCCACCGCCAGGTCCCTAAGGGACAATCCCCCATCTGCTGCCCCACCCCAAGCTGCTCCCCAACCTTCCACCTCTGCTGACCCTCCTGTGTCCACTAGGGGAAGACGCCGCAAGCCATCTGACCTAAAGGCCCCTGTCCCCAAGGCCCCATCTAAAAGGGGGAGAAAAGGGCCCAAATAATGAGACCTGGTTCACTTCCTCTGTGGTTGGACCCCAAATGTTTAAATTGCACTGGACATCCACTTCCTGAGTTGGCCATCTATCCATTTGCGTGCCATGGGCATTAAAGTTCTTATTTTGACCTCTACAAATGCAGGATAAATTTTTGGTGGTGTGTATCTTGCTTAGTATTCACCCTGGTTGTTGCAGTATGTATTCTGGTGTCCCCATTTCTTTCACCATTGCATTTGCAGGGTAACACATGTTTGGAGATATGCAACCTCTTGTTCTGGCTGTTTTTTTATTTTTGTGTCTATTTTATTTGTTTATTTCATTTCTGACATTAAAGTGTTCACACTTTAAGCTGTGATGCTGAACAGCAAATAAATTTCTTTTACCAATTAAATCAAAATTGTTGTATGTGTAATTTCTTGTGTGAAACAAATACTAGATTTATGTGTACTTACTGACCAGGGTATTTTTGAACATTTGTTGAAGTGTGGTCGAAGTTTCCCATGTGTAACCCTCTCCATGGTCATTCCCATGTTCCTATCCAACTTTTCCCTGCTAATTAGTTTGTGTCAGCACATGTGCAGAGCAACTTAATAGGTGAGAAAGCAGTTTGTGTGCAGGTGAGGTAGCTCCTACAGTAGTAGGTAAAAGCAGGTCCAGAACAATGCTTTCCTCATGGAGTGGGTGAGGCAGACAAACAAGGGTGAAAAGGTCAATTTGTGTAGGAATGCATATGTGTCCTCCCTAAAAAAAGATGTGTGAATGGGCCAAACATGATAAAATTGCTTGTGAACAAACATGTATAAGTTTTTACATATATATGATTTGACAGTATCATAAGCAGATGTAGGAATCCTTTGTTAGAGAGATGTGAGTGCAATAATGTTATTGGTGGCATCTTACATCCAGAGTGTAGTCAAATCCAATTCATAGCAGATGAGATAGTGGTAGAGTTCTGTATTTTGGGTACTATACAAAGATTGTGTGCAAAATAGTGGTCATGGGCTTCAAACATTGCTGAAACATCCTTTGTAGGTGTTAGATGTGGTTTATGTTATTGTATCCTAAATACAAAACCTATGTTTGTATTAGAGTGAACACGTTGACACATGTCGACTTGTGTAGATTGAGTGTGCTACTGTGTAAAGTCTATGAAAGCACGTAGTGAATGTGTCTAACTGTTTAGCAAATAGCTACCTTAGCATATATAAGCAGGTCTTCAAAAGATTCTTACCCTAAATTAAACAAACCTTTAAATGTCGAGAAGTATAGAAAGATAAGCTTCCAATGTGTTTGAGTGCTGTGTGTGGCTTGCAGGTAGTGAAATCATGGTTTGGACTTAATAGACTGCAGCATTGCTTATTACATTCAGGTGTATGTGTTTGAGTAGGAATCAGCGTTAATTAGCAAACTCAGGCGCACGCTGGCATGCGGTATCTGTAGGGGTGGTTTGAGCTGGCGGTTGGCGGCCGCCTGTTTTGTGTCCGAAATGAACGATGCCTTAGTCGATCGTGCGGTAGTAGCACCGCTCATTTTTGGTGCACACCCCCGTGTACGCCCATATTTACGCCCATTTTATTTATTTATTTACAGGTTCTTATATAGCGCAGCAGATTCCGTTGCGCTTTACAATAGTAGACAGTGATAAAACAAACTGGGTAACAACATACAGACTTGGAGGTAGGAGGGCCCTGCTGCAAGCTTACAATCTATAGGGATATAGGGGGAAACACAAGGACTTTTCCCTCATTATTTCGGCCGCTCCCCTCAACACGCCCCTATGCCGCCCCCAATACCGTACACTTGCGTACAGGTTTTTTCGCACGTAGAGACCCGTCCGTAAGCGTTGGTGAGTGGTCGCGCCTGCGCATTGGCGAATGTACGCATGCGCAGATCATAAAAAATCCCGGGACGTACGCGTACGGCCCGGCCGCGCCAACCAGAATAAGGCCCATAATCACTAACACAAGTTTGAGTGTGACATTCATCAAGAATTATTTATTCAGTATTTATGTTGTGGATACAACATATTCTCACTATTCTATTGTGCCTTTTCATTAGAAAAAGAGTGGCAATTGTGCTGGAGCATTGAAAAGCATATGCTTTTATGTGGAATATCATGTTTTTTCCCACTTTTACCACTTCCAGACAAATGGGCAGAACCGGGTTTTACCACTTCATAATCTGCTCCCTACACACACACACACACACACACTACACCTGAGACCTGGAAAATTCCCAAGTCTACCCTTTTCAGACATAAGCCGGATCTGCTACAGCATTTAACAAGCGACGGATGCCAAGCTGTTCTCATGTCACACTCATATATACACACACACTCACACTTAAACAATCACAGTTGTGGTGCTCTAAAATCATAAATCATATTCATCTTGCAGTTTGCAAATTTTGTGGCTATACTTCCACCTCTTACATGTGCATTCAATTTCCTTATAGCTGCAAATTCTTTATTTTTTAGTATCACAATTGTGACATTCCTTAAAGTACATAGACAGTGCATGTGACTATAACCTTACATAAGTGTTCTACAAGCCTAGTCTTAATTGTCCACTGGTTCTTCCTACAGATGTAGCGCCTGTAATTCAACCGGGAGCTGGCAATAGAATCGCCAGCCCCCGTCAGCCCTGTCACCTGCGGAATGGGATGCGTATGAGGTTTTGACGGAGCTCTCCGCCGCCTCCTGTCGCTCCCTGACGGCCCCGGCCCCCAGCAGTCTCCGCCGCCTCCCCGCACTTCCCCTAACCCTGCCCGTCTCCTTGAAGTGGAGGAGGGCAGGGATTCCGCCACCCACGGCAAGCGACGGGGACACGCGTGCATGTGAGACACTCGTACGTCCCCATAAGATGGTGTTCCTGTCCCCCGGCTCTAGTCTAGCAAAAGCTGGCGCTGAATGACAGGCGCTCCATCTGTATATAGAACTTCCCACAGTCACATTCAGTCGCATAAATTACGTTAAAGGAATTACAAGTCACAAAGTCTTTGATATTGCACATGCACCCGGCAATTATCCATTCTGTTCAATTTATTTTCGAAGCAATTTGGGATATTTTTGCACCATGTGCAACTACTAATAGTATCATAGATCTGCTACCATCAGTTATGTACTCCAGCATATCTTTGCACTGTTATGTTTGGATTTTTTTTCTCCTGCATTCAGTAGTGAAATATAGCTGGACTTACCTACACCTACGCCTGCTTACTCACTACACACTCTGCTGTATGCCATTTACCCCATTATTTGCAATATAATAATTCAGTAATATCATTTTTTTTTCTTTTACTTGCTCTGTGTTGATACTGACACCTACTGTCCCCTCACTGCAACTGTCCTCTTTTTCTTCAATCTCCCGCTGCTATGGAATGGTCATGCTACCCAATTTAACCAAAACTACATGACTGCCACACATGTAACTTTGAAAATTCAGGATGCAATGATTTTGGGGGGTTATTCAGTGTACAACCCCGTGATTTTGCAATGGGGCCTATTACCAATCAATTTTGGATCATTGCGCGGATGCACGTGGTCAAATAGCGTATTTTCTGATCGCAAGCTGTTTGCAAGTCTATTGGCAGGAAGCTGGCATTAGGGGGTGGTAAACGGACACTTTCTGGGAGGGTCATAGAAAACGCAGGCATGCCCGGGCGTTTCCAGTGAAGGTGTTAGACGTCATTCCTGTGGGTTCCTGTCATGTGGTAAGTACCTGACATGCAATTCAGCAGATTTAATAAATTGCAATCAACAGAAAGATGCTATAGATAGATGTACAGTATCTATTTTTTTTGTAGGAGAACACATTAACCAAAGCATATTTTTGCAATCCAGAAAAGGCTATTTTCACCTGTTCTCATGACATTTGTTATGTAATACACTCTAACAAAATCTTCTATTAATTATATGTAATCTCATCAATGCTTGTAAGGTTTGTGACTATGTTCATATTATGATATGTTTTAATGAAGCTAATATGTGATATGATTATGTTGTTCTTAATATATTTTGTATATGTTTACTTAATTGTAACTCCCTATAGTGTGCAAACTCCCCCCCCCCCCCCCCCCCAAAAAAAATAATTTTTTTTTTTGTATTTCATAAATTTGAACAGGCTAGTTTCCTACTTCTAATCCAGGCCTTTCACTTGAACATTCAGGCATATTTCCTTTATGTAGCCAATATGAGCACTATTTGTATGCAATTTGCTGTTTGGACACTAGGTGGTAGGCAAAGACAAAAAGTCTCTTGTTTGGCCAAAATGACACCGAAATGCACTTAAAACTGTAAGACAAATGTTACAAAAAAAAACAAACAAAAATGTAGTTAAATAATAAACACTAATAACATTATTTGGTACTTGTGTAGTTTCACGGCGCCACTAGATCGCATGCGATATCGCATGCGATTTGACATGCAATATCGCATGCGATTTACTATCCATCTCATTACCCCACTATCCAAGTGGGCATAGAGTTGATTTTATATAGCGTGGCGAGCGCAGCGAGCCACCGAGCAAGAAGCATGGCGAGCGCAGCGAGCCCCGCGGGGGGGGGGGGGACACGGAATGTATTTGATGGAATTGCATGCAAATGGCATGCGATATCGTCAGTTGCTTTGAAACAACATCCGTGTCCCCTCGCGGGGCTCACTGCGCTCACCACGCTTCGGGCTCGGTGGCTCGCTGCCCTTGCCACGCTATATAAAATCAACTCTATGCCCACTTGGATAGTGGGGTAATGAAATGGATAGTAAATCGCATGCAATATCGCATGCGATATCGGATGTCAAATCGCATGTGATATCGCATGCGATCTAGTGGCGCCGTGAAACTACACAAGTACCCATTATTTCTCCTCTATATATTTCCGGCTGCACTAGGTCTCTGGGCTGGGAAATCTTAGACCTTGGGGGTGATTCTAGTTTTCACGATTCCCTGCATGTACACGCAGGGGAGCATTTTTTTGTGACTGCACATGCGCATAGTTATTTATGTGCATAGTTATTTATGCGCATGTGCAGCCGATGTGTGGGAAAGGCCATGGTGAATAGATTATTCACCTGGTGGGCGTACACAGCAGTGCAGGCATGGGGGCGTGGGACGGCGGGCTGGGTGATTCGCTCATAGGAATGACCAGCATTTCATGGGTGTTCACATGAAAATGCTGGGCGTTCTAATGGTAATTCCTCGATGACACGGGTGTGGGGGGGAGGGCCATCGAAAGCCATGAAAGGCTGCGAATTAATGTTTAAACAAAACATCCATTTGCTTGACTGCGGGGCAACGTGACGCGCGAGGGGGGGCGGGTGTCCATGAAAACGGGGGTCACCCTAGGCAAAACTTCAGCCTAACCTTCAGCCTGCATGCGTGCACACATGAGCGTGCCCCCCAGCGCTGGTCAGATTTTTTTCTGTCGGAAGACATGGAGGACAGTGTCTCTGTGTCAGCTACAGATTCACTGTATATGTCCTTCATGACTGACAGTATGAAGGGGAAGAGAGCCCACAAAAGGGCAATGCCTCAATTATTACAAAAAAGAAAAAAAATTCAGTCAGGAGTGTAATACAGACTGACTCATCAGACTCTGAGGTAAACGAATCTCTTCAGGAAAAGCCAGGGTCACGCTCCACCTCAGGGAGCCCCATTCCTCAAAGGAAAAGATTAAAAAAGACAGACAAAAGTAAGTCTCTTAATAAGGGGACCTGTTCAGGTGATATACCCCTCTTTCCCGGCATTGCCTGTAGCAGGCATCCTAATAGTGCTCGGAGCAAGCACACCTCTCCTGCCCATAGCTGTCAAAATTTCCCTGCCCGTAGCAGGCAGCCTGAAGGTATCCGCTTCCAGTATAGAGGGTCACCTATTAAAGAGCCACATCATTCCCATAGGGAACATAGTCCCCCTCCCTCAGTGATTTGGGAGTCAGAAGAAGTAACAAGAACATCAGCTTCAGGGGTGGATTGGCCCGCCGGGAAACCGGGCCATTTCCCGGTGGGCTGGTCCAGATTTCCATACTGCTGGGGGGGGGGATGTTACTTACCAGGCTGAAGGAGGCTCGCGGGTGACGTCATCAAGCGGCCACAGCCTGGTCATAAAGAAGGGCAGGATAGCCAAAACAAATATGGCCGCCGCACCGCAGGGCTGATAGCACCGGCCCTGTCACGGCGGGCATATTTGTTTTGGGCTAACCTGCCCTTCTTTATGACCAGGCTGCGGCAGCTTGGTGACGTCACCCACGAGCCACCTTCAGCCTGGTAAGTAACATCCCCCCCCAGCAGTAGCGCACCCCGCCCCGTCTCCCGTGCAGTAACGCGCAAACCCCTGCCACCTCCCCTTACCCCGGGCAGTAGCGAGCACACAATCCCCCCCACATCCCCCCACCAGAGTAGCGATTTGGTTGCATGCGATGCGATCGACCCGATTTTTCCAACCCGATAACAAAATCGGGCGCCCAGATATTACACAAGTGCCAAGCTGACTGTCAGCCAGTGTGTTTTTATTAAAATGTCCTGCTCAGAGTGGTGGTCCCATCCCCCACATGTCTCCCACACAACCTTTGCTGGTTCACAGAGCAAAATACCCAACGCTGCAAATACTCATCTAATGCAGGCACCCATCTATATCCATTGTGACAGCTGTTTTGACACGAGTCGGTGCTTTCTGGCGGTGTAACAATTTCTGGGGTATTTTTGGGTTCCACTAGGCTTCTATAATGGGAACCGCCCATAGGAGCCTAAGTTAAAATTTAACATGGGATTCCTATGGAGTCGCGACTAGTCAATCAGCCTGATTTGCTGGTGGAGGACCTGGTGTCTGACATCACCAGCCAATCCCCCAGTTTTGGGGAGGAGCCTCAAGTGTAACACTTGTGGCTCCTCTAGTTCGTCTTGGTATCGGGGACCCCTCGGTTTGTTATTTTAACCCCTTGGAAGCTACATGGAATGAAGAGGATGCAATCTATGCTGTATTCAGGGCCGGCACCACCACTAGGCAAGTCTAGTCATTTGCCTAGGGCGCCGCCAACTGGAGGGCGGCAGTTTGCCCCTCGCCCCCCCCCCCCCCGTGCAAAGGGGGTACCTGCTGCGACGTCTGGGGAGCGGGCAGGGGGGTCCATGCTGGCGTCTGGTGCCTGCAGTGGTGTTCTTGCCGCGTGGGTACCTGCGGCGCTGTGTATAAAGCTGGCGGCGGTGGGGGGTCCCTGCAGTGAATAAGAAATAACTAGTGCTATCCGCCGGGCTATGCGGCAGCGCGGGAAGTGCTGCCGGGTTTGAAAACACTGGCCGCACGCTGATTGGCTGAGATTCAGCCAATCAGCGTGCCGCCAGTGTTTTCAAAACAGAAGCGCTTCCCGCGCCACCGCATAGTGCTAGTTATTTCTTATTCACTGCAGGGACCCCCCACTGCCGCCAGCTTTATACACAGCACCGCAGGTACCCGCACGGCAAGGACACCACTGCAGGTCCTGTCAGATGCCAGCATGGATCCCCCTGCCTGCTCCCCAAAAGGTGCAATAGGTACCCCCCACCCCCACCCTTGGCACTGGGGCGCCCCCACCCCGACTCGCCTGGGGCGCTCCGGTGCCTTGCACCGGCCCTGGCTGGATTAGATGGTGAGTATCATTTCCTTCAATTTTTACAGTACCCTATTGGATTCTACTGGACAAGAGGACAATGGAAGCCATAGGTAAGTATGTATGAGTAATTATAGAATTAATTAAAATGCTATTTTACTAATGTGTCTTTGTGTTATTTCACTATTGGTTAATCTGTGGAACTACAAGTGCCAGTGGGCCCTTTAATGCCCTGCATGCTGGGACTTGTGGTTTACCAAGTGCCTGCATGTGGGGGAGGCTTGCTGGGACTTGTAGTTCCACAGTTTGTTCCAAAAGTTTTTCATTCTATTTTTTCACCAAAAATTCAGCCCAGTGCCCACCACCCAGGAGCACCGGTGACAGTTCCAGGCTTCAGCCCGGGCTGGGGTTGTCCTGGAGGGGTGACCCATTTATTTGGTGAGTCCTCACTCCCCCAGGGTTCCAGTAAGGCTGAACAGTCAGGGGGTTAAATTAGGAGAATACTACAGCTTTGCAAATTTGTTGTATTCTCCATTGGTATTTTTGGGATATATGCGGCTGATCCCATTCGTACAGGTGGTTGGATATATACCATCTTAGTAAATTTCCCCCTAGGAGTGGATAAAGAGAGAGGCGAACACATGTGCAGCCTTTGTTCAGGGCCCCCATCTATCTCACAAGTATTTTGAATAGACACAGGCTGTGGAATGTGAACTCTACAGACCCAGGGTCCTGTGTGCACCACACACCCTGCACCCATTATAGGCCCACTGGATTATTCAAATAATCTAAATTAGTCCTAATGGCTACTGTTAAAGCTACAGTAATGCTGAACTTTTTTCAAAAATCAGCAACTTGACACCTTTTAAAAGCAACAAGTACGTTCCTTATGCAGCCTTCTATATGATTCTACTAATAAATGTGTCACTTATTTGGTGTACAGGTACCACATATACCTCACTGCGAGTACTTCGAATGGGGTATGAGCATTCCTGTGAAGTCTGCAAGTTTCATGAAACAAATTCATGATGCAAGGCTGCTCTGCTCCCTCTCTCCCCCTGTCAGTCACTCACGTGGGGTGCGCCTGATTCCCGATACTGCAACTGCTGGAGCCCGGCCAGGTGGTGCGCCAGGCTCCTGTCTGCCACTTTTGTATTTTTGGTGTCCCTTCAGCTGCTGGAGCTCTTCATTAGCTCCTGGCTCCAGCAGCATTCTTGGTAATTCTCTGACCTTCCTTGACACTTCTCCTAGCCTGCCCAGCACATCGGGGGCCAGAAAGCAGCACAATCACAGGAGAAAGGCAGCCTGTCCCCACCCACATGGCATCTTCTTTTCCGTATGGCTTTGTGTCTATCGCCGGCCACACTGCACCTCACATCTGAGGCCTCATACCAACATGCAGGTAAATTCAAAGATACAATAACTGAGGGGATGGAATGGAAGAAGGGCACATTACTATTTTTACTACCAGCCGCATGTGTGCGCACACACCTCCAGCAGCAAAAAGGTGTGGCCTCCGTTATGCTTTAACAACAAACTGCTCCTCCGATAAGACTCTCCTGTTAGTGAGAGACACAAAACAAAAATGCAGAAAGAAAAAGGGAGTTATCGGAGAGCGCTCTACTTAGTACCACCTAGCAAATAGTGTGGTGTCATATAAACATGATAAAACAATCACACTTTATGTATCCGACTTCTGTTAATATTCGGAATGAAACAGCGACTTTGTTCAGGAAAGTAGTCCTTTATTTAAAAACCAACTCAACGCGTTTCATTAAAACGACTTCATCAGGGGCATGGTAAAAAGACCTTATAATGAGGTCTGTACAATGAAGAGCGTTCCTTATACTGTAAAATGTTTCAAATCAATTAGTAACCATTGTGATAGTAAAAATTTTACCTTATTGAAATAGGTCTTGAGGGAAGTAGGTTCTTTACTTAACCATAAAGTGAGAGCCGTATAATCAAAACTATATAAAAATCTGAATGAGAAACTGAGAATGACAGGGCCCAATTCTGGTATTTTTTAAGGAAAACCTTCCTTCTTATTCACAAAGTGATAATCACCCAAAAGGATATCACACCACAGTGCAGTGTTAATTCTCTTACTCCTCCACTGGCACATGCCAGCAATGTATATATTACTGACACCACTGGCCACCAAAGTATATTTTTTATGGTGGCAACATACTGTATACACTGCTGACGCAGGCCAGCAATGTATATGTTCATGCAGTGGTGTAACTACTATAGTTTTGTGCTCCCCCCCACCAGACATTTAAATAAAGCCTGTCCCTTACCCCTCTGCTCGCCGCCACCGTCTTCGCTGGGACCCGCAGATCTTCTTTTCTCTTGTCTGCAGTCCCGGGCGGCTCTCCGCCATGCTTGTTAATGAAAATGACAGTCAAAAAATGTCCGCCCCCTAACAGCAGACCGTTTTTGAGGATGCTAGAGGAGGCCGACGCCTTGCTCCTGGCTTCACAATGCTCTCGGTCAGGCTGCCTGGCTGCCACTCTCAGCGCTCTTAAATTCCCCCATGGCAATGAGCACTTTACTCATTATGAGGGTGAAGGCCCTGGCACTAAGCATGAAAGCCTTGGTATTGAGCATGAATGCCCTGGCATCTAGCATGAAGGCCCTGGCATTGAGCATATAGCCGTTGGTATTGAGCAACCCCTAGCAATTAACATATAGGTAAGCTGCTCTAATGTGGCATAATATATCATAACTTGTACGGTGTGTGGTATAATATGTAATGGGCATCATGGTGTGTTGCATAATATTTAATGGGCATCACAGTGTGTGGCATTACGTGTAATGGGTATTATGGCATTTTGTGTAGTGGGCATCATGGTGTGTGGTATAAAGTGTAATGGGCATTGCAGTGTGTATTATAATGTGTACAGGCCATCATGGTGTGTGGCATAATGTGTACTGGGCATCATGATGTGTGGTATAACATGTAATGGGCATTATGATGTGTGGCATAACATGTAATTGTTATGTCTGTTTGCCTTTTCATGTGTACTACCACTAGGGGGCACCAGGCACCTGTTGGACTTGTCTCTCTTGACTCTGTGGGATCAGGTGCCTGGTGTTAGAGACAATTGCTCATGTGAGACACCTGTTATTGGCCTATATATTCTCTCTGAGACCAGTACTCAGGGCTGGTCATTCCCTATCTGCCTTGTCTGAGTATTGGAAGGAGTTTACAGCTGTTACCTTGTGTCCTGTGCCTTGTATCCTGTACCTCGTGTCTTGTGCCTCAGCCTTCTACAGCCGTTTCCTCGTGTCCTGTGCCTCAGCCTCCTTCAGCCATTGTCTTGTGTCCTGTGCCTCAGCCTCAGCCTCCTTCAGCCATTTCCTCGTGTCCTGTGCCTCAGCCATTGTCTCGTGTCCTGTGCCTCAGCCTCAGCCTCCTTCAGCCATTTCCTCGTGTCCTGTGCCTCGTGTATTGTGCCACAGCTTCCTACAGCCATTGCCTCGTGTCCTGTGCCTCGTGCCTCAGCCTAAGCCTCAGCCAACTGCCAGACCACCTGCACCTGCACCTGTACCCGGTACCTCTGTGTTTATTCTGCTATCCAGCCACTTCATATTTTTGTTTCATAAAGTTTGTTCCTGTTTTCTGCATCAGTTCCTGTGTTATTCGGTTTTTCAATAAAACACCCCGCATTCCCCTGCATCAGTTTGTTCGTTGGTTTTGTTTTTCCTGGAGCACCAAGGGTTAACCTAACAGTAATGGGCATTATAATGTGTGGCATAATGTATAAGGGGCATTACAGTGTGCAAAATCAAGAATAGCATTTTAGCAAAGGTTAAAAAAAACCATGATAAGGCGGGTCAAGGGGTGGGGCGAGGAGTGGGCCACTGTCCGGGAATCTCTCAGCACAAAGGTGGTAATAACAATTTTATTATGGCAGTAGTGTATACATTGCTGGTGCAGGTGAATGGATTTCTCCCTATGTGCAAGGCTGCAAATAAAATCATAGATGTGCACATGGGCGGGATTTCCATGTGCAGAGCGGTGTTTACCTGATCGCTGTCCTCCGAATACACTACTCAGCAATCAGTACTGAATCAGGCCCCAAGAACAGAAATGCACTGAATAAAATGCCCCTGCCACCCTTGGAATTCAAACTAGAGATGAGCACGTTCGGATTCGGGGAATCCGGACACCCCCGAACACCCTCCCTATCCGAATGCGTGTTCGGGTATTCCCGCTCAGCCTCGGAGCATGCCTTTTCGGAGCTTGCGAGATCCCGCTGTCGGATCTCATGAGATCCGGACACTATCACTATATAAGGACAGCCTGGCGGGCGCCATGTTCACTCCAGTCTAGGAGATAAAACAGTGTGCATGTCTGGCTGTCTTCCCTGGCGCCCGCCCGCGTGCTCACTCTCCCACGTGGCTGCAAGCCTGCAACCTGTGTGGTGTAGTAGTTTTAATTACTACACTCAGGGCTGCCCCCCACCCCACACTCTCCTTCCCCTACCCACACCCCCATCCACTGAGTATTAAAAGCTTAACTGCGGCATGGTCCATCTGAGTCCTCTGGCATCTATCATCTCGCTGCGGCATGCTTGGGCACCCGCACTGTAAGCCACGTGATGACGTCACACCACACACGGCTTACAGTGTGTGCGCCCAGCATTCCTGTTGCCCTCTGTACTGCATGTGCCACAGGGGACTGCCTATGTGCGGCAGCCTGCGGAGGAACTGCAGCCCGCCGCTGTGTAGTGGGGAGGGTGACTGAATTGAATGGTGGTGCTGGCGGGCTGCTACCAGGGCCCTACTCTCTGTCAGAGCCGCTGGACCTGGGACAGTTGTACCCCTAGCACCCCCCTGTCAGCGGCCCGAACTACACTGCTGATAGTGATTAGTGGCTGAGAAGTGACAACCGGAGTAGTGTAGTAGTTTTAATTACTACACTGCTGATAGTGACAACCTGCGTGGTGTAGTAGTTTAAACTTTTAACTACTTCACTGCTGAATCAGACTGTGTTAGTGTAGTGTAGTGTGGTACACTGTGACTGACAAAGTCCATGCTGTATATTATATATCCCTGTAGTCTGTGCCTGTGCCTCATTGATTTACCTGTCCTCCAGTCCCTGGCACCAACTAGTAATTTAACTTTAAACTACTACACATTCACTCAGTGTAACTACTAGTATAACAGAGTCTGTGCCTGTAATATTTTGTAGTAAAGTTAACCTGTAATCTGTGCCTCATAGATGAATTAATAATCCCTTTAAAATATTTTTTTGGGGTGTCTGCTGCTGTGTGACTAAGCTGGTACAGGCAAGGGTAGTACAAGTCTCAACTTACCTGTGTGCACACCGCACATCGGTGCTGCAAAAAATACTAAATAGTTTTTTTTACAATAAGGGTTAGTGACTTAATAATAATCCTTTTCAATTTTTCTGGGTCTGGTGCTGTGTGGCTGTAAACTGGGACAGGGTACTACACAAGTCTCACCTCACCTGTGTGCACACTGGTGCTGCAAAATAATCAGTGCTGCAAAATAATCAATCTAATATTTTTGGACAATAAGGGTTACTGACTTAAATTCCTTAATAATAATCCTTTTAAATTTTTCTGTGTCTGCTGCTATGTGACTGTTAGCTGGGACAGGGTACTACACAAGTCTCACCTCACCTGTGTGCACACTGGTGCTGCAAAATAATCAGTGCTGCAAAATAATCAATCTAATATTTTTGGACAATAAGGGTTACTTACTTAAATTCCTTAAAAATAATCCTTTTCAATTTTTCTGTGTCTGCTGCTGTGTGACTGTTAGCTGGGACAGGGTACTACACAAGTCTCACCTCACCTGTGTCTACGCCGCTGCTGCAAAATAATCATTTTGCTGAAATGATTGGTTTGTTAAAGTGTGCATGTCATATTTACTCAACATAAGGGTGGGTGGGAGGGCCCAAAGACAATTTCATCTTGCACCTCTTTTTTTGCCATTATGTGCTTTTTGGGGCCTAGTTTTTCAAACTACCATCCTGTCTGCCGCTGCAGTGCCACTCCTAGATGAGCCACGTGTTTGTGCCGCACACTTGTTTGACTTAGCATAGTTATCCAGCTACCTTGGTGCAATCTTTTGCCCTAAAAACAATATTGTGAGGTGTGAGGTATGTTAACGATAAATGGTGCACTGATGCTAGTTTAGTTAATTCATTTTGCTCAGCCGATGTGGAATTTAATGTTGCATCCTTTTTATTTGCTGAGGGAATTTTCAGTAGTAATCGTAGTTGCTGTGTACATTCCCCCACGGCCCATGTGGAATCTGCCTTAGGTATACTACATTCAGCCATTACTGATTTGAAATCAAAATTTGTAAACGGGATTTTCCTGGTTGCAGGGGATTTTAATCAGGCACGGCTGAAGTCTGTCCTACCTCGGTTTTACCAATATGTTATATGTCCAACACGTGGAGAGAATATTCTCGGCCACGAATATTGTAACATCAAGGACGCATACCACTCTTTTAGAGAGGCAAACATTGGTCATTCGGACCATGTGTCCCTATTTTTAAATCTGACTAATGTTTCCCGTGCTAAACGTGTTAAGCCAACAAAATCTGTCATTACTGTCTGGCCAGATGGTGCTATGGTTAATTTGCAGGACAAGCTAGAGTTTACCAACTGGGATTTATTTATTGAAGAGTCTACAGACATAAATGACTTAGTGAACATTGACACTCTGACAACCATGGTTTTAGGATATCTAAACTGTTGTATTAACAGTGTTAAGAAGCAGATATGTTCATTTCCTAATGACAAACCCTGGATAAACTGAGAAGTTTGTTCTCCTTTGGTAGAGAGGGATAATGCTTTTAGATCTGGTGACTTGATTATTTTTAGGGCTGCCCGTTTAAGATTAAAAAGGGAATTGTTAGGGCAAAAAGGGCCTTTTCTGTAAAATTAGAAAATACATTTTCCCAGGATAATGATGTGAAATGTCTTAGGAGAGGCATCCAAAACATTACTGATTATAAGGAAAATAAAAACTCCATGTCTCACGATAGCGATCCCGCCTTAGAGATACCCTAAACACTTTTTATGGCCGTTTCGACAGACCAGTTATGTCACCGTCCTTTCTGGTAGGAAATTTAGAGGATGGGGGGCTTTTAGAACTTGAGGAGGAGTCTGTTAGACAGTGTTTTTCAAGGACCAAAGTAGGGAAGGCCCCTGGCCCCGACGGGATTCAGGGGGAAGTTTTACAAAAATGTGCAGCACAACTTGCTGGAATTTTCACCTTTATTTTTAATTTGTCTCTTAGTGCATGTTATGTGCCTAAGTGTTTTAAATCCACAATTATTACTCCAGTCCCTAAAAAAGGTAAGGCTGATTTCCTGAATGACTATCGGCCGATTGCTTTAACGTCTCTCATTATGAAAGCATTTGAGAGGCTGGTCTTAGTACATATTAAAAAAAGTATTCCATCTGGCTTTGACCCCTTTCAGTTTGCCTATAAGGCAAATAGATCTACGAATGATGCAGTGTTTATTTTATTACATCAAACACTTGCCCATCTTGAAGTAAATGGATCTTCTGTTCGGGTTCTATTCGTAGATTATAGCTTGGCTTTTAATACGGTAGTCCCATCATCGTTAGTGAGCAAACTTTTTAATATTGGGTTTATGTGTAGATGGATTTTGGATTTTTTATCAAATAGGCCACAGGTTGTTAGGATAAAAGACCAAGTATCCGGTGAATTAATAGTCAGCACAGGGGTCCCTCAGGGGTGTGTCTTGAGCCCCATGTTGTATTCCCTGTTCACCCATGATTGCTCCTCAATCTGTTCAAATTGTCAAATTTGCAGATGATATTACTATAGTACTATATTACTATAGTGGGTCTTATTGTCAATGATAATGAGTCAGACTACAGGCTGGAAGTATCCAGGCTGGAGTCCTGTAGTACGGACAATTTTTGGTCTTAAATGTGAACAAGACCAAATAAATGATTGTAGATTTTAGGAAATCCCTCAAAGGCTCATACTGCCCACTGGTTTTAAATGGTCAAAAACTGGAGATGGTTGATTCTTTCAAATTTTTAGGTATAAACATGACTAAAGACCTTCTATGGAGTACCCACATAAACATTGTTACAAAAAAGGCCCACCAGCGTATGTTGTTTTTTTTTAGGAAACTATGCTTGGCTGGTATGTGTAGGAGAACCTTGGTGAATTTCTACACTAGTGTCATTGAGAGTGTTCTGACCTACGGTGTTGTGGCGTGGTTTAGCTCCTGCTCTGCCGCTGACCGCAAATCTCTTCAGAGGGTAGTATCAGTGGCAAGCAAAATAACCAGGGTTGCCTTACCAAGTATACAACACGCATTTGAAAATCGGCTTCTCTCAAAGACAAAAAGTATTTCGAGGGATCCTTTTCACCCTACTGGCGATATGTTTTCTTTACATCCTTTAAATAAGTGATATCGTTCAGTTTTGTGTAAAACTAAACGATATAGAGAGAGTTTTTTCCCGATGTCAATCCGTACTTGAAATACTTAGTGGGAATACTGAATTATGCATAATCTTGTACTCCAATGTCACTTTCTTGTATTGTCTTTTATTCTCTACTGCTTACACTTGAATTTCGTTTAACGTTCATTGTATGTGGGCATTTGATGATAATAAAGATATATTATTATAATTATTATTCAGAATAGACTGGAAATGAGTGGAAATTAATTAAATTGAGGTTAATAATAGTGTAGGAGCAAAAAATAAAAAAAATCTGCGATTTTAGCAGTTTTTATGCTTTTAAAAAAAAAATCAGAACCCGAAACACAAAACAACAAAATGGTGGTGTTTTGGAACAGATCCAGATCCAAAACACTGCCCGAGATACAGATCTAAAACGCGTTTCTCAAAACACGAAAGGTGCCCGGTGCACATCCCTAATTCAAACCCAGCCATTATGTAAATATCCTTTTACATAATAGATATTCAGCAAAGTCTTTCACCTACTGAAAATCTCTTGCTTTTTGGGGAAAATAGCTCAGTGTACACACACTACTGTGGTGAAAGATATATCTTTCAGAGAGTTTGGCAAAGACATTTAAAATGAAAATCTTCTATTGTGTATGGGCCTTAATACTTTTAGCACCCAATGTACTGTATATGAAGTTTGAGATGAATTAATGCCCATACACACTGGGCGACTTTGAACTGAAAGTTGCTCAAAACAGCATGTTTGAGCGGCTTTCAGTTCAGAGCCATCCAGTGTTTATGCCCGGTGATGAGCGGTGAGCACTGCTGCGCACTCCCGCATCATCGCCGGGAAATACCAGCAGATGAGTGGCTGTGAGGATGGCTTTGCATAGCGCTAGCGCTGCGCTATGCAAAGCCGTCCTCTCCCTGCTGACAGTGCCGGGCAAGGGGAAAACTGCTTAGTGTGTATGCACTGAGCGGCTTTCCCCCAGCAATGAACGTAATCATTGCTGTCCATACATGCTGGGCATAGTCGCCCAGTGTGTATGGACCTTTAAGCTTCGTACACACTGGGCTACTTTCATGTGAAAGCCGCTCAGTTTTCTCATCTGAGCAGCTTTTAGCATGAAATCTGCCCAGTGTGTACAGGGCAGTGATGAGTGGTGAGCGCAGATGTGTACTCCCGCAACATTGCTGCCGGCCGCTGCTCATCTGCTAGTGTTGGTGATGGGTTTCCATAACCTCCTGCTATGAGGGGTATAACTGTTACCTTTAAGTGTGTGGGAAGAAACTCATTGACCATCAGCTCTGAGTCATTTGAGGAGCATGGCAAGACGCACCCTCTATACCCTTGAAAAATACCCTGCATAAGTTACGCTAGGGGAGTGTGACCATACATATCAGCAAAAGCCTTGAAAGAATGTGCCTGCATGACCCAGTAATAAGCAATACAACTCAGAAGAAGCTGTAAATTGGTGATGAAGGCCAGAGTTCTTTCTGTCTTCGTGATCACCACCATGATCTCGCCTTCTTATTTTGCTCTTGTTTGCACTATGCGACTTAGCAGATATCTTGGACTTCACTAATAATTTCTGTATTTTTCTGTTACATGGATTTCATCTTAGAGATGTGCTAAGGAACAAGTGAATAACTTCCATGCAGTCAAAAAGTTACTCTGTTACCATTAGTGATTTTGTTGAAAATATGTTCTGTACATGATTACTCTCAAAATAATTTCAGTACAGTACTGAACCAAGTACAATAAATGCAATGGAAATTTGTCTGACTCCTCCCACATCACTATGAATCATTGCCCAGAAGTTCTTAATTCAATAATAGATGATAATTGCATTATATTTAGCATTTCAGATTCCCAACCCCCCCCCTAAAAAAAATATTTTTTGTTCAGTAAATGCTCACAGAAACACATAGCAGAGCTCACATACTAATTTAAACCACTCTCCTAGTACAATAAACAGAAACAACACATAAGTACTGTACCGTGTGCCAGGACTGGATCAACAAATTGGGGACTTGGGAGGTAAAGTAAAAAACAAAAATAAAATAATGTAATATATTTATTCATTATATTAGCACAATATTAATAAAATAAATGGGAAGTATTCATAAAACATATGATAAATATTAGTTGAGGTAAGATGCATTGGATTGGTCAGATGCATTGGATTAGCTGAACTACATCTGGCCAAATATAGGGCATCACATTAATGCTGGGTACACACTGGGCGATTCCCGAAGTAACCGATACAGTTAACCATGGGAGAATGATATAGCGCATACACATTGATTGATATGACTCATGATATTGGTTAGTGATGTAACCTGTCCTCGCTTCGAACATACAGTCGCTGACGATATTGTCAAATTGAGATGCATGTACAGATGACGGGGGGGCGTTAACGATGCACGGGAGTCTGCATCATAACCAGTGCCAGATTAATGTCCACATGGGCCTGGAGTTGAGATTTCTGAAGGGCCTATTGTGTGGTGCCGCATGAAGTGTGATGATTGCTACAGTGGTGCATCTAGTGTAATATTCAGGTTGTGAGCAGCAATATCTTCATGGAGGGTATAGCTATAGCGCATGAGATGCTTGCATGGCCCTACCTACGGAGCTCCCTGTCGGTCCCCGCCACCTCCCCGTCGCTTTCCCCGCACCCCCCCTAACCCTCCCCATCTCCCTGAAGTGGAGATGGGCAGGGTTCGCATCCCTCGCCGCCCAAAAACTGGGACGAGCGTGCGTGTGAGCGTGTCTCAGTCAGATGGAGAGCCAGCCCCGGCACTGGCTGAGAGGTGCTCCATTTTTAGAAATGTCCTTATTTTTTTTAAAGAAAAGCATTGTTTTTTTTTTTCAATGAAGATAACATTAATTAATCATAAATACACTCTATACATTGTTCATTTGGTAAATGACTATACTAACTGCAAATGTCTGTTTTTTAAAGGAATATCTACATAGGTGTATAGCGGTCCATTTCCCAAAACCATCAGTCCAGTGTTCTAATGGTACTGTACATTATGTTTGCTAATCTTGTTAGAAGACTAATGGATGATTAGAAAACCCTTTTGCAATTATGTTAGCACAGCTGAAAATGGGTTTATTCATTAGAGAAGCTGTAAAACTGGCCTTCCTTTGAGCTAGTTGAGTATCTGGAGCATCACATTTGTGGGTTCGATTATACTCTCAAAATGGCCAGAAAACAGAACTTTCATGTGAAACTCAAATAGTCTATTCTTGTTCAATATCTTGGCAATTTCTCACATGGAATAGCCTTTATTTCGAAGAACATTTCCTACAACGGTGTGTCTTACTCCCTTCAGAGTACAACACAAATAGGCTCTAACCAGAGTAGAAACAGAAATGGGAGGCCCCGATGCACAACTGAGCAAGAAGACAAGTATATTAGAAATGTAAGTGTCATGGGCTGCGACCACAGCAGTCACTGTTATGCATGTTCCTTGTGGAGTTTCTATGTTTTCTCTGGATCAACACTCTGGGTTTTGCTGATCCACCTTGCCTGATTTTGATGCACACCTTGGTCTTTGCGTGTGGCTGCCTGCTAGGCCTATTGGTATATAGGTATCATCCTGTCTGCACTGGGAACCTGCCGGTTATAGTTTTGTTAAAGTCTTGTTAGAGTCTAGTTAATGTCCTCAGTATTTCTGTGTATTTCAGGTTATTTCCAGTCCTGCCGGAGTTCAGAGTCTCGGGCCTGGCCTAGTAGATCCCCTCGTTCCAGCCATGGAGATAAGTTGTCTTTCTGCTATTTCATGATTCTTCCATGGTCGCATGTGCAGCATCATCTCTGCAGAGTTATATTGTCTCTCTTCCGTGTAGAATCTTTCCAACAGCACTGCATGGGTTATTTTCCTGATTCTGAATATCTTCATGCATTATTGCATTTACAGTTTGTTTGGTTTATTGCGAAGAATTTGCATTTTGCGGTAAAGTCTGCATTTCCTTTGTTCAGTCCTGTCTGTATGGTTGCATATTTTAGTTCATGTTTATGCTCAGAGCCTAGTTTGTATTTTGGTTGTCTAGTTAGTTTTTTCCTTTCACTATTACCCTGATTCAGTTGGGACTTTGTGTCACTGCGAAAGACCAGGTGGCATCCGAGTACAGGGTGGAGCTAATCTGCCCTAGAAGCTGGCTATTAGTGGTGAAACCTAAGACTTGTGCAGGTGCCAGCTGAATCAGGGTATAGTGATAGAGTCAGGGTCAGGCTCTAGGTGCTCTATGGGTACACCATCTTGGCCACAGAGGCTAATTTCTGGCTTTAACCCTGAGTACACTCCAGACTATCCTAACAGTAATCTCTAACAAGCTGGGCCCTCTCTCCTCATGTGCTTTTCTTGGAATATATCTATGCCACTGTTATAATTGCATCAGTGTCCACTGTTGCAACTGTCTTTTTTATTTACCATGTACTTGTCCTAATTTGCATTTGTGGTGCCATAAAAATAAACAATAAATAATAATAATAATAATTAGAGTCCCTAACTTGAGAATTATATGGCTCACAGGTCCTCAACTGACAGCTTTATTAAATGGCACCCACAAGTGTTAATGTCTACAGTGAAGAGGCGACTCCAGGATGCTGGTCTTCTAGGCATAGTGGCAAAGAAAAAGCCATATCCGAGATTGGCCAATAAAAGGAAAAGATTAATAAGGGAAAAAGAACACAGCCATTGGACAGAGGATGATTGGAAAAAAAATGTTATGGACAGACGAATATAAGTTTGAGGTGTTTAGATCACACAGAAGAACATTTGTGAGATTCAGAAGAAGTGAAACGATGCTGGAAGAGTATAAGAAAGGGTAAAAGACTGCGCTGTACCTGCAGTGTGTGGAAAGGGCTGCTGCACAGTATCCTAAGATGCACTACAATAGCACCTTGATAGAGAAGACTGTAAGGGGGGGGAAATAGGATGTACGTGCGCAAACCCTACTGCTAAATAACCATTAACCAGTGACACTTCTCTGGTAAAGAATAAAAATATTTTATTAATTAGTGCAAAATACAGTTTTGGTCATCTATGAAGTACACTTAAAAACTAAAAATGGGAGTGTCTCCTAATACCGGTATACATCAACTAGACATACAGACATGAAACATAAAATAAAAGTAAAAATTAAAAAATTCATATATATATAGAGAAAAAAATATAAATATATAAGAGTTCCACAGGGGCCTGATTCAGCTCCTGCAAGTAGAACAAATGTTGTACTGAAAAGACGGGGCCAAGGTTATGCCAAAAATAAAGTCCTGCAATGAGGATGATAAGAGTCCTGAAAAGCAGTAAACCCACTGTATGGACAGTTAGTGTGGGGGCCTGATTCAGCTCCTGCTAATAGGATGGGAGTTGGTACTCAAAAATGGCAAGATAGTGCCCAGAATAATGTCCTGCAATGAGGATGAAGTGGGTCCTGTAAACCAGGATACCCTCTGTATGGATGATGGATATAGGGGTTCCTGAGAGTTTGGACAGGGTAATTACCTGATCACAAGATGCTCACTGACCCTGAATCGAAAACGTCTGCCGGCAGACTTTCCTCCTGCTGAGCTGTAAATAAAGACAGTCTGGAGTCCGATTGTCCTCTGTACCTTCAGAAGGTACATGGAATAGCCTTTATTTCGAAGAACATTTCCTACAACGGTGTGTCTTACTCCCTTCAGAGTACAACACAAATAGGCTCTAACCAGAGTAGAAACAGAAATGGGAGGCCCCGATGCACAACTGAGCAAGAAGACAAGTATATTAGAAATGTAAGTGTCATGGGCTGCGACCACAGCAGTCACTGTTATGCATGTTCCTTGTGGAGTTTCTATGTTTTCTCTGGATCAACACTCTGGGTTTTGCTGATCCACCTTGCCTGATTTTGATGCACACCTTGGTCTTTGCGTGTGGCTGCCTGCTAGGCCTATTGGTATATAGGTATCATCCTGTCTGCACTGGGAACCTGCCGGTTATAGTTTTGTTAAAGTCTTGTTAGAGTCTAGTTAATGTCCTCAGTATTTCTGTGTATTTCAGGTTATTTCCAGTCCTGCCGGAGTTCAGAGTCTCGGGCCTGGCCTAGTAGATCCCCTCGTTCCAGCCATGGAGATAAGTTGTCTTTCTGCTATTTCATGATTCTTCCATGGTCGCATGTGCAGCATCATCTCTGCAGAGTTATATTGTCTCTCTTCCGTGTAGAATCTTTCCAACAGCACTGCATGGGTTATTTTCCTGATTCTGAATATCTTCATGCATTATTGCATTTACAGTTTGTTTGGTTTATTGCGAAGAATTTGCATTTTGCGGTAAAGTCTGCATTTCCTTTGTTCAGTCCTGTCTGTATGGTTGCATATTTTAGTTCATGTTTATGCTCAGAGCCTAGTTTGTATTTTGGTTGTCTAGTTAGTTTTTTCCTTTCACTATTACCCTGATTCAGTTGGGACTTTGTGTCACTGCGAAAGACCAGGTGGCATCCGAGTACAGGGTGGAGCTAATCTGCCCTAGAAGCTGGCTATTAGTGGTGAAACCTAAGACTTGTGCAGGTGCCAGCTGAATCAGGGTATAGTGATAGAGTCAGGGTCAGGCTCTAGGTGCTCTATGGGTACACCATCTTGGCCACAGAGGCTAATTTCTGGCTTTAACCCTGAGTACACTCCAGACTATCCTAACAGTAATCTCTAACAAGCTGGGCCCTCTCTCCTCATGTGCTTTTCTTGGAATATATCTATGCCACTGTTATAATTGCATCAGTGTCCACTGTTGCAACTGTCTTTTTTATTTACCATGTACTTGTCCTAATTTGCATTTGTGGTGCCATAAAAATAAACAATAAATAATAATAATAATAATTAGAGTCCCTAACTTGAGAATTATATGGCTCACAGGTCCTCAACTGACAGCTTTATTAAATGGTACCCACAAGTGTCAATGTCTACAGTGAAGAGGCGACTCCAGGATGCTGGTCTTCTAGGCATAGTGGCAAAGAAAAAGCCATATCCGAGATTGGCCAATAAAAGGAAAAGATTAATAAGGGAAAAAGAACACAGCCATTGGACAGAGGATGATTGGAAAAAAAATGTTATGGACAGACGAATATAAGTTTGAGGTGTTTAGATCACACA
The DNA here is from genome assembly GCF_055691185.1 of Crinia signifera. Classification (NCBI taxonomy): domain Eukaryota; kingdom Metazoa; phylum Chordata; class Amphibia; order Anura; family Myobatrachidae; genus Crinia; species Crinia signifera. Next base: position 177,253,039 of record NC_139220.1, read on the forward strand.
GAAGAACATTTGTGAGATTCAGAAGAAGTGAAACGATGCTGGAAGAGTATAAGAAAGGGTAAAAGACTGCGCTGTACCTGCAGTGTGTGGAAAGGGCTGCTGCACAGTATCCTAAGATGCACTACAATAGCACCTTGATAGAGAAGACTGTAAGGGGGGGGAAATAGGATGTACGTGCGCAAACCCTACTGCTAAATAACCATTAACCAGTGACACTTCTCTGGTAAAGAATAAAAATATTTTATTAATTAGTGCAAAATACAGTTTTGGTCATCTATGAAGTACACTTAAAAACTAAAAATGGGAGTGTCTCCTAATACCGGTATACATCAACTAGACATACAGACATGAAACATAAAATAAAAGTAAAAATTAAAAAATTCATATATATATAGAGAAAAAAATATAAATATATAAGAGTTCCACAGGGGCCTGATTCAGCTCCTGCAAGTAGAACAAATGTTGTACTGAAAAGACGGGGCCAAGGTTATGCCAAAAATAAAGTCCTGCAATGAGGATGATAAGAGTCCTGAAAAGCAGTAAACCCACTGTATGGACAGTTAGTGTGGGGGCCTGATTCAGCTCCTGCTAATAGGATGGGAGTTGGTACTCAAAAATGGCAAGATAGTGCCCAGAATAATGTCCTGCAATGAGGATGAAGTGGGTCCTGTAAACCAGGATACCCTCTGTATGGATGATGGATATAGGGGTTCCTGAGAGTTTGGACAGGGTAATTACCTGATCACAAGATGCTCACTGACCCTGAATCGAAAACGTCTGCCGGCAGACTTTCCTCCTGCTGAGCTGTAAATAAAGACAGTCTGGAGTCCGATTGTCCTCTGTACCTTCAGAAGGTACAGAGGACAATCGGACTCCAGACTGTCTTTATTTACAGCTCAGCAGGAGGAAAGTCTGCCGGCAGACGTTTTCGATTCAGGGTCAGTGAGCATCTTGTGATCAGGTAATTACCCTGTCCAAACTCTCAGGAACCCCTATATCCATCATCCATACAGAGGGTATCCTGGTTTACAGGACCCACTTCATCCTCATTGCAGGACATTATTCTGGGCACTATCTTGCCATTTTTGAGTACCAACTCCCATCCTATTAGCAGGAGCTGAATCAGGCCCCCACACTAACTGTCCATACAGTGGGTTTACTGCTTTTCAGGACTCTTATCATCCTCATTGCAGGACTTTATTTTTGGCATAACCTTGGCCCCGTCTTTTCAGTACAACATTTGTTCTACTTGCAGGAGCTGAATCAGGCCCCTGTGGAACTCTTATATATTTATATTTTTTTCTCTATATATATATGAATTTTTTAATTTTTACTTTTATTTTATGTTTCATGTCTGTATGTCTAGTTGATGTATACCGGTATTAGGAGACACTCCCATTTTTAGTTTTTAAGTGTACTTCATAGATGACCAAAACTGTATTTTGCACTAATTAATAAAATATTTTTATTCTTTACCAGAGAAGTGTCACTGGTTAATGGTTATTTAGCAGTAGGGTTTGCGCACGTACATCCTATTTCCCCCCCCTTACAGATGCTGGAAGAGTGCCTGATGCCATCTGTCAAGCATTGTGGAGGTAATGTGATGGTCTGGGGCTGCTTTGGTGCTGGTATAGTGGGAGATTTGTACAAAGTAAAAGGGATTTTAAAACAAGAACCCAGCTGTATTAAACCCAGCTGTTCTACACTATTCCTGCTATGCAACAGTTTCAGTCTCTTAACCATAATAAATAATTACTTGCATTCTACAATACCTTAAATACCACAATTGCCCCCCCCCCCTCCCCTTTGCTGGGATGCATTTGCTCCCTAAAAAACATTATACATCCAGAACTATGGACACATAAACTAGTAACCAGTCTGTCAAAATTATTTATCATTATTGCAAATATCAGATCATATATAATAAAATGCTTTGACTGATAATAATTAAGTGATGATTTAAATTACTGTCCATCTAATTGCTTAATGGTTAGTAGTCCCACTTTGGAATACCTGTAAGTCATAGGTTCTTAAAGTCGGTCCTCAGGACCCCACACAGTGCATGTTTTGCAGGTCTCCTCACAGACTAAAGGGGTAGATTTATTAAGCTCGGTGAAGTGATAAAAGGGGAAATTTACTAAAGGAAATTTGTAAAAAATAGGTTTATTTGTATCCGGAAATACACTTATTTTTGACATTTACTATCCCGAAAATACGGCAATTCGTATTCGTATTGATAGCACATCAATATGACTACGAATTTCCGTATTTTCAGGATAGTAAATGTCAAAAATAAGTGTATTTCTGGATACAAATACACCTATTTTTTTACAAATTTCCTTTAGTAAATTTTCCCCAAAGTGTCTGGTTTTATCACCGCCCAATCAGCTCCTACCTGTCATGTTTCAAACTAAGCCTATAACTTCACAGGTAGGAGCTGATTGGCCACTGATAAAAAACAGACAGTTTATTACTCCACCGAGCTTAATAAATCTACCCCAAGTGAGATAATTAGCTCCACCTGTGCATCTTTTAATATGTGTCAGTCAGTAATGAGTGCACCTGAAAAACGTGAACTGTGTGGGGTACTGAGGACGTTTGAGAACCACTCCTGTAAGGCAGGCAACACTATATAGTGCAGATCTGCATGCACTAAATTGTGCCCCTCTAGCATGCCGTGAGATGCGAGTCCTGATGCGATCTGATCACATCGGGACTCGCATCTCACAGCATATCCTGCCGTGTGTACACACCTTTAGAGTTACCTATAAATTACCAGATATTCTGCCGGTTGCTGGTAATACTTTCCACAATACTTTTGAACTTTTGAACTTGCATTTAAAATAACAAAGCAAGTTAGTAGATAATCACACATAATTTATAAGTTGCCAAATAAATAAGACCACCACCTATTCCTTTTAATATTAAAATAGTTTATTAACATGAGAAAGACCAAGATTACAAAAATACAAATATTATTACAAATATTATAAAGAGATTGTACATCTTTTTACAGAATTTACATGACACAAATTTACTACAATAGTTTCCAATTAATAAAAAAAGCATATTTTATTTATCTAGTTCTATTCATACATCATCCATGATTTAAAAAGAAAGCATACAAATGTTAAATACTGTTAGCAATATTGGTACCATTGGCACTAACATGAGACATCCACAGGAATATAATGCAATCCTTTTTTAACCCTTTGAGTTCCAACGTTGCTGTGAGAGATCCTCAAAAGATACGTTAAAAATGGCAGCGTTGCTCACAGCAATTGTTATTTTTTTAGGTTTAATATTTAACTAAACTTCAACTAATTGACTTGGCTGTCTTTATATTTATTTATACTAAAAGAACAGTCGCTGTGAGCGATGCTGGAGTTTTTAGCAGATATTTTGAGGATTGCTCACAGCAACGTTGGAACTCTAATGCTGGCCATACATCAGACCAGTTTTCCTCCAACCATCCAACTAGTTGGTTGCTCCCATCCAGTACATTTGGTACTGGATGGGAGCAAATGTAATTTGTAATTAAATCATTTGTTTCTCAAATCTGAAAATGGACAACAACTGTCACTCAGACAATGTACTGTAGTTGGACATTTGATTTAAATAATTTTACTGAATGTTTTTGTCCATTCTCCTGAGTTTGTGAGCAAAGCTTATTGGCATTTGCCCCCATGCAGTACCAGATTTCAATCCAACAACCAACTAGTTAGATGGTTGGATAAAAGTTGGTCTAGTGTATGGCCACCATGCGAGTAAACACAGTACATGTGTTTACTTGCATGGTGACACAGTACATGTGTCAATCTGAAATATTCAAAGTGTGGTCTTTTCCCATTCTATAGGAACTAAGTATAAACATATTTTCAGGGGCTTGTAAACAATGGTGTTGGCAGGACTCTTACCAGCTGTCCTCTGAACTAAATAATTATACTGTTTTTGGGTGCCTTATTGTATGTTATCAGTGATTTACACACTTATGTGTATAAGGAAGTATAGATTAATTTGCTCCCAGTGGGTTTCAAACGTTTTATGACTTTAAAAACCTCTATGCAGTGGTATAACTAGATATTTGTAAGCCACATAGCAAAAGTTTGTAGGGGCTCGAATGTACTATCCAATGGTGAAATATTTATGGATGGCACATGTTACCTTGAGAGGGAAGTTGGGCCCTTTAAGCTGTGGGCCCCATAGCAGCTGCACCCCCTGCACCTATGGTAGTTACGCCCTAGCCTCTATGAGCATTATTTCCAAACTATAGTATCACTGGTGTTTGATGCACAGAGTTTCCTAGCAGAGGAACAGTAAAAGAGGTATTGCTCACAGGGGAGGTTTTTAAGAGAGGAGGAGATCAATGCGCAGACTCTGGGTCCGATTCAGAATTTGCAGCCCCGACGATTATCATGCATACAGTACAATGTACACATGCGTGAGCCATTAGTTCGAAGGGAATCTGCGATGGCTAGCTGTCACAGGCTGCCCACAAGGTGATTGACACACTGCAGTGTTTGGGGGCTGTAAGGCACCGATTTCCAGAATTCTCCTGGAAAATGCATGCATTTCCTGGCCATTGGGAGGCAGTGCCACTGGTGTCATCAGCGGCCTCCTTCTCAACACATGCATTGCAGGAATGAGCAAGTTTAGACTCTGCAACAAGAGGGGGAAACCATAGAATTGTGAGTTCCCCATCTACACACACACACACACCTGTACCAGTGTCTGTAAAGGTGTTTTTTTTTGGTAGGAGGACTGGCCACACCTCCTCCTCCTCTTAACCTTGCCTCATCACGCTCCCTTATTTTACTGGGTATGGTTGACCCATCGGCACTCTTGATTATAGATTCGCCAACGAAAGCACTGTGCATTTAATACGTGGAACAGCCTGATTGGTTAGGGTGTACAAGCGGTACAGTTTCCTATGACCACAGCACAAACAGGGTTAGTGAAGGTGAAACATCTCTCTCTGTCTCTTGCCTTTTCTCAAATGCCACCCAGACCAAATAATGGGTAATGTTATTGTAAGGGGTTTTAGAGGCAAACTATTTAAACAGGCTGCATGTTTACGTGAGGAAAAATATCAAACTCTCCATATTATTTAAAATATCCTAATACATTTCTAAAAAAGGTCACCAAACATAAGTTTACTCTATGTAGAGTGCTTTATATAGCACAGCTGTTAGCATTGTGTTTTGTTTAAAAAAAAAAAAAAAACAATATGTGGTGGTGATTAAAGCTGAATATTTCACTTCATTATTTTTTCCTGGAACGATTATGTACATTTCTAAAAAGAATATTTTTTTATGACGCATTGAGAGAATAGTACCAACCAACAGTTGACAATCCCTTGCACAGCAGGAGAAGTCAGATTAAATATTTAACCATTTCATTTGACTATATACATAATACTGCCCAAATCTTAACTATTGAAATAAATGTAGCTTCAATATAAAATAGACTGCAAATGTAAAATATGTTGTTTTGTAAGTAATTTGGGTATATTGTGGTTTAGATAATGCTACTGTGAGCTATAGTATAAGTAATTGATTTCAACAGTTTAAAACATAATTGTATATTAAATTCCTATGGTCTGTAATCTGAATATTGTGTAACATGGATTTGATTTAGTAAAATATGTTATGTTTGCCTTATCATATATATATATATATATATATATATATATATATATATTTTTGTAATGCAAAGCAGCAAATAAAGTTATATAGTACAGTGAAAGCATAACATAATTCAATTCACAGCTTCCTTTTGGAGAATCAGTCATACTCCCCAAGAAAATGTATGTATATTTGTAGATAAAGTTATACCCACGTCTTACAAGAGCACTGCTCTCAGCAGACATGGGCTTGCTTAGCTGCACATTGTGCTCATGACAGGAACTACGTGAAGCAAGGTCTGCCTCACCAATCATGCCTAGGACCATTTTATTAACGTCAGTATGTGCCCTCCACTGCTTGCCAACTGTTTAAGGTGTTGTGAAGACAAAGAGTGCTAGTGAAACGGCATGATGGGAAATCCCAGATAGAATCGGCAGGTAAGTTCATGCTCTGTCAATGGGCATCCTCATCCATTCCCAAAATACCAAAAATTGACAAGTTTTTATTAAGTGGTGTCCATATACAGTAATTACCAAGAACTAAGATTTGGGGACTGCACATGTGCACAATATATTATACACACGCAAAGCTCCCCTTTGTGAACTGCTTCGGAGACTTGCATAGTCACGAGTCATTCACAGGAATCGGGGTGGGCTGGGGCAGGCTGGAGGCGGTTGGCGGCTGGGACGGAGGTCACTCATGGGAACGGGGTGGTGAGGCGGGCTCTTCGGTGCTCGGTAAGCAGCGATCTTCGTGATAAACTAACCAACTAGAATCAGGCCCTAAGTTTAATAATCACTGTGTTCCACATAAATGATCTGAAGTGAATTGAACTATTGAATTTACTTTCTGTGGAATGTAGAGGCTTAGTAGAACACCAGTGGGTTCACACTTTTTTTTTTTTTTTTATAAAACATGTTTATTTTCTGCTTAAAGAGAATGTTTAAAAAAGGCAATTGTCCAATTGTTAAATTAGAATCAATGAGTGTACTTTGTCTCTATTTATTTTCAGCAAATAATAAAAGTTTTTTTATTTGATATTTTATTAGTCTTGTGTGGGTACTAATAATTTAATGATTAAATCTGTAAAATACAGGTATTCTATTATGGTCAGTTTTATATATTACACGCAATCTGTCAAATCACTGATAAATCTATATAAACAATGGTATAAGTAAATATTTTTTAAAATAAGCTATATTATTGTGGAGTTTCTAGGAAAATTAAGTTACTATTGGTCATTCCTGTATCAATATTAATATGGATCTGCCACCAAAGTTTTTTTAAATTGACACAGTATTTTTCGCACCATAAGACGCACTTTTTCTCCCCAAAAAAGTGGGGGGAAAAGTGTGTGCGTCTTATGGAGTGAATACTGCAAAAAAAACGTGCAAAAAAAATCCTGTATGCTGCTGCTGTGCCAGAATCTCAGGAGCTGCAGCACAGCCCGCTCCCACCCCCTATCCTGGTACTTGTCAGTAGCTCACAGAGGTCCGGGCAGCGGGGATCATGCAGTGTGCTGTGGGGTCCATTCGGCAAATGGGATATCATTGGCGGGGTCTCTGTGGCAGATGGGATCTAGTAGCACTACTAGTTCCCATCTGCCGCAGGGGGGGGAGTGGGCAGTGGACATACAATAACCAGGGGAGCGGGCATACAAGTACAAGGGGAGGGGAGCGGTCATTACACTATTTGGTTCAAAATATTTTATTCCTGTTTTCCTCCTCTAAAACTAGGTGCATCTTATGGTCAGGTGAGTTTTATAGAGTGAAAAATTCCTGTAATGAACGCAAATGGGAGGAGAAAGAGTTAGAGCACAGTGCTATGGTGCATGTCACTATCTGGGTGTGGGGGGTTAGTATCTCCTGGAAGGCTAGACATGCCTCTGGAGTGATGGAAAACGGGGTTCCCATGACACCATGCACCTTTAAATTAGGATACCCCTTTTTGGCCATGGAGGTATTATTGCATCATGAGCAGCGGGTGTCACCACACTTAATGAAGCCTCTGTATAGTGCTACAATAGATTGTAAAAAAAAATGTAGGTCCTGATTCTAGTTGACTTAGTAAACTGCGATAGTTACTTACCGAGTCCCAGAGTGCCAGCTGCCACCCACCACTGCAACCATGCGAGGGGATGTAACCATGCAACCATGCGAGGGGATGTGTTATGAAGCCACATACCCTTGCATGTGCCCGCAGTGGGAGAAATCATTCAATGGTCGGCGACCATTGAATGATTCTTCTGGGTTTTGCAAGTTAGTGGAGACTGACTTATATTTGCTTGCACAAGGACGAAGACAGGGCGAGTGGCTGACTGGCACAATGGCCACCGGCACACTGAGTCATGGCCATATTTGCATGGGAAAGCCCAGCGTTTGCATAGGGATGCCCATGAAACGCTGTGCGTTCCCATGTCCCAGTGCAACCCCCATCCACCCCCTGCACCCTCTTCTGCGAGTGCCATGCCAACTGTGCACAGAAGCCCTATGCATATGAGAATATACAAACGCGCAGTACTTCACCATCGGTCCCCAGTGGGAATGCGCCAGGGACTGAAGGAGTTAGGATAAGGGCCATTGTCCCTGGCCTAATGGTGTTAGGGAAATTAATAAATAAACTAATACTGTACAAACATCCCTTACGTATTTAACATATACTGTAAATAGCTAGTCCAACTCTTATTTGACGTAAAAATACTCTATATATGATATGGGCCAGTTTCACAGAGAGCAGGGCTCTGTGAAAGCTACAGGAAGCCATTCTGCTGTATTTACAGATATGCAGAGTCTTCAAGACTCACAAGGCACTGATGCTGGCAGCCCCACTCCCAATGCGTTACATCATGATGCCATGTACAAAGTGAGCTGTGCCAGGGCCGGAACAGGGTGCTTAGACTTCCCGATATGAATTAGGGCTGGAAAAGAATTAGCTGAACACAGGACCGGCTTGTACATGGAAATGTAGCACAATGGTGACCCCATGAGATTTGGATGCATCCAGATACGTTTTTTGTGAGACATATCTTTAGAGGTCCTGATAGCCTAGTATAAAAGTACATTGATGATGAGATGAAGATGACACTAGCAGCAATATAAATCCATTTCTAATTGACATCATTGATTAGAATTCTGCCAATATTATGTTAAATTGGCTGTCTGTCTGATTATTGGGCATTTGCACCAGGGGCGTAGCTACAATAAAGGCAGCCCCCGCAGCTGCTTGGGGGAGCCAACTGCGGTGGGCGCCTGGCGTACTAACTAGTGTGCAGGGAGGGATGACAGGCAGCAGCGCCGGCTGTAATGAAAGCAGCAGCTGCTGCTGGACGGGACTCAGGAGCCGGGGCTTACAAGGGCAGCAGCAGCAGAGGAAGTGACTTTACTTTCACTTTCCACGCTGCAGTTCTGAGCCCCGCCTCCTCCCTCCAGTAACTGCTGAGAACGAACAAGCATGGGTTCCTGGGGCCGGAGCTGCTGCCTCTTCTCTGCCAGTGACAATTAAGCTGGCCCCTGCAAACACCTGCTGCTGGACTCCCTAGTGCTGCTGCTGACAGGCCCTCCACCCAGCGCCAGTGGTATGTACAATATTATTAATATCTTGGGATACATGTATGGATGTCATTTTGGGGACATATGGATGTATGTATGTATGTATGTATGTATGTATGTATGCATGAGGGTGCAGTGTATGTATGTATGTATGTATGTATGTATGTATGTATGTAGGAGGCAGGGTGTGTGTTTGTGTGTATGTATGTAAGTATGCATAAGGAAGTCAGTGTGTGTATGTATGTATGTATGTATGTATGTATGTATGTATGCATGCATGCATGAGGTAGGTAGTGTATGGATGGTTGTATGTATGTATGTATGTATGTATGTATGTATGAGGGAGGCAGTGTATGTATGTATGCATTTGGAAGTCAGTCTATGTATGTATGTATGTATGTATGTATGAGGGAGGCAGTGTATGTATGTATGTATGTATGTATGTATGTATGTATGTATGTATGTATGAGGGAGGCAGTGTATGTATGTATGCATTTGGAAGTCAGTCTATGTATGTATGTATGTATGTATGTATGAGGGAGGCAGTGTATGTATGTATGTATGTATCTATGCATAAGGAAGTCAGTGTATGTATGTATGTATGTATGTATGTATGTATGCATGCCTGCATGCATGAGGTAGGTAGTGTATGGATGGTTGTATGTATGTATGAGGGAGGCAGTGTATGTATTTATGTATGCATAAGGAAGTCAGTGTATGTATGTATGTATGTATGTATGTATGTATGAGGTAGGCAGTGTATGGATGTGCTGTATGTATCAGGGAGGCAGTGTATGTATGTATGTATGTATGTATGTATGTATGAATGAGGTAGGCAGTGTATGTATGTATGCATTAGGAAGTCAGTGTATGTATGTATGTATGTATGTATGTATGTATGTATGAGGGAGGCAGTGTATGTATGTATGTATGTATGTATGTATGTATGTATGTATGAGGTAGGCAGTGTATGGATGTGCTGTATGTATCAGGGAGGCAGTGTATGTATGTATGTATGTATGTATGAGGTAGGCAGTGTATGTATGTATGCATTAGGAAGTCAGTGTATGTATGTATGTATGTATGTATGTATGTATGTATGAGGGAGGCAGTGTATGTATGTATGTATGTATGTATGAGGTAGGCAGTGTATGGATGTGCTGTATGTATCAGGGAGGCAGTGTATGTATGTATGTATGTATGTATGTATATATGTATGTATGTATGAGGTAGGCAGTGTATGCATTTATGCATTAGGAAGTCAGTGTATGTATGAGGGAGGCAGTGTATGTATGTATGTATGTATGTATGTATGTATGTATGCATAAGGAAGTCAGTGTATGTATGTATGTATGTATGTATGCATGCATGCATGAGGTAGGTAGTGGATGGATGGTTGTATGTATGTATGTATGTATGAGGGATGCAGTGTATGTATGTACTGTATGTATCTGTATATATCAGGGAGGCAGTGTATGTATGTATGTATGAGGTAGTCCGTCTATGCCCGCCCCCCAGTCCTGCGTTCCATCCCAGTGCCTACCCCACTCCCTGCCCAATATCTGTCCACACTCTACCTGCCCACCGACTCACTGGATATCCTCTCTCTCCCCCCTATGCCTGCCCAGCATCTGCCCCCCTCCTCTCCCTGCCAACCATCCGTACCCCTTCTCCCTGTCCACCATCCGGCCTCTGTCTGCCCACCATCCATCTCCTCTCTCTGCCCACCATCCGTTCCCCCTCTCCCTGTCAATCATCCCTCCCCCCACTCCCTGCAAACCACCCCCTATCTCTGCCCACCATTCATCCCCCCTCCCTCTTCCCAGCACCTGTCTTCCTCTCTCTGTCTAATGTCTGTCCCCGTCCATCCCCAGCATCTCTCCCCATTCTCTGTCCAGCATCTGTACCACCTCCCTGCCCATCACCTGTCCCCCTCTTCCTGCCCGACATCTGTACCACCCTCTCTCTACCCAGCATCTGCCCCATACGCACTCCTCAGCATCTATCTCCCCTCTCCCCACATCTGTCTCCCTCTCTCTGCCCAGCATATACCCATCTGTCCCCAGCTAGAACTGTATCCCATGCACACGGAATGATGAAAATGAATTTGTGGCTCCTGGGAACAGTATTTCCTTGGAGTTCACAACCTGTTGTATTAGACCATACACACTTTTCTAGGAACCTGCACAAAACTGCCCCCCCCCCCCATTTATTTATTGTAGTACCCCCACTGTCATTTTTTCTGGATCCCTGTGTCTGTGTGTGTATATGTATGTATGTGTAATATATATATATATATATATATATATATATATATATATATATATATATATATATATATAGTTAGTGGGGGGGGGGGGGGGGGGGCGCCACAACTTTTTTGGCTTGGGGGAGCAAAATTTATAGTTACGCCACTGATTTGCACCACTGGAGGAAAGACAATTCTTGTGGCTTTATAAAGTGGTAAAATACAGATGTATGGAATGTTTACATGTATGTGGAAAATTAAACTTTCACGTTTGTTAATGATACTATGTAGTCACTGCAATACATTACATGGTGTACAAATAGTGCAATGTGACATTCGCATCTCTAACCAGATGCCATATCTCTGTGCTATTTGTTTGCTTGCTGATTGCTGTAATCAAGGCCGCGTTTTCCCCTGATTGTAGCAACCAGCGAGCGAACAAAAAGTGCCTGTTTAAAATTTAAATATATATATACATATATTTATATATACAAAGACTAATACATTTGAATCCAATGGATTGGAGGTAATCTGTGGTCAACTACTATAAACTATAAACTGCACAGTAATAATAATTAGCTGTCTGCGATGATCTGTGGGAGGTAATGCTAATGATATACTGTATGGTGAAAAATGTTTATGAATATTTCTTTTGAATAAATTCCATTTTTTTTAAATATAAGAGATAAGATGTGTGTATGCAAAAACATTATATTTCTAATATAATATTTATTTAGGTTCAACCCAGATGGGGTAGTATTATTTATCTAGGGTACTGTTTTGTGAATGCTATTATTTCAAACAATGCTGTCTGTAATGCACAGCTATGTGGTGTAACTTTGGTTGCTTGAACTACATGCCCCCCTGCCCCCCCCCCCCCCCCCCCCAAAAAAAAAAAATGGAATGTAATTTAACTTTACAAATGTATTATATGACAAACTGTTAACTAATATTTTTATACATCAATTATAATTATAAATGTATAATTCAAGCATGATCGCTAAACATATTATTTCTCAAATGGACAAAACATGTTGCATTGCAGATGGGTCAAATATAACATGGGCAGAGAGAGTTAGATTTGGGTCAGTTATTTAGTTTCCATGCAAGGTAAATACAGGCTGCTTTATTTTTACAGTGCAATTAATACCCCTTTCACATCTCGAACCCAGGTCCGGCACTTTCAGGGCCACCCACTTTACAGAGGTTGACCCAGGTTTAACCCTTCGTATAACCGGGGTCCAATTGCCGGGTTGGTCGACCCAGGTTATTAGGTGTGGTGCTATTCCACTGCACCTTGACCCGGTTCGACACCACAGCAACCCAGGTAACCCAGGAGTATTAGATTTCAGTTTGAACACACCCCACCCAAATCTACATCTCTCTGCACATGTTACATTACATTTGCCGCATCTGCGGTGCAACATGGTTTTGACCATTTCTTAAAAATGTGCTTTGCGATTAAGTCTGAATTAGGCCCCAAGTTCTATGGAGTGAAAATATGAATGGCACCTTGTGTTTCATTTTGCTTTGTTAAAAACCATGAGCGACTGGAGCAGCATAAACATCTGTGTAAGCACATTTACTTCTTATTTTCCACAGAAATGTTGTTCAAGTATACTCAGGAAATTTGTCATCACATTTTCTACAAATCATTTTTCATCCAACATTATGTCAGCAATAAGAAAACAAGACAATAAATTAATTATAAACAATGATAGACAAAACTTGATTATCAAGTACAGTTTAAGCAACCATAATTACTATAATATAATTAGCCTATATCCCCTTCATAGCTATGGAGTTTTATACGTTAAAATAATTTTGTGTATCCATTTTGCATAGTAAGCCACTCTAACAAAAATAATTGGTTTATTTTGAAAGCCACAACCACGTCCCGGTATAATTACTCCTTGTACTAGATCTTTCTTGTCTTCCTCACAGACGAGGGGCCCACCATAATCACGCTAAAGAAATAGAAATCCATATTAAATATATCATACATGTTATACTGTACTATTTATCTGTTTGTGAACTTTACCTACAATGCATTCCTTACACATAGGGTAAACAAAACACACAGATAAAATTATACATTGATCACATATTGTCCAAAGATTATTACAAAGCCAACATACTGTAGTTGTCAAGAAACATAGCAATTAGCGTGAATCTAATAAAATAGAATACTTTAAATAAACCAAAAAATAAAATAAAACAGAGAATGGAATTGATTAATGTGCAAAAAACACCTGGTAGGGGCCCAATAATTAAATGCACTAAAAATGACACTGACACACTTGTAGCAATGAACCAGCAACATTGTTTAATGGAAAGAATACACAGTGCTACCAATATGGTAAACTATGAGTCAAAAATTATAACCTTTTATTTTATAAAATAATATGTGAATCAATCACTTGCGAAAACATTAAATGTGAACAATATAAATATATATTAAACGTGTGAATATGAAGTCTTTTAGCTACAGACAATGCCAAATAAAAATGCAATCAATATCATAATATTATTGAATTTTTGGTGGTCTGAACCCGTGATTGCACGCCTGTGCCTGCTACTGCCATAACCAGTTGCAGCATTGCCCGCCAATGTAATAGTAGCAGTGCCAGATGCACTGCTAACTGCTAATGTACATTACAGAAGACAGGCATAGGCGAATCTAGAAATGGCTGGTCCTAGATTGGAGGCATTTAAAAAGTTTTAGGGGCCGTGGCCTAAAAGGGGCGTGGCCTCATTTGAAATAAAAGCCATTGGGCTGGCACTGCTCAAGGCGCTGGGCAAGAAAGAATATAAATCAAAGCCAGGCAGCACTGTCTGCAGCAGTGAGTCTGTCACTCTCACTGCTGCACTTACCAGCACTTACAGAGACCATGGGCAGGAGGTGAGCTAGGGCGCAGTCTTATGGCTGTGGGCTGGGCTGTTGCGCCACACAAACACACATGTGCGCGCTAGCCCAGCCGCAGCAGATGCAGGAGGAGGGAGCCGGAGAGCAAGGACGGAGGGGGAGGAAGTCATGGGACGCACGGTCTGCAAAGGACCATGGGAGGAGCTGTGTGCAGCCCTCCCAGGTCCTGCAGACAAATATTATATGCGAAATCCGGGCAGCGGTGGTGTAAATTAACACTTAAAGGTACAGGCACCGGGCAGTCTAATGGGTGGTCCGGTGCACCCCCGGACCACCCCTTAGATTCGCCTATGAAGACAGGGTGCCACATATACTTCACCCCCTACCTCATCTCCTGCAGTGTCTGAACTATGCAGCTAAGAAGAGCCAGTGACAACAGAGGTAAGAAGCAGGGGAGAAAGAATAGGGGAAAGGAGCAGAGGAATGAGATGGAGGAAGAGCTCTACCAGGCATTGGGCCAGATACACTAAGCTTCAAAAGTGATAACATGGAGAGTGATAAGCAGACAGCCAATCACCTCCTACTGTATCTGCCATGTCACAGACTGTGTTTGAAAAATGTCTGGCAGGAGCTGATGGGTTGGCTGTTTATCACTCTCCATTTTATCACTTTTGAAATCTAATGTGTACAAGGGATTCTACCTGATATAATGTATACAAGGGGGACTATGGGTGCCGGACGGCTCCCCGACAGTCGGGATTCCGACAGTCATTACTCCGACATCAAAATCCCGACTGCTCCCTTGTGGGGGTCCACGACCCCCATAGAGGGAGAATAAAATAGGTGGCAATCGCAGCTCGCCACCGTGCCCGCAGTGTAGCGAGCACAGCGAGCCCGCAAGGGGCTTCATTGCGCTCCCCCCACTGTGCAGTCGGGATTCCAACATCGGAGTACTGACTGTCGGAATCTGGACTGTCGGTGCGTCATACCACACCCGGGGACTACTTAGCATAATGTTTATAAGCAGCTGGACTGGGCATAATGGTTATTCTGGTTTGTTCGATCCCCCATGCATTCGCACGGGGGACCGATGTTTTGCATCTGTGCAGGGTGCAAGCGGGCACAGCGAACTACATGCCCTAGCAGTGTGGAAGTGGGTTGGTAGTGGGGGAATAGCCCATGGGAACGCCCATCATTTCATGGGCGTTCCCATGGAAACGCTGGGCATTACCAGGGAAATCCAGTGATGACGCAGGGGCCGGCCTGCTGATGTCTGCGGATGTCAGCTGCCCGCCTGCTTCGCGAACAGGACGCTCGCAGATCAGAGACACGATAGAGGTTTCTCTGATCTGCGAGCACTGGATAAATCATTTGATGGTCGTAGATTTCTCATCCGCACCCAAGGCTGTGAATGGATGATTATGCAAATCATCCATTCACAATCATGTGGGGGGATCATGGGTACAAGGGGGGCGGCAGTGGCGTTTATTCCACACGCAACGTTGAGAATCTCATCTTAGCTCTCCTAACTAGGGATGGACATCTAATCGCGATGGTTCACTACCATCAATGATTTTGATTCGATGGTAGTGTTTTTACCATTTGATGGCGGCATTCTGATGTTTGCCACTATCGAATGGCTAGGCTGAAGATGGTTGTGCATGTGCAAAAAAGGTATTTTTTTTTTGTGCATGCGTCAATCATATGGATTTTTTTCTATCTAATTCTTTTTGATGTGATGGTCAGTGACCATCATTTGATGGTGGGCTTCTGATGTCCATCTCTACTCCCAACCAGAAGACGTTCTGAGGCTCCTGCTGTAACTGATATTTATGCTACACTGCATTAAGAAGTGCAAGCTATTGTATTGTCAGACATTTATGTTTCAAACATGCCCAGAGAAAGGTCTTTATTCTTGAATAAGGCATAATTATTTATGATACGTTCCTAAGACATTTGTTATTTACTTTTTATGCATCCTCAATACTGTTACTTGGGTTATTGCTGGATAACCTACATCATAGCTCAGTGTAAAAGTGTAAACCCTGGTCCAGTAACCCGGCAATCCAACCTGGAAGGACCCTGGACACAGAGCAGTGTCCCCCTTTCACAGCATAGATAGAAATTAATTCCAGGTGAATGGAAATGTTTTCATCCCAAGTCCAGCCAGTGATGTGAATGGGTGTCAAGCTGCAGTGACACAGCATTTTGCAGATTGCCAATTTAAGTGGCCAGGGCTGGACCCGAAAATACTGTGTAAAAGAGTTATTACTATTACAATTAACTAGTTTTCATGTGTTATGATCATTTCAATTTTAAAAGAAGATTCTTTAGTATTTTATGAATGCTAATTGCGAACCAGTGTCCTTTTACAGTATGTTCTAAGACTGTTATAAAAATCTAATATAATGGCAAAATACCCATCTTAAGAAAACCCCAATATAATTGACTTCACATTCAGAAACTTATTTTTTAACTTATATTTTGGACCATTTCGTTCTATTCTATGATAGCACTTACCCAGCCTAGGTGAATAGGACAGGAAAAGACCAGCACTCAAGGTTTAGAAGAAAAAAAAATTGTATTAGAAATAAAGCATGTTAGTACATGTACATGTACCATGTACATGTACTAACATGCTTTATTTCTAATACAATTTTTTTCTTCTAAACCTTGAGTGCTGGTCTTTTCCTGTCCTATTCACCTAGGCTGGGTAAGTGCTATATTATGATACCTTCTGGACCCTGCACCAACCTATTTTCTTCCATTTAATTGAGTGCTGTTTTTTCTAAAAGACTCTGTGTTCTATTCTATGAGGAATGCTACGTTTAAATGTTTATTAGATATTTGCATTTTAAATATTTTCTCTTTTATTTTTTGAAATGGCATTATGTATTTTTGCTAAACATATTATAATAATAATATTTGCATATTTACATATGTTGGTCAGATATTTATTATCTAAGGAGGTTAAATGTGTGATTTCGATATATAAAGACACAAATTTAATTTCTGTTGTTAGTATTATAATATAAAAACATGTGCCTATGCCAATTCGTTTTTTGTTTTTAGTTGAACATCAACATTGAAGAAAGACATTTCATTACTGTAATATAATATATTTGTTTGTCTTACCTCACAGGGTGCTATGTTAGCAGTCTCATTTATGGCACAAATTTCGGATTCTTTGATGGTTATCCTCCCATTGTGAGATTCATTACATTTTTTATTTCCAACAATAATCATTTTCCCATGGTGGAGCTGGCCGTCATAATTGTTTGCTTGGAGATAAAATTCTTATTAGTACAATTTTTCGATGAATTGAAAAACTGCCTGCTATTTTGTAAATGCATAAAGACGTTTTATTTGCTATAGTGAATGTTTTGTAATTTAGTAATATTTTGCCAAAGGAAAGAAGAACCTTTTGTTCTCATGCGGTCCATCTGCCCTTCGTATGTACTCAGTAAGAAAACCCTGCCCACTTATTTCTCAATACTCGTTCTGTAAGTGTTCCATTTTTTAATTAAGTGAAAGCAAAATAAACTTTAATGGGATCATCATCTCATGTAAATTTACTAAGTTAGCATAATACAATAAAAATACTGCATTGCACAACAGATTCCAGTGTACACTTTGTGGCAGATACAGCATATTTCCACATGAGGATAATGTGGAAAATCCAGACCAGGTTTTAGATCAGCAGCAGCAAAAGGAAAATTAGATCCAGTCCAGGTTTCCTAATACCTGATGGTTGAATAGCTGCCAAAGTGATAGGCCAGGGAGTGGTTTACGGTAGGGACCATCAGAGCTTTCTGAAGTGTTTGTATTATGCTGTGACACCTGTATGCTGCAATGCAGTAACCGTTCTTGTTCTGCTGATTATCTGTTATGTTGTTTACCTGCTACAAAAATAAAGACTAAGGGCGAGATGTATCAAAATGAAAATGCGGTAAAACCCCCGTTTTACCTCATTTTCATATGTACTATTACCCGGCCACACCAATTTCGCCGGCCAGGGTATCGCATACCCTATAGAAGCCTATGGGCTTCTTTTCGCCGCCTGCCGCAACCCCGCCGTCTCGCAGACCCCCGCTCTCCCCCTCCCTTGGGCTTACCTTCTTGCAGGTCCTCCTGGACCCTGGAAGGTAAGCCCTTCCTCCCCCTAGCAACTCAGCCGGACGTCCTTCCGGCTGCAGGGGGTGGAGGAGGCACCGCGGACAGCCTGCTTAGCCGTCCCCGGCGCGAAGGCAGCAGGAGGTGGCAGGGAGGAGACCCCCCCGCACACCACAGTACAGGTATCGTGGGGATCACCATTACCGCACCGCGATGCCAGCCACATATGTTAGTACATATGCGCTGGCATCACGGCGGGTGGGTGGCGATGTATATTAATACATCACACCCTAAGGGTGAAATGTAATAGGAGATAAGAGATTCAGAAAGTGAGAGATTTGGTAAGAGATCTCCAGTTTTTTTAAAGCGGCAATCATTTACACCGCAAAGCAAGTTTGATTTTGCAGTGTAAAAAAACTGGAGATTTCTTACCAAATCTCTCACTTTCTAAATCTCTCATCCTATTACATTTAACCCCAAGTCTTCATCTGATCCAGTGTATGTGCTTCCTGTTACAACTTTTAGTTTATTGCTAGACCAATATAATACCCCTTTACTGTATGAGGAGATACAGGGTTGGGACGCTGCTTCCTGCAATGCTGACACATATCCAAGAGTGGGGTCAGTGACATCTATGGTGGATCTGGAGTCTCCTCTGGTGATTAGAGACTTCTGCTGTTACTACTATCGTGTGCATTGTAAACGCCTCTGACACGGGAATATCTGGGGACGGAGCTGCAGCTGAAATGGAGCTGTCCTGGATCTGACCAGGTTTGGAACTATGCTCCAAATATCAGACCAGACTTAAGTCTTTGGTTTAAAAGTGGTATAAGCCTCTAGAACCCTAACAGTGCAATTTTCCCATACTCCATTTACAGCACAGCACACATTTTATGTGTCAAGTATCAAGTCATGGATAAAGATTAAGAGGAGTAGTTACCAAAGAAACCAATAATCTTCCAAATGTATTTAAAAATGTATTTAAAAAACGAAGATACTGTACCATATTTAAGAAATGATGCATATAACTAATTTACTCGTGTGATCAGCTTGAATCAAGTATATGATTTTTTTTTGCTCTAGAATATGGCAAATTTACTAAGCTGTCGATTTCTCATGATTTGTATTTTCTGATTATGAAGTTATTCATATTGGCTGCCATGTTTCCTGGCAGCCAAATACGGACAAGCATGAAGCCTGCAAAGATCAGTCAGATATGTGCAGGATTTTCTGTGTAATAATATGTGTAAAAAATATACTAAATAATGAATAAAAAAACTGCATGGGGTCCCCCCCCCATGTCCATGACCCAAATACGGCGGAAAAATAAAATGGGGTCCACGGACCAGTCCTAGTTACAAAAAACACAGTGAACAAAAAAAATAGGGGTCCCCTGTATTTTTATAACCAGCACTGAGCTCCAAAAGACAGTGGTGCCATTCCACACCCGAGGGAAATTTTGATACAAGCTTCCCTTGCCACAACATGGCGACCATGACTGTTCAGCCCTGGCTAGGTGACTGTTGACCATGTGACCATGACTGTTCAGCCCCCCCCCCCCCAATAATTTGGTCCTTCCCCCAGGGCACCCTGGCCTAGGCTGAAGCCCAAGGCTGTCCCCTGAATGGCCAGGCTGATTTTTTTTTTGTGGTGTAAAAAAAGAATAAAAATAAAATTGGGTTTAACAGTAGAACTACAAGGCCCAGCAAGCCTCCACCGACCGTGCACTGGGACTTGGAGAACCACAAGTCCCAACATGCAGGACCTGATTAGACTTGTAGTTCTACTGTGAAGCCAATGTTAATATAAAGATACATACTCCCAGGCTGTTTAAAAACATACATGCACTCAAATACATATTGACCATTTCCACACTTCCTCAATGGACAGTCTTCTTCTCCAGTAGGCAGGCTTCAGGAGGTAAAAATAAAAAAACACATTGCCCGACCAATGGACATGAGGAACTGCAGGAGCAGTTTCTCACCCGGTAAAGAAGGAAACCCAATGATGTCCGTCATGGGTTTCCCAATGACATCTGTCACTGGGGCTCATCCCTTATTGGTTGTAGGCCTTTTCATGCGGTTCCTGAAGTATGTTGGGTCGGGTAATGAGTTGTTGTTTATTTTTTACCCTTGATGAATGCCTACTGCATACCTCCCAACATGACCATCTCCAGGAGGGACACAAAGCTGGACTTTCCTCTTAATTTATTATTGCCATCACCTGTGGTGAAAAACCTTCCTTTGCCATCACCTGTTTTAAACAGGTTTAGTGATATCATAAATTATGGAATGGGTCCTGTTGGGAGGTATGCTACTGTAGAAGAGCATGGAAATGGTGAGTACAGTATGTATGTAAAGCTGGGAGTGGATGTAAAGTTTTAGTTTTTGGGGTGTTTGTGTTTCTTTATTTTAACATTGGTTTCCCAGTAGAACTACATGTCTCAACAGGCTCATTAATACCCCGCATGCAGGGGCTTGTGCCAAGTCCCAGCATGTTGGGGAGGATTTCTGGGCCTTGTTGTTCTATTTTTAAACCAAATGTTTTTTTAAATATTTTTTCACACCACAAAAAAAAAAAAACACCCCGGCACCCACCCGGATACCGGGGAAAGCCCCTTTATTGGGGGTTCCCACTTCCCCAAGGACCTGGACAGGGCTGACCAGCCTCAGTCATCATGTTTTGGCCAGGGGAACTTGTATCAAATGTTTTCTCCTGTGGCGTGGCCTGGGCGCCGATGGAGTAGGCAGCAGATATCCTAAACTCCCACCACAGATCCTGTTTATTATCCTTTTTTGCTGCCGCCGGGGACCCTGACTCTCACAAAGTGTACGGGATACAGTGCCTACTGTTCTGCATCTCGGCTGGTGACCTCCTGGGCTTATTCGGCTGCTGGACTGAGGACGACGCTGTCCGCGGCCTGTACAACAGCAGGGATATGGACACTGCTGGTTCTCTCCCCTGCACCGCCGGGATACCGCCGTGACGCTGCCTGCCTGGGTGCTACAGCGGGTGAGAGGGTTGGTGCCGGCTTCTCCCTGTTATTGAAGCAGAGAGCAGGAATCGATCCCGTTTGGGTAGCGCTGCGGACCGCGCAGGGAGTGCGGGAACCATCTTGTCTGCGTGGCTGTTGGGTTGTGGCATTTATATTTATCTGCAGTGACTCTCCTGGACCTGGCTGGTATAAATCCTGGACTCTGATGGATGTTAACACCATGGAACATATGTGAGTGTGTTACCTCCTGATATTATAGTGGGGCTCAGCTGTGGACACGGTCGTTCTATTACTCTATTGGCTGCCTGCTTGGAGTGCCCGGGATCATTATACTGGTTTATTTAAGACTATTAAATATCCTGTTGCCGGTGGTGGAGGTGAGGGGCGGCTTTCTGCTGCTATTTGGATATAATCCTGGGATGTGCTAGCCGCCACCTATTCTTACAGAGATATCCTATGGCTGTGGAATTGCTTTTACATCTACTGTATGTCCCCTCCTGGTACCAAATTTGAGAAGGAAGCCTCATTGAATCATATCTTGCAGGCCATTATCTCCTCTACAGACAGGCTTCTCAATAAACTGACTGGCTTGCAGTGGGATAATACTTGTCCTCTTTACATCAATGCTACACCTGCTGATGTATCTGTGGACACTGTGTACACAGGTAATGTTTCTTCAACCTATGAGGTCTCTACATCGTTATACATCCAGAATAAATACTTGCAGAATCCTGTCTCAGAAATTGAAAATATCCCTAAAATTCTGTCTAGGCATCTTATACATGCTACGGTATGCTCAGAACTGCTTCACGTATATGGAATGTTTGACAACCATAATTGGGACGGAACGTATTTCTACTTCGGATCTTCTCCTGCTTTTCCCTTGTGTATGGTGTATGGTGCACCACTCTTTTCCTATGTTGAAATACTAAGTCTCAGTTTGGTAGCACATCCCATTATTGGTAGCTAGAGTGTGCAGTCCAGCACCCCCCCTCCTGAATATAATGTGTAGACATACACACCTGAAGGCCATAAACTCCATCAATCTGGATTACCACCCCACCCACCTGTCTGGATGTTTTTAAAGCAGGGACCTTTAATTTCAAGACTGCACAATGGTATAACCAAACTACAGGTAAGATCCTCATTATATAGCAAGTCAGATGTGGGGTGAACACTCTTCATCTTGACGAGTGGTGAGCAGGCTCATAATATTGGCCAATACTATGACAAGCACCTCATATACTATATATAAAAATGTAAATGGTGCATGGTGCACCTTGCTATTCCTTCACTGTAATACTAAGTCTCAGTTAGGTAGCACATCCAATTATTAGTAGCTAGGGTGTGCCATCAAGGCCCCCCTACTGAAAGTGGGCATGTCTTACACATTTAGCATGTCGCACAGAAGACCCGGTTAGCATGAAAAGGGGTAGAGCCATGGGAAGGTGGATGTAACCTTGGCTTGAAAGTGTGGTCCAGCACTGCGACCTGATTTCATCATTTTGTGGGCATACAAACACTAAGCCTAAGCCTTTGCAGAGCAGAGCAGTAGTGATCACTGGCGCTCCCAACTGCCCCCATCCCTCAACCGTAGAACACTTTGACCTGCAAGTGAGACATAGCACTGTAATCGGGACAGTTGGGAGGTATACCATTGAGTATAGTAGTTACAGTTTATTAATTCTGTTCAAAAATTATTTTTCATTTAGTATTATTTTATTGTTTTATTATATAAACAAAATCAATTCCTTGTGCTTTCTGCATTTTTAAAACTGTACCATATTAACTATTTTGTAAATAGTCCTGAATTATGATTTTTCTGTTCATTATTGACCTGAGATTAGTTCTAATCACTGACATACCCAGCACACAGGACCTACTCTAGATACCAATTTTAGTTATGGCACAACCTCAAACTATATAAAACTGCAACTTCATGCTGCAGAATAATTATTTAGTAACTTTAGAACATGCAATAGTAGAAATTTTATCAAATAATGTCCTATTATATTTTAAAATTCAGTTTTATAAATAAAAATGTAATATAGCAAAAAAATAAGTATACATGAAATAACTTACTTCCAGTGTGTCCCCATCCATATACAGTGCACACTGTGTTTTCTGGAATTGTGCATCCATAATTTGGCAACTTAATTTTTTGGACATATTCGTTAACAACTATCGACCTATTAAAATATTGCAAAAACAGACAAGAAAATCAGTGAGTATAAAGAAACACAGTTTTTGTCAAATTGACAATAAACCAAAGTTTTATATACAGCAATTAAAATAAATGCAGTGGCAGCTGCAACACGACCATATAGTACAGGCATGGCCAAACTATGGCCCTCCAGCTACTGTGAAACTACACATACTTATAAGATGGGAAAAAGGAAAATTGGGAAACGGAGAACGCACCAGTCTATTGGGTACTGTGTTAAATTATCTCTTATATGGTCTTTAACTAATCTGGATCTTTTGGGACTACTGACTATTGGAGTAAAGTCTCCAATCAGTCACCAAAACCCTTTTTACATATTCTTGGGGTTTTTTGCATGTGACAGTCAGTGGTGCACCCCGAGTTTCAATAGTGTCATATATGACTGTTATGTTCAAGGGAGAACAAAAATAAAAAAGGAAAACTCTATTTGGGGGCACCCTTATGTCCCAAAAGATAATTGTGCTATGACTATTCTTAATACATAACTTTTATTTCATTTTAAATAAAATGATAGACCATCTGTTGCTTTATATTCTACACATCGCAAAGTTTATTTTTAGTTTTTATCAATCCACAACTTCTCACATGCTTTAGAAAATTCTAAAAAATAGAAGATGACCATCATATATCCGACCACTTGTTACCCAAAAACATTGGATCAATTGTGGGGTTAAATCATTGTTCATTGGTTATCGTATGCCATCTTAATGTATGCCATTCTTGTTATCGCATATCCAGATAATCAAGGTTAGGAGAATAAAGAGTCAGCCCTTTTGGGGCTATATTATTTCTGCTGTTCACCCTTCATGTTATTACAAAGAGGAACGGAAATGAGAGATTAAAATGCCCCAGGGTTATAACTGAATGACAGAATAGATAGCTAACTGTAATGCTGTTAGAGTTCCTCCTAGTGACCCTGATACCATATAGGCATTGCAGGGTACTTTCCTAGTGAGTCACAATCAGCTAGTCAGTTTGCTATGAAAAAAAAGGGGGGGGAGAAGGAATGTTTATTGCATGAAGGTGGTCATCCCTAACGGAGAGGCACCACTTCTGCTTTCCTCTCTCTTATTATCAAACAGCGGAGAGAGAATGAGAGAGTGGGGCCCTCCCGGGTTTTGACCGAGGATAGGCTATATAGTTGATTGCAGTGCTGACAATTTTAGCAAGGTGATCCTGTTACTATATATGCATTGCAGGATATATCCCTTGTTAATTGCCAGCTCTCATATCAGCTATGAAAGAAGGGGTAAATACAGTATAGGAGGTACGAGGAATGTAAATACAGTCTACTTCTGCATATTACTGTAATCTGTTATCTACCAATATTCTCTATTATAGCTCCTATCTCCTTCATGCACACCCTCTACGTTAATCCCTTTTTTAATTTGTTACCAGTTTGCTTGGTTCAGTAACAAAGTCAGTGGATCTCATAATGGCCCTTATTCTGATCGATGCGGATATTCCCGCTTGCGTACGGGCCGCCGATGTTTATCTTCTGCACATGTGCAGAGGTCACTCTGCGCATGTGCAGGCGATTTCGCCGCAAGGATTCTCTATACGCCGCACAGGGGGCGTAGAGGGGCGTGAGGGGCTACTTATCCTCATTACCCTATGCATACGCCCCGCGTTTCATGGGCGTTCCCATGCAAACGCGGGGCGTATGCATGGTAATGAGGCCGTGACGCGTGGGTACGGGGCGGGCATCTGACATCGCCGGATGTCAGCTGCCCGCCCCCATACAAGATTTCACACGGACAAGTGTCCGTGTGGTCTTGTGTTGCGGGACCTGGTGGAGCGTGCGGCCCTGCATTCGATGTTCGGCGACCATCGAATGCAGGGGCTGCTCCCACCATGGAGGAGGCGTATCCCCGTCCAATTTCATGCGGATCGCCACATATCCGCGTACGGACGGCCGTGGCGATCCGTATGGAAGGCGGGGATTCGCCTGCACGGTCGGAGCCGCATATGCGGCTCCGGCCGCACCAACCAGAATAAGGGCCAATATCTGGACACAATTGTATCACTTCACTGACAATATGTGTTTCTCTGTCATTTAAGTACTTCTCTCTCTAACAGAAATGTATCACATTCATTTATGACTCTTTGACATTTCTCATGTATCACTATCACACAATACGAGACCGTATTCAATATATGTCTCTATGTGGAAAGGAAATATTGGCATTGACTGATTTCTATAATAGTTTACAGCCTTTCTATAAATCTGAGCCTTACATCATTTTATATTTACTGACACAGTGTACAGGACGACTTGTATTTGCATACCACGGCAGATTACACTCTGGTTTAAATCAGCAGTATTAGAAATGTTATCTACACAATTGCAGTACTTTCCAATAGCATACTTAGTGGCCGTGTCAACAATGCCGGCACAATAGACATATGTCGCACTATAATATTAGCGCAGTTAGGATATACTACAATCCCGTGTATGCTGTTAGAGTGCATTAACCAGCCTCAGCTCACTATGGGCCTTATTCTAATCCACTCTTTCTGACAAAATCCTTCTTAGATGGGCAAAACCATGTGCACTGCAGGTGGGGCAGATGTTACTTGTGCAGAGATAATTAGATTTGGGTGGGGTTTTACTTCAAAGTGAGATCTATATTGCAGTGTAAAAATAAAGCAGTCAGTATTTACCCTGCACAGAAACAAAATAAATCACCCAAATCTAACTCTCTCTGCACATGTTACATCTGCCCCCCTGCAGTGCACATGGTTTTGTCCATCTAAGAAGGATTTTGTCAGAAAGAGTGGATTAGAATAACCCCCTATGCCGGGGATAAGCCAGTACGTATCCGCACTCTCTATTTGAGTTAGTGAGTGATACTCTGGCCTCCCCTAATCGTTCTTGCCGGTAATCCCCGCTGAGTATACCCGCTCACCTGTATGAGTAACTCGCTGCACTAATTATGCGTGGGCCGCCTGGGCGGTTGGGATGAGTCGCCAGTGCTCACTCTCCCCGTGTTGGTGAGAGACACTTCTGGCGTCCCCCCTTGTTACCTTGACCGCTGAGATACCAAACTAGTCCACCGCGTCTGTCCACTGTGTCTGGCTCTGCCCGAGGCTTGTTCTGAATTGGTCTGGATTCCAATACCTGCGGTCACGTGTGTGCGCCACGTGACCCGCTTCTGACGTACGTTTCGCGTTAGCTTTTTCAAAGTTGTCTTAGACATAGTTCTAGCATTCCCTAAGAGCAAAACTGTGGCAAGGCATGATGGAACTTGTAGTTTCACAAAAGGTGGAGTATGTCTGATTTAGTACAGGGGTACACCGCTCATATAAACATACATGTTATCCAAGGTTGCTTACTTTTAAGTCTCCTCTCTTGGAGCACTTCGGGGGGCAGTGTCTGAAGTAGACATCATCAAGCCCTGCTCCCCCCCTTTACGGCAAATCCCACAATTTGCAGGACTTCAAGGAGGGGGTGGTGGAATGCCCCCCTGAAATGCCGTGAATTGTGGGAAATTAACGATGCCGCAGGGGAGATCCAGGGGGGGGGGGGGGTGGTGGTATCATGGAGGGTTGCCTGCCATTCCAGAGGGCTGGAAGGGGGACCCGATTTTCGGGAGCCTCCCGGCCATTCCAGGAGGGTAGGCAACCCTGATATTATCAGGTATATAAGGTATGTGCTGCTGAAGTGCATGGTGGGAAATAAATGTCCAATATACTTCATTATTCTTTTTATTAATTTGCATTACTGGTGTGTATTGCTTAGGGATGACTGATTGATTCTGTTTATACAATGCCTCATTTATATAATATCACAAGGCTATTGCCTGTCTTAAGCACCACATAGACACGATGCATGTGTTATGGTAGATTATTAATGTCTCCTTATTAGGAAATTGAAACATCTATAGTCTAGAAATAAAATGGAATGCGTTCAAGTAAAACAAATATGCCACACAAATTTAACACTACAATATCAAGGTTTGACAGAGTTTTGTCAGAAATGAAACAGTTTGTTTTAGCAAGTTGTGTTACTATTTCTAGTCGTTTTCCTTAGAAATAGTTACAATCCATATGTGCTATTTTAAACACTTGTACATTCCACTCTTTTTAACATTTGTTTTGCCTTCAAATCCCTGAAGAACATACTGTAGATTGTAATGTATAGTCTCACTAAGACCAGCATTTTTTTGAGATAAAAAGGTTTATCTATACGATTAATAGGACAACACCTTTGAGAGTTGCATACTTAAATGAATCCTTTTTGTGTTCATACATGAAACAGGTTATACTGTACTAACGTGGTTGCTGTCAGAAACACTGCTTCAATGAGCAGGCTCAGTCACATTGTTATTCTGAAGGCCCACATACGTACCATACTTTACATCAGCAACTGAGAGGCCAGACAATCTCTATCTTCCGACTGAGATCATGGCCTCAGCAATCCCCCAAATTAAGGTGGCATCTCCATTTTTCAGAAATGGCTTCTGTCATTTCCCACTCCCCATCCCCAAATGGCGGCATACTATTAATTTATTGGCAGCTGCAGTGCATTAACGATGCAGGACCGTTAATGTACTTACACAGTGCTAAAAATCAGTACTAGGCATCATGTACTTCAGATCCTTAGGCCCTTCAGTCTCTTGACCACCAGAGGCTTCAATTTGCTCTGAAACATTGAACTCAGTCAAGGAAGTGAGCACTATATCACTGCATCACTGTGGTATCTTTGGGCCTTTGCAAAGGCCGTATTTTAATATATATTGCTTGAGTTTTATTAGTTATTTGAGCATGCTCATGGTAAGTAGAGGATATAATAGTGACTTTTCTGCTGCCCTCTTTTAAGGGTGTGGTATAGCTCATAGACATTGGTCTAGGTAGACAATCAGAAGGTAAAAATGTACATAATGTTGACAGTCAAAAGGTCGACATTGACAAAAGGTTAATAGTAACAAAAGGTCAACACATGAAGAAAGTAAAATAAATTTGACAAGAGCAGATCTGCAACTCAAATCCAAAAAGCGCTGTTTTTCTTCTTTTGTGAATTTTGCAACACATGAAGAGGTCGAAAATACTGTAGTTTTTCATGTTTTTGGGTGTCAATGTTGACACCTCGGCACGTGGACCCCCAATTAATATAAGGCATACCCTTGCATGGGTCGATATGCTCATCATGTTCCAGCCCAGGTGCCTTGCTCTGTTTCAGCTGCACTTGGCACACTTTAACGTTCCCATTCGGGGGACCATGTGAATGGTAAAGCATGAAGAAGTTCAAAAAAATCATGCATATCCCATGTTGATCTTTTTATGTGTCGTCATTTTGTCACTACAAAACAAATTGGTGTCGGACTTTTGACTGTCTACCTAGACATTGTCTGTGAGTCAACCAGATCCCTTTTATAATTCTCTTGGGTCACCCGAAAAGTGTCTGTTATCCTCTCTACATTAGATTTATATTGTCTGAAGTGTTCTGGCACTAGGGGTCATAGCCAAATGAGAAGGTAAGAGTAACATTCCCATTTCTCCCCATAAGTGGAGGTCTACAGAAGTAGAGAGGGAGAGTATTTTGAGAACAGAAGTATGAAGATGTGTTGTTGTTACGGGCTTTGCAGGTAAGCAATTGTATTATATATTATAAGGACACAAGAACTCGGCAGTGCAAGTGGTATTTTATATAAAGGCTATAGGCAGAGCAGTGTTCTAGAGTAAATTTATAGTTGAAATGACTGAATGGGCCTCAACATTTTAGTATGAATGAGTATTTTAAGCCAATGTTGTCCTATATTAGTACAAAATTGAACTTTTTTCAGAGCACATACCAATACTTAAATCTAGGCACAGGTTAATTTAACCAGACTGTTTTCAAGTCTGTGAGATGGGAGATTTATTTAAAGTGTGCTATGCAGACACATTTTTAACCTTTCTGCACTGTATGATCTCTTATAATAGGAGTATATTTAGGAATTTCATATTAATAGCATGAATGGTACTGAATGATTGTTAGCATTACTTCCTCACAGCACTGAGCCCTTGGGTTTGATTATCTTGAGGGCCCTAATTGTGTAGGACTTTGAAATGCAGGAGAGAGAGTAAGTGCAGTTAGAGAGTGAGGGAAATAAAGGGGTGAGTACAGGAGAAAGAAAGAGAGAGGGGGGATCCAGGAAGGAGAGATAGGATGATTCATGGAACAATAGGGTATGAGAGAAAAAGAGAGGAGCAAGAAAGAGTCAGAGATTAGTACAGAGGGTGTTACAAAGAGGGAGGAGGAGCAAGAGAGAGGGAATACAGTGGGAGAGATAATGTCAGGGAGGGAGATGGAGAGTGAGCAGAGGTCAGGGAGAGAAAGAGAAATACATAGGGAGAGAGTGGGTGTAAGGGAGAGAGAGAAATAGAGATGGGAGAGTGAGGCATGGACAACTGGATGTACAGAGCACTATATAGGGGCATAGATGGACAGTTGGACAGGCACAGACTGACGGACAGATGGACAGAGCACCATATGAGGGCATATATGGAAAGACGGATGGACAGAGCACTATATGGGGGCATAGATAGATAGATGTGGGGCCATAGGCTCACACACAGAACACTATATGGTGCATAGATGGACAAATGCACAGACTGAGCACCAAGTGGGGCTTAGACAAACAGATGGGTAAGGGAGAGGGCATTGAGAGAGCACCATATGGCGGGGGAGATGGATAGATGCACTAAAACAAGAAAAATAAATTTATCCCAGTGACTTTAATTGATGGGCATCGCGGCCGATAAAAAATCGGGTGCGATGGGCCAGACGCGATGCCCGCAATTTTCCCATAGAGAACAATGTTAAATGCCTCAATTTACCCGCGATGACCGCGATTTACCATAGGAAACAATGTTAAATGGATCAATTTCCCCAAATTATCATAGGGAACAATGGGAAATGTGGCAAAAACACCCCTGAACATAAAAATGTCCCCCCAAAAGTAGTTGACGCCACCCCGCCATCAACGTGAACCCGAAGCGTGGCGAGCCCGCGAGGGGCGGCGGTACGCGTCCTCCGACCTTTTCATGCCCTACTATCCACTAGGGCGTGGAGTGAGAATAGAATAGTGTGGCGAGCGCAGCGAGCCACCGAGCCCGAAGCGTGGCGAGCGCAGCGAGCCCCGCGAGGGGACGCGGATACCTTCACAGGTAAACGCGTCCCTTCGCGGGCTTCCCAGGTGTCCGCGACGCCATGGACACCTGGGAAGCCCGCGAGGGGACGCGTATAACTGTGAAGGTATCCGCGTCCCCTCGCGGGGCTCGCTGCGCTCGCCACGCTTCGGGCTCGGTGGCTCGCTGCGCTCGCCACACTATTCTATTCTCACTCCACGCCCTAGTGGATAGTAGGGCATGAAAAGGTCGGAGGACGCGTACCGCCGCCCCTCGCTGCGCTCGCCACGCTTCGGGTTCACGTTGATGGCGGGGTGGCGTGAACTACTTTTGGGGGGACATTTTTATGTTCAGGGGTGTTTTTGCCACATTTCCCATTGTTCCCTATGATAATTTGGGGAAATTGATCCATTTAACATTGTTTCCTATGGTAAATCGCGGTCATCGCGGGTAAATTGAGGCATTTAACATTGTTCCCTATGGGAAAATCGCGGGCATCGCGTCTGGCCCATCGCATGTCATTATAATGACATGCGATGTACCCGCGATGCCCGCGATGGGCGCCCAGATAGGAAACAAGTACCAAAATATGTTTAGTTAAACACATCTGTTTGTCTTTTATACTTTTGATGACTGTATAATACATTTTCTATGGGTAACTCACATCCTTTGCAGCTTAGGTAGGTTAGATGCAGTGGTATGCTAATCATCACCATTAAGGTACACTGTGAGTCAGGGTACATTTCTGAACCAGCAGCTTACTGGTATTTCTTCAAAGGAGTTTAATTTTATGAAAAACACATGTGCTCTACACCTAGACATAATATGCTGCATGTTATTGATGTGTCTTTATGCTGGAACATTTTAAGTAAATACTGTAAATCAATTCCACAAATATATTAGTGAGCATTTCTTTGGTTCATAAATATACACTGTAAGTCACAAATGACCACTGTAATTTTCTAACTATAATTTACACTTCATTAAAAGCCCTTATTATAACTTACATAAATAATGCTGGAATTGTAACTAAATTAGTGCTACCGTCAGCTTGGATAGCAGTAGAGTCCACTTCCAACTTTACATGAAAAGCTTATATTACAGTTGTCTCAACACAAATATAATTGTTCTATATATTTACTTATAGACCCCGAAAATAATGAAACATATTTACTGTGATATTTATTTTAAAACTAGAGCAGTGGCGTAAGTTTGTCCCAGTTGCCCGGAGGCAAGATGTATATTGGTGCCCCCCCCCCATATACACACACACACACACACAATCTTGTATAAAATATATATATATATATATATATATATATCAGGGCCATTTCTAGAGGCGGACAAGCCGTGCAGCAGCCCGGGGCGCCGCACGGCTTGTCCGCCTCTGAAACAGCCAGGGCGCCCGGCAGTCTCCCCCAACGCCGCAGTAGCCGCCGTAGCCGCCGCCGCCTCCTCCCTTCCTCCTCCTCCGCCGCTCTGTCTCCCCGGCCGGCCCGACTCCAGTCCACGCACGACACAGACATAAGCAGAGGCTGAAATTTCCCTGGAGAGGGGAGGGGAACGCATTGTGCGTCTCTCCTTCCCCTCGCTCACGTCACTGGGCTGCCGCTGTCAGCCAATCAGAGCTCGGGCGCGAGGTATGAATGGCTGACGGCTCAGCTCAGGTACACACTGAAGGGGAAGGAGAGAGGCACGATGCGCTCCCCTCCCCTCGGAAGCAGCGGCAGCAGAGGGAGAGACAAAGTGAGTTTGGCATTGTGGGGACATATATTTGTGTCACTGTGGGGGCATATATTTGTGGCACTGTGGGGGCATATATTTGTGTCACTGTGGGGGCACATCTGGCACTGTGGGGGCATATATTTGTGTCACTGTGGGGGCATATGTGTGGCACTGTGGGGGCATATGTGTGGCACTGTGGGGGCATATGTGTGGCACTGTGGGGGCATATATTTGTGGCACTGTGGGGGCATATATTTGTGTCACTGTGGGGGCAAATATTTGTGTCACTGTGGGGGCATATGTGTGTCACTGTGGGGGCATATATTTGTGTCACTGTGGGGGCATATGTGTAGCACTGTGGGGGCATATATTTGTGGCACTGTGGGGGCATATGTGTGGCACTGTGGGGGCATATTAGTAAACGGCATCAGTTGTGCGGCAGCGGCACATGGGGCATAATGTGTAATGGGCATTACGATGTGGGGAGTATTGTGTAATTGCCATCACAGTATGGGGTCTAATGGGCATCATGGTGTGCGGCGTAATGTGTAATTGTCATCACGGTGTGCGACATAATGTGTAATTGTCATCACGGTGTGCGGCGTAATATGTAATTGTCATCACAGTGTACGGCGTAATGGGTAATTGTCATCATGGATAAATAGTGTATAATGATTTAAGTAGCCTGTCATTGTTTGGCCTTGATCTGTGAGGCGTACTAAGTCACTGTGTGGCCTTCAGCCGGCCAACTTAAGTGCGGGAGGACAATAACAATTCCTGCAGTAACCAATGTCTGGTCATGCAGGTTGCAAAAGTGTGATATAAGGTAATTGTTTTTCCTGCTAGACCACGCCCTATATTAAGCCACCCCCCTTTTAAAATTAAGCGACACCCCCTATTTCGGCGCGCGCCTGAGGCGCGTGCAATTTCTATGATACCATATTATGTTTGTTTGTTTTTTTGGGGGGGGGGCGGGGGGGGGTGGGGGGAGGCGCATTTTTATTTCTTCTTTATATATATAAATTGTATCTTATGAAATATAGAGCTATATATCTATATAGAGAGAGAGAGAGAGCGGGAGAGAACATATATTATAGAACTCAGCCACACATGCTATATTAATGGCTTTCAATTAATGAATTTAAACTCACAGGGGAGGAGAGGTGCCCCCTTGGGAGCATGAGCCCGGCGGCAGATGACTCCATTGCCTCCCAGAGTTGTGCCTCTGAACTAGAGTCTAATAGTGTGATATAGGCATGACTTTAAGTGGTCCTGAAGAGGTGGGGGAACTCATTTCCCTCTGCCAAGTAAGCCGCAATTATTATTATTATTATTATTATTATTATTATTATTACTAATATTATTTTTCACGGCTGTTCAGCTTCAAACTTTGCAGGGACAGCTGCTGCAGTTATAATACTGTACAAATAATTTTGCAATTATATCATTGAACTCACATGGAAAGTTTAAGAAGAACAAGATTCGATCCCTTCGGTCCATGAACTAACTGTGAAATGTTAAAAACTTGCTTATGTATCTGTGTTTTGCTGTAGATATTGTGGACTCCCAGCCATGCTTGATGCTCCTTGAGGTTAACATCTCTGTTCAGAAATAAATGCAACATAAAGATTACCATTTAATGTGTTCATTCTATAAACTAATAAAATAAAATAAACAGAATATGAAGTCACATCGTTATTTAAGAAAAGCCAAGCCTGTGTCTGAATCTTTTGGTGGTCTCCCATCTGGGACTTCGGCCTGATTCATGCTTGTAAGTAAAGAAAAAAGCAAGCAACTGGGCAAAGCCATGCTGTCCCGCAGGTGGGACAGATGTGCAGAGTAAGTTACATATATTTGGGTGGAGTGTGTTCAAACTAAAATCTAAATAGCAGTGTACAAAATAAACCTCTCTAACATGTGGGCTACATTCAAAAGCAGACAGTACTTACCCTGCACTGAAAAACATAAATGTATTTGATTCCCTTGCATGGCAACATGGTTTGTTCCAGACACAAAGTTGCTTGTTTTTTATCGATTTACTTACAGACATGAATGAGGCTCTTAATGCAAATGCTGCCACAGACCTCTTAACTGGCTCAATATCTGTGTACCCAATCTGCAAGGACTAAGGTGCACACTGTCAACATTCATAGAGGCTGAAATACGGATTAATGCGCCATCAAAATTTGTACAACCGCATTGCTTGTGTATTTTCACAGTCCGATGGCTCCTTTGTCAGCAGATTTAGCAACTTTGTATGCAACCACTATCCCCAAAGCATTTCTGACACTCCCATAACATGTCTATAAGTATATGCACTTAGTCACCTAACAACAAACACCCAGGAGCACCCTATACATTTTTACACATCTCTGAGACCATGAATCTCGAGTGCACCTCAGCTACTACTCAGGGGCGGATTTAGGGATGAGGGCGCCCCTAGGCACAACAATAATGTTTACTAAGTAGGACAGTTTATAGGGGCAGTATCTGCATGTCCTATCCATTTACACTCTATTTAAGATGGAATATAGTACAATACAGTGGATATTTTGCAGTTATTGGTATATTTTGGGCTGACAGTACTATCACAGGCATCCAAGTGCCGCCCCTAGGCACGTGCCTAATGGGAAATTTGGTTCTGCTACTACTCTGGCTGGACACACGCTATCTGGCCTCTAATGAAGTATGAGCATAAATCACTTCCCCTCATCCAACAGTGGAAATATATTCCACTCAGAATCTGCCCATACTGTATGTAAGGCACAGGATGGTCTGGATGTAATGCCATCCTAGTTCGGCAGCACTGCCTTGAAAGTTATTTCCCCTTTAAAAAAATGTCAGAGTTCTTCCAGCATCCCACACGGTCTCCAGTATCGGATCTCAGGCAATGTTACATGTGGCCCCAAGTGTCTGATATTCCATGACTTTGCTGATTCTGTAATACAGAACTACTAACTCAATTTAATATACCATCTTTACACTTTATGGCAGAAAAGGATCAATTCAGAGGCTGTACTGTTATTTCTGATTGATCATATGTTTACCTTTATCTCCCTATATAGTCAGTGTTATGAGATGTACAGTAGCAGCCTCCCACCCGGCTTTAGCTACATGGAGCTGCAGATTAATAATATATTTCAAAGATAACAAACCTAAAATCATGTAAACATCTTAAAGATACTGGGCCAGATGCAATAAGCTTCAAAAGTGAGAAAATCAGCTCCTCCCTGTAATTTTTCAAATGACACAGTCTGTGACATGGCAGGTAGGAGATGATTGGCTGGCTGTTTATCACTCTCAAGTTTATCATTTTTGAAGCTTAGTGCACCTGGCCCACTGTATTTGACCAATCACACGTACAAGAGCTGAAAATAAAAACATGTCTACTTTAAATAACTCAGTAAGCAATATGGTGTGGGCGTGGCAGAATTTGTGGGTGATGAGCCAAGGTGCAAAAATATAATTTGGGCACCCCCACCTCCACCCTAACCCAAATTCACAATATGCAACACAGCAGTGGGTGACAAGGAGAGGCAGGGGGAGGTAGAGTGTAACATGGAAAAACAGTGGGTGATAGGAAGAGTGTGACAGGTCCAGTTGTGGGCCCCTTAGTCATAAAGGGCATCAGTGCACTGTGCTTGCTGAACCAATGGTAGATTCTGCTTTTAATATGATGTTTGTCAACTATTCAAATTCTTATGGACATTTTTCAGACTTATGCATGGTTCTTCAAGAAACTAAATCATATGATATAATGTTTTTTGCTCAAAGTTTCATTACACTGTAATAACGTATTAGACCTTACACTTAAATAAATCTGCCCCTATAACGGAATTGTTGTTTTTAATACATTTTTATGTAAGTTGCATAATTTTAAATACTTACCCAGAGAGGAAACATTGACTTGCTGTTAGAACCCACTGATCACTTACAAGAATCCCTCCACATTTATGCCTTCTCCTAAAGGAAAAAAAGAAAAACACATAAAATTTGAATTATTGATGCATTTGTCTGCAAAAGTAAAGAAAATGTGCTCTTAATCTTCAGTTAAAATTTGCCATTTAGAAAGGTGGGAGTGTAAAGGAGGTTATCATTTATGTGACATGTTGTGGGCCCAATACAAGAATGTTAATGTTATATGAGCACATTAAAAAAAAAAAAAACATTTTGTTTCAATTCACCTCTGGCTAGCATGAGATTTGTTACTCTTACTCCAGTACTAGAATCCAAAAGGGCAGCAATTAAAGCAAAGGGGTTAGCTTTACACAGTTAATCCAAATCACACAGATGTTTAAAACTTCAGAGAGCCGGACTGGATAAATCCCAGACTAATTTACGGCTGATCTTTATTGCAAGGGAAAGAAGGCAGGATAATAGAAATGCTTGTTTGTTTTCTCTTGTTTTTTTTTCCCTTTTTTGTTTCCTGTAGGTCTGTTTTTCGACAGGGGATCCAACATCTGGTTAAACTAAGCAAATCTGATTCACTTATGCCCTGTTCTAATCTTTAATAGCTCAAAGCAAAACAATGTATTAGTCAGTGGGCTCTCTTGCCAAGATGCTACAAATATAGTTGCTGCCTACAAATATAGCCAACATTATTACAACCAGTGGTGTGTATTTGTTTGATATTCTCAGAGGAGGGTGAAGGCTACACGATCAAGAGCATGAGAAAGTGGGAGGAACACATACTTAACAT
Organism: Crinia signifera; assembly: GCF_055691185.1. Lineage (NCBI taxonomy): Eukaryota > Metazoa > Chordata > Amphibia > Anura > Myobatrachidae > Crinia > Crinia signifera. The sequence goes on from NC_139220.1 coordinate 177,290,194, forward strand.
GTCAGAACTTGCCTCAAGGTCTAACATTATAGCTACAAATTACAGCTATACACATATGTTGTATATGACCAACTGCTGCATGTTGTGTACACTTCTGTGCATAATATTCTACATTAAAAAGAGATGAAAACAAAATCACTAATCTTTGAACAATACAGTTGCTTCCCTTACTTTTCACATGCAGGTTTTTGACATGAATGTAATTCTGGGTACACACCAGAATGATTTGGCCTCAATTCCCCCAATTTTGATGCAATTTTGACCACTTGTATGTAAAAAAAGCAGAATTGGGCATGTTTTTAATCCAATTCTGATCCGATGCATGTCCCCACCTGTTGTTTGGTTGCTTTGGAGATTTTACCTGCTGCACTAAAAATTTGTCATCTACATTGGATTGTGTACAGCTTGTGTGCTCCGACAGATCATGCGACAATCAAGCAATTGTTTCACAATCGTCTGAAGATCATGGTCATTCTGATGTGTACCCTACATAACACTTTAACAGCCCATTGTCTGGGTTTTGGTAGAAGATCATGTCCACCAATATTCCATACCCCCAACAACTGAAAGGCACAAATGAGTACAAATTCGGTACCGGGCACCAAGATTTCTGTTGCAGGCCCTGAACGCACCCAAGCACTTTTTATTCTTGTAATATTAAAGGATCAGTATACAATATATAGCACTTAACCTCATGTATTACACTTCTATGATCATACAGAAATTGAGCTTGTGAGCAAGCCTCTTACATTACCCTCACTGTCTGTCTGCTGATAGCCTGTTATTACGGTTTTGTTCCTTCAGTAGGATTAAAGCACTGCACTAACACTACTATATATAGAATAAAATGCTAATATCCTGGAGAAAAGATATAAAATAAACACCTTAATCTGAGACAGCTAAATTAACAAAATATGGTCTATCCATTCAACTACTAGTGTCATTTAAGTGTCAGGCATCATATGCCAATTGATACCAAGATTTACCTGTGTCTCAAACTGACCATCCATCCTTTGGTGTCCTGTGCTGGACTTGAATTTACAACTCTAACCTGCTTTGATGATGAACATGAACCTGGGTCTAAAATAAGAGGATGGAGTAAAATCATTTTGTACATTCTAACAATAGATGTGTAAACACTGTATGCAATAAAATGTATCTCCAGTAAATGACTTTAAAAAAAAAAAAACGAATGTAAGATAAAGGGATACATTTATCAAAGGTGGATATTAATCGATTTTAACCAATATAAAAATCAATCAACATAAACATTGTGTTAAAGGGGCTAAAACACACATTTCATAACAAACATGTTTGGATATATTGATTTTTTAATGTTAGTAAATGTGCAATTTAGCTCTCGACATACAATGTTGATTTGCATCAATTTAGGATAGATGCAAATCGAATAAAATTGATCTTAAGTATATTCATCCCATTATGTTATGGCTAAATGTACTAAATATAAAATTATGTTTTAAGAAACATAAGACAGCGTTGAAGTTTAAGATATCCAAATATTCTGCTTGTATTAACCCTTCTAATGCCAAGTGAATTTGTCAAAATAGGTGTGAGAATTGCTAAGCAAACATTCCTATTCATCGTAATGACCTGGAATGTTTATAGGAAATCAAAAAATTTTTTACAGAACATTTTTTTATTTTAATTTATATAACAAATGTGAGCGACGCTGGCATTTTTTGTTGATAATTTTCACATCTCTCACAGAGATGTCGGCACTCAAAGGGTTAATATGAATGGGCATTATGTGTGGTATAATGGTTAGCATTACTTCCTCACAGCATTATGGGTTATGAGTTTGTGTGTGTGTGTGTGTGTGTGTGTGTGTGTGTGTTCATGTATGTGTGCACACAGGCAGACTAGATGACAAAAGTTGTTCTTATACAGTATGCCATCAAATTTGATCTTTCTATGTTTTCTTGGGGGGGGGGGGGGGGGTTATGTCATGGTTTATAGCGACAATTTGAACTTTGTCTAAATTGAAACTGGAGAGATTGTAACATCCAGTACTTTTGAGGCTACATTTGCCTAAGTATGGTATGGGCAAATGTGACATGCAACAGTAATTCTATTATTTTTATTTGTTTCCATTTTGAATGACTGAGGATTATAATAGTACTGCTATTAAAGCTCTGTATTCCTAAATATACACTTTCCATTATGAGACAAATTTTACACTGAATAGTTGCCCTTTTTCTGGAAAAAGGGCAACTGTTCAGTGTAAAATTTGTCTCATAATGGAATAAAGCAGGGTTGCCTACCTGACCCTCTCCTTCAGGTAGGGTGACCAACTCATCCCTTTAATCCGGGACACATTAATTACACAGGTTCTGTAACTGGCTTTCACCTGGTTTTAAACTGCCACACCTCAAGACTCCATTTCACCTGGTTTTAAACTGCCACAGAACCTGTGTAATTAATATGTGTCCCGGATTAAAGGGATGAGTTGGTCACCCTACTTTCATTCCAGGACTTCCCTGGTAATGTATGATTGCCAGCACCTGTGGGGAGCTATGTAATTGATAAGAAATGTGTTTCACCACTGGTGATGGCAATCACACAGGGAAGTCCAGGAACAGAGCATTGTTTTCTTTTTTTCTTTCTTTTTTTTCTAATCTGGGGACAATAAATGATATTTTATTGTTTTCCGTCGGGTGTCAATTGTGTTTTTCCATGTTTGATCAACTGTGTTTCATTTTCCTACTGTGTTCACTGTTTTTTTCTGTGGTGGGACAGTTTGTTGTGTTTGTTTTGTCCATAGTGGGCCAGGGTGTTTTTTTTTTTTTCTTATTGCTTTTTTTCCCCTGTGGGGGCCAATGTTTGCTTCTTAATAATAGTAAAAATAGTAATAGAAGTATTAGTTATGATTATAATTGGGGGGGGGGGCTCAACCTTTCTAGCACACCAGTTTAGTAGATCTGGCACTAGTCTGAACCCATAGAAAAGGATTTTTTTTGAGAAATTAAACCAGGAAAAAGTCATTTTCTGGTGAGGAACATGCTGAACATTATGGATTGCCCCCTCTTATACTATCCTGAACCACTAATACATGCATCTACTCATATTGTGCTAAATAACTTATACAAAGACATTGAATAAGGAAATTAAAAATACTTACTGTCTATAGCAGTCATTGTAGAGGTTGTATCGCCATCACCTAATAAAAATAAGTACATCCAAGTTAGTGTTATATTTAATCCAATTGCACATTACATTCTACATCAGGGCTGGGCAACACCGCTTTATGCGGTGAACTACACATCCCAGCATGCCTTGCATCAGTTTCAGCATGGCCACATAGCAAAACTAATGCAAAGCATCCTGGGATGTGTAGTTCACTAACATCTGGAGGGCCGGTGTTGCCCAGCCCTGTTCTACATCATACTTGCCAAGATCTATAATCCAAAAGGATTGTCATTGAAAATATAATTGGCAAAATGTTCAAAATCACAAGCTGGAATATTAATTAATTATTGGGCTCTAGACCTGCAAAAAGAAATTATCATTTCATATCTATATGAAAACTTATTAAGCTGAATGTATTAAAAAAAACACACACACAGAGACAGTTCTCTGTTAGGAGCTCATCCCCATTATTTGTTATGTGACGCGATCGCTACAGTTATCATTTCATTTTTTCTTCAGAACCTTGATGCACTACTGCACCTGAGCAGTTAGCTGTCCATGCAAGTGTGAACTGACATTACCAGGGAAGGATCCTATGAATCCCTGTCTTGGAAAAATGTGATGTGTGACCAAAAGCTACAATAGCTAAGCTACCAGGACCAAGCTCCTTGTTTATGCACAACACTACTAATATTGTTGTGCTTAAATATGAACATGAAAGTATTTTCATTTTTTAAACATCTCATAAAATATCTGTTTTATTTTTTTTTTGCAGTTTCATACCTAAATCCTACTTCTGCAATCAATAACCTTTTTTCCGATCATTAAAACGTTCAGAGCTTTTTAGTACTCTAAATGATTCTCTACCAAAACATAGAGGATGTTTCCACATTGTAATAAGACCAGAGGCCTTATGTAGATGGAAGGAGGCTAAGAAGATGATCAGATGTGAAAAAGGCAGTAGCTGAGGAGATAAAGGCCCAGTCAGTAGATAAAGCGGGCAACACTTTTTAAAGTTTATAATGGGGCCTACACATGTAGCTTTCCCCATCTCACTAGATCTCTTAGAATATGCCCCTAAAGCATTTGACACTGTACCACATATCAGACTGCTAAATAAACTTAAATGCATGAGATTGAAGTATACAAACAGATAAATGGACAAGAACATAGCTGCAGGATAGAAAATACAGTTGTAGTAAATTGAGCGTATTCTGTGGAGCAAAATGTTAGCAGAGGAGTACCCCAGAAACTGAACTTTTATCGGGTTGGGATTGTTTTGTCGACCAAAGGATGGTCAACAGTGATTAGGTCGAGATGGCTGAAGGTCGACATGGGACACGGTCGACAGGGTTCTAGGTCGACACATTTGTTAGGTCGACATGGGTTAAGTCGAAAGTCAAAATGTCGACATGGGGGTTTTCACAGTTTTTTTACCCGAATGTCAACACAGTCGACATGGACACAGTTTTAAGTGCACCACGTCCCCTTGCATGGCTCGCTGCGTTCGCCATGCTTCAGGCTCGGTGCCTCACTATGCTTGGCACTCTATTGTATTCTCTCACAGCGCCCTAGTGGATGGTAGGGCATGAAATACACCTGTCGGCACATGTCGGCTCAAAAAACAGTGAAAAACCCCATGTCGACCCTTTGACTGTCGACCTAACCCATGTCGACCTAACCCATGTCGACCTAACCCATGTCGACCTAACACATGTATCGACCTAGAACCCTGTTGACCATGTCCCATGGCGACCTAGACTCCTGTTGACCTTCAGCCTCGTGACCCAGACCCCTGTCGACCTTCCTGTGTGTCGACCTAACAGTGTTGACCTGATGACTGTCGACCATCCTTGGGTCGACCATTCAACCATATCCCCTTGGATCACTGCTCTTTAATATCTCTTTTGATGACATTGCACATGGTATTGAAGGGAAAGTATACCTCTTTGCAGATAATACAAATATATAGACACATCAGGAGAAGTAAAAAAAATGATGATCTCATTAGACTAGAGGAATCATGAAGAACATGGTAGCTACAGTTTAATGCTAAAAAATGCAAAATAATGTGCTTGAGTCTCAAAAACCCATAGGCTAAACATAGTATCAAGGGTACTATAATGCAAACTATTGAGGAGTGAAAGGATTTACTGTAGGAATTACTTTTTCAAGTGACTCAAATGCAGGTAAGAAATGCAACAAAGCAATTTGTTGCATTGCTTACCTGCCTTTGTGGCATTGCTTACTAGACTTTAATCCACTGACTAACTGACAAGACCAATCAGCTATAGGTCATTTCAGACATATCAAACACATATCAGGTCCTGCTCCTGTCTGCTTCCTGTCTGGAGTTGGGAAGTGAGGTGGTTACCCTTCTGCAGCAGCTCAGTGAATGAACACCATACTTCTCATAATGACAGGCAGTAACCCCTTGTTTGTGTGCTGTAGACAAGGGGTGGAGTACATCTTGCTCCTGTTAGGCATTGGTGAGTGGACATCATGCCACCATTCAATGATGCTCCAGAGGTGGAGCTGCGGCACAGCCCAAAATTCAACTAGAGGAGACACGCCAACTGCCAGTGCCAGATATCACTGGTTGGGACTCACTGGCGATCAGTGTGGATCCCCTCGTTTAAGTTTGAATTGTGTTGCAGACCAACTCTGGAGCCATCATTGGCACTAACCAATCCGAGAGATACTTCCTTATCTGGTCAATGAACCCAAAGGAATCAACTGGCCTCTAGAGTGCCTACAATGCCACTCTAGCAAATGATTCCAATTGGCATGTAAGGCTCTGAATGTAGAATCTACCACTGTTGTTCTTAAAGAACGTAAAGTGCATCATAATACATTTATGGTGAGGGGAATGTAGATTATTTTTTCTCTTTGTAAGCTCACATACAGTACTGTATGCTTGTCTCAACAGGCAAAGGGTATGGCACAGGTGTCAATGGTCTCTCTATGAGTAGCAATTGTTTAATATTGGTTTTGGAATGACCCATAAATTGATAATATAATCATCGTTGGCGGTTTCCATTACTTTATAATAGCAGCATATAATAAGTGTTGAAAACTTACTACAGAGTTTTATTCTGTAATGTTGTAAACATATTTTTTAGTTCCCTGATTGCATATATTTCTTGCAGGAGCACATTCTATGGCAGGGTGTGCCAGCTATGGAAGAAAAGTGCTATATAAATAAAATTGGTACTTGTGTAGTTTCACGGCACCGCCGCGTGCACAGTCCGTCTCAGAAACTTGGCAGCTTGCCAGACGCTCTGTTTAACTGTGCGTGTGCCGCTGTAGCTGTTCTCAGCGTAGCGCGTGGCTGCTTTCCATATGTAAGCTACGTTATCAGCGTAGCGCCAGGCAGCAGTGCACTGCCCAGGCGCTGACAGGTCACTGTGGAAATTGTAGTTCCACAGTGAAATAGGCAGTCCTGCGCACCGCTGACAATTGGGGCATGTAAAGTCAACACCCCGGCACACCGCTGACATGCCGGGGCTTCTAAAGTACACACCCCGGCACATCGCTATCAAAGAGCGTGTCCCCCATGTAGACGCTAAAATTTAGGCGCTAAAGCGTCTGAATCCAGGCTCCCTGCAAGCCGCTAAGAAGGGGGGTATCTGGATTTAGACGCTAAAGCGTCTAGATTTAATAGGGTGTAGGGGTACATAGGGGTGCACTGTGCAAAACACTCTTAAACCTGTTCACAATGACACTAGTCGACCTTGTTAATTCCACTATCCACGCCAACCCAAAGCGTGGCGAGTGCAGCGAGCCCGCGAGGGGCGGCAGTACGCGTCCTTCGACCTTTTCATACCCCCACTATCCACGTCGGCGTGGAGTTGATTCTATATAGTGTGGCGAGCGCAGCGAGCCACTGAGCCCGAAGCATGGCGAGCGCACGCGCATAACTTCACAGGTATGCGCATCCCCTCGCGGGGCTCGCTACGCGAGCCACGCTTCGGGCTCGGTGGCTCGCTGCACTCGCCACACTATATAATATCAACTCCACACCGACGTGGATAGTGGGGGTATGAAAAGTTGTAGGACGCGTACCGCCGCCCCTCGCGGGCTTGCAGCGCTCTCCACGCTTCGGGTTGGCGTGGATAGTGGAATTAACAAGGTCGACAGCTGTTACGTTGACTAGTGTAATTGTGAACAGGTTTAAGAGTGTTTTGCACAGTGCACCCCTATGTACCCCTACACCCTACTAAATTTAGACGCTTTAGCGTCTAAATCCGGATACCCCCCTTCTTAGCGGCTTGCAGGGAGCCTGGATTCAGACACTTTAGCGTCTAAATTCCCCCCCTTTGATAGCGGTGTGCCGGGGTGTCTGGATTTATACGTATTTAGACGCTACGCTATGCTGATAACGTAGCGCTGCGCTGAGAACAGCTAGAGCGGTAGCGCTGTGAAACTACACAAGTACCATAAAATTATTATTATTACCGCTGCCTTTGAGCAGCATGATCAGGATGGCACCGCAAATGGCTGCCTACTCAACTGTGCCACTCAGCCATATGTACCCCTGTGTCTCCCCTGTCTCGCACACTGCATAGCAGCCTAAGGGGGAGATGGTCTTACATTCACATCAAATCTGTCTATTTAACGCTGCCTTAACGGCACATTTGCGTGCCGTTAAGGCACTTCTCCTTATTCTGTAACAATTCAGTTACCGCAATCTGTGTGCGGTAACTCACCCCTCCGCGATCCCCGGCTTCGGTGTCCAGTGCGCATGCGCCCGCTGTGTGCTGAGCGGACATGCGTACTAGCGCCATCCAGATGCTGCTTAGCTCAGGGAGAAAATAGTAAATGGGAAAATAGTAAAAAAATAACAAAAAATGCACATCAAAAAACAAAATGTATTAATTTAAATACATAGAAAAGGCACCAAAAACCTCTGGACACACACATACAATATAATTACTAAAGGGTTAATCTACCTCTTCGCTAGCCTGAAGAGGCGAGGCATACCACTGCTCTGTTTACCGCGGCGGGGCTTTGAGCATAGGGTACGCGCGCCTCTCCTATACAGGTCAATGGAGAGAGAAGCGCGCACTGAAGAAACCTGGAATGCGCAAGTGAGGAGAAGCAGACAACACCGCCTGGGGACAGAGCATATGGAGAAGAGACAGCGGTGCGTTAAAGGTTAGAGAATCTCCCCCTTAAACTGTACTGTCCCTGCTTAACTGTTACCTACCTGGCTGTTGCAATGACATGTGGCGCCACTGTTGGCTGCCTAGGCACTGTGCAGCTTGGCAGGTAAGTGTTCCCTGCCTCTACAATCCCCAGGGCACATCGAGCATATATCTGTATGCGGTATGTATATACAGATGGAGCCGGGCTCCCTCTTGCTGGCGAATCACCAGACTGTCTCCGCTGGTGATCCATCTGACTGAGATGCGTGAGCGTCTCACGCGCACGTGCACGAGTCTCACGCGCGCCTCAGTTTACGGGCGGCAGGGCGACGGGAACCTGTCCGTCTCCGCTTTAGGGAGACGGACAGGGTTAGGGGGGGTGCGGGGAGGCGATGGGGACCCCGGGTGACCGCCGACAAGCCAGCGGGGACCCGTAGGAAGCGTCGTCAGAAGGGGACGCGCACGCATCTCGTGCGCGCGCATCCTATTTCGCAAATACAGATGGCGGCTGGCGGGCGATGGCGGCTGGCAATTCTGCCGCCATCCCCTGCAAAGACAAGCCCGGCTCCATCTGTATGTACTGTCACTGTTTAACTGCTACCTAACTGGCTGTTGCACAGCAATTCAAACCTAATTCCTAATATATGCAAGTATACCTGGCTAATAAAGCTGATTCTGATTCTATATTTTCAGGGAGAAGGTAAGAGTTTTGTTGTAGACTATGTTACATTAAAACCTCTGGGAATCTCTGTTATACATCTCACTAAATGCTAACTACAGATATATGTTTGAGTGTTTGCCATGTTGCAGGTGTGACATGCATGGTGAAAGGTGCACACCCGCCGCTGCGCTCGTGTATTAATGTTGCCACCCTTTGACCCACTGAAAAGCATTAGCCAGTGCAACGTAGTGTATCTGAGTCATGGATGCTTCTTACTGCGCCACGTGGGTACGAGCGGCCATATCACAGCTGCAATTAGCGTAGCAATATCTGTACATGTACTGTATGTTATATGATGTATTTTTACATAATAGTCACCTGACCTCCTTACTTAATGGATTCTAGTTCTTAAGAATATTGTGGTTCATATGATTACTAATACTGTATATGCTTGCTGAATTCTTACATTGAGAAATGTGACAATAGTCCCAGGGTACAGAGGGATTTTCCGTATAGCACCAGGGTCCATGGGCATCATTATCAGGATTTCGGCAGTAGTTTTTTTCAAGTATAGATACATCTGGTTCTTTAAATGTATGTCTATAACATAAGGATACACATTTTCAGTTGGTTAATAAAAGGTCACATCTACACTTAGGCACTTATTCAGATCTGATCGCAGTACAAATTTGTTCTCAAAATGGGCAAAACCATGTGCACTGCAGGTGGGGCAGATGTAATGTGCAGAGAGTGTTAAATTTGGGTGGGGTGTGTTGAAACTGAAATCTAAATTGCAGTGTAAAAATAATGCAGCCAGTATTTACACTGCACAGAAACATAATAACTCACCTGAATGTAACTCTCTCTGCACATGTTACATCTGCCCCACCGGCAGTGCACATGGTTTTGCCCATTTTGAGAACAAATTTGTACTACGATCAGATCTGAATAAGGGCCCTACTGTATGTAACCTAAATGTTTTACACTGTGTATATATACTTAGTAAAATAAAATAATCAGACATTCAAAAAGTACTGTAGTTGTTTGTTGCTTCCTATAATAATAATAATAATATTTATATATTTAATATATTTATATATGTTTTTGTTAGATTCAACAACAAAAAAAATAAATAGTTTAACGATTAAACTACAATTATAATTTCTTGTTATAACTAAATATAACAATTCACATACCTTCGTAAGTCATTAATATTTTTCTCCCACATGGTACATGGTTGTCTGAATCGAGTTGTAGATATTTTACCCCTGTAGGTGATGCCATTGCCATAGTAACAGTCTGAAATTACCAAATATATGTTAAAGCTAAGCATCAGAAGCAACACAGGCTGACAAAACAACCCACCCAGAGGCAAACAACAGAGGCTGTGAGTGCGGCAGCTGTTCCAGTGGTTTGTGCCTTACACAAAAGAGAGAAAAGCCTTACAACTTAAACCAAACAAGTCTTTGATTGGAAAGAAGACAAAAAGGCTGTATAAATACACAAATGGATTAAAGTTGTTTCTTATTAACAGAAAAAAAAGACATCTGGGAAAAAAAATCTTTTTCAGCACCATTTTTTTTTTGTTCTTTTGAAACGTGCCCATAGTGCACGTTTTATAAAGATTATTTTTAGTATACTTTGTAACAAGAAATCCAAATTTAAGGAATTACTCGTTGCAAATATTCTTGTAAAATACTATTGGGTACTTATGTAATATCTGGACTCACGTTTTTCTTATGAGACCGCATCCCCTTGCGCGGCTCGCTGCGATCACCATGCTTCGGGCACGGTGGCTCGCTGCGCTCGCCACACTATATAAAATCAACTCCATGCGTAGTTGGATAGTAGGGGTATGAAAAAATGGGGTGCATTTAACATGGGAGTCCAGATAATACATAAGTACCTACTATTTTTTTTTCTCTTTTGAATTTTTATTTAGTTTTTTAAAACATTTACATTGCATACGTTTGGATATATTTAACATGAAAATGCATGTATTTATATCTCACATGTATACACTTACATTCCCATACAAACATTTAACATTTAACATTTACAGATTCCTATTCACTAGTCTCAGTTGTTACATGGTGGTTATATAATGCTTTGTTTCCAAGATTTTATAAATTTCTTAATTTCTTAATTTCTTAATCTCTTAATCTTGGAACTGTTCTTGAATCCCCCAGATGGTATTTTTTCCACATATTTTCTCCATACTTGCCATTTTTTTGTTACATTACTTTCTTGTATATCTAATGTTTCCATCTTATATTCATAGTTTATTTTACTCATTACTAAGTTTAACTTTGGTGCTTGATTTTGTTTCCAGTTCTGGGCTATTGCTGTTTTAGCTGCAATATATATCTGGTTTAATACATATTTATTTTTTATTTTCTCTTCTTTGTTATATATGTGTAGCAATACCATTTGGGGGGTTAGGTTTATTTTTACTCCTGTTACTTGCCAGGTTAGGCGTTCAATTTCGCGCCACAGACTTTTTAGGCCACTGCATGCCCAAAAGACATGCAGCAGATCACCTCTTTCCTCCATACATCTCCAACATATATTTGGTTGTTGAGGACAAAATGTATTATTTTTTTCTGGTGTTAAATACGCCGCATAGAACAGTCTTAAAAAATTTTCTATATGAGAGCTGGATTTGGTCATTCCATGAATTGAGTTGAACAGGTTGGCCCACTCCCCTTCATCCAGTGACACCTTGAGTTCTTGCTCCCATTTAAATTGTGGTATGATATTCTCCTCTAGTTTATTGTTTAAAATATAGGCATACCAAAATGTGATTCCCCCTTTATAGTTTTTATTTTTTATTTTGTTTAATAAAATATTAGGGAGGTTTTCCAATGTGTCCTCGGATGTTGGGGACTCAGCCAACCAACTCCTTATTTGTAAATATTTATAAAAGTCTACTGTCAATATATCATATTTTATCTGTAATTGTGTAAAAGACATTAGGCCTTCTACTGAGTATATATCTTGTAAATTTTTTATACCTTTAAGTTCCCATTCTTTTAGATTTAAGTGTGGAATACATTTTGCTATTGTTCTTATTTCAGTTTGTCTTAATGGAGCTGTGAATTTATTTTTTGTATTTAGTATGGTGTCCCACACCTTCAAGGTCTCTTTTATGGCTTTGGGGGTTGAGGTAGTTATGTTTCTGTTTTTTGGTGGTATCCAAAGTAATTCCCCTGTGTCCAGGTGGCCTGTTAAATTTTTTTTTTGGTCTAACCAAATATTTTTTTGCTATTTTTGTTTTTTTATTTTTCCATATGTATTTATTCAGAACTGTATTAAACCTATTTAGCCAATATTTTGGCAATAATCGTGGTATTGCTCTAAACAAATACATCTGTTTTGGTAAAAGAAACATTTTAAAGGATGCTACCCTTCCTATCCAGTTAACCTCATAGTTTATCCAGTCCTTAGTTTTCTTTTTTAGCTGCTCCAGCATTGGCGTATAGTTATATTCTATTAAATTTTCGTCCTTCTCTACTAAGTTTATTCCTAAATATTTTATTGTTTTTGTTTTCCAATTAAATCTATATTTTTCTTTCAATTTCACTAGGTTTCCTTCCTCTATGTTCATTGGCAAGGCTTCTGTCTTTTTTTTATTTAGTTTGTAGTATGATGCTCTTGCATACTCCTCTATAATTCCCATTAATGTCTCTATTGATTTCTCTGGTTCCGTAAGCATTAATAATACATCGTCTGCAAATAAGAGTACTTTATATTGATCCTTACTTATTACAGGGCCCTTTATTATTTGAGTTGTTCTTATACTTTCTGCAAAATGCTCTATCGAAAGCACAAAAATAATTGGCGAGAGTGGGCACCCCTGCCTTGTCCCGTTTGAAATAGGGAGCCTATAAGAAGTTTTATTGTTTATGTATACATGTGCTGTTGGGTTTGAATATAACACTAGGATTGCTTTAAGGAATGTTCCTTCTATCCCAAATTTCTCCAAGACTACCTCCATATATTCCCAATTAAGGCGGTCGAAAGCTTTTTGTGCGTCAAGTGACAACACCATAAGTGGAAGTTCCTTTTTTGAAAAATGTTCCATTATATTTATTGCTTTCCTTATGTTTTCTGTTCCTCTTTTATTAATTGTGGGAGATATTGGCTAAGGCATTTTGCCATTATTTTCGCATAAATTTTAATGTCTGTATTCAACAGTGCTATCGGCCTATAGTTTTGGACACACCTGGCGTCCTTTCCTTCTTTAGGAATAGTCACCAGGCGTGCCTCCAACATCTCAACTGGGAATTTTTCTAATTCTATTGCTGCTTCAAAGGTGTCTCGGAGAATTGGCGCTATTTTCGCCTGGAAGTGTGTATAGAACTCATTAATGTATCCATCTGGACCTGGTGTTTTGTGTTGTTTCAATGTTTTAATAGTTCCTTCTATTTCATGGGTCGTTATAGATTTGTTTAGGTTTTCTATTTGATCCTTCTTTAATTTTGGGAAGTTTTGCTTATTTAAAAAGGTTTCTATTGTTTTTCATGTAGGTTGGAATATATCTTTATCTTCTTTTAAATTATATAGATTTTTATAGTAATCTGCAAATATGTTCGCGATTTCGTTTGGGTTAGAGATCTTATTTCCATTTTTATTGTATATTTCTCTTATTTCTTTTCGTGTTTTTTTACCCTTAATTTTTCTTGCTAATAGTCTTGTTACCTTATTACCTTCTGTATAGAATTTCTGTTGGCATTGTACCATATTTTTCCTTATTTGTTTAATGTTATTATTTTCTAATTGACCTCTTTATTTATTTAAATTTTCCAGTATTTTATTATTTGATGGTGCTTTTTATGTTCTTTTTCTAATATTATTATCTGATTCTGTAGTTCTACTTGTTTCCTTTCTTCTTCTTTTTTTATTCTTGAACAAATCTGAATAATATTTCCCCTAAGTACTGCCTTAAGGGCACACCAGTAATTAATTTGGTTAGTTTCCTCAGGGTTATTATTTACACAGTATTTGTCTATTAAATTTACTATTTGAGTTTTTATTTCAGTTGTTTTGAGTAAATGTTTAGGGAAGTTCCATATTTTGGTCTGATATTATTGTTGGGAGTATTTCTACTTTTTTTATTTGTTGGAGCGTTATTCTATCTGTTAATATTAGGTCTATTCTAGAGTAGGTTTTGTGAGCGTTTGAGAAAAACGTGTAGTTACGGGTGGTAGGGTTTTTGATCCTCCATATATCATATAGTTCTGCTTCTGCTAGCATATCGCATATTTTCTTCGAAAGCTCACAAACTGCTCTTGTTGTTTTTAGTTTCCCTACATTTGTTTTATCCATTTGGGGATCCATTGTAACATTAAAGTCGCCCAGCATTATTACTGTTTTCCCTCCTATTCTCTGTATTTCTCTTAATACTTTCTTAAAGAATTTCTCCTGTGCACTGTTGGGCGCATATACTGTTACTAATGTTATTGGCTGGCTTTCTAATGTCCCCTTCAATATAATATATCTTACCTCCTTATCCACTACCTGCGTTTCTGTTACCCAATTTAATTTTTTATTTATTAATATTGCAACTCCCCGTTTTTTGCATATTGCACTGGAAAAATATACCCTTGTGTAATTGTGATCCTGGAGATTAGGTGTATTTATTTTAGAAAAATGTGTCTCTTGTATTGCAGCTATATCTATTTTCTGGGAGTTTAGATATTGGAGGAGGTATTTCGGTACTCTTTACATAGCACGGCGCCCACGATCTTGATCGTGGGCATCGTGAGGTAAAAAATCGCGTCGGTCGCGTCGTATGCGGGCTAAAGATGCCCGGACGCGACGCGACCGACACGATGTACACGATTTCCCCATTGAAAACCATGTTAAACATGGACATCGCGTCGGTCGCGTCGCGGCCGGCCATAAATGTGCACACGATGGCCGCGACGCGATGCCCACGATTTGCCATAGGAATCAATGTTAAAAGGCCCGATGGACACGATTTTCATGTTAAATGGCTCAATGGACCCGATTTTACCATAGGAAACAATGTTAAATGGGCCTTAGAGCCCAAATAGTTACCCTGAACTCTGAAATGGCCCCCCAATTGTTTACGCCACCCCACAATCAACGTCAACCCGAAGCGTGGCAAGCGCAGCGAGCCCGCGAGGGGCGGCGGTACGCGTCCTCCGACCTTTTCATACCCCCACTATCCACGTCGGCGTGGAGTTGAGAATAGAATAGTGTGGCGAGCGCAGCGAGCCACCGAGCCCGAAGCGTGGCGAGCGCAGCGAGCCCCGCGAGGGGACGCGGATACCTTCACAGGTAAACGCGTCCCTTCGCGGGCTTCACAGGTGTCCGCGTCGCCATGGACACCTGTGAAGCCCGCGAGGGGACGCGTATAGCTGTGAAGGTATCCGCGTCCCCTCGCGGGGCTCGCTGCGCTCGCCACGCTTCGGGCTCGGTGGCTCGCTGCGCTCGCCACACTATTCTATTCTCAACTCCACGCCGACGTGGATAGTGGGGGTATGAAAAGGTCGGAGGACGCGTACCGCCGCCCCTCGCGGGCTCGCTGCGCTCGCCACGCTTCGGGTTGACGTTGATCGTGGGGTGGCGTAAACAATTGGGGGGGGCATTTCAGAGTTCAGGGTAACTATTTGGGCTCTAAGGCCCATTTAACATTGTTTCCTATGGTAAAATCGGGTCCATTGAGGCATTTAACAGTAAAATCGTGTCCATCGGGCCTTTTAACATTGATTCCTATGGCAAATCGGGAGCATCGCGTCGCGGGCATCGCGGGTACATTTATGGCCGGCCGCGACGCGACCGACGCGATTTCCATGTTTAACATGGGTTTCAATGGGAAATCGCGGGCATCGCGTCGGTCGCGTCGCGGACAGACATAAATGTACCCGCGATGCCCGCGATGGGCGCCGTACTAGGTAAAGAGTACCGGTATTTCCTCTTCTGTGGGGCATTCAGTCCCTTTATATTCAAAGATAAAAGTTTTATCATTTATCTAGCCATTTATGGAGTCGCTTTCCTTTTATTGTTTGGAATCTCCTTACACCTTGTCTTAGCTGAACCAAACCTGTACCAACATTACAACAATTATGACAACATTAACAATTAAAACATACATTTCCTTATACATAGACCTTTTACACCGCATATATACCCGGCTCTTTAATAAGAGCACATTTGGTCTCTATTTCTTGAGACTATCATTATTTCTATAGGGGTAGTGTTAGATTCTACCCATCACTTTATATTTAATCTTAATTTTACTTATTAATAACCCATTCAAATAACATTTCCTATCTTTCTCATATAGTTATTTATTTTGCTTTCCGACTATATGGGAGAGATATGTTCATTTTCCCCCCCAAACACAAAAAAAAAAAAAAAAGGAAAAAAAAAAAAGGGGCCTTTAAATTCTCCTCCTCTTTATCCATTCTTCTCTCTTGCCTCCTCCTCTCTCTTCAAGGGAGAAAAGGGGGCAAGACATATGTTACACGCTTATCTCTGCTAAAGTTTTGAACACCCATTTCCTCTTTCCTAGTCTTTAATTACTCTTAATGTGAACTATATCTAGTGTGGTAAGGAAAAACCGCACATCTAATAGTGTGGTTTTAGTGTGTCTTGGCTATGTATTTATTCCGTGATTTATGAAAATCCCTTCCCCCCTCTCCCCTTCCCTCCCTCCCCCCTCCCCCCCGCTCCCCCTCCCCCCCCCCCCATCCCTCCCCCCGCTCTATATGAATTCAATTTAGTGATTTTGATATGTTGTGTCATATTATAGGATCCCTGTGTGTATATATTTGTGGTATTTAAAAAAAAAAGAAAGAAATAAATAAATAAAAAACCAAGTGGAGGGGAAAGAGAGAATAGGTACCCAAATGAATACAGAGAAAAACAGAGGGAGAGAGGAGAGAAGGAGAGGGAGGGGAGGGAAAGGGAAACATAGGAAGGGGTTGGGATTGAGTTATAAGGATGGGAAATATTCTACCATACCAGAGAGGAGGGAAGGAGAAGAAAAGGAAAGAAGGAAGTTACAAAATAGTTATCCACATATTTTGGGGCTTTCCCAGGTATAGTGTTACTCAGTGATCTACTCAAAACAGTTAACCATTCGTTTATATTAGTGTCCAATCTATTGTTCCCCAAGTTCTGGGATGGACAGTGTATTATAATTAGTCCTTTGCTCCTTTCTCCTTTCCTGTCTTAAACAGGCTAGCTAAGTTTTTGGTTTTTAAGCTACTTTAGTCCATTTCAGTTGAAGTTGTTGGGGTGGAGTTGTTATTTCTTCAGCGTATGGGATTTTCCATTCATGTAGTAGTTGACACCCTTCTTCTTCTGTTACAGCAATCTTAGTTTCGCCTTGATGTTTAATTATTAATTTAACTGGGAAGCCCCATTTGTATGGGACATTAGCTTGTCTCAGGGCATTTGTGATTCTTGCCAATGACTTTCTTTTGATCAGAGTTTGTACTGATAAATCATTATATATCTGTAGTGGGCCAAGGGTTTTTAGACCCGCTGTATCTCTGGTAGCTCTTAGAATTTCATCTTTGATTTGTGGATAGTGAAGTTTCAATATTACATCTCTTGGCGCCTCTTCTGGGGCTTTTTTTGATTTAGGCAATCTATGGATTCTGTCTATCAGCATCTGGTGTCTCTGGTAGTAGCTTCTGGAAAGTTTCATGGGCATATTGTTCCAGATTTTTTATGTGAACTGTTTCTGGGATGCCCATTATTTTAAGGTTACTCCTTCTTGCCCGGTCCTCTAGACTGATTGTTTTTTCTTTTAGGGAGGTTAATTCTTGTTGCGAGTTCTGATATGCCTTTACCAGGTCATTGTGTGCCTTTGTTATCTCTGTGAGCTTTGTCTCTATCTGGTCTGTTCTATTACCCAGTTCTGTTATCTCTTTAGTTAAGTCTTGTATTGAGCTTCGAACTTCCAAAGATATGTCACTTTTTAGTTCTGCCAACAGCTGTAGCATCTTACGTAAAGTTATAGGTTCGTCCATCTTTTCTTGTGCCTCCGGGGAGGAGGGATTAGATTCTGATGTTGCGACGGTGCTTATTTGGCTAGAAGTTGATTGTCTCTCTTTTTGTTTATCCTTTGACTTTGTACTTGCAGCTTTGAAGAAGTTTGTTGAGGTGTTTAGAGAATTCTTATCTCTTTTTGGAGGCATCTCAGTTATTTCTCCCTCAATTTCTTCTCCCTTCCTCTGACGCTTCCTCCCTTAAATGATAAATAATGTTTATTTTAACATATTTGTAACTCTTTTTCCATTTTAGTCATTCTAGTTTGGGTTATTTAGAGCTTAATAGGTGATGGGGTGGACGTCACTCATTTTTTTATTCTTCCCATGTTTCCTGATGCCTTGCTTTTCTGAGTGTGAGTGCTCCTTTTCTATTTTTTTTTTACCTAGTTTCCCACTGGGCGTATACAGCTGTAGTTTAGCTGCTTTCTACTGGGGTTGTCTAATAGCTCTATACACTTATCCTTGCTTAAAGTAGTATACGTCTTCAGTTGTTAAGTGTATTTGGCCATTTGACCCTCCTCCCCTCCTGAGTTCAGTCCCTTCACACAGATCACTTAGTGTTATTGTTACCTGTTCTTTATCTTTTCTCACGAGCAGACTGGCAGGGGAGAATATGTTAGTCGGCCGTCTGTCTTTCTTTATCGGATTTCAGGCTGGATTTGAACAGGTAGAAGAAATTGTTTGTTCACGTGAGTGAAAAACAAAAAGGCGCTATGGATGTGGTGCTTGGCTAGCTGCTCACACCTGAGGGGAAGGTCAGTCCCCCAATAATAGTGGGAAAAAAAGAACAAAAGTGGTGGAGCGCTTTATACCTGAAAAATCACACTTGGATCAACTGGGTATCACATAAATTGTAGAAATTATTTAATATGCAATATTGTGCACAATAATAAACATTGATAAAACGATATTAAAATTACTGCGGACCCTGGAATAGTGGAACTTCCACTTGTTCCTATATATGCTCCTTTTAATTGAATAAAGACATATTACCCCTTGGTTGTAGTCCGTTGGGTGGTATCGGGGTGTCCAATATTTGCTGCTGAAGTCCCTTTATAATTTGCCTGGAGATGTTAAACAGGTTTTAGGATGCCAGGTGGGTCTCCAAGAATTGAGCAGATGATGGTATCCCCCTTAATTGTAATCCGTTTGAGATGGTAACTGTGTGTCCAATGTTACTGCTGAAGTCCCTTGTAGTTTGCCTGGAGATGTTGAGCAGGTAGAACCTGAAGATTACCAGGTGGGTCTCCAAAGATTGAGCAGACGATGGTATCCCTGGAAAAAGTCCAATGTGGTGGATTGGAATATGGGGGGGTCAATTAGGATGGTAAGGAGCTGGTTCAAGTGGAATATTGAGCAGAGTCCAGAGTCCAACAGTGGGTAAAAAACCAACGCGTTTCGTTGTTTTCCAACAACTTTTTCAAGGTCTCAACCTGCCCCTGCAGGGAGTCCAACTGTTATGGGTGCGGGATAGTCTCTCTCAGGGAATAGCCAGTGGGGAAATAGGAACGCTGGTTAATTTGTTGACTGGTCTTGGTGCCACAGCTTTGGAGTGTTTCTGCGCAGCTAGCAGGTCTTTTTATTCTCTGCGAGTTGCTTAGATCTAATTCTTGTCCAACAGGGTCTTTTCTGGGTCCCTGTAGTAGCTGCTGGCTTACTGCAATTTTTATTGCCAGAAATAATGGCGGGTAGAGCGGGAGGCACAGGCAGGGGGTACTTTGTTGATATTACCTCCCCCCAACATTGGCCACCGTCCACTCATCCCTTTAGGCCGTTATTTGCTTGCAGCAGGCCGGCACAGTTTAGCTAGAAGATGCTTGTAGCTTTATATTTATCGAGAGTCTCTCTGCTATTGCTGGTTTTACTTACAGCTCAGCAGTTTAAAGGCGGGTAGGATGGGAGGCACCAGCCCCTGGCATGGGGGTTTAGACTTCTGTCTCCTCTTCTCCTCTTTTCCTTCAGCGTCTACCGTCCATTCTCCCCGCTCTGGGATGTATATGGTGTAAGTGTCGGCTGCAGTTTAACCAGCTCACTCTCTCCTCCTTTAGCGTCTTCAGCATCTCGCTGCAGAGTGTCCGCGTCCGGTGCCTTAGATACACCTTCGGCTTCTCTGCCTGTTGTCGAGTGGCGTTCTGGGCAGTGTCCGCGTCTGGTGTCTGTCCTTTGGCTTCTGCCTCCCCGCACGCTCTCTCCGTGTATCGGTGCTGTGGAAATCTCGTGCACCTCTTCCAGCATCGGCGTCTGGCAGCGTCTCTCAGCGTCTAGCGTCTGACGTCAGTGACGTCCTCTACACGCCCCTCCATAAGTACCTACTATTGATATCAATGTACAAATAACAGTACTCTGTGACACTATGAGGGGTATTCATGACAGCGAGCAGTGCCGATAGCTCACCATCAGAGTATTTAACTACCTCCCCTTCATTCACCATTACCACCTCACTGGTTCCATTAGGTGAGGTGGAAACAGTGAGTGTGGCCATTAAAACTGCGGGGCTCACCACAAAATGCGTAACCTCGCAGTTTAAGGGGAACCTCGTTCTCCTCTGATGGGGTTTCTAATCTAACTCTATCTGTATGTTGCATTTCTCCCCTCCCTCCCCCCCCCCCACACACACACACACCCTGCAGTTTAAAGTTCAAATGGGTTTGGTCCTTATTCAGTTTGATTCGCTCAAATGCGAATTTGCATCATTGTAAGTCACCCTAACCCCGCCTTGCGAATGGTTAGCCGGCGCTGCCAATTCGTGCGCGGGATGCGTTTGCAAGGCTTGCATGAATGGATGTTTTACATGAACATCCATTTGAATGCCAGTGAGAACCTCCCTCATCTTTTGATGGTCAGTGGTACAGACCACTCTTACATATGCGTGTAGAATTGCAGGGAATTGTGCGAGTAGCTGACATCTGATTATGCCAGCTGTCTGTCCCCCCACACGTATTAGCATGTGTATACCCAGCGTAGTCATGGAAGTGCCCATTAAACGCTGGGCATTCACATATGCTAATGGCCTAGGTTGGCACCCAACGCCCCTCTCCTCCCCCCGCTCGCCAGGCTGGGAGCGTGCACCCAGCAAACAGACTTTTTGCCGAGTTCGTACGCTCCCAGCGTATACACGAGCACAGAAATGCTGCTGCGCATACTCAAAACATCGACTCCCTGTGCAATTTCTCGTCCGAGCGAGTCAACCTGAATAAGGGCCTTTGTCCACTAGAGAGAAAATTTGCTTTTGCGAGTAAACCAGAATCAGGTCCCATGTCTCACTGACCCACCAGGATCCATAAAAGCTGATGTTTTCCTCCAGACTGTTCTCTCATACATTGAAAACTGTATTAGCTGACTGACACATTGCAAAAACAATACATCACAATCCTTTTCTTTTTATTACTCTTTGCTGTGTGATAGATGTATTGTGTAAATGTTGTATATATATAAAAAAGGAGTAATTATTGTATATCTGTAAAACTATCGGACATAATTGATTTCACATTGTCAAATGCATCACACACACACACACAACTCATGCTTGTCATTCTGTCTGTGACCTGTCTCACACTCATCATTTTCAAGCCTCGGGTAGCTTAGTCACTGGGATTTTTATGACATGGTAATAGTTACTTTTCACATAGTATTCATTCATTACATGTCCACTATATAAATAATAAATCATTCATTGTTAATATAATAAATCTACAATGCTGTGCTGATAATTTACCTTGATGATTGGAAGCTTCACATTTTGGAATTTGTGAGCAATGACCAATTCGAATATTTGGATCTGTAGTGAAGCACCATGGGAACTCTGACCCATCAGGATTTCGGCAATAATTTTCACTCAAATCTCTGCAAGAAATATAAGATACATAACTAATTATTTGATTTTGTATTATTATCTTTAATTATATTGTAACTCAAAAGTACTGCACATAAGGGATAGAACAATGACAATGAACTAGACTAATATACTGGCAACAACAAATACAGATATCCAGAACTGTTTTATTTATTAATAATAATAATAATAATAATAATAATAATAGTGTTTATTATTATTATAATAATTATTATTATTATTAGTAATAGTATTATTATTAATGTTATCCACTTTAATACAGTTTACATAAAGTAGTCTAGCAAATTGCAAGGCCAGTCCTAACTGGTACTCAAAAAGAATTGATCTATGAGGCATTTAACATTACCTACAGTACAATATAAGTGTAAGAATGGACAAATTGAATGATTTGTTTGACAGATTAGTTCTTCACCAAATTTAGACTGTTCGCAGGGATGACCCTAAACAAGAAACATAAAGTATTCGATTTTACAATCTGTAGCATAAACTTCAAAGGCCTCTATTTTATGTGGAATTTTTCAGGTGCTGTAAAAACAGCCTAGGGCTCTGTGTATGCAGTCTTTATCCAGCTACAGCATGTGTTAACCCATGTGTGAGCAGACTGCTAACTACACAGGAACCATTGAGTAATATACACAAGTATTGGAAATAAATTGCAGATCAATAGCAAAGCATGTCTGGCATTTTTTGCTGGTATTGGTTCAAAGTGTATTTTCTAAATATTAATAATTGTACACTAATGTTTCCACAGCGGAATCAATGATTTATTTTAAAAACGATTCTGCAAAGATTTGTCATAAATCTATACATTTTTAGTATTTGTGGAAAAATTTGAGGTAAAGAGAACCAAATCAAAGAAATGAGACAAAAAAACTAGATAGGCTCATTTTGTATTGAGGAAAAAGTTCCAGTATCACATATATGTCAGTGTCAGAAGTATGTGAACAGGCCCCCTTACACTTGTCCAACAAGTTGGACCTGATTGACTCGAGATTTATCCTATGTGCAGGAGGATCAATCTCTTGCAATCTCTTGGTTATACCCAATGGCAAGGGATTGTGCATTGGGTCCCACACATCAGGCCCAGAAGATTTCGTCAGACAGGCACATCAGATTTTGTCAGATAAATTGACCCAATCCACCTGAATTGGATCAAATCTGACAAAATCTCCTAAGTGTAAGGGGCTTTAGGCTTAGGTAAAATTAAAATCACCTAGGCAAAATTAAAATCAAAGATTTTCAATCTATGGGATAACAACCTGTCTTGTAGAAGAACAGGTATCATGTTCACAACACATGTTTGTGGAAGAGTTATACCACAAACAAAGGAGATTTTTTGAGGCCCTCAAAAGAGTTGTTGATGCTCATCAGGCTGGCAAAAGGTTACAAAACCATCTCTAATGAGTTTGGACTCCAATCACCAGTCAGAAAGATTGTGTACAAATTCCATCATTACCCTCTACAGGAGTGGTTGACCAACAAAGAGTATCGCTGCCTAAAGTTTGCTAAAGATCACATGGAAAAGCCAGAAGGTTATTGGAACAATTTTTTGTGGACAGATTAGACCAACCAAGAGCTTTTTGGTTAAAATGAGAAGCGCTATGTTTGAAGAAAGAAGAACATGGCATTCCAGCTAAAAATGTCATACAATCTGTAAAACACAGCAATAGTGGTATCGTGGTTTGGCCTTTTTTTGCAGCATCTGGTCCAGGACAACTTGCCATCCTTAATGGGACAATAAATGCTGAATTTTACCAGAATATTCTAAGGGAAAATGTCAGGGCATCTGTCAATGAGCTGCATCTCAAGATAACGTGGGTCATGGAGCAAGACAACTACCCAAAGGACACAAGTCATTCGACCAAAGAATGGTTAAAGAAGAAGAAATGTAAAGTTTTGGTATGGTCAAGTCAAAGTCCTAAACTTGATCCAAATCAAATGTTGTAAAAGAACCTGGACCCTGAATCTGTTCGGCTCGCAAAGTAGCGTTATTTCGCTGATTTGTGAGCCATGTAACACTACTCACCGCCCGTACGAAAGCCCGCCACCGCTACTCTGCAAATTTTCCTGCAACACTGCGAATTTCATGTTTTGCATAAATTTCCATTAGCAGGGTAGCTTGCAGGCCTGAAATCATTCGATGGTCACCGACAATGAAATCATTTCTGTAACTCTCGCTAATCTAAGTCACTCTCTGGTGATTTAGATTAGTGGCGCCTTACTCTGAGAACAGGGCAGGCAGCTGACATCCGGGGACATCAGGCGTCTGCTCCCAGAAGGCAGATGGCAGCCCCCATTTGCATGGGCATTCCCAGTGTTCTCCTAGGCGCACCCAGCAATTTCATGGGAATGCCACCTGTCCGCCTCCTGCAACCCCCCCCCCCCCCCCCCCGCTGCGAGTGCTTCGCATACTATGCAAGTCTCCGAGGGTGCCCGCAGTGAAGATATGCACATTCGCATAAGCAATTATACACATGCGCAGGTCATCTACATGCCCCCCCAGTGATCAGTTCATGGGCCAGATGCACTAACTTCAAAAGTGATAAAATGGAGAGTGATAAACAGCCAGCCAATCAGTTCCTGCCTGACAATTTTCAAACACAGTCTGTGACATAGCAGGTAGGGGCTTATTGGCTGGCTGTTTATCACTCTATATGGCAGATGCAGGGCCTGTGCTAGGCACCGGAGCTCCCCAGGGGGGAGGGGCACCCCGGCGCTCACCCGCTACACGGGTATATCTTTCGCTCGATAAATTTGAGCACATATAATTTGTTTTTTAGAAAATCTGAGATAGTTTTAGGCCAAATTTCAAGAGATATAAAAATCTGAAAAAGGGCCTCTGCTGAGATGGGACATGGCCTGAGGAGGGTGGGTATGGCCTTGGGTTATGTCCCCCATTTTCATAATTTTGCAGCATAATTTTAAGCAGCTGGGTTGACTCCAGACCCACTAAATTAAACTGTTTAGATGATGGTGCACATTCCTTTGGCATCTATCCAGCTATCACCCACTGCTTTCCTGTGCAGAGCAGCAGAGATCCCAAGGCTACAGTATATATTTTGCTGTTTATTAAAAATGTACAAATTAATTGCAGTTAAGCATTGTGCCCAATAGCAAAGCAAATGTAGACCTCAGAGATTGTACCAGACACCTCTTTCAAATGGCCTGCTCTACCACAAACCCTGGTACTAATCTACAAAATTAGTACATCTTGCCCCTTGTTTGGGAATCTCTGTGAGTCGGCCTGCATATTTAAAGAGGCAATCATTTACAAGGCAAAATAAGGGTGGTTTTGCACTGTAAATAATTGCCTTTTTAAGAATACAGACACACTTGCAGAAACTTGCAGATGCTGCACCTCGCAGGCTAGTACATAGTGCCCAATGTGTTTGTAATATCCCAGCAACTTTATTTAGAATGTCTAATTCCTATGCTGTGTTGGGTTAGCTGCGTGTTCACACATGGGTGAATCCAATGCTTTAAATCTGGATAAATACGGCTTGTGTTAACAGGGCTAACTCGTTTCTAGGTGAAATGTTTATTTAAAACACAAGTGGGTGTATCTTAAAGGGTACGTAATTACACATAATTGAGAACATAACTGTTTCTAAAACAGTACATTAAAATGATGTAGAACAATGTTACATGCCACAGATGAATAATTGTTCATTTGTTTCAAAGCAACCCACAAGTTATATGCTAGAAAATGTACATTAAAATGAAGTAGAAATGCTACAGTATGCTTGATAAAGATACAGAATCAACATCAATATAAGGCCAGAAAGACAAC
This sequence comes from Crinia signifera, assembly GCF_055691185.1. Taxonomy (NCBI): domain Eukaryota; kingdom Metazoa; phylum Chordata; class Amphibia; order Anura; family Myobatrachidae; genus Crinia; species Crinia signifera. Next base: position 177,315,824 of record NC_139220.1, read on the forward strand.
CTATTCTGCTTGCTGGTGGTAGGTGAGGAGATTCTGCGTGCCAGAATCTATGCATCACTTTAATGCTTTCTAGTATGGCAAGAGCCAGCTCCATTCAGAAACAAAGAAACTGAAAGATGTCCAGGAAAATAAATACCTTCCAAACCTAGACTTATACTTTAATATGGAGAGAACTATCGGAGTGAACTTGTTACACCCACGTAATATCATTCTAAAACATCAAATGCAGATTTTTATTAAGAATGTTGCCAATAAATCTTTCTAGATTTCTCCCTATAAAAGTGATTTTTAGATATGTAGAATGCTTGTTAAATCCATCTTCTCCATCTTTTTTCCAGGGAATGCCTTTGGTATTAGTCATAAAGGGGGTTATTCTAGTTCATTCTTTCTGACAAAATCCTTCTTAGATGGACAAAACCATGTGCACTGCGGGTGGGGCAGATGTAACTTGTGCAGAGAGAATTAGATTTGGGTGGGGTTTTTCTTCAAAGTGAGATCTATATTGAAGTGTAAAATCATGCAGTCAGTATTTTCCCTGCACAGAAACAAAATAACTCACCCAAATCTAATTCTCTCTGCACATGTTACATCTGCCCCCCTGCAGTGCACATGGTTTTGTCCATCTAAGAAGGATTTTGTCAGAAAGAATGAACTAGAATAAACCCCAAAATGAGGTAAAATAGACACATCGAGAGTGTAAATCTTTTTAGCTGGAAGAATATCAATATTGATATGTAGAAAAATATGTCATTATAGAAGAGAAATATGGCTGATGAACTATTAGCCATTTTGCTGTAAAAATCCAGTACAGATTTTGCAGCTCATCTGGCAAGGACGCAATTTCACATGGCCTTACACAGAGGATGTAGTCAGGATCCCAATGCCAACAGTAAGCACTAGGGTTATTTTTAGGGTTAGGTACTAGGGGAAGGATTATGCCACAGGGTGGCTGGGTTAGGGCTAGCATTAGAATACTCACCAGGATCCTGTCTGCATTCTGACCATTTGGATCACATTGTCGGGATTCTGTCCAATGGGGCCCTGACCATTGATATTTTATGCCCCACCCATACACAAGGCCATTCTCTGCCATTTGTCTTGCAAGTGATTAATAACAGCTAATTAATTCAATAATGTATTGTATATAACACCAAGCAGTTGAGAGTCGTAGCCTTTTATTGTTCCATTGGGCCAAATGTACTGTTATAGATAACTGAAAATCCGAGGGCCATGTTTCCAGATCTAAAAACTAAGCACCTGATGTCCTATATTGGTGACAACCTGAAAAAAGGTACTAAAAACCGTGAGCCGCTGCCCAGCCAATTCCTAGACTTCCCCCCAAATATAACTGTACAGTGCTGCTAAAAATTTAAAAAAAAACTTTATTTTGACCAATACAAAGAGGCCATCCCATACCATAAATTGGCTTCTGCCCGAAATCTCCCTGTCCACTGGCTAGACCAGTGTCTGACAAAAACGCCCATCATGTACTGTATGTGCGGTAGTCTAAATCCCAGCGCCTTATGTTATCATTCCCCAGTAATCCTACATTTTCTTATTAACTTTTTATGAGAATTTAGTTCCCTGTCTTATTATTATTAGCTGGAACTAGGCAGAAGTAAAGCATCCCAAAGATGCTGAACCCCTGGCTTTACACTCTAAGAGAATTGAGCCTCTGCGGTACAATAGCTTTCTAGGCTGTAGTGGCCCAATTCAGGGCACCCCGAATGCAGTGATGGTGCCACCACCAGATCTTGCACCTATGCAATATAAGTGGATTAGGTCTCTTGTCATTAATTATATTTTATTTTTCTCTTCATGAAAGACCATCATACAACCATCCAATCACCCCTGTGTCTGCAAATACTAAACATTCACTACAAAGTTCCTGTAATTGCCATGTAATTGCTTTCTACATGCAAAATATCACATTTTGTCATCCACAAGATTTTGGCAAACTCTGGGGACATCTGATGATTTGTGCCCAGCAGTGTTGTGTGTGAAGTGACCCAGCGAACATACACACTTGCCTATGTCAATTGTGCTGAGCAACAGCGAGGGGAAATGGGGGAAATGCCATTCTACAGCACGGCTCTCACAAACAATGTCCTCCCTTGGCCCTGTATTGCCCAAAATTTTAACACCAACAGGAAGTTTTGTTGGGCGGAGCACTGGGGCATACTTCAGATACCGCTCCCCCTAGAAGGACAGGCATATCTACCTCAGCAGCCCTGCTCCCTATGGCCCCCGACCACTCATTTACAAAGCCCAAGCGGGAGGTCCAAGGGGGACTCAATAATGCTTTGATTGCTGGCTGCCCTCTTCTGGATGGGTAAGCCGAAATGTCAGCAAACTGTCCCTGTATATTTACTAAAATTGAATTGATGGAAATTTGGAATAAATTGATGTTGGGGTTCCAGGGCTAAAACACACATTTACTAGAACTTGAAAATGTTAGTCCTGACATTGCAATTTATGTAAATTGACATTTAGTAAATATGCCCCATATCCAATTAGCTATTATCAATTTTCAGTTGATTAAAACAACCTAACAGCATGATTTTTAACCAATGGTCATTATCACATCATTCAATTATAGGACATTTTTATCATCCAAAAAAAGACCTGCTGCTTGTAATAACATATGGGATCCAGGATAAATTCCTCTGACCTATGTGTTATTGGCAGCTCGGAGGGCTGGTTATTGGGGATTATGGTTCACGTGCCTGAGGCACTCTAAGCATAATCCCAGTTAAATTCCAGTGCCAGCTAACTGGAGTGCCCCTATTTGAACCTATTGAATTAACATTGGTAAATTACTGGTGCTGCTGCTACAGTACCTACCATAGTGTTTATAGCATATGCATATTTTTTGTTCTAGGGGATATGAAACATACTGTAGTTTAAATTTGTTTGTATATATTTTTAAAACAATAGTAAAGCAAGCTAATAATAATTATCAGTGGGTATTATGTACCAGGGGTCCTGCTTCCTGACAATATATACATGGTGCATCTCCTAAATGTGCTGCAATTAGGTAAACATGAACTTGTTCTGGTTATGATATAAAACCTCTACGGTGTCTAGGTCTACAATCAGGGTTCAATGGTCGACAGTCAAAAGGTTTACATGGTTAAAATGTCAACAGGTAAAAGGTCGATGTGGTTAAAAGGTCGACATAAAAAAAGTCGACATGGACAAATGGTCAACATCCAAAAGGTCGTGAGTGAAAGGTCGGAATGAGTTTTTAATGTTTTTAGGGTGTCTATATCAACATGGACACTGTCTAAGTGTACCGCCTCCCCTCACATGACTTGTGTGCTCACCATGCTTCGGGCTCGCTGCACTCGGCACACTATTTTATTCTCCCATAACGCCCTAGTGGATGTTAGAGCAGGAAATACCGCCTGTTGCCACTTGTCCGCTGAAAATTTAGTAAAAAAAATGCATGTCGACCTTTTTCATGTGACCTTTTCCATGTTGACCTTTTGACAATGTCGACCTATCGCCTGTCAACCTTTACACCCTGTCAACCTTTTGAATGTCGACCTTTAGACCCTGTTGACCTATTTTCTGTCGACATTTAAACCCTGTCGACCTTTAAATCCTGTCGACCTTTTGACTCTGTCGACCATTAGTGGTCGACCATATGACTGTCTATCTTGAGTCATTCTATGATCAGTCCGGATACCCTTGTTCTATGCTAAGGTGTCTCTACTCTGGCCTTTACTGCCTCTCTCAGTATATATAGACAGTGGTGTAACTTGTGTAAGGCAGCCCCCGCTGCCACTTGGGGGAGCGATCGGCAGCGGGATCTGTGTGGGCGCTGGGCGACGGCACCCGCCCGGCGCACTGACCATCCGGCTGACTGACATGCTGCCGCGTGCCGCTGCCCATGCGTTGGCTGAGCACAGGAGGCGAGTCGGCCACAGGCAGTCATGTCAGAAAAACAAATCCTGCATCATTTCTGTGGGGAAGCCGAAGCAGTCTGGCTCTGCACGCGGCTGCAGCAGGGAGGCAGTATGGAGCTGAACTCCCGTGTCCCTGGCTGCTGCCGTGATTGATAGCTGCCAGTTATCCCCCCAACTGCTTTAATAGAAGAGCCGGGAGCTGCCATATGGGAGACACAGAGCAGAGAGGAGGTGACTCGCTGTCACTGAAATGGACTCGGGAGAGCAGCAGTGGGTGCTGCCAATCGAAAATAAATGGTATGTGACCCAAGGGGGTGAGAGGATAGCACACAGGGGAAAGGAGGGGGACAAAGCTCACACTGAGGGAAGGAGGGGGACACGGCTCACACAGGGGGACATGGCTCACACTGAGGGAAGGGGGTGATACGGCTCGGTGTACTCAAATACTAGCATTGTCGCTTTCCCTAGTGAAGTAGCCTGTGTTGAAATGTGCAGGGGATGATACGCTAACTTTCCTTGCATGCAGTAATAAGACGGTGTATCTTTAGACTCTACTAGCGGTGCACCATCACTCGCATAACCACCAATTGGACCACCATATGGCATGTGTGAGTTCTCCGTTTCACTCTGGCCTTCTATGGCTGCAAATGTGAATCTGGGGGCGAGGCAGCTTCTACAGCTGTGACACTCTCATAGTGTGCCAATGAGATGGACAATTTGTGAGTGCACAAATTGGGTGGCGTAGAAAGCTCCATAGCCATGGGGCGTGTGCGAGCGTCTTGTCCGCGTGTGCCCCTGGTTCCACCTGTATACTGTATGCGCCCACAGTGCTGCCAGTTAAACATACTATATGCCCCCATAGTGTTGCCAGGCATTACCAGTCCTATTGTAAACTCAATTGCACAAGGCCATTTTAACTTCATGACATTTCATGTAACTGTTTTGTGCCATGATCTCCACTTATGCTGTGTACTATCACCTTACCTGCCCTGCCCGGCTCCATGTCCCCTGCCCTAACATACAATGGAAAGCAGACAGCTGGCATTGGGAGGTGTTCACTCACACATGCTGTTGGTAGTAAATATAGTAATGTATCCTCCCTCCATCCCATCCCCTCAGTCACTGTATCTTTGAATTTACATGCATGTTGGTATAAAGCCGCAGATGTGAGCTGCCGCTTTGTAGCCGATGATAGATAGACACAAATCCAGGTGGCAAAGGAGATGCTGCGTGGGTGGGTACAGGCCTGTGATTGTGCTGTGATTGTGCTGCTCTCTGGCCCACTGTGTGCTGTGCTGGCAAAGAACAGTATCAAGGAGGGACATGAGAGTTACAGAGAATGCTGCTGGAGCCTGGAGATGTAATGCAGAGCTCCAGCAGCGGCAGGGACGTTGAAAATACAGAATTGGCTGATAGGAGCCGGGCACACCACCCGGTAAGGATCCAGCAACAACAGTATCGGGGGGAGGAGGAGCAGAGCAGTGTACTCATGCAGCAGCCTTGCTGCGGTTGCACTTATGGGCCCTTCCTGGTATTCTTGGTACTCCCATAGACCCCACAGGTGCTGGCGCCCCTAAGCCACCACGGGATCTGTGTCACCATTTTATCGCTTCTGGTTCTCAAACAATTTTGATCTGGGACCCCATCAGACAAAAAAATATTACAAGATCCCAGCAAGTTACTGCAGAATTGTTGCCCCACCTGTGTGGTTAGCAGACAGCACATGCATGGCAGCATTGTGGAGGTACAGAATGATGTGAGGAGTCTGAAGTAACAGACAATTAAACAGATTTTTTGCATCATTGACTGAAAGATTAGAGAAATCATCAGCCTGGAGGTCAGCAACATGGAGTCATGACCCCATGCTGAGATGGTCAGGACCCACAGTTTGAGAACCACTGGTTTAGATGAATGATATGTATTTATTGACAAAACTACAGTAATTCTGAGTTTTTTAAGGTAATAGGAAATGATTCCAAGTACAGGATTACTTCTCATTCTTAACCTATAAATTAAAACGTTTTACATTGTCATGATATACTGTATTTTCATGGTAACAAAACAAACACTACCAGTAATGTTCGCATATGCTATCATACCCCAAGCACGCATTTTTAGCAGGCAGTTCATGACTTCCAGTACATAAATCTGACAATGCTTCATCAACAGTCTGCTTTCTCTAGTCTACCCCCACTCTCTACCAATGTTTTAACTACTGTATGATCAAGTACTGGAACATTAAAATATTCTAGTGGTATAATGTGTCCTACTGATATACCTGCATATGGTTAATTAGGTATCATTTATTTGTGCTCACTTATAGCTCCCTGCTTGTTTCACTCTTGATATCGTCTGTTTTCCCTCCTTGTGCTGGGTTCATCAGGTAATGTTGGCATGGACTGGCCCCTGGTCACAGCTGATCCCTTTATCATTACTGTTCTGTGTTGAATGATGAAATAGACCATACTAGTACCAGAGCTTGAGTAGAAAGAGGAAATGTGTACTTTCCCCAAAGTAACCTCCCCACACATACACATACACACACACACACACACACACACACACACACACATACCATTGGAACTAGTTTGTACCTGGTGCCATTAATGACCATCTTATTACTTACTGTATGCTGCATAGGTTAGACCAGAAATAACCTCATAGGTTACACTGGATATATTTTATTAAGTATTGTCTTTTATGGCTGAATAAGTTCCGAATGGTGGCCTTCTAATAGTCTCTTAACAAATCTCTCACTTTCTGAATCTATCATCCTATTACATTTCCCCCCTTGACTATCTCCTGCCTGGTGCACAGCTTCCCTTGAAAGGGTCTTATACTATATCCACTGTGGCTGCAGTACAGTGTAAGGAGATAGTAGCCATATGCTGTAACACACCTAATAGTGATCTTGTACATAAATGCGTACTTCATTGCACACTTTGGTTCATGCTTGTGCAGTAAGGGTTTCCTAGACTCTTCTTACATGTGCTCAACTGCCCACACATAAGCACTGAGTCTTTCTAAATGAGGCTCATAATCTTCTGTTGATAATCTATCATGGAAAATCCCATTACAGTTATAACGCAGGGGATAAAGTGAGGGGGAACGGGGTGGAACTGACTTCCACCACCTCTAATGGTGAGGTGGAACATTTTAACCTCCACATTGGCCCTGCACAATAATTCTCACAGAAAAGCATTCTAGTTTGCAGGGGGATGCCAAAAACCTTACCACTGGCCCTGTCTCTGTCTAATGGTGGGAAGGGAGGGGGTAATTAGGTGGCGTAGAGAAATGAGTTCCCCCACCTCTGCATGACCACTTTAAGCCCTGGTTATAAGACAATCTAGGAATCAAGTTCCTAATGCAATCATTTACACTGCAAAACCAGTTAGATTTTGCAGTTTAAATGATTGCGGCTTTAAAAAAAAATGAAGATTTCTTACCAAATCTCTCACTTTCTGAATTTCTCATTCTATTAAATGTTACCCTAGCTATAGATGCTGTTTATTTTTGTATATGAAATATAAACACACATAAATAACCAAGAAGGTACTTGTTTCCTAGCACGGCCACAATCGCAGGCATCGTGTGTCATTTAGTGGTATACGACGCGACCGACGCGATGCCCCCGATTTTCCCATTGAAATGCATTGAAAATAGTCAAAATCGCGTCGGTCGCGTCGTATGCTGCTAAAAAACCCTTAAATGGTCCAGACGCGATGCCCACGATTTCCCCATAGGAAACAATGTTAAATGGCTCAATGTACCCGCGATGCCCCCGATTTCTCATAGGGAACAATGTTAAATACCTCAATTTCACCAAATCATCATAGGGAACAATGGTAAATGGGCCAGAAAGCCCCAAAAACACCCCAGAACAGTGAAATGTCCCCCCAAAAGTACTTTACGCCACCCCACGATCAACGCGAACCCGCAGCGTGGCGAGCGCAGCGAGCCCGCGAGGGGCGGCGGTGCGCGTCCTCCGACCTTTTCATACTTCCACTATCCACTAGGGCGTGGAGTTGAGAATAGAATAGTGTGGCGAGCGTAGCGAGCCACTGAGCCCGAAGCGTGGCGAGCGGCCGCGGATACCTTCACAGGTAAACGCATCCCTTCGCGGGCTTCACAGGTATCCGCGTCCCCTCGCGGGGCTCGCTGCGCTCGCCACGCTTCGGGCTCGGTGGCTCGCTACGCTCGCCACACTATTCTATTCTCAACTCCACGCCCTAGTGGATAGTGGGGGTATGAAAAGGTCGGAGGACGCGTACCGCCGCCCCTCGCCACGCTTCGGGTTCGCGTTGATCGTGGGGTGGCGTAAAGTACTTTTGGGGGGACATTTCACTGTTCAGGGGTGTTTTGGGGGGTTTATGGCCCATTTAACATTGTTCCCTATGATGATTTGGGTAAATTGACCCATTTAACATTGTTTCCTATGGGAAATCGGGGGCATCACGGCTAAATTGAGGCATTTAACATTGTTCCCTATGGGGAAATCGCGGGCATCGCGTCGCGACCATCGCACCCGATTTTTTTAGTGCTTGCGATGGCCGCGATGCCCGCGATGCCCCCGATTTTTCCTCACGATGCCCACGATCATGATCGTTGTGGCCGTGCTAGGAAACAAGTACCACCAAGAATAATTGTACTATGCAAGAATAATCATTTCCAACTATCTAAACTTATAACAGGTGCCCATCACTTATACACAGCAGCCCATGAGACTTCTATGGAATGTAAACTAAAAAAGAAATTGTCAGTCTAGCAATATCTGCCATAATGCTAACAGGAATTTCTCTCTGCTGCTATAGTGCACTCTGTATTTAGGACAGTAACCAGTAAAGCACAGATAACTGTGTTTGTTGAAGGTCATCCAAAAAAGCTGTGATGGAGTAACAGACTTGGCCAACAGGCTGGATATATGGTACAATTGCAAGTGGTAGTAGCCCTGCTGGACAAATACATATTTATGTAATCTGACAAGCAATGATTATGTTTTTCATAATAGCTCTACAATACAACTGAAAATATGAATTTATTTATGTTTTGAAATAGAAAATATAAAGTTATCTGGATACTTTACAAAAACGTTAGGCAAGATTTGTCTATACTGCAAAGAAAACACGCCTGGTTTTGCATTTAAGAGTATTACTGTTTTAGAATGTGGGATCAGTCCCGTTGAGAACCAGAAGCTTAGAAAAGCCACCACTTAGTGTAAGCGTGAAATTGATTTAATGAGCTACATATAATAATTGTTTATATGTAGCGATATGTGAAGTTGCAGTATAACCACACAAATTGGAATTATAGCAGAATAGGCCATTGTGTAGGAGTGCGAAATTGCAGCAAAACTATTTTTGGTACTCTTTACCTAGAACGGCGCCCGTCGCGGGCATCGCGGGTACATTTATGGCTACCCGCGACGCGACCGACGCGATGCCCGCGATTTTCCCATTGAAAACCATGTTAAACCTGAAAAATCGCGTCGGTCGCGTCGCGGCCGACCATAAATGTACCCGCGATGGCCGCGACGCGATGCCCGCGATTTCCCATAGGGAACAATGTTAAAAGGCAGATTGACCGCGATTTTACCGTTAAATGCCTCAATGACCGCGATTTTGACATAGGAAACAATGTTAAATGGGCCACAGAGCCCAAATAGACCCCCTGAAGTCTTAAATGGCCCCCAAAATTTTTAACGCCACCCCACGATCAACGTGAACCCGAAGCGTGGCGAGCGCAGCGAGCCCCGCGAGGGGCGGCGGTACGCGTCCTACGACCTTTTCATGCCCTACTATCCACGTCGGCGTGGAGTTGAGAATAGAATAGTGTGGCGAGCGCAGCGAGCCACCGAGCCCGAAGCGTGGCGAGCGCAGCGAGCCCCGCGAGGGGACGCGGATACCTTCACAGGTAAACGCGTCCCCTCGCGGGCTTCACAGGTGTCCGTGGCGACGCGGACACCTGTGAAGCCCGCGAAGGGACGCGTTTACCTGTGAAGGTATCCGCGTCCCCTCGCGGGGCTCGCTGCGCTCGCCACGCTTCGGGCTCGGTGGCTCGCTGCGCTCGCCACACTATTCTATTCTCAACTCCACGCCGACGTGGATAGTAGGGCATGAAAAGGTCGTAGGACGCGTACCGCCGCCCCTCGCGGGCTCGCTGCGCTCGCCACGCTTCGGGTTCACGTTGATCGTGGGGTGGCGTTAAAAATTGTGGGGGCCATTTAACAATTCAGGGGGACTATTACGCTTCGGGTTCACGTTGATCGTGGGGTGGCGTTAAAAATTGTGGGGGCCATTTAACAATTCAGGGGGACTATTAGGGCTCTGTGGACCATTTAACATTGTTTCCTATGTAAAAATCGCGGGCATTGAGGCATTTAACGCTAAAATCGCGGTCAATCTGCCTTTTTAACATTGTTCCCTATGGGAAAATCGCGGTAATCGCGGGTACCCGATTTTGATGTACCCGCGATTTACCCGCGATTACCGCGATTGCCGCGATTTTACCCGCGATCCCGCGATTTCAATCGTGGGCGCCGTTCTAGGTAAAGAGTACCCTATTTTTTTTTTTTTAGCTTTGCTTTGCCTTTCCATGAGAAGTTATTCTTATAGTATATAAATCCACCAGGGATGGGAAGTATGTTACTCATCTCTATGTACAGTTTATAGATTTATAACTTCTCTTGCCTCATAAGTGAACAAATTAATATCACTAAATCATATTCTCAATATGCAAAAGTTATTCAAACCTTTCATTAGATATTTCTAGGTTTTACAGTACTTGCAATCCTAAGTAGTATGTTTCTTCTAATGGACCTATTTACTGGAAACAAGTGGTATGGGCATACTTGCCTTCCCCTCCTGGAAGCTATGGGTAGCTCATTATTTTTTGTGGTAGTACTAGTCCCCATAGACCTGGAAGAGGACAGTAGGTGGCTCTCCTGCATCTTGCCCGATTCCCAGTGAAGCATGCAGGATTGTATATTTCTCATTGGCAGTCATAGGGAAGGGTGCAGGGCATAATGACAGAATTGCTTCACTTAGCCCTGCCCCCTCATCACAGACATGCAAATTAAGTGTGTTTCTCTATGTTGCGAGTGGGTCCTAATAACTAGACCATTTGGCCCCACCGCTTGAATTGCCCTGCAGATTCTCCTCTCCAGGCATCTCATTGCGAAGACACATGCAAACTAGGTAAGAAGGAATAAGGATAGTTTTCTTAAATTCAGTTGGATTTTAAGCAATATGCTTTATTAATGTAAGCTCCTTGAGTCCTGTTGGAGACAGTGCGCTATATAAATTAAACTTACATACTGTACTTACTATGTGGAACTGGTGATGTCAGTTTAATACAGTCCCAAACCAAGCATTCTTACTAATCAAAAATCTGTTGGATCTGTGGAAAAGAATCTCTGAGGTTCCACAATCATGTCATCCATAAAAAGGAAACTGTACTATTCCTTTTGAGAACACTCCATGAGATTCACACCAGTGGAAGAATGGAGCAAGAAGCAGACATGTTTAATTGCACAGGCAAACATTACTGACTAGTGATTTAGAGTAATGGAGGAGGATGAAAATACTTACAAATTGCTGCATTTCCTGGGGTTGCATATAAAGGAGCCCAACACCCAGTAACTAAAACTTTTTTTACGCAGTTCTGCCCAAAGATAATGCCATTTTATTCAACTGGAAACTTTTTTTCATAGAAACAAGTAGACCAGAACCCACTTTATTTTTGTTATCAACTTCAGTCATGGGCAGATGATATATAACTGGCATTGGTTCTAAACTAATTGTAGTACAAAGACTCTTAGGGGGAAATTTATTAAGATAGGAGTTCCATTTCTCATTGGATGTTTCTATGGTCAACCAATCATACTATCTATTATCTTTTAGAAGATGCTAGAAAAATAAGAAGTAGATTCTGATTGGTTGCTCATAGCAATATCCCATGTGAATTAGAACTTCCATCTTAGTTATTTCCCCCCTTAAGTTATCTTTCATTAACAAAGACTGCAAGTGGATCAGGGCATACAGTATGGTTTTACAGAGAAACAAGCTGGTTACATACATGCACAATGATAGTATGAAAACAGAATAGGAGCACAAATACCATCCAGTATGTACCCTGAACCTGATCATGATCTAATCAAGGATATGCAAAGACTTCTCATTTTGTAGATCAGAATGAAAACTTCTTTGCATCATTTGTATACATCAAGTTTATTGCTTGATAAGGCTTTTACTGGCAAAACAAGCAATTCTCCCAGTGCCTAACCCAAAATCCAATTCCTCTACTTGGCATGTGTCAGGATTGAAACCACCAGGATTCCAATGTCGTCTTCTGACAGCCAGGATCCCGACTGTTGGTGTTTTAACCGCATCCCAAATCAGTATATGAATCTACCTGTACTACCAGTCTACAAAGTGCATTTCAGAACTATATTTATGAAAGAGTAGTAAATGCACTAGAAAAAAAACATTAGGAAAAGATGGATAAGATATTATCATCCATACTGATGTGGTTCTCCATAGAAAGAATTTTGAATTTTTACATCATTAATTTACACATTAAAACCATCTATTACAATGCAATTTGGCACAGAAGTATCACAGCTACAGCCAGGGCAGCCGAGAGTTATGCCGGGCCCCGGTAAAATTTTGGGGCAGTGGCCTAATTGTAGGAGGTGTGGCCACCTCTGCAATTAAGCCATGCCCCCAAAATTATTAGAGGAGGGGGGTGACTAAAACACTCTAAAGTTTGAAGGGGGGGGGTGTTATTGTGTCCCTCCCCTCAGCAGCAACAGTGCACACCTACAACATGTGCTGTGCTAAGAGCAGGCTCAGCATGAGCTCTCACGTTGTCAGTGAGACGCTCATGCTGAGCCTGCTGTTAGCACTCCACATGCTGTAGAGGTGTGTGCTGCTGCTGACAAAGGAGGGACGGGGGGACGGACCAGGGTACCCACCGGGCTCCTCCTGGGCCCGGGTAATTAGTCCCCGACAACCCCCTCCCCTTGGTGGTCCTGGCTACAGTGTCTCTATGTACCTGCACTGCTGGAAAGAGTAGAGGCACACATGAACTGTACGAGTCTCTGATTTTTTGACACAGGGATATAAAGTAAGACTATACCTTTTTATTTTGAAGGTGAACAATAAGTGAGAACATCTGATGTGCAGCACATTTTATTTGCATTTGCTATACAAAGAGATAAATATTCTCTTTAGCAAAATGTTTTACTGGAAGTACTTAATCTTTCTTCTGTTGGCATCAATCCATGTTTGGTGTATAGTTTCCATGTTTGGTGTATAGTTAACATATCTGTAATCATAACATGCTAACCAGGGGTGGATTTAGGGTCGAGGACACCACTAGACACAACAGTAATGGCCAATTTTGATTATGTTCATTGATTGGTCATATGCCCTTATTTGATGATACAGTAGCCAATTAAATAGAATGGTTAAAAAGTTACTATCTAATTTTATTTTAATTTTAATATGTAGACATACTACATACTGTAAGTAGGATAGTGAACAGGGCCGGTATGTGAATGTCCTGTCCAGTAACACTCCATTCAAGATGGCATCTGGTACAGTACAGTGTTTGGACTGACAGTTCTAACACCAGCCTGCAAATGTGCCATACCTAAACAGGTTCCGCCCTAGGCATGTAACTAATGGGAAATTCACCATACAAATATATTGCACCATTCAAGGCAGCATTTATAGTTGGCATATGCTTTAAATGTACAATACTGTACAATTTAATAGGGGTTCCACCGGTTCAATGTGATTTTGTAAATACCAACTTTCAAATTTGAAAATGAAAATATGTTAAATTAGCATTGAATATCCTATGTAACTCAATGACCTGTGCTGCCCAAAACAGAGAAACAGGAGGAATCACCTGGTGCAAAGCACAGGCACATTGTTTTTCTATTAGCAGGGCAATAAACAGTAAGTCAGGCTAAAATGTAACACCTACAGTATGTTATTCAAAAACTTTAAAATGAGAGATGGAGAACTTAAACTTACTGTAAGAGTTTTTCAACTTTTCTCAACAGCCTTCCTACAGTAAGTCATGATCATTCGCACAGCACATAGTATGTCCTGGGTCAAAGACCACCAGTTACTTGATGCTGCTGCCAAAATAGCTCAGTGGTTCCCAAACTGTGTGCTGTTGCTACCTGGGGTGCCAGTCTGTGAGACTGCACTGGCTTCACTGTGACTGGCAGTGACTTTCTATTGGAAGTCCGACCTGCCAGTCACTCAAGGCATCCCATCAGGAGGTGTTCCCTCCCTCCGGGATGCCTCTCTCTGCACAAATGCGCGGCAGCCCCCAAAACGGGTTCTGCGCATGCGCAGTATTGCGGACCACACTGCACATTCTCCGGAACCCGGGAACCCGATCAAGCCTCTGGGGGCTGCTGCAAAAGCAGCCCCCGGATTCTTGGGCCAGCACATGCGCAGTATGTATGAAGTTACTGCGCATGCGCTGGCCCCGTCTAGGGGACCAGCGGCAGTGGAGCACGGCGGCCATGATAGCAGCAGCGGAGAGGGGGGACACATTGCGGCAGCCCCCCTCCTCCAAAACAGTAAGAGACGCTACTGATTAACAGTTATTTATAGCGTACACATATTCCACAACACTTTACAGAGAATTTTTTAAAATTCACACCAGTCCCTGCCCCAGAGGACTTAGAATCTATATTAGACATAGACACACACTCACACACACATTCATTCTAGGATTAATTTTGTTGGGAGACCATTAACCTACCAGTATAGTTTTTGGAGTGTGGGAGGAAACCGGAGTACCCGGAGGAAACTGGAGTACCACGCAAGCACAGGGGGAAAATACAAACTCTGCACAGTTATAGCCATGCTGTGAATAGAACCCATGACCTCGGGTCTGTAAGGCAGTAATGCTACACCGTCCATGCTGCCCCAGAATACAGACATACAGTATTCAAATGCACTAAATAGCACCTTGAGGATTCACACCTTATCTACCCTAATATATACAATACAGTGTAGATCTGCTTCCAATGTCAAGTAATGTTAATAGGCCCAAATGGGATAATCCCACATATCTTGTATAAAAGAGTAGCCAGAACTTAAAAAGGGGATGTTGTTGAAAAGTCAAAATAATTTATTGTAGTAATATTTCCAAACAATGCCACTGCTTATACGTGGATTAAAAAACAGATGTTAATAAAAAACGACATAATAATGGCATCGAATAAGGTACAGAAAATCTATCAGTAATATTGCTAAAAAGTGTATATTGGATGGCAATTTTTGCCTCTAATGCAAGTCCTTAGGTGCGTACACATTCGGCGATGAAATAAACGATATGCACGATAATAACAATCATGACCGATATGTATTTGCATATTGTCTAATGTGTATGAACAATATTTTGTTAATGTAGTTAGCGTTTTCTATGTCAACTGTACATGCAGGATAATGGGGGATATCACTAGCAAGAGCCATGTTGCACCACCACCGTCGCTTGTCATGCCCGGCATTACCAAATGCATATGCTCTTGCCAATGCAGGCACCCTGCCATGTCCAGTCACTCCAAACATCACAAGGTACATATATCATGTAATGTGCACCCAGCTCTAAACATAGTCTGGTGGTACCAGCACCTGATAGTATGTACTCCAGGCCAGTCTTCAATAGACGACTTTCTCAGTTTGCAGTAGTGTTTGCTGCAATTGGATTACATGAACTCACACACTGACTGTATGGGGGTCATTTAGACCCTCTCACTAAGTACACAATGTGCATTCACAAGCCGACTGCCTGAAGTCAGCGAGCGGGCATTTGGGGGGGGGGGGGGGGGTTCCGTCTGCATTTTCTGACCATCTCTTAGAACATGCAGACATTCCCCAACCGTCGGATGGGCAGCCTTCTTTTCCTTACGGCCTCTACAGTGCCAAGTGAGTCTTGGCTTACTTAGCACGATCGTTTGAAGGTGAATGATTTCCCCCCTGTTAGCACAGCTGCATACATACCTGCAGAGGGGCGGGGGTCGTGCGGAGGGAGTGTGTTTAGGGAGGACAGCTACCTCCTCACTGCGCTCCGAACACACACAGTCCAGCAAGCAGGTCTGAAGCGGGCCCTACAGTATGTCAAAATTGCACCAATATAGAAACCAAAACAAATCTGTAGCCAACTGCTTACTTGTATTTGTAGTTTTCTGGCTTAAAATGATGCTGATGAGGAAACTGGGCATCCCACCGCTGACATTGGATCCCTTTGTATGTTGTTCTCACGGTTCCACGATAGCCTTCCCCTTGGCTTTTCATGCAATCCACTGTAATTTCAGTGTGGTTGATTATGCTGTGTGCTGGAACATGACAAGCAATGCAACTGGTAAATGTTTTCTGAATGTTTATGTTACATCATTTATTATCACTAAGGATTGGAGACATGTTTTCTCATTTTATTTTATAATAGAGGAATATGTATTAAAATCTATATTCTGTAACCACAGAGGTGACCAAATCCGTGTCAACATTACTGTTTATTAGGTCACAAGTAGGTTCCATTTCTTCCACTAAAACGAAAATGAAGCCACAGTGCCATTTAAGCTAATGGACAGCTGTTCCCATATCTAAGACCGAAACATCTGGACCACAAGATCACACTGTAATCCATGTTATGTGCTGATGTATTATGATATTTTGTTTGGCAATCTAATTCTCAGAGATGCCAGATCCTTTTTATGGCATGTAAACATAACAAAGACAAACATCATTTACTGGATATTAGATCAAGTGTCGTTCTTTATTGGAAAGACCTAATACAGTATACTGAAATAAGTATTTTGGATATTGTTTTCCAAACAATTTAAGCATTATTGACATAAAGTGCATTTTAATATGCTTGCTTATTTAATGATCTTATCTTTTTCTTACGTCTACACTGGTTTTACAATGTTGAATAAGCAAGTTTGTGAATAAAATGATAAATTCCAGGAGTATAGGTCACAACTGTTTCTGCCTAGACATACTGTTTCTCACTATCTACCAAATAGTACTACACCATACTATACTGTCACTGTCCACTACCTCACTCGTGCCATGATGAGATGGTGGCAGAGATCAAAGGAAACAAATGCTTTATTAGCAAAACAAGCATTTATATATATATATATATATGGAAAGAGGAATAGGGGTGCGCTATAAAAAAATCACCACTTCGTGGCTATATAGATACAATAATACAAACTAATTTTGAAAACCAAATGGATATTTATTGAAGGTTTTCCAGAATATGGGAATTCATCCACAATTTCATATTCTTATGAATGCCACATATATCATGAATCCGCGTGCTGACGCGTTTCGTCCCTTAGGACTTCATCAGGGGCAATGAATCAATCCAAAAGTAATGTGTCCTCTTACGCAATGCGTGCATGGAGGTATCCACTAGCTTAGTGGTGACTATTGTAGTAAACTACTACAATGGTTGTAGAAAATAGTTAGGACCCCCTATTTAACAATTGGTCCAACAGAGCTTCAGTAGATATACTCAATGACAATTGGATAACAATCTTCTATCCACAGTAAAATATTAAACTCTCAAAGTGAGAAAATCTGTAGATCACAAGTTCCAGAGAGCCAGTTCTACAGTTTTTCTCACTTTGAGAGGTTAAAATGCAGCGTCAGCAGCACGGGGGCAGAGAGAGGGATGCACAGCACTGTATTTAAGGTATGTCTGCACATTTTGATCTTGTTACACTATTTTCACCTTGAAAAAGGAGCGAGTAAGCTCCGAAACGTTGGTGTGCTTTTTGAATACACTTTGCTTTTGAAAAAGTTTCCTCGGAGTGCCATGATCCTTTCACCAGCCTAAAAATACATCTTCAAGGGCACCGGGCTCCAGAGAACACCGCTGGGAGAGTGCCAGGCCGCTGCCACAAATATATATGTATATATATATATGTATATATATATGTATATACATTCTGACGGACCAGCACGCCGTCTCCAATAGCACAATGGCCGGGGTGCAATCACCAACAATAACTACAATATATCCAAGAATAGCGGCACTCCCTCGGGCTTTACTCAGTGGGAAAAAATACCAGAACGCCAGGTATCTTTCAAGTCATAGCGACGTTTCGGATTTTACTCCTTAATCATGCCAAACACCAACTATATATATATATATATATATATATATATATGTATATATATATATATATATATATATATATATATACAGGCCACTGCACCCCATCCCCATTTTAGGAATGGCGAGTGTGTTGGTACTTCTGTATCTATATATTTGGGTTGATTTTTAATTAACCTCTGTTACTGTGATCATAGCTTTCTCATGCACCCTAAATAAGCTCATTTACCTGAAACCTGTGACAGCTGCCCCTTTAATACTAATTCAGGTGCTGTGTTTGGGATGGTCTCACCTTTAAAAGCCATAAGGTACTTAGCAGTTGATCTTTAACCCAGGAAAATAACACATGTTCATTTTAGCTATGATGTGCAAGCAGTTGCCAGGTTCCAATGAAAACCAGTTGTTAGTGTAGGACTTGCAGTGAAATGGGGTCCCTTGGCGACGGGCTGCAAGCTTAAATGCATTGATCAATTCATGAACTAAAACCCCATTATTTGAATGTTAAGGTGAGTTAGTTTGTTGTAGTGAGTGTAGTGAGTGATGAGTTATATATATATATAAAATTAGGCCCAGACCCTGCAGTCTCTAATTGTTAGCTATGGCTGCCACATCCCTAGGCACGGGGTCCGACCAGTGCATTCCGTTGCTTGACCCTGTTTATGTGTATGTATGTATGTATGTATGTATGTATGTATGTATGTATGTATGTATATATATATATATATATATATATATATATATATATATATAATTACAATTCCCTATATAGTATAGTAATGTGTTTCTGTGTAGGAATTTCAGCATAGAAATATAAGTTGTACTTACAGTACTGTAGTTATATCACTTAACCAATCCTTACTGCTTAGAGCTGTTATTAGTGGTACATGTTGTTAGCTGGTTTTGTTGTAGTCATTAAACTCATACTGCTTTTATTCAGCAGATTTAAATATATTTAAGATAAATGCAGATTACCGTGATGATCAATAAGCCTGGTATGTACAACAAATGTACTGAGAACATCTGCTAGCAGCCTTCAACAGTGCATTTTTTAATGCTGGTCCTTAACAAAATTGCCAGCACATGGCAATAATTATTAATAGCTTTCAAAAAAAATTATGACAGTCAGCATCTTTTACTGACATATTATTCAATTTTAGAACCTATTAAAAAGTAAAAGCTACAGATGTAGTAAATATTGACATGATGATAGAATTTATAAGCCTGAAATTCAAAACAATTTGTGCCCTAAATGTTTAATTCAGTAAGATCATCATATTCTCATGGGTCCGATCCGATAGTTTTTATATGCAGGACGTTCAATCTCTAGGTTCCGGTCCGATACCCACGCGATCACGCATAGGGTCGGATGGGATGTCAATCCACCTGATATGGGCTGATTTCTCGGTCCAATCCGTCGGGATCGGATGAAATCGACCCAGATCAGATAAGTGTATGGGCAACTTTAGGTAGGCTATAAGATGTTGATGTAATATTTACAATCACTCTTTTTGTTATATAAATAATTATTGTACAAATAATTAAACATATGTGTAAATAGAAATACATTTTTTTAAACCAAAATGTTTGAAAGTAAAGATCTGAAACAAGCTTGAAACATTTTTCATTCATTTACAGTCCATAATATTATTACGATCAAGGAAGTTCACATACAGTAGGGATATATTTGGTTACTACTCACCACAGGGTTTAATTGCACAGAACTCCCAGGGGGTGTCAGGGTCAAGTGTGTAACACCATGGCCGTGCCTTGCCATCGGGGTTGCGGCAGTAATTATCATTCAGCCCCTTGTTAGGATGTCTTGAAAAAGGTAGGAAAAAAAAACACGTTCACATGTCATCCAAGAAGACTGGCAGGCCCAGATCCCCTTTCATTTCTAATGCACTCAATTAGGGATGGATTTCATAAACACAGCATGGTATTCCAACTCATTAGGAGAGCTGATGATAACAGGACTAGAACCCACCCTTGCAACTGATAATGAGATTTGTCATCTTTTGCTTGTTATTTGAGCTTTACAAGGATTAGGGTTATGACTTCTTTTAAATCGTCACTTTTATTATCTTGCTTCTTGTTAAAATTATAGCAGTTATGTATTAAAATAGCAGACTTAAAGGTCAAAATCATAAGGAGCACCAAATGATACCATCAAGATGAAAAACTGTTTTTTTTTAAATAAAATATTGACTATTAAAATTATAAATGATAAAGGTAATATTATTAGCCATACAGATACTATTCCTAAAAAACAATTCTACATATTATGGAAACAATATCACATTAGTTTATAATTCAAACAGTAGGAATTTCTGTCCCATGTGCTTACTGTGTATGGGACAGCTGTAGTTAATATTCTGTGCTTTTCTATTGCCAAAGTCTCATACCCTCAACACACTTACGGTATAAGATCCAAATATATTTTAAAAGGCATGCTGATTGTATTAACTATGGTCCTTGGGTAAGTAACAAAGGCACATAAAATGACTAAGTCAATAGTGTTATTGTAAAATGTTTATTTATAGATTCATAATCTCTGTGCAGAGACAATGACCCAGTCTCTGAATATAAAAAAGATGTTGCTATGCTTAAAATGATTAAAGGCCACTGCCATTCACTTGAGTACCCAAGTTAAAACATATAAGCACAATTTATAAATAATTCTGATGTATTATACTATTACATATTGCTAACTATTATAATGATGGGGCTCTCTAAGAAGCTGATTCTGGATTAGCAAAGCAATAAAAAAACATACAGAACTTTCCACTTGGACAAGCCATATTGCAGTGCAAGGGAGCAAATGCATTTCCTTCAACTTTTGCATATTGCTTAATAATTACACTACAATTTAGATATGACATGACCCTCCCACATCTAAATCTCTCTGCATATTTCACATCTGCCCCACCTGCACGTTTTTTCCAAGGTCTCAATTAACTATGCTTTTTTTTTTTGCCTCAAACTCAGGGGTAGATTTATTAAGCTTGATGATGTGATAAACTGCCTGTTTTTTTATCACTGGCCAATCAGCTCCTACCTGTCATTTTTCAAACCAATCCTGTAACTTCACAGTTAGGAGCTGATTGGCCGGTGATAAAAACCAGACACTTTGGGCCTTATTCTAGATCACTCTTTCTGACAAAATCCTTCTTAGATGTACAAAACCATGAGCACTGCAGGGGGGCAGATTTAACATGTGCAGATAGAATTAGATTTGGGTGAGTTATTTTATTTCTGTGCAGGGTAAATACTGACTGCTTTATTTTTACACTGCAATATAGATCTCACTTTGAAGTAAAACCCCACCCAAATCTTATTCTCTCTGCACAAGTAACATCTGCCCCCCTACGCTGCACATGATTTTGTCCATCTAAGAAGGATTTTGTCACAAAGAGTGAACTAGAATAAGGCCCTTTATCACTTCACCGAGCTTAATTAATCTTCCCCTCAGAATCAATCTTTATGTACATCTTTATTTGTGTCTGGAACAACTTTCTGAAAATAAAGATATCGAAAGAACTGCTTTGAGTGCTTCACTGGAGATTGGACCGCCATATTTATGGACTTTTATTAATTTAAGGCGCCATTCCACAACTGGGTGTTATATGGTTGTTGGGGTCCCTTATCCCTCTGGGGACATTGTGGTAAAGGCTGCCAAACCTTTTTGATAAATAAGGTTAATCTAATTGTACATAGAGCGCGAGTTGGAATATTGGGTTCATATATATATATATATATATATATATATATATATATATATATATATATATATATATATATATATTCATGTTTTCATGTATTTTAATATATGTGCAGGATAAATCCCTAAGGCTCACCAGCGCTAATACCATTGGGTGCCTGGAAACCAGTATAAACAACAGTATTGCAAACTGTTAAGCTTACTTTCCGATTGGCTAGTTTCGAATGTGTCTGGATGACAGGCTTAACAGTGTGCATTGTCTTATGCTTATAGTCTCAGCACTGGAGAGCCTGTGGATCGATCCAGCACATATATTACATACATGATACCTCCAGTACATAAGCAGAGCTGCAGCCCCACCGCTGATCAAGGCAGTAGTAAGATGTGCCCCACTAACTGGTATCTATTTAAAAACTGCACTTATAATGAATTAGGTGCTTCCTTAAACCAAAATTTATATTCGGGTCAGTTTAAGGCTTCTCAGCACCCTAGGCAAAACTAAAAACTACTGCCCCAACCTCACACTTCAACCAATACCCACTTTCCAGCCCCTAAAGTGAAAGTGTGGAGATTATGTCTTTCAAGTTCCACAGATGCCAATTGCATTAAATACAACATGGATGTCTTCATCATAGACATCCTTAATTTTGTAATGGGCGGACTCGTGGTGTTCCTCCATATCCTGGCACCATAGGCAGCTGCCTAAAGCTGCCAAATGATAGAGCCGGCCCTAATTCTGTTTATGGGAGGGATGCCTCAATGTACTGATGCTATATACCCCCTTCATGTAGTAAGCACACCACATCTTTTTGACCTGTAATAGACCTGAAAGAGTTCCCATTAGAACACTTTGAGTAAGATGAGGAAGCATGTACAGGTATAGAGTTTTTTAATAATTGCACCCTTTAATTGTCATATACTGCTGCCTATATGCAAAAAAAGAGAAGCACCAGATCTCTTTCAGATTGAAGAAGGAGAATTATATCTCCGAAACCCGTTGATTGGGGACCTGAAACACCGAGCTAGCACCTTCTGGCTGCACTTTGAAAGCACTTTCTTTGGACGCACCGGCCACTTTATGGACGCAGATGCCCTGGACTTTACTTGAATAAGCTTATTGCGGTGGTGCCGAGCTTAATTGTTCGGACCCTTCTACATTTTTGCTTTTATCAGCAAAGCCCACCGCAACATCCACCCACGGTGAGGTATCCCCATATATTGGGATTTTCTAGTCTTATACATGCAATTGTGTATCTTGTCCCATGAATTTCCTATTGAAGTTTTTATTGAATTTTTAATTGTTAGTTTTATGTATTACATGCATGTAAATAAATTGTGTGTGTTTTCAAAAATGCAATGTCGGTCAGATTCTGCGCCGGTTATATGCAAAATATTCCTGTTTCCTAAGATGAGGAAGCAGCATCAGCTGTCTGCAATGGAATGGGAAAGTGAGGTTGTTTTAAACCACAAGTTTGCAACTGATTTTAAATTATTTAAAAATAAACACCATGTATAGATGAGCTGATGTTATATATTAGTAACTACTAATAACTGAAAAATCGAAATCCATATAGTTAAAGGATTAGCACAATCCTCAATTTTTAAGGCTGATGACTGGTCCAACTATGCACTCATTTTACTTTTGAAAAGGTGCATATCATGACAGGCCTGTATATCTAAGCACAGGCAAATTGGGCCTTATTCTAGTTCACTCTTTCTGACAAAATCCTTCTTAGATGGACAAAACCACATGCACTGCAGGTGGGGCAGATGTTGCTTGTACAGAGATAATTAGATTTGGGTGGGGTTTTCCTTCAAAGTGAGATCTATATTGCAGTGTAGAAATAAAGCAGTCAGTATTTACCCTTCACAGAAAGAAAATAACTCACCCAAATTTAATTCTCTCTGCACATTTTACATCTGCCCCCCTGCAGTGCACATGGTTTTGTCCGTCTAAGAAGGGTTTTGTCAGAAAGAGTGAACTAGAATAAGACCCATTGCTATTACCCATACCTGCTGGGAGTCTAATTTCAAGAGCCTACAGTCATCCTCTAATAGTACAATTGTATTTTGTTAATACACAAATGTGTATTCTATTTCTTACTGCAATTTCAACCATCATTTTACGTTTTAAATACTTCAGAGACACATATCAGACAGACAGACACACAGACAGAAAGAGTACTTTAAAAAAAGATTAGGAAAAGCTTATTCATATATACAGTATTTGTACATTCTTGCATAATTGAAATAAGCTGTAGTTCAAAGGCTATCTTATTTTTCCTTAACTAATAAATGCCCAACGTGATTTAATGGATCCATAAACAACAACCTCTGAAGATCTTACTCATTCTTGAGATGGTGCTATTTGTCATTGACCTAATAGTAAGTATGCTTATGTCTTTTCCACTATCCAGTGCCTTGAAAGAAATTCAGACAAAAAAGCAAAGCACAGAGTAAGAATTTCTAAAATGAGATCTGTTTAGAGTTAATCACAAAATATGTAAAATTACAGTGATCACTAAACAATATGCTTTTTCTTTAACAAATGCCTACATCACACCAATGTGCATAAGTTGTGAGACTAATAGAAGAGACTGGGGGCTTATTTACTAAAGGTCAATTTGACAGATTGTTTTATTTTCATCTGATTTTGGCCAATTTTGCAAATTGAAAATTTACTAAAAGGAAAACAACCAAAATGTATCATATATTAACAAAAACAACCAAAATTGAACAATTGACAAAACAATGATATTTTCACAAGGTCCAAATCATATTTTAGATTTATAAAAACAACTGAAAAGCGACCCAATTTTTTTTTTTAATTTTTCACTTATGAAACACATGATAATGTCTAACCTTTATTAAGATACCTAGAGAAGTAGAGATGATGGATGTTTTACAAATGAGTAATAATCAGTAAATTGCATATGCATATGGTTTGCAATGCACTTATGCCAATCTAATAGCAATGCCACTTGCAGCATTTACATTCACGTAGGTGGGCATTAAACACAGGCCTATTGTGGAAGTGTTTGGTTGTCCATCCATGAATCAAAAGGCTCAAGAGTCACTGAGAAGGCATCTCACCATTGGAGATGTATGCAAACCATCACAGACATCCCACCATTGGAGATGTATGAAAACCAGAATTAAAGGAACCACAGCAGCTTCTTGCATGTGGTATGTTTTGTCCAGTAGCAAATCAGCAAGTAGTGGTTTCAAGAATGGGGGTATATTCTACACTGTCATTTAAAGCAGCTCAATTATAACAATGGTGAATTTGTCGAGGGATTAGCGCTAATTGTGATTTAGTAAGGTGGGGAAGGAAGGTATTGCAATGCGGGTGGTGTAGAAATTATATTGATGGACCACCTATAAATAGTCTATGATGTACGAATTGGGGAGATGTATTATTTATTTATTTATTAACAGTTTCTTATATAGCGCATCATATTCCGTTGCGCTTTACATAGGGGACAGTGATACAAAAAAACAGGGTATTTACAGACAGTCAAAATGTAGGAGGGCCCTGCTCGCAAGCTTACAATCTATAGTAAAAGAAGGAGATATGAATATAGAGGGAATATTGGATAATGGACTAAAATGGAAATACAGTAGAAAAAGGAAAAAATGAAAATAAAAATATAATTAAAAAAAGGAAACTAAAAAGAAAAAAAATTAACCAAAAACCAAATAAATATAAAAAGAAAAAATATAAAATAAAAAAAGTTTAAAAAAACGAGAGTACACAATGTTTACACTCCTTGTGGAGTAGTTAAAAGTCTGTGGGCCTGACGCTCACCCTACCTCTAGTGCGGGGAGGGGGAAAGCTGTACACTGTATCCACGGCTCGGACTTGAGTGACAATCTTGAAAAATTGCATTTGCACGAAATGCATTGATCAAAGCCTGCCCTGTGGACCACCCCCGATGCTTCCCCACCTGCTGGTTACTCAAGTTCGAGCTGTGGGTACAGTGTGACATCATCGCCGGGCAGAACGGACCGAAGGAGGAAGACTCGGCTCATCTCACACTGCCGCCAGCTCCTTCCAGAGTCCTCAGCTTTCCGCCTCCCCGCACTAGAGGTAGGGTGAGCGTCAGGCCCACTGACTTTTTAACTACTCCACAAGGAGTGTAAACATTGTGTACTCACATTTTTATTTTTTTATTTTTATATTTATTTGGTTTTTAGTTTATTTTTTTTTTTTATTTTTTTTAGTTTCCTTTTTTTCCTTTTATTTTTTTATTTTTATTGTATTTTAATATTAATTTTTTTCTTTTTCTATTTCCATTTTAGTCCATTAGCCATATATAATAAGCATGGATGGGGTAACCATAGCATTGCACGTATGTTTTCCTTTTTGAATTCTGGTTAAATAGATTGTTCATAGCTTGTGCGGCGTAGAAAACCCCCTTCTTTTACTTGAATCTATAGGATGTTGTAGTTGATTTTTTTTAACCAATTTTTATGTTTATTTGCAGTTATTCTGAAAGGAATATTTTTTTCTTCTTTTTAATCTTGAATTAGAAACCTGAGTCTCGACTTCCAGTGCTATTGAGCCTGAGTCAAATGTAATCACAATTTTAATGGTGTCACAACTAAGCAATTATCTGAAGTCTGCACATGCACTGCAACTGCAGTGCACACCTTCCAAGATATCATTGCAATGCCACTTACTGTGAGGAAGTGATTAACAGGAATAGACCATTTGAGGGATAAATATGGGGGTATCTGTAAAAATGCAGGTAGGTCATGAACGTTTTTGGGGCATGTCTCAGCATGCGACTGCAATCTTGTACAGTATGTATGAATAATAATACAATAATCATAGCTTTAATGGCCATTCTTGGCGGCCATGGAGGCACTCATATAGTATCTGTGCAGCAGTTGTGATGGATTATGCAGTTGCAGCACATGTTGAGATGGCTTCAGCAGGCATCTCTGTTTACTTGTAGGCAGCTGCTACACTTGTCTTGCAATTCCATCACTAATAAGGATTGCTGCTGTGACGGCATTTGTGATTGCATCTAAATCAGGACAATTAGGCATCTGGATAAGTCATCACACATGGTGGCTTCAGAAGGGAGGTGTAGGGGATGCGGTCCACACCCAGGAGGGGTGACAAAAAAAATGTTGTTTTTTCCCCACAATAACAGGTGTCTGGTATTACAGTGTGGCATCCTCCTGTAGTACTCAACTCATGTCATAGAGACGGAGCCAGGAGTAATATCATTCAGATTCCCACTGAGACCCATGTCCCTTTTCAGCCCTAGGAGCCTGAGGGTGATATAGAGTGTCCACCGGGTGTAACTTGCAAGCCATAAAAGGGGTGTGTCCAACCTGGGGCCAGCAGTATGCCACTTGGGGGGGAGGGGCAGTTGTGAGTCGCCCTGCCTGTTGCATAGCAGAGCAGAGGAAATAGATGCTTTGCATATGTGCACTGCATATAGTCAGTGAGACAGGTGAACAGGGGCATGGCCAGCAGCTCGCAAAGTGCTGGTCATGGCCCCCCCAACAATGGCAAAAATGGGGCAAGGCTTTACAATCGTGGACTTTCCTAAAAGCCATGCGCCTTTAATAAAAGCCAAGTCCCCTTTTCACGACCGCACACAGCGAGCCATGCAGAAGTCCCGACTGGGGCAATTACAATGTTGGCAGGTATGGAGACATAGTGGCAACTGAACCCATGACCTCAGTGCTGTGAGAAGATAATGCTAACCATTACACCATCTGCGCTGTCTGAGAAAGAACATTTTTATCATGGTCTTGAACAGCTTAAAGAAAATAGTCATTTTAAAAAGGATTAAATTGATTCCAGAAACTTACTGAATTTTTAGAAGCAACTTTATACTTTCTTATCACATTCTTGTAGCACTACCAAAGCTGTTTTAGTCTTGTAAAACAGATATATGTTTTAACATGTCTTTTCTCTTTTAGACACTTTCCAAGTTTTGAAACATCTTTTTATGGTGCAGAACAATGATCTGTACATTGGAAAATGATACATTTATTCTCACTACATGCACTAAAATTGACATCTAAACTGACTTGTGTCCCAGTTAATATCAGGTAGTTCAGTGATGCTTCCGCTAGAAACCTAGGTATGTAGGCCCACTACAGAGTTAATATCCAAATACTGTATTATTAAAATGTTTCTTTAGAAAACCCCAATCTGAACCTCAGCATAAAGATATGTTTCCATTCACCCATCATTTTATGATTTATGGCTGACCATGTGGCCAGCTGGTGCCTGGTCATTATCATGGTGTCATAATGATGGGCATATTTACATGTTGCAACCATTGTCTGGCCTTGCCTGTGTATTGTACATTTATCACCTTAGTGATACAATTGAAAGGCAAATTTGGTACAAAAGTGTGCGGTAGGACACATGGTGCCACCTAGTCACAAAGTCTGTGGCACACAATGTTAAAGTAGGTACATTTGGACACATCCGTATCACCATAAAAGGCTTTGCTCAGTGTGATTACCACTCTCACACTATATAGGTGTCCAGATCTGCCATTTTCCCCAACCATTTATCCCCAACCTAACTATCCTCCTCCAACCATTTTCCTGTCTTCGCTTTCTACTTTGTCATTTACAATTTGAAGGCATATCAATTATATATATAAAAGAGAGCACCCACCAGCAGCTCCAGCCTGGAGGGCAGTGGGATTAACAGGCGGCACTCCACGGATTTTGTTGAAAAAAGTTTTAAATTAGATACAGTGCATAACAAGGCATATGGGTAGACGACATTTCAAGACCACACAGGGTCTTTTCATCAGGTCCAATATGAAAAGATGTGTAGTGAAACTTGTATACTGGGAAACGTCAGTGTTTTTGCTATCATGTCGACAGCAAAAAAAATTGGTTCTGCATAAAAACTGCCCTGTTTGATGCCTTTTCTGGTATAAAAGTGCATAAATTGCAACTAAACATGTTTACATTTTATTACCATTCATTACATTTTAATTGTACAGCAAAAACATATCCTGTTGTACTGCACACAGACACTGATATAAAAAAGTACAATACATATCATAAAAGAAACATAGTCTTCTAAGCCTGCAGCTGCAGACGTTAATGTTACAAAAATATTAATTTTCTCTATGTATTTTCTTTATAATAATAAGTCCGTTAATATAAAATGGATCTGGGGGCTTAGAATTCTGGGGTTTTTTTTGTAGAGTTATTTTCAAATGATTTAAAATGCTATAAAAATGTTTGCAGCTGTAAGTTATTCCAAAGGTGTATGTAGCACAGTCCACAAAATACACAGATGCTTTTCACATCTTTCATAGTACAATAACTGTACTGAACCTAAGGGAGCATTTGTAAATATTAATGAAATATAGAATTGAAATAAAACATAACCGTAATATTAGGAAGATGAATTTAAAATATTGGCTAAAAAACTGTAAAGAAATACACCATGTGACTACTGCATGCCAATTTCAGCCTATGGGATGTGTTATTGTCTACTAGTAACTGCCTGGATTTACATGGAATGTACAGTCGTTTTGTAATGATATATATTTACCATACCATATATAATTTATCAATTTGAAACAATCTATTTGCATTTACAGTCAATTGCTTTGAGCTTGTGACTTTAATTGTGAGTGCAAGTCCATTATGTCTTAGTAACTCCACTGTCTGCACAGTCTTAATGCTAACTGATGGCTGGGATAGGCAATTACAATATAAGGAGGGGAGAAAGCAAAAATTACCAGGAAAGCAATAGTACCTGGACCCACAGATCTGTACCCAACACCTATGTATGCAACCGTATGCATGTGTTTGTTATGTCTCCCAAACTAGTGATGGCTAGACTTCTCCAGTAATTTGGCATAGTGCACAGTCTAACTCATAACATGTATGCAAGTGTATGTCAAGGCTTGGTCACCATCAATGCAGTATGTGATTGAAGAACTCTACAGCCTACTGTACAACCCAACCATGAGGGGAATGCACACAGAACATGTTGTATAATGTTATTAATTTATTTACCAAATTTGGTGAATAATAATATGAAAGAGGATCCTAATGAGTGAAGATAATTTGATTGCTCCTACAAGGGGTGATAGCTAATGTCATAGCCAGAATTGTGCAGGGGGGTACCTAATCTTTGCCTACATGTATTGTTACTGGCACTGCACCTCCAGTACACTAGCTTCTCCAGAGGCCTTAAAAGGTGCCCGAGTTTCCAGCAGATTTGGGAAGATGATGTAGTGATGCCCCATCACTGCCAGTCATAGGCAGACAGGACGTGGGGCAGACAGGGTTTGGGGTGAACAAGAGGATGTCATGGATGATGCTATAGGATGTGTTGCTTTTGAACACCACACATATGTACAAGTATCATTTGCAGTGGCGGATTACCCACAGGGTGACAGTGGCGGTCATCCTCAGGCCCCACATATTCTAGGGCCCCCACCACCCCACTGCTGCAGCGGTGGCGGGTAGGTGCCAGGCAGTGGGGCAGGCAGTGGGTGGGTGCCAGGCAGCGGGCGGGCAGCGGTCCCTGCTTTTTATAGAATAGAATAGAATCAACTTTATTGGCCATGTATGCTTGCGCACACTAGGATTTTTTTGTGAATTACAGTGCAGCATCAAGCAGGGATGAAGGGGGGGGGAGGGGACATTGCAGACATTACATTAAGACATTACATGCAGGGACCACATGCCCGCCGAGCTGCACAGCACCTGGGCTCCCATCAGTGGCGCCACTGGTCCTTGCAGCAGCCAGGTGGGTAACAATATAAGCAGGGACAGTACAGTTATCACATGGCAACACCTACCCACCAAGCTGCACAGCGCCTAGGCAGCCATGTATGTGAGGTCTGCTGTGGGGTCCCTGCAGTGGATGGGAACTAGTAGTTCCCATCCGCCGCAGGGGGTCCCTGCGGTGGATGGGAACTAGTAGTTCCCATCTGCTGCAGGGACCCCGCTGCTGACCTCACATCTGCCGCAGGGACCCAGCAAGGTACCATCCGGGGGTCTGTGTGTGTGTGGACTGTGCCTCTGACCGACCAACTGGCCGGGCCTGGGGTGGGGGTGGCATGGAGTGTGTGTGGATCGGGGGGGGGGGGAGGTCCTGGACCTTGTGTTGTTCAGGGACCCCACAAACCTTAAACCAGACCCTGATCATTTGAAAGTCTAAAACAGGAACAAAACCAACTTCTATGCATGAGAAAAGTTACTGTGTGTGTGTGTGTGTGTGTGTGTGTGTTCATGTTTGGGCATGAGGGTTGGAAGGCATTGGTGTTGAGAAAGCACTGTACAAAACATAGAAGGGAGATGAAGAGAAAACAATACAAAACATGCAAATGGAGGGACAGTACAGTACAGAACATTGCAGAGGGGAGACCAGGAAGAAAGCTGCTGCTGCAGCAGCAGCAGCAGCTGGCAAGTACAGGACACCCAGCCGGGAGGGGGATTGCTGGTGCGGTAGTCCGTGGGCAGTGTCCGGCAGGCAGGGGGAGGTGTGCGGGCGTGGGGTCACCTGGGGCACTCTGCGGCTGAGCAGCAGGGGGGGGGGGCAGTGGGCACCAGACCCGCCACGCTCTGACATTGCAGAGGGGAGACCAGGAAGAAAGCTGCATCAGCAGCAGCTGGCAAGTACAGGACACCCAGACGGGAGGGGGGGTTGCTGGTGCAGTAGTCCGTGGGCGGTGTCCGGCGGGCGGGTGGAGGGGGAGGCGTGCGGGCGGGGGGTTACCTTTCCTGGGGCACTCTGCAGCTGAGCAGCAGGGGGGCAGCACATTGCTGCTGTCCAGCAATAGAGGGCTCCCTGCAGGGAGGGAGGGAAGGGGGGGGGGGGGGGGGGCAGTGGGCGTACAGACTCACCTGGCTGCTCCCTGCTTGGTTGAATTCCTGGCTGGGTGTCCCACATGCTGCTGCAGATTTCTTCCTGGTCTCCTCGGCGGCTCAGTACCGCCCTGCAGTGGCCAGCGCCCTAGGCAAATGCCTAGAGCTGCCTAGTGGTGGCGCTGGCCCTGATGTGGTGTCACAATACAATTCACAGAAATGGAGGGGATATTGTACACTAAAGGATATACAGATTAGGGGAAGTGAAAGGTCCATTACAGGACCACCCAGTTCTTTATAGAATCCTGGGACATTTCCAGGGACAAACTTTTTTGAAAGCGAAAGTGAAAACTCAGACAATAGAAACAGTTAACAACTATGTTGCAGCATACAAATTCCACCCCATTATGGTCCTGTGCGGGAGGGTAGGCGATCTGCATGGTTGTTGGTCTCCACAATAACCATGTCACCCCTGCTTGTTAATTCTAACAGGTACATTCATTACTGTATGGTGAAAGTGCAGTGCCACTTCGGGGCAGTACGGATGGTGTAATGGTTAGCATTACTGCCTAACAGCACTGAGGTCATAGGTTTGATTCCCACCATGGCCCAAACTGTGTGGAGTTTGTATATTCTCCCCGTATTTGTGCCTTTTTCCTCCCACAGTCCAAAAAATATACAGGTAAGTTAATTGGCTCCCAACAACCTAATCCTAGAATATGTGTGTGTGTGTGTGTGTGTGTGTGTGTGTGTGTGTGTGTGTGTGTGTGTGTGTGTGTGTGTGTGTGTGTGTGTGTGTGTGTGTGTGTGTGTGTGCGAGTACATGTGGTAAGGAATATAGATTGTAAGTTCCACTGGGACAGGAACTGATGTGAATGTTCAAAAATTCTATGTAAAGTGCTGCCGAATATGTATGTGCTATATAAATAATTGGCAAATAATAAATAAATACATTTGCATTAGACAATAATCTTTCATCATAATTTATCAACTGCCCTGTAAATACTAGACCAACAGTACTAAGAGTTGACTTAGCAATTCTAGCATTCATAACCCAGCCAGTTGGTTTACACATGCATAGTGGAACTGCCAGCCCAGTGTTGGGCTTTCATTTCCATTTCTGAATAGAAAAATAAATGAATAAAAATGCTTTAGTTAAATAATGAAGCATTCTTTTCTTATTCTTTATTTTCTCCTGCTTCCTTTACTTTTACAGGTGAACCCCTGGCAAGTCATTCTACTGGCAGACTTCTCTAACAGATCCTTACATTTGAATTATTAGTATGTCAGTATCAAGCATGTTTTCTCAATTCAACAGGTTACAAAGTTCTTTTGAAATATTAATGTGTGTTGACTGTTAAACTACAACAGATTCAATCACTGTACCATGATCCCTGTCTGTGTGCATGTTCCCTGCTTAATATCAGATGTCAATTTTTTTGTAGAGAAGTCTAACTTGAGATTCTTTAGCTTTTAATCTGCGAGCAGATATAAGGATATTGCTAAATTCTTTGTTGAAAGGCCGTCTGCGAAAGAAAATTATGAGAACCCATAGATTATAAAAACGTATCTGTCCTTTTGAGTAATGATATATTTAAAAGGAAACCATGAAACATAAAAGATTCATCTAGGAAATGCCTTACATTGGAATCCCCTTGGCTGTTAAATATACATGATTAAATAACATATGGGTATATCTTAGGGTTGAATTAGATCCAAGAAGCCCCAGTCATCTCTGTATGCACTTTGGCATAGCCCCAAACTTAGGATCAAATGAATGTGACTCTTTACAGACAGCAACTGTGAACACCCTGATTAAGTTACATAATAATCAGGCCAGCGCATATAACCAGTAAAGTACTGTATACATATAATCAGGCTAGAACAGGTAACCAGCACAGGACTCGATCAGCAGATGTCAGCAAATCAAGCCTAGTCACTTAAAATGTCAACATTCACATCTACCACCTTGAGAAGAGCTGTCCTTTGCAGCACAGGCAACAACTGTAACTCTGTTACCAGATAAATATCTTTATCACTACCAGTTTTATCTCTAAGATGATAACTTCCAACACAGATGAATTCACTTTGTATACACATATGCAATGGCATAGCTACGATCATTTAGACCATAGGCATGAGTAGGGATATTACAATAGCTGTACTGTATTATACAAAACAGAACTCAGTTCTAGTGGAAACTATACAAACAGGAGGCACATCAGTAACTAGTACACAAGCCCATACTTTAATAGAAGTTTCCGGTGGACCAGTGATTTTCATCCTTTTTACGTTGCGGCACACTAAATAGAATTTGAAATTTGCCAAGTCACACCATGAGACCATGAGATCCACACAGGGCAAAACACATATGCCCCCACAGGAAAAAAAACAAAAAACATAATGGCCCCCATATAAAAAAAACAATCACACTGGTCCCCACAGGTAACAAAAATAAAATACATAGCCCTTTACATGAAAAGAAGACAGGAGTAAATAACAGTTGAACTGGTGTTGGCTGTAAACTGGTTTGGGCATCTATAGACCTGGGGGCACACGAGGACAGCTCAAGGCACACTAGTGTGCCACAGCACAGTGGTTGAAAAACATTGTGGTAGAAGGGGCATTTAGTCCATTTAGCTTGGGGATGGTGTCATGACTTTCCCCTATATGACTGAAAAATGGCAAGCAAAAACATGATTGGATGAAGCAGCTATCCAAATAGTAGGGGTGCTCAAGCATATATATATATTTTTTAAATTCCGAATGTTTTTGGTATTTTATCTCTCTGCACTTTAACACTCTCTAAGGATTATGACACCTGCCCCTGGGAGCAACCAGCTGGCATAATTTGCATATAGGAGTTTCTTGTTCTGCACTGAACTCCAGTTGACTGCCAGAGGAAAAGGACAACATTGACCAATGATTCATGCTGATAGAAGCACCAAACACTCCTGCCTTTCTAACTCTAAGGGAAAACATCAAAGCTGCAGGCCCCTCATGGCACATACAGCTGGCTGCCTGTTGCTATGATTCCCTAAAGACAAGTTAGTCATGTGAATACATTACTACACAACTATTTGCAAATCTTTATGCACAATATAGCAATGACAAAAGTCACTCAAGTGAAACTGTTCTAGAGTATTGTGCACTATATTGTAAAATATACTAATAGTCTGGTTTAGCCAACGCACATGTAGCTAATCATACGATAACAGACTAGGATGCACATCACAAGTTGTGCAAACTCACGGTAACAAATGAAAATATATTCAATTGTCTTTGCAATCAGAATTGCAATGTGTCAGACTAAGTGAATCACTTCATGTTCAATCCAAATTTTGTTGTATTTAACAAGTTCTTAAGAAATAAATATATCCAATCCCGTCTCAATGTTTTTATAAACATGTAAGACCAGAAATAACACATCAATTTTGTTGTCATTTAAAAGTGACTACACTGATGTTGATGAGACTGCTACATTTCCTGCTCAGGTTGTATGAGAGCTTTCAAGTCGATATTGAATTCACCATTGATATGAAATCCAATCCGCCAGGTGCAATGATGGACGCTAAATTGAAGAGAAAATGACATTTGTGTTTGCTTAGAGTCATTATAGATTATGTTCTTAGTAGGTATGACTGGAAGCCAAAATATTGTTTACCAAAAATACTTTAATTGGTCAGGCCCAAAAGAAAACATTACTTACTTCTCATCTGCAGCTACTGTGTACACTACAGGACATAACATTTCAGATGCAACTAAATTAGATTTGCAAGAGTGAAATTACATTGCATTAAATAAAATCTACAGGTAATTTAAAATCATTTGCTAGTATAACCCTATAATCTGGAACATGTAGGAGCAAATATAATTCTGCCACCTTACACCATTCAGTTGTCCATGACTTGTACTTGGAATATAAACCACTAAATGCCCCATTCTGGATCTAATTCCAGAAACCAACAATGGATTCCTGCAAACCTAGCAAACATTTACTTGTAACAGAAAACCTAATTGGCTTACCAATGATCACATTATGACCAAAAATACAGTACAGCACATAGGGGTAGATGTATCAAGCAGTGAAGAGAGTGGGGAAGAAGACCAGTGGAGATGCCCTTAGTGACTATGACCCTGAATTGTGTGATGCCGATATGATAACCATGGTCTTATATTATGCTGTATGTGCACACACCCATGGGCAGGTTGCATTGTGCTAACATCAAAAGAACTCTCCTTAAAAGATTTTAAAATTAAAGACTGTGTTTATACAGTATTTTTCCCAAAACACTGTTATGTTGTTATTGCTTAGGGGGTTTACATTCCTAACAGGGGTGGGTTATAGTTTAAAGAGGCAAGATGCATACACACAGTCTTTAGCCATTCAACAATAGAAACACATGTTGACATTACATTTGCTTTTCAAAATAATTCACTTTACAGAGTCATCAGCTGTAAACATTCATCTTCAAGATACTTGTCTGCTCTTTAGCAATGACTTTCTGAATTCATTATCTTCGAGATAATTCATTGATGTAAGAGGCTTGTTTATCAGTGAGTACGCCAGTGAATTCAATTGTTAAAAGGTTTTGCATGCTTGTTGTGTGCATATTTTTGAGTTGCATACTTTTTGTGGCCACCTCTATTAAATGCATCTTGTTCATCGGTGCTTCCTACACTTTTTTTTTTTGCTATTTACAAGGCGGAGTAAGCACTGATGACAGATAGAATCAACAGATATCACGTAGCAGCCAATCAGCTCCTTACCTGCAAAGCAGTTACAGGCTGTGTTTGAAAAATTACTATTACATGCTGGTTGGTTGGTACTTTGGGCCTGATCTAAATCTAAATTGCAGTGTAATATTAAAGCAGCCAGTATTAACCCTTCACAGAAACAATATAACTCACCCAAATCTAACTCACTCTGCACATTACATCTGCCCCACTTGCAGTGCAGCATGGTTGCAAAAATTGCAGCCTTGATAACTAGTCTGAATCAGGCCCTTCATCTCGGTCCACTTCTCTCTCTCCAATGAATAATAAATAGACCCCTAAGGGTAATAAAGCATAGAGGAACTCAGAGTTCTGACACATTAGATACAATATTGGTGACAGTCCTAGAAGGTTGTATGCAATTCTTACCGCTGTGGACGAAACTTGTGTTTAATTGGCTTTTGCAAATCCCAGCGCTGGCATTGCTTTCCTGTCTCTGTATAATCCATTGGTCCTCTGTAGCTTTCACCATTACGGGTCACACATTCCACTGAAAGTTAACATATTATATGTGTGTTAGTAAGAAAAACAAATATACCACTCAAGCAGGTAAATGGATAGTATATTTCATACACAAACCAGCAGAACAGGTTTTTGTATTTGTTGAATAACTGGAGTAATATTTCCCAGTTAGGCCTTTCATAGTACTTTATTATGGTTTATGTTTGGAATGCTAAATTAGGTTGTTGTATTTTCACAAATTAAATTATTCAAACAAATGTACCATTCTAGTAGGTACAAGTCAGAAATCTTAAAGTCCTATAATAAAAAAAATTGATGTCTTTTCGTATGATGGATGCAGCTTCTGCCCACAAAAAAAAATGTCCCTTATAATAGTTCATTTTGTTTATATTCCATGTTGCATACATCGCTAGGTACATTCGGTTCTTCACCTGTAGCCTATGCACCAAGTAATTTAAAATATTATCAAAAATGTTATAATTTTTGCAAGATCAATGCAGAAAGCACTAGAAGTGTATTTCTAATTATTAAACTATAAATGAATAGCTACTTCATGGTGAACATAATCATTATCATTTGGGTATCTTTGCACCAGAATGGTTTGCACACCTGTACTCTTCTCAGCCTAAACTAGACCAAATCTACCCGCCCTAGTCCCATCTCTCTAGTTGCTAGCAGCAGCAAATGTCAATGAGGTCAACTTGATTAGCTGTGACATGCTGTACATTGGAATGGTGCATCACAGTGTCCTAACATCAAGTAATTGATGATATATTGGCTACAACATACCTCCCAACATGACCCTCTCAAGGAAGGACACAGTACTCTGCTCCTGGACTTCCCTCTTAATTCCCATCACCTGTGTTGAAGCACATTTCTTATCAAATAACCTGTTCAACACAGTTGATGACAATCATACATTACCAGGGAAGTCCAGGAGCAGAGCATTGTGTCCCTCCTGGAGAGGGTCATGTTGGAGGTATGCTACAACCATCTAAACACCGCTAAACACCATAATTTTTTTCCAATGTACATTTTCGGTTCATACGTCTCCAGTGACAACATTTTGCAACTGTTAGAGCAGTTTAGTAAATTAAGGTACTTATAGTAAATTTCATACATCCTCTTGCAGAACAGTTCTTTGTTAAATAACTGAAGAGATATTACACAAGCTCCTTAGGGAACTAGCCTTGCATCATACATTATTATGGTTTGTGTTTGGGATGCCAAATTAAGTTATTTCATTTCCACAGATTAAATTAGATACAGAAAACAGAACAAGTTGTAATGGCTTTCTGCAGAATCCATCTCTGCTTGATTAGTACTGGTCCCGTTCTAAGCATTTTGTTTTGTTCCTATAAGTAAACAGTAATTGGCAGTACGACATGTGTTTTTCAGATATACAAATCTTTTCATATTTTGTGGCCCATTTATCAATGAGTTTTAGCAGGTGAAAAACAACTGAATACCACCCATTGTGTATGATATATTAGGCTTCAGCCAATCAACTGCTAAATGTCATTTTTCAAACACATGACAGTTTGGAGCTGAAATATTTTAAATAGCCACCTTTAAAACTTGTTACTAAATGGGCCTCTATGTCAGTTAT
The DNA here is from genome assembly GCF_055691185.1 of Crinia signifera. NCBI lineage: Eukaryota > Metazoa > Chordata > Amphibia > Anura > Myobatrachidae > Crinia > Crinia signifera. The sequence continues at coordinate 177,354,276 of NC_139220.1, forward strand.
AGGCTAAAAAGTAAAGTACAACATGATCACTTACCACTGAATGGGAAAGACAGTTTTCCTGTCACTCAGGAAAGCTCCTTTCTAATACTTTAAGCACTGAAGTGATCCTGTGTGACAGGAAAAACAGAAAATTAATATCATGCTTATGGAAATTTCATTTCCTGTTCCGAAGCATGACACCGATCATCAATGGGTTAACCATGACCGGCCATGTGTGTGAACAACCAACTACCTGGCAGCTATTAAAACCCTGGTTTTTAGTCTGGAGCAGGCAGGAGAAGAGGTAGGATCTTGTGACCACTGCCAGGTGGTAGCGGAACAGGTAAAGAAAATTTCTGTAAGTATAATATTATTGTATTCTTACATAGGGGTAAGTGTACAAAACTGTCATCACGCAGGAGGGTATGGTGCAGTTCACATAAATATGATACTGAGCAACAACACATATCATGACTATACACCGCTTTGGTGTAGCTTGAGGTCCGCACGGAATCTGCACTTTGCATGTCTCTTTCTGTGACGGTCGCAGTGCTTCTAAGCCACAGCTTGGAGATGTAAAAATGTACTGTATCTAACTTTAGAGACCAATATAGTTGAGATGTTACACATATGATTGGTTGCTTTGGGCAACGTCTCCACATTATCTCTCTTTTTGCTAAACCTCGTAAATGCTAAAGCTTACACGAATCAGCTCCCAACTGTCATATTTCAAACAATGGATATGTATCCTATGCATCCTTAATCCAGCAGCAATGAACCACCTGGATCACCACACCTAAACAAAAACAACTGGGGGAAACCAACGGTGACTTATCTAAGATCTGAAACAGAAAAGAATTCCACCATTTGTGTGTGTGTACAAGCTCCCCAAGAAAGAACTTAGCATATATTGATCTTTTTGCTGCTACCAAGTACAATTAATTTTCTAGGATAATACAATTACCAACTATAATTAATGACCAATAAAGTATTACTGTAGGAATAAATGCAATGCACGTTTCAATCAGGTGATTGGCAGAGTGGCAGTATATTAGCTAGGTTTAACTTTGATAGAAATAAAAAAGAGAGATACTGTCCAGGCTTCATACTGTACTGCCATTACGGTTAAAGGCTGTTATATGCCCTAACACCATAGGCTGCCAAGGAATTGTGTTATCCAGCACCATGCTTAGGTTATAAGTTAGACTAGGGGCCTCATTCAGCATGGAGTTCAAAAGCAAAATCTTTCTCTAATGGGCAAAACCATGTGCACTGCAGGTTGGGCAAATGTAATGTGAGCAGAGAGAGTTAAATTTGGGTGCGGCGTGTTCAAACTTAATTCTAAATTACAAAACAAAGCAACCAGTATTTACCCTGCACAGAAACAAAATAGCTCACCCAAATCTAACTCTCATTAATCTGCACATTTAACATTTTCCCACCTGCAGTGCAGCATGGTTTTGCCCATTAGAGAAAGATTTTGCTGAATCAGGCCCTGTTCTGGGATGAAAATGTTGGGGGGGGGGGGGGGGGGGGGGGGGGGGGGCGCTGGATCCACTTTCCTGGCTAGAGATGATCAAAAGCAGGAAAACGATGGAGACAGGAGGTAATAACAGCTATTATCAACACATGACAATTTACCCTTAACATTTTGGCAGTAGCGGTATGTACAAATAGGGTTACCATTCAATGTAATTATGTACTACTGTAGAATGTAATACCTTCAGAACAGTGTAAAAATATGCTGTTCTAATAAACACAGCCTGTAGGGCTACAGTGTCATCAGATGAAAGCTTTATAGAAACTGACAATTGCAAGTGGAAGTGAAAAAAACATTTGATTAGCCTTTGTTAACTGGCATTTACAGTAAGTCTTCCAACTCTCTGAAAGCAGAACAGAGGATCCTTGAAGGTCTATAACTAGATAATAGCCAGAGGGAAATACCAGTAGACCTGACAGTATTATCTCTATTTGTCCACCTCCATTATAAAAATAAAATAATAATAGCAATAAAGTTGGTATACTTCCTACTGCAAGCATGACTTGTTCACAGGATGTTGCAGTAAAAGTCCATTACAGACATGTATTATTACCATTGTATTCTCCAGTCTCATCTGGTTTGGATTATTTTATGATTCTAATTATTGAATACGTACATACATACTAGTTTTTATTAAAACAATTTGGATTACAGATTTGATGGAACTTTAACTTGTTTTATTAGAACGCATTAAACATGGGGGAGTAGATTTAACAAAGCTTATAATGTTTTGGTACTGCCCATAGAACCAATCTAGCTCTTATTTCTCTTTTGCATCCTACATTATGAGAGACATAATTGGATTTGTTGCTATGGGCAACACCACAACTTTTGATTTATAAAATCTTTAATAAATGAAGCCCTTTGTCTCCTGTTTCAGTTTTGTCGTCTGAGCGGCTTTCACAGTGTGCGGGGCAGCGATAAGCGGTGAGCGCTGCTGCATGCTCCCGCATCATCGCTGCTGGCCGGTGCTCATCTGCTGGTATTACCTGAAGATGTGCGACAGAGTGGATATTAAAAACAGGGCATACTGGGCATACTGTACATATGCAGATAAAATGCCTGTTAGTCTAAAGGCCCATACACACTGGGCGACTTTGAGCTGAAAGTCGCTCAAAACACTCAGTTTGAGCGGCTTTCAGCTCAAAGCCGCCCAGTGTGTATGGCTCGGCGATGAGCGGTGAGCACTGCTGCGCGCTCCCGCATCATCGCTGGGAAAGGACGGCTTTGCATAGCTCTGTGCTATGCAACGCTATCCTTCCCCCTCCGTCGGTGCGGAGCCGGGGGAAAGTCGCTCAGTGTGTATGCACTGAGCGGCTTTCCCCGCAGCGGTGATTGGCATCATCGCTGTCCATACACGCTGGGCATAGTCGCCCAGTGTGTATGGACCTTAAAGGTGCATACATTGGGTGATTTTGCCCAGCATGTATGGTGGACAGCGATGATGTGAAAATCGCTGGCCTGAAATTTGCTCAGTGCATACACACAGAGAGATTTTCCCCCTGGCCAGTGGTTTTCACAGGGGGTGGACGACATTACATAGCAGGACGCTATGCAATTCTATGTTGGGACTCGCAGTAGCACACGGTTTTAATAGTATTGGAGCTCCTATAATTAAATAATGAATATGCCTGCACTCAAACAAAATAGTACTGTCAACATTCATTTAAATGTTATTATTTTGAAATATCATAGCCGCAGTAATAATATATTTATTATTTATGACTCACCCATATTTTTTATTTGGTAGCCTTTAATTGAGTATTAATGACAAAGTAATATATATGATTAACAAGGCTCATTATTGTGTTCTGGCTTCTCTGGCCACAGCTACTTCTTGGCAAGTTTCTGGTGAGTTCGTCTTTTCTTAGCAGCCACAAATTGCAGAAATTGGCAGCCAATTTTTATACAAATGGGTAAATTTACTAAAACTTCTAAAAAGTGAAAAGAGGTCATGTCACTAGAGCAACCAATAAGATTATATCTATTATTTTCTAGCTTGCAATAGAGAAAAGATAGACAGAATCTGATTGGTTGCTATGGGTAACAACACCTTACAGTTTAGAAGCTTAAGTAAATGTACCTGTAGGCCTCAATATCTCCTTCTATTACATTTGGTGATTTTCCGGGGGGATATGGAATCTTGCCACAATCGTTGGTGAATTTAAACTCACTAAAGATTTGCAACTTATTACATTCCATACTTGGGGGTTATTCTGATTCACTCGGAAAGGCACAATCACTCTCTAATGGACAAAACCACGTGCACTGCAGGTGGGGCAGATGTAACATGTGCAGAGAGAGTTAGATTTGGGTTTTTTATTGTTTCTGTGCAGGGTAAATACTGGCTGCATTATTTTTACACTGCAATATAGATATCAGTTTGACGTACACCCACCACCCAAATCTAACTCTCTCTCTGCACATGTTACATCAGCCCCACCTGCAGTGCATATGGTTTTGTCCATTAGAGAATGATTGTGCCTTTCCGAGTGAATCAGAATAAATCCCTTGGTATTTATCTCATCTTTGTTAAGGAAACTTTTATAGGAACACTATAATCAGAGCAAAGAAAGACAGGACTTTTAGTGCAATCTAATGCATTCTATATCTGCATCCCTCTCTGTTTATTGATCTATCCATGTGATAGCTGCTTATCTCCCCATTCATATTTGTGTTCTCTAATTCCCTGGAGCAATATCTCACTCAGGGTTGCTATAAAATAATTAGAAAAAGATCTTCCTGTTGTTGTTTGTAATACTATAATCTCTGACTAACTAACATGATTGAACATGAAGATTCACCTAATAGCTTTCAATCCTCTGCATTGTTGTTGTGATCATATTAACAGAGGTGAAGGAAAGTCTAGATAAATATTGTTAAGGGCCATACACACTTGGTGATTTTTCAGCTGAAAATCGGCAAGTGTGTGTGGGCCAGCGATGCCTGACTACCGTTGATGCACACTCCCGCATCACTAGTAAGGTGGTTCGCCTGCTGGTTTTACCAGCATGTTTTGCGATGATGGTTAATATTTCAACCATCATCACTCAGTGCGTACGGTGCTGGGCGATAATGACCGAAAGATGAGCCAGTCAGCCCGGCAGCCCCTACTCCTCCTTCCCCCTGCTCCACACGGAGCACACTTTACGCGTCCCCTCGGCCCGCATTCCTCCTTCCCACTGCTCCAAAAGGAGCACACTACATGGCACCCAGCTACCCGCCAGCTCCCTCCCCTGCTCCATGCTACACGCCAGCTCCCTAACCTGCTCCATGCTACACGCCAGCTCCCTCACCCTGCTGCACACGGAGCACAGTACATGCCTCCCTGGCTGCCTACCCGCTCCCTTCCTCTGTTTTCCAGCACGCCACAGCAGCAGTCGCTACACTGCCCACCAATGTGTAATTTTGCAATATGTCAGTACTATATGCATTGCTGGATATATATTCTGGTACCACTGCCCACCAATGCACATTTATTTATATGCCAGTAATATATACATTGCTGGCACAATGTTTTATATGAAAGATTTTCAGCAAAGTCTTTCACCTCCTTAAAATCTCTTGCTCTTTTGGAAAATAGCTCAGTGTGTGTACGCACTACTTTGTTTACAGATATATCTATCAGCGATTTTGGCAAAGTTTCTTATAATGAAAATCTCCTAGTGTGTAGGGCCCTAGTCGTGTACAGTGATACTTTATTTATAGAATATATCACTTTGGCCCGAAATGCTCCATTTGTAAATATCGAGTAACGCTTGATAAAATATATCATCCCCAGGTCTTACATAAATGTCTGCAAAATGTAATGAGCCTGTGTTCTGACCAATGCTTAAAATGTGATTGCATATAGGCAGGGAAAGGCCTTTTATAGGATTTTATTCTTTCTTTCAGTTTTGTAATACGGAGCAAACTTCAGTGCCAATATGTATGTGCCCAGACCAAAAATGATTTAGCACAGCTCTAATGTAATCCATGTGGACTGCATATTTCAGTGTTGTGGGAAAGACTACATTCTGTATTTAATAATTGACTGCAATAGTATTTACTGTTCCTTTCCATAGATGTACTAAGCCTTGAAGAATGATAAAGTGGAGAGAGATAAAGTACCAGCCAATCAGCCACTAACTGCAATGTCACGGGCTGTTATTGTAAAATGACAGTTATGAACTGATTGGTAGGTACTTAATATCCGCCCACTTTATCTCTTTACAAGGCTTAGAACATTTGTCCCATATGGAGGTGGTGCTGATACCAAATAAAGATCTTACCTTCTGAGCACAATGGGATGTTGCAGGCTTCCTGGCGGACTTTTGGATTTTTCGTGAAACACCAGGGACCTCCTTCTTCTCCTTTGGGATTCCGGCAGTTGTTCTCCTTGAGGTCCTTATCTCGATAGCTCAAAGGCAAATAGCTAGTTTTAAAATGACATTATAGCAAATGTAGTATTACTACCACAGTTATTTTGATTGTCTAAAGTACAATACTACTGTAAATATACTTTAGTATGTACAGTGGAAAGCAGAAGCCTATTAGTATCATGTATGTGTCAAATACGTCCCATACAACTTTAGTCATAGTAGTGCTACCAAAATTAGCATTATTAATTAGCAGCTGCCCATGCAAATATTATTAATTTTCTGCCCTCTTGTGACAACTGAATACATATTACTAGATGTTTCAACTAATATTTTGCACTGGAAAGCACTTTCTGGTAATAAGATATTATAGAAGTAATAAACACGCTGAAAACAAACTAAACATCATTTTAAATAAACATTCAGGTGGTAGGAATACGTAGTGGGTCCACGCAGTGGCATTACTATAAATTTTGCTCCCCCATGCCAAAAAGTTTGCTCCCCCATGCCAGGCTTCTCTCCAGCATGTTTCCCCAGCGTGTGGAGAGAGGAAGAGAGACCAGCATACACTGCTGCTTCCCTTGGCTCCGACGCATCCCAGGCCGCCCTAGCATGCCCATCAGCCCGCCCATCCTGTACACAGTAGCCAATAGCCAGCTCTGTGTACAGTCAATTGAATCAGTGGGGGGATTTGTCATTTCTGCCATGGCTGCACCCGCTCTGCGGGTGACTCGCTTCCAGTGTTCAGTCAGTGGGCAGCGACAGGCAGCAGCATGTCAGTGCATCGAGCGGGTGTCCCGGCGCCCACCCAGAACCTGCTGCTGCTTGCCCCTCCAAGCGGTTGCTGGGGCTGCCTTACAATAGTTACGCCACTGGGTCCACGGTGCGATTTTGTTTGCGATTAGATTGGGATCAAATCGAATAGTACGCAAAATGCATTCGATTTGACTATATAGTACAGGCACAATACGAGGAGACTATACATTCCCCGCTCAGTTAGGGCCATGGTAGGAACCAAACAGATCCTCTAAGTGCGAGTCAGTAATGCTAATTATTACACCATCCGCTGTGACCTCATCATATCCTATAACAACAATATGACTAATTTGAATGGGATTTAGTCTGCTATTACAGCAAATAAGGTTAAAGACTATGTATGTTGATTTCTTTAACCCATGAGATTTAGCCAAGTGCAGCATCTGGACTAGTGCAATTTATTTAAATGAGCTGCAATATAATCAAATCGCCTACTGATCAATTGGACAAAAGACATGCCAAACAAATACAAAGTATCACTTTACTTGATAATAACATATTATATGCTGTAAGTACATAGAAAGCAAAAATGCATTTAATCTTGTCTGAACTGTCAGTATGGTTGATACTTTAGACTGAACAACAAGAACACAAGTCAATAACCAGAAAGGGTTGACGAAATTTCACGTTTCTGTTTTCGAAAGATCGGAAATGACATAAAACAGAATGTTACTAAAACCAGCCTTGTAAAAGAATCTGCTGAAATTATCCCCAAATTACAGTTTCTGAAAAAGAGATTCCTTTACATAAACATGGAAACCACCTTCATAAAAACAGATGTTGTGATGAAGTTGTTCTGTGAATTTCAGCCCACACATTAACAAGCAGCAAATGTTTGGGTGTTTAATTCTTTCCCATAATTGCCTTGCACATCAGTCTGTACTGATTACATCACCATTTTCTTCTCAGGGTTAACAAACAAAATAGCGTGCAGCTCCTTCATTTGTTACATGACCTTTGTAAAGTCTGACTGTACAGCCTGATGTGAAAGCATTACTAATGGTCGAATCAGTCGGCGCACTGCTCCTTCTGTATTTGTTAACACACACTGAGAATGACTAGTAAGATTTAATATGCTAGACCAAGAATTCTCAACCACGGTCCTCAAGGCACACTAAAGGGTAAATTTACTAGGTTGGAAGTTCTATTGAAGATGGGATGTAGCCCATTGCAAATAATAATTGTATCTATTATCTTCTAGACAGTGCTAAATAAATACAAAATAGAATCTAATTGGTTGCTAAGGGCAACATGCCATCTTCAATAGAATTCCCATCTTGGTAAATTTAGCCTGAACAGTCAAGGAAGGTTTAAGGCTAGCCATACTTGAATACAAGTGACTTAATTAATACTTCAGTAGTTACGGTATCTGTGCTTAAACATGGATTTGGTACTTGTGTATTTTGGCGGCGCCCCCGATGTCCGTCGTACGACGAACATATTGCATCGCATCGCATGCCATGCACCCGATGGCATGCGATGCGATGCGACGCGATTTTGACCCCCTATACGACCAAAAATCGTATAAGCACCCTAAAGGGTGCTTTTGAGCACCCAAATGGATGCTTACAATGTTAAATGCACCCCCACGCCACCCCCCACTATAAACGTGAACCCGAAGCGTGGCGAGCGCAGCGAGCCCGCGAGGGGCGGCGGTACGCGTCCTACGACCTTTTCATACCCCCACTATCCACGTCGGCGTGGAGTTGAGAATAGAATAGTGCCCGAGCGTGGCGAGCGCAGCGAGCCCCGCGAGGGGACGCGGATACCTTCACAGTTATACGCGTCCCCTCGCGGGCTTCACAGGTGTCCGTGGCGACGCGGACACCTGTGAAGCCCGCGAGGGGACGCGTTTACCTGTGAAGGTATCCGCGTCCCCACGCGGGGCTCGCTGCACTCGCCACGCTTCGGGCTCGGTGGCTCGCTGCGCTCGCCACACTATTCTATTCTCAACTCCACGCCGACGTGGATAGTGGGGGTATGAAAAGGTCGTAGGACGCGTACCGCCGCCCCTCGCGGGCTCGCTGCGCTCGCCCCGCTTCGGGTTCACGTTTATAGTGGGGGGTGGCGTGGGGGTGCATTTAACATTGTAAGCACCCATTTGGGTGCTTAACATAGTATAAGCACCCATTAGGGTGCTTATACAATGTTTAATCGCATCGCATCGCATCGTATGGCATCGTATGCCATGTACAATGGCATACAATTTCAAAATTGTATGCCATCGTGCAAAATCGTACGATATCGCGTCGCATCGCATACCATCGTATGTGTTATGGTATGCGATGCGATGGGCGCCGCCAAAATACACAAGTACCATGGATTTTACTAAAACTTGGACTGCTAGGGGTAAATTTACAGTACTAAAGCTTCTAAAAATGAAAAGAGATGATTTTGCAGATAGCATTTCTCGGTTGCATCCTAGAAAATGATATCAGAATGTGATTGATTGCTAAAGTATCTGCAACATCACGTCTTTTCATTTTTAGAACCTTTATTATTAATGACTATAGTCATCAATAATGCAGTTCTGAATCAAAGGATTATAATCTAATCTATCACCAATTTGCAATCTCAAACCCAACATAAAGTATACTGTACTATACAAAATAAACACAAACTTGGACAGGAAACAGGTAGGTACAGTATATACAATAGAAATGCTTTTTAAATAAAAGGGGTTATAACTGTAAAATCCAACAAATATTCTAGGTTCTTTAGTTCTATGCTATAGAGGTGTGAATCTTCTTTTAGATCTGCTTTTGCTTAACTAATCCTATGACATTATATTCCTTTGTTAAATGAACATACAGTAGCTCAGAAATAACAATTAATTCATTTTCCCTGTGGAATGATCGGACTGAAAACTCTAAGGCCAAACCATACACATGAAAATTACGCACAGAAATTGCAGAATATATTTGCCAAATATTTTGCACAGCAATTTAAAAAATGTAGCTAATCTGTACCTGTACATTGCTTAAAAGGAGAAAACATCTGCAAAAAATCTCCTGTAACTGAAGGCATTAATATCTCTGCTCCGAACAGTCTGGTCATTCTTATTTTTTACTTCTAGCAGGTGATTACCGGAGGGCAGAGGCATAGGCAATTATTTTTAAAAATGGTATCCCCAGGCCATCTCTCACACAGGCTAATGTGATCTTTGCACTTTGTAATCTAATGATCATAATTTGTTAGCCCTGAGCAACTACTATTTACTTTACCTGCAGTACCTCTCAATATGTAGGTAAGCAGTAAAACAGAAAATAGTGCTTTTTTTCTCTAGGACTCCCAGCCAGCTAGAACTATTTTGAAGCCTGGGAAAAAATCCAGGTTTCAACTCTGGAGAACTCGGTGGGGTGGGAAAATCATATAAGCAGTTTATGGGAATATAGAAACCAGTGAGGCACCATGAGATTAGGTGGTGTGAGTCCCAAAGGAGGTGTAGTTACATGACTAAAGTGGTTTGGTCTAAGGTGGACAAACCTTTAAAATAAATGACATATCAAAATACCCATTAGTAAGCTTGAATAAACCTAGAAATGTGTATATACAATAATTATTTCACAGAATTTTTGTATTATCATGTAATGTGCATTTAGTACTTCTGATTCAATTGCAAATAGAATAAAGAGTTGTTTTATTATGTTCTATTTAATTCTTACCTATGTTCATGCGGGAACATTAAATTCCATGACTGGCAGTGTAGGCCACTCTTTGTTATATTCCTTGTTCCTTTGTAATTACTGCCATTTCCATGAATACATTCAATAACATAATCTGGTTTTCAGAAAAACAAACAGTTAATTTTGCTCCAGTATTTGTGGTTCACAGCCATAATGTTGGCTACTCAGGTTAGCCCCCAGACAATGGGCTTTATTCTAGTTCACTCTTTCTGACAAAATCCTTCTTAGATGGACAAAACCATGTGCACTGCAGGTGGGGAAGATGTTACTTGTGCAGAGAGAATTAGATGTGGGTGGGGTTTTACTTCAAAGTGAGATCTATATTGCAGTGTAAAAATAAAGCAGTCAGTATTTATCCTGCACAGAAACAAAATAACTAACCCAAATCCAATTCTCTCTGCACATTTTACATCTGCCCCCCTGCAGTGCACATGGTTTTGTCCATCTAAGAAGGATTTTGTCAGAAGAGTGAACTAGAATAAGGCCAAATGTCTAGGTAGACCGTAAAAAGTTTGGCACCAAAAGTTGACATTAAAAGGTCAAGATTAGTTTTTCAAGGGTGTTTTTTTGTCAAGCATGTGGACCACCAATAAGTGTTGCATGTACACTTGCATGGCTCATTCACCCTGCTTCAGGACACTTTACCATTCCCAGTTAGAGTCTATGTGGGCAGTACGGATGGTGTAATGGTTAGCATTACTGCCTCACAGCACTAAGGTCATGGGTTTGATTCCCACCATGGCCCTAACTGTGTAGAGTTTGTATATTTTCCCTGTATTTATGTGAGTTTACTCCGGTTACTCCGGTTACTCTCACAATCCAAAAATATACTGGTTGGTTAATTGGCTCCCAACAACTTAACCCTAGAATGTCTGTGTGTGTGTGAGTGTACATGGTGTGTGGTAGGGAATATAGATCGTAAGCTCCACTGGGGCAGGGACTGATGTGACTGTTCAACTATACTCTGTAAAGCGCTGCGGAATATGTGTGCGCTATATAAGAAACTGTTAATAAATAAATAATGGTAAAGCATGAAATAATCCAAGACAAGGAAAAACACATGTCAACCTTTTCATGTGTTGACCATTGCCATATTGACCTTTGCTTGGGTCAACCTTTTGTCAAAGTCGACCCAATGCATGATGACCTTTTGTCAGTGTTGACTTTGCGCTTGTTGGCATTTTGTCAACGATGGCTTAGTGTATGTCAACCTTGTGGTGTCAACCTATTGTATTATCTACACCTTATCTGTGAGGGAATTATACAGTACATTAAAGTGATAGGCATGGCCAGGTTTATCAACCCCACACAACTGCTTTATGTCCAGTGGTGGTTGGTGCCTGTGAGCTGCAGCTCCGACCACATATAGTGGGGGAGGGCAGGTTATGTATGGTGTACAAGCTTCATAGTACCTTTACTGTGTGTTATAACATACTGTACAGTATGTGGTGACTGGCTGTCCCCAGGGATCAGCAGCACCATTGTGTGTATAACAATCAGCACTGCACTAGCTGTGATGCAGCTCTCAGCTTTTCCTTCCTCTATATCCTGCCCCCAGACTCCCATTGGCTAGGGTTATATAGGAGGATGAGCATCTGTAGTGGTTGGTGGCTGTGATACACAGCGGTTCTGCTGATCCCCATGTACAGTCAGCCAAGCCAGCAAACATTTTATAACACACAGTAAAGGTACTGTAAAGCTTATATTGGAGATGTAACCTGTCCCTTCTGCTATATTTGGCCTGAGCTACAGTTCACAGGCAGCAGCCACCACTGTTTATACTATGAAATTCTATAGAAAACACATACTGTATTTATTATTTTGAAAATTCTAGTTATTTTCTTGAAAGAATGTGTAGTAACAGGCACTAATTCATAAAAATCTGCATTCCCTTTAATCTTTGCATGGAACACACCAAGATGTGCCAAGAAGGAGATTGATATTACAGTATTTGCTAAGGAAATTATATTTACTTTCTATCTACTGGGGTCACCCAAGGATCTGCACCCTACGCTCTGATTTTCTCTACAGTAGTACATGTTCTCTCAGTGAACTAATATGCTGCATATGCGTTCCACTACTACAGTAAATTTATTATAAATTATACAAATGATCTATCCTTTCTCCACTGATCTCTGCTTTATTATCCCCTGTATCTGTCTCTCTGCAATCTCTACAGGGATGTCCAAATGCTACCAAATACTTAATACATTTAAAATGGAGCTCATTATCTTCTTTTCCTAGTTTCTTTACCTCATCTCTAGTCTCCCTCATGCTTGACATCACCCTCTGCCAAGCCTGTTAACTTGGTATCATAATTGACTCAGCCCCCAGACCTTCATTCCCACATCCAGTCCCTTCAGGTGCACTTTAAAGGTGCCCATACATGGTACAATATCTCCATGTGTTTTGAACTAGATTGCATCGCATGCGATGAGATCCGAAGCTAGTTAAAAAAATGCATGGGTTGCACAAACTTTATGTGCTGTGCGATGGGATTCCCATGGGAGCGCGCATTGGATGACACCCATTGCACCATGTATGGGCACCGTAACTTCCTCTTTTAAAACTTTCTAGACTACACACTTTTCTCACGGTTGAAGTTACTTATCCATTCTCTTAACTTCTGCATTAATTAATGCAACCTCCATACTGTTTGGTCTTCCCTTTGTTAGCCTTTCCTATTTGCAATCTGTCTTAAATGCTGTATTGAGACGTACCTTCCTCTGTAACCACTGTACACCACTCTACAACCCCTCTACCCCTAATTCAATATTCTCATCCTTACATTCAATCCTCTCAGCAACTCTACCGCTTTGTAAAGTTTGCCTCTTGCCTCTAAGTTAGGTAAGCTTCCTCTCATTCACTTCAATATGAATTACACTCCTTCTTCTCTGTGTTAGCCAATTCTTACTCCCACCTCCAAGACTTCTCCCTGCTGCACTCCACTTATTGAACTACAGTACCTACAGTACATCACCAGAATCTCTATCAAACATTCAAACCCCACCCTTTGCTATAGTGTGTTTTACCCCCAGCTGGTACTACTCCCTCTGCATGTTATACCAGCTCCGTTCATGCACTCATGCACATGTGAATGTCGCGAGTATGGAACCAACCGGTGACATCACCTGGCAATGTTGCTCATTCTATGTATAGAGAGGCAGTAGCTCACAGATTCACACCTACTGTCTCTCTATATCTGCAATCACACTAAATTTTCTAAGTTGGGAGTTCAATTGAAGTTTCCCATCAACCAATCAGATTCTACTTATTTATTTTGCACCTTCTAGAAGATAATAAATAGAATCTGGTGGTTGCAATGAGCAACAACCCATCTTCAAAACTTCCATCTTAGTAAATGTACTCTTTAGTACAGGAAGTACAGCTGCTTTGCCCTCTAGTATATACATTTTAATAACTTTGCAATCCTCTAGCAGGCACCAAGAGGTTCATTCATACAGTTGCTGTCCAAAATGGCCAATTGCATGAAAATACAGATTTGGACAGGTTACCATACCTAAAAATATGTAAATTAGCCTCTGCACATGGGCTGTGTGCAATATTCTCTCACTTGAGCCCATGCGCAGGGATCTGTCCAATTTGGAATCAGGCCCATTATATGGATCATTCATTCTTTTTCAGAAGTACATATGGCATTCCTATTGAGCGCAGAATGCAACAATGTGACCATGGGTCTTATTCTGGTTCACTATTTCTGACAAAATCCTTCTTAGATGGACAAAACCATGTGCACTGCAGGTGGGGCAGATGTTACTTGTGCAGAGAGAATTAGATTTGGGTGAGTTATTTTGTTTCTGTGCAGGGTAAATACTGACTGCTTTATTTTTACACTGCAATATAGATCTCACTTTGAAGTAAAACCCCACCCAAATCTAATTCTCTCTGCACAAGTAACATCTGCTCCACCTGCAGTGCACATGGTTTTGTCCATTTAAGAAGGATTTCTTCAGAAAGAGTGAACTAGAATAAGGCCCCATAAATTTGAGACGGAATTGTATCTAGAATCTGGGAGGTGTCCCTGCCTGACTATTACAAAGTGAATGATGACTCTAAGAGAGGCATCCTTGTTAAATGTAATGCATGTCGTTGAACTTCTAAGACGACACTTTCACCTGAGGTTGTGGAACGTCGTTATTGGTGTGTGCGGTGGGAGCAATAAGCTGATGTTTTGCCTAGGTTGCCAAAAAACCTTGCACTGGCCCTACATTTATGGTCTGCTAACAATATGAATGCTGTTTGTGCTCCTCTACTGGGACCAACAGTGAGAATCCCATGTGTTTTTTTATGTTGTGTTTGTGAAAAGTCCCAAGTTAATGTATCAATCCATACACATATGTGTGTGCATGGGATGCAGTCAAAATCCCGGCGGTCAAAATCCCGACAGGGTCAAAATCCCTATTGGGTCATAATACCGACAAGGTCAAAATACCGACATATAGAATGTACAGGTGAAACTGTAAACATGACTTTGGGTCGACGGGTCGACAGATCGCGAGGTCAACATGGGTTTTTTCACAGTTTTTTGATCCGACATGTGCCGACAGGCGGTATTTCATGCCCTACCATCCACTAGGGCATGGTGGGAGAATAAAATACTGTGCCGAGCGCAGCAAGGCTCCGTGCCCGAAGCATTGCGAGCAAAGCGAGCAATGCGAAGGGCTGCGGTTCACCTCCAACTGTGTCCATGTCAACTGTGTCGACATTCGGGTAGAAAAACAGTGAAAAAACCCATGTCGACCTCGCGACCTGTCGACCCAAAATCATGTTGACAGTTTCACCTGCACATTCTATATGTCGGTATTTTGACCATGTCGGGATTTTAAATGTCGGGATTTTGTCCATGTCGGTATTTTAAATGTCGGAATTTTGTCCTTGTCTGGATTTTGTCCTTGTCGGTATTATGTCCCATTCGGGATTTTGACCATGTCGGGATTTTGACCGTCGGGATTTCATACTGAATCCGTGTGCATAACCCAATGAAATAATTAAAATCTAAATAATTAGCAAATGCGCAATGTTATGTTTTACCAATGTATTCATGATAATATTAATACTGGTATTGAGCAACAGTATTATTATTTTATTTTCATTTTACATGTAAACAACACATGGAAATAATTACTATCAACAATCATTGCTTTATTATAATTAAATAAGTACTTGTATTTAATTAAATGTCTATAAAAGTTTCTTTTGCATGCACACTGGGTTTTGAAAAAAATACTTAAAATACTGAAATTAGCCAAAGGGCACTGTAAGTACATAAGTAGAGAAACACTGCACATGCAACCACATTAAACACATTTCTTTTGTTTAAGGCATTTTATAAAAATAAATGTTACCTTTCTTTTCAAAAAGATCAAATGCTTGATCAAATTTCCTCTTTACTCCTGTTGACAAGCTTGTAAAAGAGAAACAGTGGCATCTCTTTGTGTTTTTATCAAAAGAAAACGCCCTGGAGAGAATAATGCATTTATTAACATTAAACGTGGATTTCTATTTAATGCTACATTCAAACTAAAAACTTTTGTGCTCCAATTAAATATGCCGACAGCGGTAAAAGAATGTGAACTGACTCATTACATAGTTAACTGTATAAGGGTACATTTATTTTATCAAAGGCCTCTGACATGTTTCATGAAACAGCATTAATCATAATTTAGTTACAAAATACATATTATTTCTCATTTTACAAACTATTGAACTGGTGAAATGTG
Source organism: Crinia signifera (assembly GCF_055691185.1). NCBI lineage: Eukaryota > Metazoa > Chordata > Amphibia > Anura > Myobatrachidae > Crinia > Crinia signifera. The sequence continues at coordinate 177,370,396 of NC_139220.1, forward strand.
GGGCAAAATGCCGGCAGACACATACAGTACATATGGTAAACAAGTTAAAAATAAATGTTGTCACATACTGTACATTGTAAAAGAACTTCTGAGACCTCCTCATTAAACAGCAAGCAACGGACAAATAACTATAACCCATTGTTGCCCAAAATTTTAGCACAGATTAATGTGAGATTAGGTCTGTGACCTGAAACTATCATGTCAAAGGTGAATAACACTCCATTCTATGGGGACATATGTAATAAATAGGTAGCGATATTAAGCCTGATAAAATGGAAGGTGATAAAGCAGCAGCCAATCAGCTACTAATAGTCAAATTCTAAGTTCATTTTGAAAAATCACAGTTAGTAGTTGACTGGCTACTGCATTATTATCTTCCACTTTATCACTGCACCAGGTTTAATACATCTGCTCCTGAGTCAGGGTGTTTGCCAGAGCTGTGCAATGCCAGCATTGTTTTGCCTTGTAAATTATTGCCACTTTAAACAAACATCAAAGTTCAGCCAGCATCCTGCTCCTCCGGAAAAATCCATACCTCCGAACTGTCCCGCTTTTTGCGGGAACGTCCTGTTTTTTTGGGACCCGCCTGGGGCTGGCAGTGTCCCGCGGCAGGGGGGCAGTTGCACAGCATCTATTCCTGCAGCCCGAGGCACTGGGGACACAGCCAGCAGCACACAGAGCCACTAGCCTTGCTACCACAGCGGCGAAAATGGGGCGTGGCCTTGCAGGAATAGGCTACTCCCCCTTACCACTAGGTCACACCTCCGAAAATCAATGTCCCTCTACAAGGCAGTCTAATGTTGGGAGGTAGGCCCAGTGAGTTCAAAATATGCAGCCTGGCTATTTATTCTCAACAAAAGTACAAATAAATCAATATATTATGTTGGAACAGTTTTATGATATGATATTATGCAAAACAACATTTTCTAAAAGTCTATACAGAACATGATGTACTAAACTTTGTCTAGATACTAAAATTCATAAAACCAAAAACAGGTGGGAGATATGAAATTTCATGTTCTTGAGAAGTTGTTTAAGAGCTCCCTCTGAAACAATAAATACTAGCGTTTGTTAGTGATACTGTATGAATTAATGATAAGTCATTTCTGAAAATAAAAAGCAACAATTACCAGACAAAAGTGATGAAATTTATGACAAATTCCCTGCTTAAGATTTGACGCAATTTCTACAGTACATGTGTTTTCCCAGATGACTGTTATAAAACCCACATTTATTACCAAAATTGTAACTATATAAAATCTGCAGACACACATAGACCATGGTTCTGGTTGTCTCGCAAAGCAGCCATGTATCACCCGACCTCCGCTACTTGCCGATCCCCCCCCATCAATGCAAATGGATGTTTCGCATGAACGTCCATTAGCAGCCTTGCGAGGGGGCCCGAAATCATTCGATGGTCGACGACCATCGAAATTATGCCTGTAGTCCATGGTAATCTAAGTCACTTATTGTTTCATATTTTTATATTACAGTCTTATTCCAATAATATTTTTTTTTTTCAGTAAAAATTCTACACACAATACCCCATAATGACAATATGAAAAAAGTGTTTTGGGAGATTTTTGGCTAATTTATTAAAAATTAAAAAAACTAAGAAATCACATGTACATTAGTATTTACAGCCTTGGCTATGAAATTTAAAATTGAGCTCGGTTGCATCCTGTTTACACTGATCATCCTTGAGATCATCCTGATCATCCATTCGCAGCCTTGCGTGGGGGCCCAAAATCATTTGATGATCGCCGAATGATTTGTGTAGCGCTCACTAATCTAAGTGACTCTCTTGTGACTTAGATTAGCGGTGCCCTGCTCTGAGAACAGTGTGGGCAGCTGACATCTGCTGACCTCCGGAAGGCATGGGGATGCACAGCGATTTCCTGGGCGCACCCAACGTATTCGTGGGTACGCCCAGTATGCCCCCCCTCCCAGTGTGAGCACCTCGGAGACTAGGCAAGTCTCAGAGGGCGTCAGCAGTGAAGCCCTGCACATGCGCATATGTGAATATGTGCATGCGCAGATCTTCGCCATCGAACTTCCCGTACAAACGTACAATGGAGTTTGTTAACAAGAATGAGGGCCATAGTAATGTGACTAATCCACTTACCACTTAGATCATGGTGGATCAGTCTAGATTGTCAAGCAATGGCTTCCTTGTTGCAGAAACTTGGGTTACTTACTTGCAAATAAATCCTTTGTTACGACTACATCTTTTGGCACAGCTCTCAGTGTTGTTTAAAAGTTTCGTTTTCACCTCCAGTGCCTTGTTGATTCTAGTTAGAGTGATGCCTGAAGTCTTTCTATAATCATGAAGGAGATTGCGTTTCCTCATCTCGCCCTCTGTGGAAATGGAATCATACAATCGGGAATATAGCACAAGAACACTGATATTTTTAATTGTTTTACCTACTGGGCCAGCAGATTCATTATATGTTAATTATGTACATGAATTCCTATGAGAGTAACTATCTTCTTAGTATATATAGCTATATACAGATAATATGTACAGTACTAGAGAAATTCTAAATCCCACAATGTACAGTATGTACTGTATGTGTGCATAAAGCAGCACATTACCATACAAAGTTACTGTATGTGATACTCACAATTGTTCTTCATACAGAGAAATAGTATTAATGGTTATGTGTATCTGAACATGTGACTGTTTATACAGAACGATGCACCAGCAGGATCCTGATGATGGAGATGGGTGACTGACAGTTCAGGAAGCATTTCTATCAGCAGAAATATGAAGCGTTACAGGACCGACTTTTCCTTCTTGATATTTTTGAGTGTTTGCTGATTCAGTAGAACATCTGTATAATTATTAGCAATAGCTTAAGTGAAGGATTACAGCCAAGGCTTTTGAATAGCTAGTGGCTAGAACCCATTCTGTATTCTGACATTTCCCATCATGACTGGGTGTATACCTCAATATATATCAATATAATAGTGTGGCTAGCGAAGAGAGCTTATGAGGGTACAATCCAGCTGAAATCAAATTTAATAACCTACTGCTAAGGAAATTAGAGATAAAATAAAAACAGGCTTGCCTACCCTCCCGGAATGGCCTGGAGGCTCCATAAAATTGGGTCCTCCTCCCAGGCTCCCGGGAAGGTGGGCAAGTTTCCCGCATTGGCCATGCTGCCCCCGCACTCCGTTCCCCGCTGTACTAAATACTGATTTTCACAGGTCCACGACGAGGGGCAGGGCTAAAATTACGCTTATCCTGTCATTTTGCGTCATTTAACTCCTCTCCCAGACCACGACCCACAAATTGCCTCCTTTGCCTGCCGTGGGGGCGGGGCTTGGTGCCTCCTCTCCCTCCCCCTGACATTCTGCTGGCTTCTCCGGGAGAGGAGAAATAAAAAGTAGAGAAGTATGAATAAAAAAACGCTGTGAGGGCAACTGCAACTGGACCTAGACACAACCCTATTTAATAATGGTGCGTACACACGGAAAGATTTGGCAAAAGATCTGGGCGTTCCCGAAGGACTGAAACAAACAATCGCTCAAATCGTTCCGTGTATATGAACGATATATCGGACGATGTGCATACTCGCCGGTCGTTGGTAGAGGTCGCTGATCTTTCCTGTATGCAGAAAGATCAACGACCAATCATTAGCGATGTGTACCAATCGTTTCATGTGTATGCACGATGAACGATTTGGTAAGGCTGATTGACTGGCTCCCTCTCCCTCCACCATCATTAAAGATCAATTGTTCATGTGTAATCATTAACTTAATTGTTCATCATTTGACACCAAATCGTTTGTGCAGGAGTTCAGAGGAAATTGTTAAAGACATTGAATTGTTGCCCAAATCTATCCGTGTGTACGCACCTTAAGCCTTACAATGTAACATAAGGTTAAATTCAGTTCAGATCATATCACTTGTTAAACATTGTTATTTGTTTTTCAGAGTATTGTGGGTTCTTTGCTACCATAGATTTTAAAACAAATAGGTCATGTACATTGCCTTAATGTGCTAGGATTTTGTTCCTTATGTCCCTTTCCTACACATTCTAACTTACTGTATGTTGTACACAATTTGTTTCTACAGTATGTGAAAATGAAAAAGGCATGCCAAAAACTACATTTGTTACCTGTGTATAATGATGCACAGAGTCTGCATCACATTATGCACATAGAGCGCATAATGATGTGAAGGGTCTCTGCATAGGCAAAAAAACTGTATGCAACCAAGAGCGTAACTAGATATTTGTAGACCCCATAGCAATAGTTTGTAACCAACCAATGGTGATACATGTATATACAGTGCATCCAGCGAGTACTCGCAGCGCTTCACTTTTTCCACATATTGGGCCTTATTCTGGTCGGTGCGGACGGAGCCGAATATGCGGGCAGGATCGTGCGTCCTAAACCCCGCCTTTCGTACGGATCGCTCACTCAGAATGCGGTAAGCCGCTGACCGCACGGAGCACGAGTGGATTTCTCACGGATACACCTCCTCCATCTCTTGGAACCTCCCCCATCATTCGATGGTCGCAGACCATCGAATGCAGGACCGAGTGGTCCGCCAGCTCCCGCAACCTCAGACCACACGGGCATTTCTCCGTGCAAAAGCAGGGATCTGGACAGGCAGCTGACATCCAGCAATGTCATACGTCCGCCCCCTACACGTGCGTCACGGCCGCATTACCATACGTACGCCCAGCGTTTTCATGGGAACGCCCATGAAACGCGGGGTGTAAACATATGGTAATGAGCCCAAACAGCCCTTCACTCCCCTCTCCACCCCCTGTTCGTAGTGTACACATTTCATGAGGAATTTGGACGTGCGTTCCGTTCGCACATGCGCAGAGACGCCTCTGCACATGCGCAGAAACAAAACATCGGCGGCACGAACGCACGCGGACATTACCACACCAACCAGAATAAGGGCCATTGTTATGATACAATCTTATTCCAATAAATAATTATTTTTTTTTGTCAAAATTTTACACATGATACCGCATAATGACAACACAAAAAAAGTTTTTGGGGAGATTTTTGCAGTTATTAAAATAAAAAAAAAACCTAAGAAATCACATGTACTTTAGTAATTGCCATGATGTTTGACAGTGCATGTCAGAGCACAAACCAAGCATGAATTCAAAGGAATTGTCTGTAGACAGGATTGTCTTGAGGCACAAATCGGAAGAGTACAGAAAAATATCTGCTGCTTTGAAGGTCCCAATGAGCACAGTGGCCTCCATCATCCATAAATGGAAGAAGTTCGGAGCCAGCCATTTTGTCTGAGCCAGAAATTAACAAAAATTATTGTGTCTAGAGTTTTGAGGGGAAAAATTATTTATTCCATTTTGGAATAAGACTAACATAACAAAATGTGGAAAAAGTGAAAAGCTGTGAATACTTTCCAGATGCACTGTAGCACATGTAACTTAAACAGAGAAGCTGGATCCCCTTCAGCTATGGACCCCAAAGCAGCTGCACCACCTACACCTATGGTAGTTATGCCCTTGTATGAACCAGTATCCCCACACCTCCTACACAAAAAAGAGGGATTAAGTTGGGGAGATTTTAATTCAATAAAGTATGTTTCTCTCGGTGAAACACAGATTCCAATGGAATTCCATGCTCATAGCTGTGGAGCCCCTTAACCCCTTCCCGCCGCAGCCTGTTTTTGCCTTCCTGACAGAGCCCTTTTTTTCAAATCTGACAGGTATCACTTAAGTAGGGATAACTTTTTTTTGCTTTTACTTATCCCAGTGATTTTGAGATTGTTTTCTCGTGACACATTGTACTTCAAGTTAGTGGTAAATTTTGGTCGATACAGTCTGTGTTTTTTTGTGAAAAATACCAAAATGTCGTAAAAAAATTGAAAATTTTGCAATTTGCAAAATGTTAAATTTTCTGCTTGTGAGACAAATAATCATACCACTCAAAATAGTTAATAACTAACATAGACCATATGTCTACTTTATGTTTCCATCATTATTTCAACCTCCTTTTAATTTTTTTGGACACTAGGAGGCTTAAAATATGAATAGCAAATTCTCAAATTTTCAAGAAAATTTCAAACACTGATTTTTTTAGGGACCAGTTCAGTTCTGATGTGACTTTGAGGGACTTGTATGTGAGACACCCCCATAAATGATGCCATTTCAAAAACTGCACCCCTCACAGTATTCAAAACAGCATTTTGGAAGTTTGTTAACCCTTTAGGTGTTTCACAGGAATTAAAACAAAGTGTAGGTGAAATTTCAAAATTTCATTTTTTTTGCAGATTTTCAATTTTAATACATTTTTCTAAGGAACACAGTAGATTTTACTAGAGAAATGTGACGAAAAATTGATTCCCCCAATTCTTTTGTTTTCATAAATATCCTATATGTGGCCCTAGTGTGCACGTTGACCAAACCACAGGCTTCATAATAGAAGGAGCACCTACTTGATTTTGGAGCCTCCTTTTTATGAGATTATTTTTTAGGCACCATGTAGGTTTCTAGGAACCATAAGATGCTAAAAGTTAGGAACCCCCCCACAAGTGACCCAATTTTGCAAACTACACCCCTCAGGGAATTCATCTAGGGGTATAGTGTACATTTCAAACCCCCAGGGGTTTCACCAATTGTGGTACAACTGGGCTGTGAAAATGAAAAATTACATTTTTTTTACACAAAAATGCAGTTCTGGCTCAAAATTTTTCATTTTCACAAGGAATGAAGGAGACAAAGCACCCCAAAATCTGTGCCCCAATTTCTCCCGAGTACGGCAATGCCTCATATGTGACCAAAAAATACCATTTGGGTGCATGGCAGGACTCAGAAGGGAAGGAGTGATATTTGGATTTAGCAGCACACATTCTGGTGGAATGAATGGTGGGTGGGTGCTATGTTGCTTTAGCAAGACCCCCGAAGCACCAATACAGTGGAACCCCCCCACAAGTGACCCCATTTTGCAAACTACACCCCTCAGGGAATTCATCTAGGGGTATAGTGTACATTTCAAACCCCCAGGGGTTTCACCAATTGTGGTACAACTGGGCTGTGAAAATGAAAAATTAAATTTTTTTACACAAAAATGCAGTTCTGGCTCAAAATTTTTCATTTTCACAAGGAATGAAGGAGACAAAGCACCCCAAAATCTGTGCCCCAATTTCTCCCGAGTTTGGCAATGCCTCATATGTAACCAAAAAATACCATTTGGGTGCATGGCAGGACTCAGAAGGGAAGGAGTGATTTTTGGATTTTGCAGCACAGATTCTGGTGGAATGTTGGTGGGTGCTATGTCGCATTAGCAAGACCCCCGAAGCACCAATACAGTGGAACCCCCCCACAAGTGACCCCATTTTGCAAACTACACCCCTCAGGGAATTCAACTAGGGGTATAGTGTACATTTCAAACCCCCAGGGGTTTCACCAATTTTGATACAACTGGACTGTGCAAATGAAAAATTACATTTTTTACACAAAAATGCAGTTCTGGCTCAAAATTTTTCATTTTCATAAGGTATGAAGGAAAAAAAGCACCCCAAAATCTGTGCCCCAATTTCTCCCGAGTATGGCAATGCCTCATATGTGACCAAAAAATACCAGTTGGGTGCATGGCAGGACTCAGAAGGGAAGGAGTGATTTTTGGATTTTGCAGCTCAGATTCTGGTGGAATGAATGGTGGGTGCTAATCAAATACCTAGTATATGGGTGTATACCTGGCCAATAAAGCATTCTGATTCTGATGCAGTCCATGACTGCGCTGGATTCACTGTGATTGGCAGGGACTTTCTATTGGATGTCCTACCTGTCAGTCACAGACTCTAAAGGGATTCCCTAGAGGAAGCCACTCCTTGCCTTTTCTTCAGCCCAAAACAGAATCTATGGGCTGCAGCTGATGCAGTCCATATAAGCCAAGGTTTGAGCATACGCAGCCACGCCACTGCTTCTGCACAGGTGCCCATTCTGGTGCCTGTTAGCTTCGTTATGTAGTGGCAGCCCCCTTACTCAATGTAGGTAGGAGCTGCTGTTGGATTAGCCACAGATCTTTATGGATGCATGCAGGCAATAGATGATGTAAATGTTGTTTGCAGACAGAATTAGAACACATTGCTACAATGTCACTGCAGTCTGGCCTGCACATGACACAGCCACAAGGCCCAGGTACTAAAGAGGGTGTAAACAAATCCAGAAAGCCAAATTAATAAGCATAGGCCTAGAGAATTGTTCCCTTAACCTTATTATTGGGATTCATATAAACTCTTGATTAAAAGATTTTTATACATTTTTTACTGTAAGGATTTGGAGTTGGGGGGAAAGATTTACTTAAGCTTTGCAAAATAAAAAGCAGATTTGTTACCATAAGGATCAATCAGATTCTGTTTTAGATAAGTGATAACTCGTATCTGATTGTTTTTAATTGACAAAAACTTAATTTTCCCCTTAGAAATGTTGTCCCTGGCCAATGCTTACTAAACAATTTGGTTTATTCTTCCTTCCTTCTGTTCATGTCAGCCCTATTATCATTAGTACCACTGATATTGGGGCAAAAGAAAAAAAATGATGTGGTGCATTTCTGTAGCAGGAATGGCTGCAGCACACCTGGACATACAGTAGGTCCAGAAGGCATAGCAATGTAAAGTAACTTACTAAAGGTAGCCAAGTGTTAGCATAGCAGGTACATCGAACAGATTAGGATATGTGATGAAATGACTTAAATAACAGGAGGACTCACAAAGTATTTATAGTATACACTGAAGCACCTAATAATGCAAATCTGCCTTAAATAGGCAATAGTTCAGATGATTCATAGGTGACGTCAGTTAAAAGGTACACAGGTGAGCAAATTACGTTTCACTGAGGAATGCTGTAAATCGAACTGCAACATAAACATTTCTTTTAAGCCCTGTACACACAGGGCTATATAAGCCAGTATTGCTGGCTAGATGGTGGCTGAGCGACCGTATTGCCTGTGTTTTTACAGGACAATAACTCACATGGAGCACTCTCCCGCAGCCAGCGAAAAGCTACTGAAAAAATGGAGCATGGTGCGACATGGTCGCTGAGCGATATCTCGTTCAACAAATAATAAGCCAGCGATTATATTGCACCTTGTGTATTTTTTCTGTCTGAAACCAAAAGGTTTGTTGATGTGACCCTCAAATAGCAATTTTATCATTATCATTCGTGAAACTAGGGGCAGTGATCATGGTAGTTGGCAGCACTGCTGGCTAGTTCTTCGATTAGGCAGTTGCCTAAAGGCACCAGGACCTGAGGGGGTGATTTGACAACACTAAAAGTAATCAATTTCCTTTTAATGCTGATTTATAGGGAATGATAGCACCAACCACAGCCCACAAGCATGTACGTTACATCTTACTTTGTTTTTAACAGGGACTGTAGCATAATACATATATTTTTGTTTCTGCAACCAGAACATTAGCTGCACAGCTGTAATATTTCATGTAGCAGGAGAGATATAGTGAGTCACAAGTGCCGAGGATATGCAGTGGTATTTGATTTCATTCTCACTTACCAGAAGTACCATTACATATATTTTTAGGTTCAAAGTTCACTTATCAAACCATTTTCAAAAAGTTATTAGAGTATTTTCAGATTCCTTGAAATGTTAATCACCATAAATATTCTCAGATTATATGTGAATGTTTCTTATATTACATTTAGTCTGTGAACAGTATTTCACTTGCTAGGATAACTGTCTACATTAATGAGAAAAATTTATATTATAAAGAACATTTATCAAATAGGGGTTTATATACATAAGGGTCTATTTACTAAGAATGGAGAAAGATAAGCTGTCTGCCCAGTTCCTGTTTAGTGTGAACGCCAACCTAAGAAACCTGAGAGTCATCAAGCCGCCGTACGAACAAACCCAGCGTACAAGGGGGGGGGGGGGTGGATCGGCATTTGGCGGGCGACATGTTTGCGAGTCAACCAGAATAAGGGACTCTAGGCCAGATTCTCTAAGCTTCAAAAGTGATAAAATGGAGAGTGATAAACAGCCAAACAATCAGCTCCTACCTGACATTTTTCAAACACATTGCCTTCCCCTGATCTAGTGTGTACCCAGTTTTAAAGTGGACAGAGATGAAGTACCAACTAACCAGTGCCAGCCAATTTTCAAACACAGGGCGACATGTACTAAGCTTGAAAAGTGATAAAATGGAGAGTGATAGATAGAATTTGACAGCAGATAAGAACCACTTGGTCCATCTAGTCTGCCCCTTTTTTAAACATGTTACCTCAAACCATATTTGATCCTTATTTTTTTGTAAGGATATCAATATGCTTATCCCAAGCATGTTTAAATTGTACTACTGTATTTGCTCTACCACCTCTGATGGAAGGCTATTCCACTTATCTGCTACTCTTTCTGTGAAGTAATTCTTCCTCACATGATGAACTACCAGCCAATCAGCTGACAGGTAGGAGCTGATTGGTTGGTGGTTTATCACTCTCCATTTTATCACTTTTCAAAGCTGGGTACATCTCGTCCCAGCCTGCTGAGCTAAAAGGCATTTATCAGAACTCACTTTCAGGTGCAATAGTGTTGCACCTATTGTGACATTATAAACTCACAATGCAGCATATCATATCATAACTACATCTGACAATGCCATCCCATGTCACACATCTCCCCTCAGAAAACAATGCACAGGGTTGTAAACAAAGTTTTCCTACAGGCCAGTACCTCTGTCCAACTGTCACTCTGCTGACATCATTGTCTATATTAACATATTCACTGTCAGCAGCGACACAAATGAGAGCAGGGGATGACAGTATTATTGTATATTTCATTGTATTATGCAATCATAGGCGAATCTAGGGGGTGGTCCGGGGGTGCACAGGACATGGGACCCGCTAATTCCGACCCCCACCCAGTTCAACGGCTGCCAGTTCCCCCTTCAGCATCACTGAAGCTCGAGGTTGATCTCAGTCGAACCCAAATCGCTGGGCCTTCAATCTGATACCAGGCTGGATCCATATGGGTTAATTGGTTCCAGGGATATTGAGGTTAAACCGTTTATTTATTTTTTTCATTTCTTAAATGTAATTTCATGACTGTTTATGTTCTTTGAGGGCAGATTTCTCTAGAACCAAACAGCCCAGTTTCATGGGACCAAAATCATTCGAAGCCAACTCAAAAGTTCTTCAATATGATACTGGTCTCATGTAAATGGGTCAGTTGGTTCCGAAGATATAGCTGGTTGGTTAAAGGGGGGTAGGGAGAGGGGAGTGGTTGTCTCTCCCCCTCACACCAGAAAATGCAGGGACTAGGCTGGTGTATAAGGTGTCAGCCTGGGAATGTCCCTGCATGATCCTGGGACCATATTCCCGGGTAAATCCCTGAATTTTCTGTTGTGAAAGGGGTATTATTTCAAACAGCCGTGACCTGCAGTGCTCTGAATACAGCCGGGCAGCTCTCTGCCCAGCTGTCAATGAGTGTCACCCTTGAGGCTTCCACTCCAATTCTTCTTTCCGCTTTCACCTCAGCCTCCCCCTTAATCATGTGGTGCCGGCACCCGGCATGCTCCCCCGATGTCACGCACAACAACAGCGCGCACAATATTTCAAATGTCCACTCGGACACCAGAGGGGACACCAGGAGGGGAGTGGGAGCCTGCTCTGCGCTGTGCTCTGCTCCTCTCCCCATAGAAGCAGCTGCACCGCTCTCCATCTCTCCCTGCAGCAGCAGCGAAGGCTCATATAAAAATTTACAGTAAGTGGCACTTTTGGGGGCATTGCTTAAGGGACGCTACAAGTGGCGGTATGTGGGGGCATTATGCATAATGTGTGGCTTAATGTGTAAGGGGCATTACGGTGTGCAGCATCATGTGTAAGCGGCATTATGTGTGCAGCATCATGTGTAAGGGACATTATGTGTGCAAAATCAAGCGATTTAGCTTGACTAGCCCTCAGTACATCTGGGATAAGTACCCTCAGGGTATAATCTATAGCAGTTTTTACTGTTAGGAGCGACTCTACTTCGAAAAACGTATAAGCAGTATTTCTAAAATAAAATATATGTATCCTTTTTGAAGACATTTGGCAACAATTTATTGTTATAAACCACCGTGTTATAAACCAACAAAGTCATACCAATTAGGATACTGTATCAATTTGTACTAATAGACACGCACCAGGCAATTCCAGCCTATAAAGCACTTATATCAGTGCTATGTGTCTTTTTCTATAGTAGCGGGCAATCGCAAATAAGCAAACCTGGCTCTATAGTACATACATGCTCTGTACTGACATACATTAGGCAATATCAGCAACCTAAAAAAAAGCACTTATACCAGTGCTGTGTGTCCCTTATCTATAGGAGCGGGCGATTGCACGCAATGAACCCTGCTCTATAGTATATACATAACATGTATGGTTGGATTATCGCTTATACACCAATTCTCCTTTTTTCTAATATGCTCCCCCACAGGCCTGCAGAGACAAGACAGTTTTTCATTTAACAAGTGATAAATCGTCACATCTACCCCCAATTTATTTGTCCTTGTATGTACACACCAGATGATCCCACCAAGGACACATCAGGTCACACTAATAATCCACTGAGTGTGGATACCTGACATAATTGAGGATTGTGTGAACCTATAAACCCATGCGTCTTTAATGCGATTTAACGCACTCAGTATACAGTAAGGCAATTCCTGTGTTGATGAGGTTTCTGTGTAGACCTGCAGTAACACTATTTATTTGTTATCTAAAAAAGTATCACAACAAATGAGAGGTGTAACCAATTTATAGTGAAACACTGGATACACACTAGGAGATTTTAAAAAAACGCATCTATTAGGTGTGATCTAATTTCAAGGGGACTCACATATCTCACGAACTAATAAGGATTGTGATATTAGTGCATGCACATACTTACTCCACAGTGAGAATAATAAAAGATACGAAACGTGCACTATAATCAATCGATAAAGATCAACCAGTGATTTAAGGGATAGCGGGGTTCACTAAGCAGGAAAAATTTCCTTTTATTTTTCCTTTTTACTCTTATCCCCATTTCTACCCATGTATGTTGTGTTTTATATGTCGCCATTTTAAAATGAATATTAAAAGTTAATTTTTATGACTAACAATTCTCTACCTTGAGTGCGCCACACCCATGACAGTCTTTTCTTTCCTCTTCAAATTGTGTTCAATTCCTGTCTCAGTGGCAGCACACCCCAACATAAATACTCAGAGAGTATATAATCAAATAAAGGGGTACGCAATATACACTGGCGGATTCAGGGGGGGGGCACCCGGGCACGTGCCCCCCCTGTCATTTATTTTGTAGCTGAGGACCAGGGCTTTCCAACGAGCCCAGCCCCGTGTCTCTAGCCCCCCGGGAACCGGAGATATCGCCTGGCAAATCTATAACGTTTTTCCCCATAGGATAATATGGGACCCGTTAATTCCGACCCCCACCCGGTTCCGACGGCTGCCACCTGGCATCACAGAAGCTTGTGGTTGATCTCATTCAATTTCAAATCGCTGGGCCCTCAATATGATACCAGGCTGGTCCATATTGGTCAATCAGTTCCAGAGATATTGCATGTAAACCGATTTTTTTTATTTTTGAAATGTAATATCATGGCTGTTCATGTTCTTTGAGGGCATATTACTCTGGAACCAAACGTTCCAGTTTCACTGGACCAACATCATTCAAAGCTCACTCAAAAGTTCTTCAATATGATACTTGTCTCATGTAAATGGGTCAGTTGGTACCAGAGATATAGCCGGTTAAATGAGATAACTGGTTAAAGAGGGGAGGGGTGGTTTTCTCTCCCCCTCACACCAGAAAATGCAGGGACTAGGCTGGTGTAAAAGGGGCCAACCTGGGAATGCATTTTCTGGTGCGAAAGGGGTATTATTCCAAATAGCCGGGACCTGCAGTGATCTGAATACAGCCAGGCTCTGCCACTGTCAGTGGCTATCACTTCTGCCTGGCGGCGGCTGTCCCCCATTTACCGCAAGCATGTATTCCCCCTTGGCAATGAGCATGTAATCCCACATGGCAACGAACATGGAACCCTTGGCAATGAGCATGTAGATAAGCTGCACTTATGTAGCATAATTTTTAATAGGCATTATGGTGTTTGGCATAATACATAATGGACATAATGGCGTTTAACTTAACGTGTAATGGACATTATGGTGTAAATGTTTAATGCACGCCTTTGGTGAACAATGTCCCTGTTTATGAAGCGCATTGTGAATTTTGGCTTAATCTGTGTGGCATTATGTGAATTCTGGCTCAATCCGTGTGGCATTATGTGAATTTTGGCTCAATCCATGTGGCATTATGTGAATTTTGTCTCAATCCGTGTGTCATTATGTGAAATTGTCTCAATCCGTGTGGCATTATGTGAATTTTGTCTTAATCCGTGTGGCATTATGTGAATTTTGGCTCAATCCGTGTGGCATTATGTGAATTTTAGCTCATTCCATTTGGCATCATGTGTAAGGGGCAAGTATAATGGAGTCTAGTATTTTGTTGCATAATGTGTAGAAGTTGTATATGGTGTTGTACACTACACTTAAGGACACGCCCCCCTGTTGAGTGGCCACATCCCCATTTCCGGAGCGCGCCTTCGGCGCGCACACAACTACATCCTTCGCTTTTGTCGTCATGGTGGGTCTGCGTATTTTAAATGCCAGGGCCTATTTTCAATCCCATGCCGCTCTCTTAGCATGTACACTGGCACCACTAACACCGCCCCTCCCCCACCTAAACCCTCTTTTATCATGGTGCCCCCCCTGTCATTTTGTCCTGGATCCGCCCCTGGCAATATATACAACTATCCAGCTACCTGTGCGATTGGAAAAAGCTCTTTTTGTGCCCACCCAAATCTAATTAGATCTGCACAAGTTACATCTGCCCCCCTGCAGTGCACATGGTTTTGTCCATCTAAGAAGGATTTTGTCTGAAAGAGTGAACTCGAATAAAGCCCATAGTGACTCTCTACTAGATTGTACTTAAGCTAGTGATTATTATAGATACAGGTGGTGATTGCCTCCTTTGACTGCCATGGGGGCAGGGCTTGGTAACAAATAAGTAGGCAACTATGATTTGAACCAACAGTGATAAGACAAAATGGCGCAATAAATAACAGGCAAACATAGAAGTAGGAAATCCCTGCCTGCAAGCTTCAATAGTATACACTTTACTGTTACAGTAGATGGCAATATGCATATAGAAGTGTTTTTTTATTGGAGAATCCACCTAGGCGGCCGGTCCTATTAACCCCAAAGGGTGCCGTTTTAACGCCGAAAATGGCACCCGAATTAACTTTAACTCGCACCCTTCGCAGGACCAATTTAGCTGAAAAGTGTTCGACCCCCTTTGTCGTGATGATACGCAACTCGCGAATCAGCCGCAGTGTTCGGGGTTAATAGCAGCAATATTTGGTAATAAATGTGCCAGTATGAAGTGTTCTTACTATTGTACTTGCCTATTTTCCTAGTTTCTGCAGGAGACACTCTGATTTTTCAGATGTCCCCATGTTGGATCCCTCCCAATGATGGGATTGCAAAGTTTTGCAATTACTGTTGCTTGCTATTATTCTGAGAGTGCTTTGCTAAAGTGCGAAGTGCTCCCATGCAGTGGATGTGTGTAATGGACTGTACCCTCCGCAATACCATGTCGCGGCCCCATCGCCACTGCCCAACGGCACTGAAACTGTGGTCGCATTGTCCAGAAAGCTACCGCAGTTTCAGGGCTTGCACATTTGGGGATTTTAGCTAATCGGCAGGACTTACTGAATTAATCCCAATGTCCTGTTGATTTATCATAAATAATTCCACATTCCAGAAAAGGGTTTTAAAACAGTGAAATCAATTCCAATCAGTAATGATTTAAAATACTTTGATTAAACACTGCTAATATTATTAACATGAAAAGAACTCAATGACTAAATTAACCATAATTTACTGTAACAATATTCAGCTGACGAAGACACTGTTGTGCTAACCAAACTCCTACGTAGACAAGCCAAAAAACTGTCCTGACATTACCAAATGATTCATTTATTATCATCATTTTCCAGTGAACTAACAAGTGCTACCGCAATGACTTGACATTTTACTTTTTTTTTTTTTTTAATATATTACAAATCAATTGACATCACATGTTCCTTGCTGGCAAAATGCACATGATTTCCTGCCTCTTTAGAAAATACTATTATTTATTTAAAAGCAAAAGCAATTAGCATGTAAACCATTCTAGCTGCTCAGAGTTCACTGTTACATGACCTTTACATCCCTACTGATGCACGTTCCTCAGATAAATGCTGCTTTTGGCCATTTCCTGTATATATTTTTCAGCAATGATAACTGTATAACAATGACTAGTCTTTATTTTACTTTTTACTTAGACCGTCTGCTTTTAAAATTATTTTCAATAAATCTTAACCCAAACAGATGAATAAGCATTACAAGGAAAATTAACTCAGATACTAACAATACAGTCAAAGGCAAATCTATCATAGTAGAAGGGATTCAGGGGCTATGAGGCCAACAACTGTGGGTAAAGTACCACTTTTACATGACAAGATGGTGACAGAAGGGATGCCACTTGTTTGTCTCAGGCCTTTTTATTGATATTTAGGGGTGGTAAGTTGTATACTTCTCTACCCCATGCCCACCCCCATGTATAAACCATGTAACAAATTCTTATTCCATAGTCCTTGCATGGCCAACCTGTGGCTCTCCAGATGTTGGTCTGACCTGCCCTAGCCTTTCAGTAGCACTGATCTTGTCATTCAACATGCCTAGGAAAAAAGGGGATATGAAACCTGCAGATATCTATAGTACTGTACCAAAAAATGAGTCAACAAAGTTATGAAGAGTTTTGAATGTTTATCTCACACGCACGCACGTCTCAGTTTCCTGTCAGCGGGGGGACGGGAACCCTGTCCGTCTCCGCTTCAGGGAGATGGACAGGGTTAGGGGGGGGGGCGGCAAGGCGGCGGGGCCCGCGGGCGAACCTCGGCGAGGCGGCGGGGAGCCCCGTTGTAAGGCGACGCGCACGCATCTCGTGCGTCCCCTTACGGCGGCTGGTGGGGGATGGTGGCTGTCAAATCTTCTGCCCTCCCCTGCAAGAGCGAGACCCGCTTATATACTGTATACATATACTGTATACATATATATATATATATATATATATATACATGACTAATATAATGACATTGTGATGAGTGCTCTTTTTACAGTTTATTAAAAAATAAAGTAATTTTTTCTTCAAATGAATAATACATGGGAGAAAGAGTTAAAATCTGAGCAGAAACAGAAGACATAGCTGCGCATGTTATCCCGCCTTCTGACACAATTTCTATGAGATGAGGAAAGCTATCTACAGTATAAGGTAAGATTTTCTTATGATGGGCACATATTCTGTAAGAATTGCAACTTGTGCAATTATAGTAACCTGCAATGCTCTAATAGGAATGGGATGTCAGACTGATCTAACAGAAGTTATTCAGATATTTATTAAAGTGCTCAACCATTCTTTCAACAAATAGCTGCTGTAGGCCTGTGTATGCAGTTACAACCAACCTGACTGCCTAAAGGCAGGGGCAGTGCAAGGTTTTTGGTTCCCTAGGAAAAAACTTCAGCTTACTTACCACAACCCACACATAGATGACTTTCCAGAACCTTAGGCGAAAATGTGGAGGTGGCGTCTTAGAAGTTCACCTACCAATTTCATTATGTTCAACAAGCAAGCCTCCATCAGAGTCATCCTTAATTACGTAAGAGTCAGACTCAGGCCACTCCCCAGATTCTGGGGACCCTAGGTAGCTACGTAATGGTAGAGCCGGCCCTGACTAAAGGGTCACTTTACAGTATTGTCTCTCTTTGCCCAAGTACTAGTTTGTGCAAACCAGTGAAGTACTTTCACACCAAACTTGGCAAACCAATGTTTGGTTGACTTCTTCCGTAAAC
This sequence comes from Crinia signifera, assembly GCF_055691185.1. NCBI lineage: Eukaryota > Metazoa > Chordata > Amphibia > Anura > Myobatrachidae > Crinia > Crinia signifera. The sequence goes on from NC_139220.1 coordinate 177,388,340, forward strand.
ATGGTATGCTGAAACAGGATAGGACCATCGTCTCACAGATGCCATATAGATGCAAGAACACAATTCTCTGCAATCACTATAGGCTGCAGAATTAATATTTTATATACACTGACACTAATAATTTTTTGAAAATATATTTAAAACCCAGGAATGGTGATACATTTTGACATACACCATTATCCCAGCTGTGCTCTGCTGGATTTAAAGCTGGCGACTCTGGGAACCATTGGTCTGATGACTGATTTCATTGTCAGTTTGACTAGATATGTACTCTGTGACAAAAGGCCTAATTAAGCATGGATTGCTAATCAGAGTAAGTGCGGTGGACTATGAGCAGAAAACCATTGACCAGACAGGAGGAAAAGACGCCCCTGGCAAAATTGTGAATGCATCACAATTAGCGATATTTTACCGAACCATTAAACATTTTTCCATCTGCGCCAGTCTAATGCTTCCACTAATCTGCTCAAGAATCAGGTGGGAAGTGGTCATTGCTTAGATCACAGACCCACCTGAAAAATGCATGGGTACACTTGCGTTTTCAGAAACACATCCCAAAAACACCATGTTTCTGTTGTTGAATACTGGCTTGCTGTCAGTTAAACTGCAAATACTTTGTGACTTCTATTTGTACAAATATTTATTTTCCATTTGGGCCGTGCTTGCATGATGTGATTGCTGCAAACAGTCAATCAATAACCGATCGATTTGCAAATTCTCTGCAAATAACATGATGCAAACATTCAGCAACCATCCCCAGGGAGGCAGTTGTACTTACCTGTACGTGCCAACCTGCCACTACATCTACTTTTTCAAAATTGTGGATCCTACTGAAAATGCACATGATGCAAAGAAAAGAAGTATGACTCCAAATCTAGCACACCATCACTTTAGCACCACCCATTCATTCCATCTACCGTATTTTTCACACCATAAGACGCACTTTTTCTCCCCTAAAAAGTGGGGGAGAAAGTGTGTGCGTCTTATGGAGCGAATACTGAAAAAAAATCCTGCAAAAACTCCTGGATGCTGGTGCTGACTAAGACCCTCTGCTGCCCCCGTCTGCGCTGACATGCCAGCTTCCCCCACGGCTCTGATTCGCCGCTGAGATCAGCGTGTCAGCGTGACAGAGGGCAGTTGGAAGAGCTGACATGCCGCTCTCACCATAAAAGTTCAGCGGTCCTGCCCGGACCCTGACTTCC